>NC_135257.1:4489372-5235950 GCF_964204865.1 Styela clava
TATAGCAGTTCAGATATTACTAGTCATTCATCCTTAAATTAATTTCATGAACTAGTATTTGTTCTGTTTTTCATGTGCTGCTTTGCAGGGATAAATTGTATGACACCATATCAGCCTAAAAATGCAACTCTTGTGGGTACAAACTATAAATTTGATGCAGAAGTTAAGATAAAGTGTATCACTGGATACTTTTTCAATCAAAACTTGCAACCTGGATGGAATGAGCAAGTTATCAAATGCAATGCGGATGAAAAGTGGAATCCAGATCCATATACTTTTTCATGTGCACGTAAGACTAAAAGTTATGGAATTGTTTTTGCCTATGCTAATCAAATTTGTTTTAATATTGGTCAAATCTACAAATCTCAAATAAATATCGAAACAATTCACATTTGTCAATTGTCATACATACAATATGTTTAGTTTAAGATTGTGATTATATTTTTTAAGCTTTTGATTGTGGTGAACCGGCCATTGTATCTAACTCTGAAAGACATTATGAAGCAACAACTTTATATAATGCTGTCAAATACACTTGCAATAAAGGTAAATCTGATATAACCCATACTATTAGGAATTGAATTTCTTTCTTTATATTGTATCAAAAATTATTAAATGATGCTAATTATTTCATCATTCGTCATTATTTCATTTTTGCAGGTTACGTGTTTGATTTTGGCTCTGGTGGTCTTGTAGTCAATGAGCCTGCAGTACTTGAACATGAAGTGAAATGTAGTGCCCAGCTTGCTTGGCTGCCTGATCCATTATTGCTCAGGTGTACAAGTGAGTGGTATTATTCTTGTGTAATTTGCCATCAGTTAATCTATGTACCTTTCATATCATATAATTACTTGACTAATTTTTTCGTTTTTTTTACCTAATAATATAATTGGCTCAACTTTCGAATTTGGCTTGTATATATCACAGTATTGCACTCTGCAGTATTTCTATAGGTATCATGTAAAACAACTTTCAGCACCCATGCAGTAATGTACTGTACAAAAAGTGTAAAACAAAAAGTAATGCAAGCCAAAACTCATTGTATGTAAGCGTGTTGCTCAAATCAAACTTTGGTATTCTACATACTACTTTTTTGTTTTTGTTGAGCATACAGTATTTTTTACTTTAGAAATTCAATGTTGGAATCCCCAACCACCAGCACATGGATACATTGCTGGAGGAGAATGGATAAATAATAAACGGCATTTCTTCTATCTTGATGATGCTGTGGCATCCTGTGCCAGAGGCTATCTATCAGAGGAATCTCTCTTAACTATGAAAGCTACTTGCCAATACAATGGAGAATGGAGCAGGAATTTGACTAACATTAATTGCTTCCGTATGCTTGGGTGTTGTTATTATTAGCTATTACTATTATGAATTACTGTTTTCATCTTTACCGACAGAGGTTTTAATAATTTTGTTTATCTGATATGCACTTTTGACACATTTGTCAATCACATGCCAATTTTATGTTATATATACTATAATTTAACCGGGTGTATTTCTTGACTGGCCTGGAAAATTTTGAAATTTTAGGGCTTGTAATTTTATTTTTGTAAAACTATTTTCTGACACAGATTTTATTGAAATATAGCGATATACGTTTTTTTCTCAATCATTGTTTGGAATACTTCAAGAAATTATGCTTTATCACTTTCATTTCAGAACTTTCTTGTCCCAATCCTGTTGATATTGCAAATGCCAATTTGGAATGGGGTGGAAGCACGAGATATTATGCCAAAGCTTTTTATACATGCATAGATGGCTATTTTATCAGACCCGGTGTTAAGTCTCTGACCACACAATGCTCTCATGAAGGATACTGGAAACCAGCGCAGTCATTTTCTTGTTCTCGTAAAAAAAAATATATTTTTGATGACATTTTTAACTTTAAATTTTTTGCGTACATTCTGCAGTTTGGTAACTTTATCAGATACAAAAAAATTGTAACAATTAGGAATTATGCCCTAAAATGATGCTATTGTTTTTGTTTTGTTTTTGTACTAAATTTCATGTTTATTATTCACTGAGCTAAAATTGATATTTTCATTCCAGGTGTTTTTTGTGGAAATCCTGGAATCATTTCAAACGCTGATAAAAAAGATTTATCTGGCAGTGGTAATTATTCACGTAATGCTGTTGTGGAATATCATTGTTTGAGTGGTTTAAATATAGCCCGAGAGCAAGATGCCACTGGTACTTGGGTGACAAATACAGAAAACGATGTTGAGCAATCTGTGAAAATCATTTGTTCAGAACATGGAAAATGGCTACCATCAGTTGACACTGTACACTGTACTGGTCAGTCAAATCTTTTGAATTCTTCTCGTAGTTGTAGATCAAGTGTGTATGAAACCAAACATTATGCCAAGCTTTTATTTCTTGGATAATCCTAGAGTCTAACACTGGAAAAACAATGAAGGATTTCATATCTGAAGATAGCATTAAACAAGCTGATTATGTTGAAGGTTTATCAAGTAGATCCAATTTGAACATTACATCACGTATGCAAACAATCCAACACACTGTTCAGGCACACACAGTTGTTGGTGAACACTGTCTGAACAACCAAGTAAGTCAATTACAATTACCGTATTTATTCGATTATAACGTGCAAAATTTTGAACTGAATTTTAGGCAAAAATCAATGCTGCGCGTTATACACGAGGTCTGAGAAATGCGGTATTGAAAATGTGGTTTTAAACATCTGAAACATGCGTGCGCTCGCGCATGCACATTCCAATGCAGGACGATTTCGTGCAAGCACACGCACATGCGACAGCTCAGCGTGCGTTTGACATTCGTGCAAGCGTTCGATTTCGTTCAAGCACACGCACATGCGACAGCTCAGCATGCGTTTGACATTCCCGCTGCGTTGAGAATATTTATTTGCCATTATCGTACTGTACTGTAGATACCCATTATATATTACCCATTATCTATTATGGCAAGACAAAAACATTCTGCATATAGGGCTGCATTCAAACTGGAGGTTGTTGATTATGCGGAAACTCATGGAAATAGAAAAGCTTCTAGAGAATTCAATGTACCAGAGACAAATGTCAGAGATTGGAGAAAGCAGAAAGTTGTTCTAAAAGATATGAACAAAACAAAGAAAGCGCGGCGAGGGAGACAAGCCCGGTACCCAGAGTTGGAGAAGGAGCTTTATGATTGGATAGTTGATCAAAGATCTAGTGGGTACATCGTCACTTCGCTCCATATTAGACTCCGTGCACAAAAGATTTGCAAAGATTCAACCTTTAAAGCATCTAATGGTTGGGCACAAAAGTTCATGAGAAGGCATGGACTTGCACTACGCCAGAAAACAAAAATTGCACAAAAGTTGCCTCAAGATTTAGAAGTTAAGTTTTTTAAAGACGGGCATTAGCAATAGTATGGATGGTACAGAAGACGACTTGTTGTGGGATTCAAAATCAGGGTCAGAAAAAGAGGTTGAAAGTGATGTTCCCGCCGATTGGGACACTGATTTAAACATAACCCAAACAGAAATCGAACAGTTGTTTGGTGAATCAGAGACTGAATCCGATTTCGAAGAGTTTTGAATTACTGTGTGCTTTTAATAAATTTTTGTTCATGCTGTGAGTTGTTACCTTATGTGCTTACCAGTAGTTAGTAGAGAAAAAATAAAAAAAAGAATTTTATACCAATTTTCATTCAAAATTTAAAGGTGCGCGTTATAATTGAATAAATACGGTATGTCTAATGGTTTTCACATCTATTCTTACAGATATTACCACGACTTCAAACTGAGTATAAAACTCATGTTTATTTGATAAAGTAGTGGAATTTTATACACTCCAAATATTTATAAAAATAATCCAGTATCTTTACTATTTCTTGTGTTGATTTACCAATGTGCCTTGATTATCTTATCCTTCTATTTTGTTTGCAACCCAAGGTCATTATAATAAATGATATTGGACAATGGCTCCATCCTGAAAAAAAGGAAGATGTTTTTACAAAATTACATCCAGCTATAATTGAAGAAACTGGTGAATTATGTGATGTGTGGAACATGTTCGATAATAATCCAGATACGTATTGGATGCCACTGGAAGTAAATAAATAATTTCAATTTTCAAATACCGGTACTCTATTTTTAACTTATGTTATATTGATACTAACCTTTATTTCTTATCTTGTATATTCTGCCAAACCAGCTTCCTCCTGAAACAGTTCAAAGTTTGATATGGAATGGATGGAAAGCACAGTGGGACTTAAACAAAATCCATGCCATTGGAAGTATAAGACTTCACACGTCAGATAATTTTGTCAATGACGTTAAGGTACGAACAAAATTGATGAATAATAAATTCGGTTGTTATGATATGAATGAAAATTTTCGCATTAGCATTCATAAATATTTCATTTAATATTTTGCAGGAGTTTGTTGTTGAATTCTCATCGAATCACGAAGCTTGGACCACAGTGGGACCATTCGATGTATATAATGGTTCTGAAAAGCGAAGTGCATTTTTTTATGGATTTGGACCAATTCAAGCTCAGTAAGTTTTGTAAATGATATTTTATTGAAATCATTAATTTAATATTGATTTGTGTTACAGATGTTAAACTTATTTTTTGTTTTTGTATTAATGAATACTGTTTGACAATATACGATGGAATGTAATACTGAATAATGCCTCGTCAATCTCTGTGTTAAAGGCCTTTGATTGCTTACCTGGATAAACTGTCATTTACAAATTTTATTGGCTTTTATCTTCTAAATTTTATTCAGACACATTCAATTGAGAGTGTTATCTACTGCACTGAATCAACATCCGATTATATCTCATTTTGCTGTCTATGGATCAGCAGTAGATTGTGTTACTGATGATTCAATAGCCTCTACAACTATGATTGTGCCATTGTTCTTCATTGGAGTTGCATTCATTTTTGTTCTACTTTTGAGAAAAGCTTTTGATTTGGATGTTAAAGATCGATGGAGAGTAAGATAGATATATACATTCAGACAATTTGGTGAAAGTGATGCGACCAGGGATTGCCGTAGTTGTTTTTCTGATTTTATAATATATATATTGATATTATTATTAGTATTTGTAGAAGCAGAAATGATTATGAAAAATAATCCAGAATCTAGTTCATTTATTTTTTCTCAAGAAATACTAATGTTTGCTTGCATAATAAATAAATTTTGCTTGCTTTTTCAGCGGTATATACTCTTTATACCCGCTAAACAACAAAATTATGACCAACCAGGGAAATCAAAAATATTTGAATTGAGCTTGACAACTTCATGGAAAAGACCACATTGTGATGTGGACCTATTGTTACGTGTTGTTGGTAACACAGCAGGTGACACAACGCCAATCATGTGGCTTCGGCATTCTTATGAAAGATTATTGAGGTTAGATTTGCAATATCACTTTTTTGCGTATATTGAACGATAGAAAAATTATTATATGGAAAAATATGAATAAAATTTTCATGATTGTTTTTAACAGGCCTGGCTTCACTGATACAATTGCTTTGTATTTTCCTTTTGATGTTAGTTTTGTTGAGAAAATTGATGTTGTTGCTATCTGTAAGCAAATGAAAACAATGCCAAATTCTCCATATCCAAGTGGAAATGTACCTCAAAGTGTAGTTGGGAAATCTGCAACAATTCCTAGCAGCATTCAAGAAAGTACTTCAAATTCATGGAGGCAAAATATCAACACCGAAATGCTACATGTTCTCGAATATACGGATGAAAGTTCTGAAGACGATGACTATACTGTGATAAGGATTGAAAAAATAGTTATAAGAGATCCTATAAATAGATCAAAAGCTTATTGGGAAAATGCTACCTCAAATAGGTTTTTTGGTCACATCGACTCTTGTCTGAAACATGGAATTCTCAAATCATTCTCTTTGCAGACAAGCCAAGATGGAGGCATTAGTCAGCATGTGCCTTCAACTGTAAAAAGCCTTATATATCATGTTAGCCGATTCAATCCAATTACTTGTGTTTTTTCAACAACAAGCAAACTCCAACCAATTGTGTCAAATTATTCAAGAGTTGAAAAAGCATTCATTGTGATATTTGTCATTTTTAATGATATCCTAATAGATTCAGTCCTCCATGGCATGACTGAACCATTGCTATACTTTGGGTCTGATCCACCTAAAACAACAAGTGAATGGTTTGCAGAATATTTTTCCAAATCAAAAGTATTAAGCATTTTCATTACAACTCTCATTGTGGTCTTCTTAACATCACTGCAAAAACGATTTTGTGGTAAATGGCACAGGTCTGTCGAAGACCCAGTTAGTTTTTGGCAATCCAGTCATCCATATCGTGCAATGCTACACATGCTAGTGATAAGCGTGATGTACATGTTTGATAGCTGTTCACAACATAGCGCAGATGGATTAGAAACCAGAAAATCTGATTCTTCTACAAAAAATTCTGGAGGTGGTATGAAAGTGGACAAGGGTTCAGAGTACACCAGAAGTATAACAATGGTAGATGAGTCTCCATCAAAAGAAGTTTCACGTGTCCGTTCCTTTTTAAGATCTCCTGTGAAGGAAAATCGAATGGGTGGTGAACTCCAGGTTAGAATTGTTATTATCTCTCTTCTTCTGTAATCGAAGGTCATCTGAGAGCCTTCGTGGAAAGTTTTTTATAGAACGAAGTATAAAGCCACTTATTATACACAAAAATTTTGAGAATTGTTTAATTGATTGTGGTACACAAACTCATATACATGTTTAAAATCACTGTTTCCAAAATTTTAAAAAGAAGTTATTGTCAAAAAAATAACAAAATCACAACTTCAATTGCGTGTATATTAAAACGAATATTGGAAGCATTGCCCAAAGGTATCAGATATGCCATCTATTCTTGTATCAGTTTCCCAATTACACACCTTACTTTTCAGCAACTGGGTCCGAAAGATGTTGACATATCATTTTCAAGTGGAGATGGAAGAAACTCTCCTTCCTCGCATCCGGATAATATGTCCAAGAATGTAAACACAAAAGGGGCAGTTAAGGATTCTGAACAGGAGTACAGGATGAAACAATTATATGGGAATTTTCCCAAAGTGAGCCGTGGTCCAATCATAGGAGATTTCATAGATATTCCTTCAAAAAGTGTCCAGCAATGCATTGATCCGATATCAAATGAACAAATCAATGATGAAATCGATGTGGATGTTTTGTCATCACTAAGTGGTGATGAACTCCACGCAGAGATTGTCACACACAGGACTCTACCACCTGAAAATCCATTCTTAGATGAGGCAATGCATTGTCCAATGATATTATATCGATTTATTTTGTTGTTAGGTATCTTTGTGTATGCAGTTGTTGCTATTTTCTATGTTTCAATGGAAGCGTCATACTGCTCAATTAACACTTCATTTGACTTGGTATCGCGTTTCATGTTTTCTATGTTTATCGATGTCATATTTATTATGCCCTTTGCTTCTTGCTTACTTGCATTAGGTTTTTATTTTTACCGTTCCTATATCAATGTAGATTTAGCAAATGACAAGTTATAAAGCTTCATCTACTATGTTGTAACATTTCATTCACATCATGTTCTTTTTATTAAAAAAAGCTTTCATTAAGTGGCGTTTTATCATTACAGCTGTTTTCTATGAAGTGGGTATATACAGAACAAGAGGCTTCTTTCAACTGGGGGTCCCCAGACATATTTTAGGGGTTTTGTGAGCATTGGTGTTTTTGGATGCATACTGTGAAAACAAAAAAGCCAAATTGAAAATACTGCTATATTTGCACCTCGAGAAGAAGCCCCCCGACTAATCATGGTGAGATAAAGTAATTAGTGGGCTAAAAATTTGGCAAAGTGCAGCAGTTAACCCATCAATGTCGGTCGAACGTTAGTGTTGTTCTTATCACCTTACGTTCACTGGTTATCGTAACGCTTAAGTTAATGAGTTGCTCAAATGATTAACCAACAACCTTTGTTGGGCAGAATAGTCAATTCCATGTGTACACTTCTAGCAAAACATGGTCTTGTCCTAACAGACATTTCACATAAAATTAATAGAAATAAGACTGAAAGTGGTAGCAAAATGATATATCAAATAATATTTTCCTAGACCAATAATGCATAAACGCCTTCCCTAACTTTGAAAACTATAGTTAAAAATATGTGACCACTGGTTCATGACAATATTAGCTGGCTCATTCCAAGGGACGGACAACCGATAGGGTTCATGGCACAGAATGGGGTTTACTAACCACTATCCTATGGCATGCTTATAAATTTGAAATAAATACACTTTGAAACGTATCACGTTTATATTGGGAGAATCTTGTTTCTTCCTGCCCTGTGTGACGGCCTTACCACCAGCATGCTTGGTGGGACAATATCAACAACGCACGATATGGTGTATACTTTTGTACATGGCATGTTTTCCATGATGCTTTATTTTAATAACACGAAAAAAGCAGACACAAACTCGAGCAAATTAGCTATGAAAACTATTACCTAGGTTTCACACGTTCAACATTAGGAAGAAAATCATCACCTTGAATTGCTATCACAAACCGACTGTGCTACACTGTTTTTTTGGTATGGTATGATGAAATAAAAGCAGACCTGAATTCTACATTAATCGGCCCCTCCAGCGATGTAGATGCATTTTGAATATCAATTAGCTAGGAAAGAAACCCAATGTAAATAAGAGAATGTGCTCAGAGTAACTAGCCTCATTATGCAGAAACCCACTCCAGCTAGAATGCAAGCAATCTCAGCACCCCTGATGCACATTCTGCTAGTCGTGTCACATGTACCGTAATTCTTGGTTGCGCGGGAACCCTACATCCTTTTAATTTAAAACTGTATTTAAAAAGATATATTACGAACTCTGGAGTAAATAGGGAATAGTATGTCTAAAACACCATTTCTGAGCGATTTCTAAATTGAATAAACATGAACCAAGGTCACGATTTTTATTTTTCAAGAAATAAAAAGCTGTTTCATGGCAGTATGTTCAATCTCATGAAGAAATATGATCAATGAAAAAAAACAGCTGGACAGCAGTCATATGAACAATATAAATTCCAGTGTATTTTCATTACTTCGGCCTAACACAATCTGGAGCTACTTTATGTGATGAATTCCACGAGCTGCAACAATCCAGTCACACTTTGTATGATGCACCCAGTATTATGGAAATTCCTGTTTGAGAAGGAAAAAGTAATTTTGTCAATAAGTGGAATATATCTAAAAACATTAAAACAAGAAGAGAACTGATAAATGGTTTTTATAAATTGCTTGATAGTAGGGTTTTTCTAAAATATAAAATTTTGTACATGCAACCAACACCACTTAAAATAAAAATCTTCTACTGTATGTGATATGAAGATTAAATTTATATTGCTTAGTAGTTGTAACATGCGTCTCTGCTGGAATCAAATTTACTGAAATGCAAACAGAGATTGCCCTAATATTTCATGAATGTAATTGAAATCCAGTTTGGTTTGTATGAAATTAGTCAATGTTATAATCGGTAGCTTTGTCCACTTACCTGAGATAAGTATTGTAGTATCATTCAGATCCAACAACTAACTCAAACCATTGTCGCAGGGCATCACCAAGAGTTTGTGGAAGTACGTTGACATCTCTTAGGATCAAATAGAATGGAAATGGAAAATCCTTCATATAAGATCGAATTTCTGGCATGTCTCCAGGCTTGTTGAAAACCGGAACTTTAATATCAGTGATTGACCCATGAGACATGCTCGGTTGGTCGAGAATAATGAACACTACAAATACTCTCGACTTTTTAACGTCGCCCACTGCTTCTAAAACACGCTTTCTGCCTTCCAAATACAGTCCTCTGCCATCGGATATTATCAATAATAGTTGAGAAATATTTGGATGAGCATTCGAAGAATATCTTCGCTTTGCTGTTTGCAGAAAATCGGTACTGAATTCTAAGAATTCTGCAATTTTTGTTTTCTTTTGTGTGAAAGTACATTTAGATAATATAGTTGCACCACTTTTTGTTGACAATGGGTCGTCAAAATTTTGTAGTAACTGAACTTGTTCACCAAAGCTACAGATTGCGAGTTGACCTACTTCTAATGATGATAATGCACCAGATATAACTGCCACAGATTCAAATGCAAGCTGCTTTGTGTGATTATCGATCATACTTGATGAATCATCAACAGCTAACATAATTTGATACATTCTTCGATTTGCCTTTGTTCTCCTTAGCCAAATTTTGTCCTTTCTAAACCCACTTGCAACATATGGGATTATTTTCCGTATATTTAGTCGTTTACCAGTACGGTAGTCACCTTTCAATTGAGATGCCTTTGTTGGCTCAAGGACCAACCTGAGTTGCTCACAAAGTTCAATTGCAAGTGGTCTTGTTAAATTGCAATAACATTCCCACGCATTTTCTGCCTCATGCAAATCTATCATGTTACTCTTTTTTCTCCATAACTGCAGTTGATTTTCCAGCTCCAGCCTCATTTCATTTAATTGTTCATCGGTCTTCTGAGTAGTGTTGGCCATATGGTTACCTTTCGTGATATCCGTGTGTATCTCTGATAACTGGAAATAGTGTTTCCTTTGAACATTTTTTGTTTCATCATCCATCGTTTTATCATCACCTTGAGCAGATTCATCCCAGTCCATTAAATCTTGGCATTCTAACTCACCGACCTCTTCCTCGATCATATCCATCTGCTTCGGTAGGTCTTGCTGTACAGAATCAAGAGTCTTTTTATCATACCCCGCTGTAGGAGAATCAATATGCTGAAAAGCATCAGAGTCTAAGCCTCTGGGATCAGTTTCAGTATTTTCCTTGTTGTCTTTTCCAACATCAACAGCATCAACAATATTCAGTCTTTTTTCAATACTTTCATCTGTTAGAGGTTCTGGATCAGAATTGAGAGAATCTGGCTCTCTCCTTTTAGTGTTTATCTTTGTATCAACATTATCATTTCTGCTTTGAGAAGCAGCACAAGAACTTTGCATATTTGTATCATCCCAGTTACCATCTGACGGTGCATTTCCCTCATTGCGAAAACTTTGTGGTTCAAGATTTTCTGGTGGTGTGTTGTCATGTTCTACATCACCACTATGTTCAATCTCACTTTTCGATTGATTTTCATTTATTGTATTATCATTATGATCTTTGGTCATATTATCATCAACTTCCAAAGAGGCCTGTGCATCGAAAGCATTCTCCTCTTTCAATTCCTCATCATCGGATGGAAGATCTTCCTCGTTCAATTTTTCAGCAACATTCTGCTCATTTAATTCTCCCTCCTCATTCACATCAGATTCCATGTCTTTATTAGGTAAATCAAAATTCTCATTTTCAACTTGTTCATCAACATCATTGTTATCTTCTTCCTGATCATCTATTTTTGAGTCATCAGCTATGTCAAAATTATTCTCATTTTTTTCAGGTACTTTATCTTCATCATTATATAAGTCATTCTCTGAAGGATCAAATTCTGCATCATCACAAGGTCTGTCATCTTCATCTTTATCACCTTGTTCTTGCAATTCTTCTTCGTTCAAATCACTATCTTTTGCAGCGAGTTCACTTTCAGATTTTTCCATCCCTTTCCCCTTTTCTTCTTTCTTATTTGACTCATTTAATTCTTCTTCCTCTTCTGAACCCCAAAATTGTTCGTCAAGCTTATCTTCTATTTCATCTTCACCGAGTTCACCCATTTGTTTCTCAATGTCTTCATCCTCATCATCAGTTTCTTGATTTGATTCATTGTCCGACTTCTGATCAACATGATCACCAGGTTCACCATCAAAATCATTCGACATTTCTACAGCATCACCATCTTTTTCTGCATTTTCATTATCTTTTTCCTCACTTTTGTCACCAGCTTCTTCTAGCATGGTTTCATCTATTTCATCGGATACATTATTAGTTCCTTCGCCATCTCCAACTCCACCACCTTCTGCATCTCCTAGCTCCAACATATCTTCATCGACAGGCTCTTCCATTTCTGGTGGCGTACAGAATCCATTCTGGCATAAATTAATAAAAATCTTGCCCAAAACATGACATAACTTTGATGTGGTATGATGAAGTCCTTCAAGAGATGTCAGTGCAACAACAAGTATGGCCCGATATTCTTGTATCACTGAATGTACAGATTCTGAAGCCGATTCTGCCAAATTTCTATGATTAGTAGATATCCATTGTGCTACCAAATCTGAAAAATGAGAAATATTTTCACAAGTATCTGAAACACATAATGTTTGAATCATGCCAATGACTTTATCATGCAAATTTTTTGTGAATAGGTTATCCTCAAGACCAGGTAACTCATCAAACTGTGGAAAAGTGCGAATATATTTTTTTGTGTTCTGAATACGAAGCAAAATTGTTGAAATGAGAGTATTTGTATTTTCAAGAATGTCTGTGACGATTTCATCAGAGTTGGGTAATACTTTAGGAGAAATTTCAGACGATTCATTAATCTTGATGTTGTGGTTTTCCCAAACATCTGTAAAGTCACAAATATCCGATACTAGCTTTGGAGTCAAATTAAGTGAACAACAGTTTGAAAACGTTTTTAGTAGGAAACCGGAAAGATCTTTAGACATCAAAGACATTTTACACATCTGCTCAGATAAAGATTTCATTTCTACAACTGTAACCAGACAAATCTGAGAACTTGACAGTATTTCTTCAACTTTCCCATCAATAATTTTTTTTGCATTATGAGCGGCCTCAATGCAATTTTTTATTATGTCCATTGATTGTAGCCATACTTGGTCTCCATGTAGTATAAACTTCACTGACTGCCCATACAAAGGATCGGAAGAGTCGTCATTGTGAATCCGATGTTTTGGGCAACAATCAAACCAGAGCATTAATTCATGCAGAAGCATGCACCAATCATCAACTAATATTTTGGATTCTCTAATCAATTCAGCAGTTTCAGACTGAAAGTTACAGTAATGTACATTCCGAACGATCTCTAATAGTTTGACCGATTTGTCAAGCTTTATTTTAGCCATGAACGTGGAACATAATTCCTTTTTCTGAGACAAAGAAAGTTCCATTAAGCATCCTATAAAACCACGAGCACGCTCTACATTTGATCGTGTGAGGTCCTTATGAGGCTTGCTCGATGACAATGAGAAAGTGGACCACTTGGCAATATTGGAGAAAAAGTATCTTTGATAACTAACTGAGCATAATTTGATATCTCTTACAATGGATATTCTCCCTGAGTCCACAATTTTTATAGATGTTGCTATTTTTCCAGAAGAATCAGAGTACACAGGACTCTTGAGTAGATCCAATGATGACAAGTTTTGACCAAAAAAGATACCCTTTTTGTACGAAAAACCAAGTTGCTTGAGATTTTTGAATAAGTCATTTAAAGCCTTTTGCTTACGAAGCTTAATATTCTTCATCTCTGAGAGTCTCTTTTTATGCGTACTTTCGTCGCCTTGCTTTGGTAGAGGAGTGCTCGGCTGCAAGTTTTTAAGGTGGTTTGCATTTTCAATGACATCTTTGATAAAATTCTCAATCGAAATGAGACCTTTATCAAGATAACCAATTTCAACCTTACTATCTGCACAAACACAGAGGAGTTTCTGTTTCAAAAAGTTTAGACGATGAAGCACATCATATTTAGCATGCTCATCAGACTGTGATTTATCTTTTAAATAATTTGAAATTTTGTCGAAGCAAACAATTGAATCTGTATTTTCTATCTCAACATTTACACAGGTAATTTTTGCATTGCCTGATAGAAGTGGTTTGAGAGCAAATGAGGAACTTTCTGTTGCAGAAGAAGTTTGAACTAAAATTTTAAATTGCACTCCCTCAGACATTGCCTGGTTGAATTTTTTGACAAATTTGAACAGATGACGATGTGTTTTATCAACAGTCTCTTTCATTGCAAAAAAGTTTTGATCACTCCATCTTGTAATTTTAACAAAATCTGTCAGTTCCTTTGCAATTGGTTGACTCAGTGCCTGTATGCGTTCATTTACAGAATTAAGATATTGTGCATAGTAATCATGAACATTCTTCAAGCAGATAGAAATATTACTTCCTTGTTGACCTTTTATACTTAAATATTGTCCAAATATATGTAGCATATGCAGTCTTGACGAAAACTGTGATATTGACGAGGATTCCATGTACTGCTCCAAATGAGTAATAAAGTCTGACATATCTGCATCATCAATGGGATTCTGGATAATTTTGTAAAGAGAAAAGAATAATGATGGTTTCATGCAACTTAGTTTTTGGAATTCATCTGCTAGTAACTTATTCCAACCATTCAGTTCCATCTTCCTCCATTTGAACACAAATCCTGTAATTTGTTCCAAAAAAGATTGCAATGAAACGCTGCTTGTGGCATTCTTTTCCCACTCCTGTATAACTTCAACCAAAGTCTCTAGTCCTAATATATAATTGATTAGCGGTAGGGTTGCAGATAAGTTCATTATTCGAGATAATATTTCACCGATCCTCAGCAAGGTAGGGTGCTCTGGCCACTCTTTTAATAATTCTAAATAAATCCTGTTCATTAATTGCCGGAGAACTGGAAGGCATTGTAAAACTTCTCCAACACGTGGCATTTTGTAAACATTATAAAAATCATTCGATTCATTCTGATCTTTTTGCAAACTGTCTTTAATGTGTTTAATCATATTCAAATTTGCGCTCAGAATATTCTTATCTATGCCCATATTATGCATATTCGAAGATTCGAGCCTGAAAGATTCATGAAGGCTGCTGAGAGAATATTTTGATGATATTGAGATATCGATGACATTGCTTTTACATGACTCGGGTGATGAGGAATGTTTATTTGTATCTTTTTTATGGTTCCTCTCATCAGTGTATGAACCTATTATTTGCATCACACTACTGTACACTTCCATTGCGGTTTGCCAAATATTTTCTGAAAATTGACATTCACTTTGCGATTTTTGATCATTGCATGTTAAAGGTGTCTCTTGAGGCTTCCCAAACATTTTCTGAAAATTTTGTTCATCTTCTTCCTCTTCATTGGCATCATCCATATGGATGTTCGCTTTGTATATGGAGATTTTTTCCTCAGCAATTTTTGCTTTTCTATCTTGTTCTATTTTCCATTCCAAACCAACATAGTCAAAAAGTTGAAGTAAATGCTGCAAGTGTGAAGAAGAAATTCCTTCAAAAAGAACAATATTTTTGTACTTCAGTAGCAAAGATACAATGACATTTTCAACAATTGTAGGAGATGATACATGTTCATCTTCGAGATTGCTTTTTTGTAGATATTTGGCAAAATTAATAAGCTGTATAGGTGTCAGATTAGATTTTGCATTTATACCCATCAAAGCAGGAAAAAATTCTTCATGTGTTACATTCATTCTGGCTTCGACATCGAAACATTGCAAAACATTAACAGAGTGTTGAAGCATACTTAAGCCAATTTGCACAGAATTCAGAGAATCTTGAAGTGGTATAACGTAATCAGGGAAACCAAAATAATTCTGATCAAGCGTTTGTGCTGAAACCTGGATATTTCTCTGAATTCCATCGAATGATTTCAAGAACTGCTCTGCCTTTTCCATAGTGACGTTTGGTACGTCATTATGTAATAAGCTGGTGGCCCAACTCTCGAATGTTGTGAGTGTATCAGTCAAAGTACTGGATGACATGATCCCATGTTGTATTTGCTTGCAGTAAGCAGTAAGGTCTCTGAACTCATTTGAAGGCGGGCGTGTGGCACTTTTAGGCATTGTTTTCTTTAGCTTTTGTTTCAATTCATGCATTCTATGAAATCTACCAAGCAAATAAGGATGGATATGGGGATCTGATAATGATGAATCAATATCAGAGTATAAAAGTTCACCTGTCATTGTTTCATGATATATTGAAAAAACTTGAATTTCATTTTCTATCTCTTCAGTGTGTTGATTTAAAATTTTGCATTTGGACTTGTATATTACAACAGGATCAACATCATTTTGTGGTGAAACAAGGGTAAATGAAAGCAAGCCTGCCCATGACCATGCCATACCCAACATGTTGTTACATAATGTTACAAATCTTTTGCAATTATAGGGCACTTCCAATGTGGGAATGAAGACAGCATTCACAAGAGAATTGGTCCATTTAACAACATTTATAAAAAGTTTTTTAATTTCTTTCATCCATCCATTGTTAAGTTGTTCCCTAGACCCTATATTTTGAAGTCTGCTACTTACTTCATTGGATAGAGCAGTAACAGAATGGCACAAACCTTCCGCATGTTTGTGGACAACGGTGGAACAATTAAATGCTTTGATAATTTCATTCAAGGTAGAAATTGTGTCTTCCTCAACTACATGCATGAGTGCACCCTTCATAGTAATAAGGGTATCAAGACAGCTTTTGAAATATGTCAGATATGCAAATACATTCTGTAATACATTGTGATCGATAACAGCATAAGCTGGTGTACATAAAACAGATGAATATGTCCAAAGCATATGTTGCAGCAAGTCTATCTCTTTTACTCTGTGATCAATTTCTGATAACAGGACATAACTATTACCGATATCAATTGAACATGAATTATTGTACTTGACAGTCTTGACGCCTCCAGGCATAGTTTTAAAAATCACTTCCAATGAAGCTTTCGTAAAGTATGGTTTCAATAACAAGGAAGCACCAGATGAAACAGTTCTGTTATCACGCAATAAATCAGAAATATTATTCTCAGTTACAACAGTGATTAGAGTTGTAAGAATCTGCTTTCGCATGAGGGCAATACAATTTTTGTTTGAATCCAGAAACTGCATACTTTTTTGAATACACTGAATGGCAGTTAAAACCTTTATATTTGAAATTTTCATGTGAAGAAGAATTTTGTAAGTATGGTCTATAAAGTTTGAGACCCGAGTAAAAACATCATTAGCATTTCCTTCAGATAATGCCAACCATGTCACCAGATTAATCAAATTCGTTGAAATCATTTGATGCATCAGTGGCACAAGCTCTGAAACATGTTCAAATCCATTATTCTTATGTAGCTGAACAGAGTCACTATTTTCGTCTTTCAATTCAATATGAGGTGAATAGTCAAAAGCATTTATTTCATCTTCAATAGATTTTAACAGGTTTGATACATGACATTGATCATTCACGAGAGGAATCTGAAATATACTTATTGTTGATAATGCATCACATAATTTTGCAACTGCAAAGTGGAAATTAGCCGGAACTATACTGTTATTTTGCTTCAATCGCAAACTTGTGTCTGACATCTTAGTCAAGAGTGTTTTCGCTTTGCATAAACATAACAAATCATTTTCATCTTGACAAGGAAGAGAACCAAGCAAGAACTTTGCAAGAAATAGTCTGATTTTATTTTGAGTTGAAACTGTCACCCAGTCTAAGTCTGAAAATTGATTCATGGAATTGAACATGTCATCAATTTTGGCATAAATTAAAACAGATTTCTCACTGTTTATCTTAAAAAATTCCAAACAAGTTTGCAACCTTTTTAAAGAAATGAAAAATTCAACCAAGTCAAACTTCACTGTTTCCATAAACTGTTCCCAAATTTTTGCAATTTCAAATATTTTTTCAACACTTGCAATGAGTTTCAATATTCCAACATCACTTTGCATTACCACAATATGCTGGAAAGAAGAAAGAAGATTCTGGTATAGTGGATATAAATATGCAATTGCGGGATGTGGCAACTCTTGCAGCTTGATAACACCACTGTGGTAAAGTGAGGACTTGACCAATAAACTGATGTCAGACTGTGACTGAGCAGTCTTCTTCACTCTGGAGGACTTTTTCTTCCTCGAATAATTGTTTCGCAACAACTTGAGTATTGAATTCAATTTTGTGTCCAGATCTTGTTGATGAATTGTAACTGTGAATACTAAGTTTAGTATGTTCATCTTGCATGAATATTCTGGGCATAACTGAAAATTCATAGCATCCAATATCCGACTTGACCATCGGAGATCCCATGAAAGATCCAAATATTCATCTTTATAAGAATCGAAAAATGTATTTGATAAAACATTTTCTATTGCTTTTGAATATTTTACAGCGGTTCCATCGTTATTAAAAAAATAATCATCAAGCAACTGAATTCTAATTTTGTAGTCATTGTAAGATGAAAGATGTAAAAATAATTTACAAGCCATATGAAATAATTGTTCGAGTGAACAATTTGTTTGTGAAGCACGTCTTTTAATTGAATCAAACATTTGTGCTTGATGAAAAACTCTTGCGGCATCAGTGCTATGAAGAAAATTTTCTAATCGCATTATTGGCAAATCATTGGTCAAATTTGTATCACCCGTTGTTGCACATGTCTCTAAATCTTCTCGCATATTATCTACTCTATAATTTCGAGGCAAATATCGGTGGCATACAGCTAGAATACAGGAAACAATATCATTACCAGTTTTGAGTTCCTCAAATACTTCTCTGGAACATTTTATGCAGTTCATCATTCCATTATAAGCAGAATTTACATTTGATGATTGGGCTGTTTGGAACAGATTCAACAGATATGAAATAATGCAATTGGGTACAACAGGTGATAACTTGGAAAACACAATCAGTCTTGCTTCATCCCAATTCATTATTCCTGCAGTCTTATAAGCACGAGCTTGACTGGACCTATCAGAAAGCAAATGAATTTCCAATCCCCTATTTCTCATTGCTCTCGACAAGTTACCTTCAGATGCATCTAGCGAAAGTATCAAGCGAAAAGAAGGATGGGGACGTATTTCTACGAATGAACCGCCAACAATTCCACGTTCAGTGACGGACAAAACTCCATTCGATTCAAGAAGGCCATTTAGTCTATCAAGAACAGATGGATTGCATAAATTCGCTCCATCGATGAGTAGCCAATCTCCACTCTTTAGCGCGTTTATTAATTCACTATCAACCCATTCAAAGCAGCCTTTTGATTTATTAATTTTTTTGGTGACTGACTGTAATTTTTTACGACATTGTTTTACACCGCATATCAATTTGGTCATAGAATCATCCATACCAAATTTTGACTCCAGCCAATCAATATAGGAAAGTATAGAGTTTGCATGAATCAGAGCAGAAGCACCACTTGTTGTCTCCATAATTTTGGTCCGAATTTCCTTCAAATCATCCATTATCTGAAGAGCATTCGAGACATCATCAGACATCAACACAAATGATTTGTTATTTGCCTTGAATACATCCATACATGCATCCATCAAACATTGAATTATAGTACCTAAATGCCTTACAGAGTCCATTTGTTCAAAACCACCAAGCAGCTCAGTTGCATCCATGCTACTGTTAACGGAAAAAGTGCGAAGCCGGTGTCCAAGCAATGAAGCTAGAGTTTTCACAAGTGTAGTTTTGCCTGACCCAGAATGCCCTGTTAGTATGCACATCCAACCTAATTTAATAGCCGTCATTAATCCTTCCATTGAGTGCAGTCTGCTGGGAAAAACCAAAGCATCCAAATTATCTCCAACGACAACTTCTTCTCGTTCCAAAGTCACATTACCGATTTGCAAGACATTAGATGATAAATGGAAAATGCATGATGGTCGATAAGCTTTCTTTCCAAAAACCTCATAGAATGAAGAGAACATTTTTTGTCTATCAAGAACACTTTGCAATCTCTCACAGTATATAAGATATACAAACTTTTCTGGATAGAATCCATTATGGGCTGTTAAAATCAGTTCACACCATCTTATCATATCCCGCAAGTTAAATTCCCAGGGTCCGCCAACATGACCCCACTGATGTCGATTAACAATTTGTTCTTTTACACTTTCATTAAAACAAATCATTTTGTAAAGCATATCAACTGGAATCTTAGGGAATTGAGATGAAAGAATCAATACCATATCTTCTTTTGATAATGGATCCATGTATACTTGATTGAACCTATTTAAAAAGCTTTTCGGTAAACCTTTCCGACCACCACCTTGATGAAATGGATTTTGGCAGGCAAAAATGCGTGTCTGCTCACTTTTGACATTGAAAGTAGATCCCAGTTCAGGAATAAATATTTCATTTCTATGATCAAAAACACTATTCAAACCTTCAAGTACTGACTGTGACGCCAAATTTAACTCATCAAAAACAACCCAGGATCCTTGTTTAAGTGCCAACAGCAAAGGGCCGTCTCTCCAACAAAATTGTCCACCCACTCCTTCATCAACCGGCAAATCAGCACCAATCAAATCAGAAATGTCTGTTTGCTCTGATAAATTTATTCGAACAATATCATGGCCAGCAGCTCGGGCCAGTGCCATAACCAAACTTGTCTTACCAATTCCTGGAGAACCCTCTAATAATATGGGATTAGACAATTGTAGAGCTCGTAACAAACGAAGGGTGTTTACTGAAGTTGTTGGAGCACTGAAACAATATTCATTTAAAATTGGTTCAGATGGTCCTCTCAAAATGGAGAACGGTCCAACTCCAAAACAATCAGCTGAGAGAGAAACCCCACTCTTGGCAGTACCTTGGCTAAAGTCCATCAGCTGCTGTTTGCTCAGTTCTGTAACATAATTGTCAAGTGTAGAGTGAGAAAGTAACTCCAATAGCTTTGATATGCATGCTCTCCTAGCTTCATTACGGATCTCTGTGTTATCAGACATCCCTGAACCAACAGAATCTATGAAAACCAGCAATGCCCCATGTGCTAGAATTTGAATATACTCAAGAGGTTTGATCGATTGAGCACAGACATTACAAAAAGCAACCCATTTCACAACATCACGTATTGACTTGTTATACCTGGTTCCAAAAGAGGTAGAAACAAACCACTTGATGAACTTTACCATCACATCAGCAAACACTTCTGATATTTCAGAAGAGAATTTAAGATTGTGGCGCATGATATCCTTGACATCTTCATCAGCCTCATCTGCCACTGTACACCAAATTTCTGTAAGTCTGTTTCGTAAAGCAGGAGAAAGCTCTTTTTTGCCAAAATCACCTCCTGGATTCATGGTTGCCATGAATTGAAATCCTTCTTTTGCTTCAACAGTTAATATTGATACGGTACAACTTTGCTCAACTCTGTCGGGAACAACCAGTTTTCTTGCGGGTTCTAGGACACTGTTAAGCCTTTCTAATACAGAATCCTCAGCAAGTGATATCTCATCAATCAGTAAGTATTTACCATGACACATTGCTTGTAAGAGAGGGCCATCTACCCAGTCAAATAATTTGGAGTTATCATCGCCATTATCAGAATCCTTTGAAACACGAACTGGTCGTAACCCACCTATGAAATCAGATGCATCTGTGTGAGCATGGCAGTTGATAGTGCAAAAGTCGCTAGAACTTTCAATCACAGAAACAAGTTGACACGCCGTAGTCTTACCACATCCAGTTTCTCCAACCAATAGTACAGGTTCATCAAATTTGAGAGCTCTATGGAGCATGATGATTAGCTTACGCAATGGTTTAGTGAACACAATGTGACTAAACTCTGTAGGTACTTTTCCAACAATCTTTTTAAGAATTTCTGCACTAAATAACTGATCCATGCATATTTCTTTTCCGAAGTGTTTTTGTATTATTTGTTGAATCAAAACTCTTTCATCTTCTTTTCTAACACGTCCAGCCAAAAGAAGATATCCATCATTTGCCAATTGTTGATCCCAGTCATTAATTACTGACCCAGGGTCTTCTTCATTTCCTCGTCTATATCGTTCTGCCCATTTGAAAAGATCTCTTATTGTGATGAATCCATACTTGCCAGAAAAAATTCCACTTGAACGTCTATGTTCCTGTAAATCTTGCATCACTTGAACCAAACGATTGCATCTAGATACAGGCAAGTCGCATCTTCGATGAAGAATTGTATTTATCTCATTTGGTGGTATCTCACCAAAATGCAGTTCAATAAAACGATTCCGCAGAGCTCTGGATAAGACTTTTCTACCTCCATACAAACCTGGTGGATTCTGGGTAGCAAAAAGAGTGAACCTGGGATGTGCTACAATTCGTTCTTGTGTTTCCGTAATAAAAAGCTCTCTGTTGTCATCCAAAACCCTATTCAATGATTCTAATATATCAGTGGGGGCTAGATTAAGTTCATCAAGAATAATCCAATTACCTTCTCTCATTGCAGTAACGAGTGGGCCTTCTTGAAAATAAAATTTCCCGCTTTCATCCGAGGAGTAAGAGCCAATGTATTCCTGCAGGTCTGTATGCTCATGGTTATTTATTCTGACAACAACATTTCCCGTCAGTCCAGCTAAATATTGGATTATACTAGTCTTACCCGTTGAAGTCTCCCCTTGGATTAGAATTGGATACTTTCCATATGCCACAGCTCTTGCAAGAATTTTAATATGTTTACTTACATATGGTGTGATAATGTATTTTGGATCAGAATATGGCTCAAGACTACCACACCTTATGTGATATCCTTCAACCGAAGCATGTTTATATTCTGGTGACGGAATATGAACTTTTAACAGAGGTTTCCATTTGTTTTTTCCAATCACATACTTTACAATAAGCTGTATAACAAGTTCATAATTAGTGTGATCTATTTCTGTCAGGAATGCTAAACTAAGCCCTTCATATAATGCTCGAGTCAACGTCATTCTGGGATGGTCCACAACATAGCGTAGAGCACGACACAATGAACGCAGTGAAAATATTGGTTGAGCATTCATCCCCAATGCAATTTTAGATCTTGAAAATTCACAAACTTGACGATAAAATAATAATATTCCATTCACTAAATCATTATTTGGAATGTTTCTTCCTTTTAAATAATGTGATATTAGAATAAAGAGGTCAGAATCATCATCTGGTTCAGAAACAAATAGTTCAAGAAATCTATTCCGTATACTCACTGGCAAGTTTTTCTTTCCAACATCTGTGGCTGGATTCATGGCAGCAAAAATTCTGAATTTTTGATTTCGTTTGATTGGCTTAGTATCTCCCATTTCAAGAAGAGAAATGGATCCTTCATGGGACTCCAAAACAGCATTTAAGCAGTCCAAGGTTTCTGGTGGTGCTAAATTGATTTCATCTATCAAAAGCCAATCACCCCTTTGTATTGCTTGAGACAGTACACCTTCAACAAAAGTGAAAGCCAAAGAATTTTGAGCTTTCATTTGCTGTTTCAGCTTTATCAGACTATCATTTAATGACGTCCATTCTTGAATGAGCTCATCATTTGTATCCAACTCTTTAGAGAGTTTGGAAACAGCACTTTTTGCACAATGAGTCATGAGATGGAGCAGATCCGAAAACCTCTTGTTCATGAAGCATGCCTGCACATGGGTTAAAAATTTCATGTTATGCTTTTGTGAAAATGTCCTCAAAAACAATTCTTCAAAATGATCTCTCACTGGAGAAATCAACTGCTTCGGCTGTATTGGTTTAAAAGCACCGAGTAAATCTGATGAAGAAGACTGCTGAGAGATATTTACGATATGCAGAGTAGTACCGCATTGCTCTGCCAAATACTGGATAGCACTGGTTTTCCCCACACCAGTTTCCCCTACAAGTAGTACTGGCTCGCACATTTTAACAGCACATGCAATCCTTTCCAATAACACACCAGAGCTTCTTGTTATAGCAAAATTTTGATGCATAACGCCTCCTCTTCCCACATTTTTTTCTCTATGCAAATTAACACGACCAAAGATTGCAATTTCTGGTTGAATTTTTATTTCTGGATTGTATGATTGACAAAAATATTCTGCAGTTGCAGAAGAAAGATTCAGCAAAGCATGAATTGACTGAATTTTAGCTTTTCTTTCATTCTTATTTATTGACGATGCTATAAAACAATCTATTGCCTCCAAAGCCAACATGCGGCCAAGTTCATTGTCTGGAGATTCAGGACAAATATGTAAAGAAAGACGGTGGCACAATCTAAACAAATCTCGTGCAGAAGCTGTTCTATTATTTGATTTATAATCCATTGCAAACATTTCTGAATACATATTTTCTAGGCTCGTGTAGATTTCCAAAAGTTTTTCTGAAAATTGACGTATCAATGGATATTTTTCATCAATAATACTTTTCAAATCACTTTCAAGCAATGAATCCATATAAATATGTCGTGAATGCCGTTTCAACATTGCAACACCTAAACGACCATCTGAATGTGGAGTAGGCAGTGATTTTCCATCTGATCTGCAAGTCATAAATATTTGAAATCCGGTTGATACATTATTATTTCCATCAGATATACTATGACCAGGAACATTTAACTGGCCACTCTCAAGAAGTGGAAGCAACAAAGAAACAACATCTAATGGAGCCTTATCGATATCTTCCAACAAAACCCAGTATCCATTCTTGGCAGCCTGAGTAAGTGCACCGGGTTGCCACTCAAATTCACCTGAAACATCTGTACATTTGTACATCCCAGATAGCAGCTTGCTGTCAATACCCTCCCCCAACTGTATTTTGATGAAATTGGAACTATCATGACCTGTTAGATGCGCAAGATATTCAATTAGTGTAGACTTCCCGCAATCTGGTGGTCCTTCTAGAATTACTGGATGGCAATTGGAAACTGCCAAGGCGACAGAATGCAAACAATTCTGTAGAGTTTTAGTTAATACAACTTTCATTTGAGATGGTGTAGTTGAACATGGTTTAATCTCTACAGAATTTACTTTGGGAAGAACAACTCCACAAACCATTACTAGTTTTGAATGCAAATCTGAACATAAAATCTTTTTCATTGTGTGAGATACAGAAACCCCTTCAACAGAAACAAGAGCCACGGAATCTGTGTTGGAGATATGCTTATATAAAGATCCAGAAGTTTTCTTGCAAATTTCATATTGTAAATGAAGAAGGGAATTGTGTCCAATATTAGAAACAAGTATAGCTTTCAACTGTTTAGTTTGAAAATTAAAAAGGGCAGACAATATATTCATTAAAGCCCATCGCCCCAGAGGTGTTAACGTTGACTCATTTTCCTTAACACATTCCCAAAAATGCTTCCGAGGCCAATTATTATGAGAAATTTGAGGCGAACATTTCATCATCTGATACATGCTATACACGACATCACTTAATGACACACTTTTAACAAGTTTTCTCTTTTTGAGAGGAGAGTGATCTATATCATTCATTTTAATGATGAAGGGATTGCATAGGTTTTTTTCTTCCAAACACATACTAGAAGACACTCTTTTTGCATGAGAATTTGTGATATCACAAAGCTCTCCCAAAATCACATAAAAATTCTCTTGAGAACTACTTCCAGATTTACCCAGATCCTCAAGAATTTCTAAAGATCTGTAAATAAGATCAGCAGCAAGAGGACCAAGTAACCGCGTTACTGAAGAAATTGTATTCTTATCTGCAGAGTCCAGAAGAACATGTGCCAGAATGTCTAAAATGTTGTTACGATCAATTGAACCCCATACTTGTTTTGCGAGATAGGGCTTTAAGTGGCCACTAAATTCCTTGTTCATCATTGAAACAGTTCCAAGGAAATCCATTAAAAATGCAGAGCTCTCCATTCTTTTTATCGAGTACAGATAACCATTTAAGATTCTTATACTGTAAGAAAAAATAAAATATTACATTAAATAGGTTGAATAAAGTAATGCGCTTTGTTACAAATTACGACACCCAATAAATTATCTCAAGTCCGAAAAAACGAGTTGATTTATTAGAAAAAAATTATTTGAACTTTTTCCCGCTTTTGGCAAATAATTTTGATAATGATAGTCAAAAGTATCGACTTTTTATTATGATGATTTTCCGTTGCGACAAAATATTCAAATTCATGAACAATAACAGCATTTAAATGCCTTGCCGTATTAATTTAATTTTGTTTAATTAACGTAACTCGTGGTTGCGTCAACTAACGAAAAAATAAAAGTATTACCGCGGCAATCTGCGGATATAAATCGTGTGGTAAACTGGCCAATTATAATTAATTTTTTATATCTATTTCCGTACTTAAGGAAAACAAATAATATTACAACTCTAAAATACCATGACAATCTGTGGACATAAAATGTGTGGTAAACTGCCCGATTACTCGATATATAACACAAAACAAAGCATTTTGTGACATTTATTTTGCACTCCCGAAAAAATTAACTTATTTTTGGAATTCAAGTCGACGATCCTATCGGCCAACATCGACACACATTTGGACGAGTGTCGGTGGTATTTGAGTCGACGATAAATCAAAATAAGTTGCCGCATTTGGTAAAGACAGTTAACAGTCCGAAATATTGCGAGGTATTGTGAAAAACGTATTGCGCAAGACCAAATCCGGATAGATTCGGTATATAACGATAATACCGGTAACAGAAAATCAAGATTTTGTAACAGAAAATGGATCCTTTATTAATGTTACAAAGTACAAATCATCAAATTTTTGTATCAACCGTTTACTATTAAAGTGTATAATGGGAGGCTTAATTTATTTAGCATATGATTATTTAGGGATCACATAAATTTTGAACTATTAAATAAAGCCAAAAAATCATGGTCAAAATTCTTAAATCTCATTGCTCTGAGAAATGCCTGTTTGAAGTTAAATATAATCCAATGCGCAGGACATTTCCTATTAAATACTGTACAAAGATAGTAAAATTCTCACTATTTAAATAGTGGTAACTATGAAAATAGAATAGGATTCGATATTCTGGATTCAATTTGAGTAATCTAGAATAGTAAATTATTGTACATTGCCCATCCCTAGCGCCACACTTTATTGATGAGGTGTTTAACTTTTTCACTCTATGGCTTCAGACAAGCAGAAACGGGGACCCAGCTATATTTGGCAAGCTCTATTTGTGATTGTGACGTCGCAGTGATGTAATTTTTGGATGGTGTAGTCACATGGGGGTTAGGAATGATATATGCAGAAATTGTTACCCCATGCCTACTAAAAGTTATTGAAGTAAGAATCTACACAAGACTCGAATAGCTTGCTCAACTTCAATTAACCGTCTGCGCGTTTTGTATGACCATCTGTATATTTTGTCAGGCTTTATTATGTGACTGAGACGTCGTTATTTTAATTTATTCTTGGATGACGTAGTCACATAGGGGTTAGGAATGATATATGCAAAAGTTGTTGCGCCACGCCCGCTAGAAGTTATTGTGGTACGAACCTGCATGAGACCCAATAAATGTCTACAGCAGCAGTAGGCCTACCATACCAGTTTCTTTACACTCCTGTACCTATGTATCGTACCGGTCTGCCGATACTGTACTCACTACAAAATACACACTCAGTGGTGCAGCCAGCTCTCCCCCCTGGCTGCGCCACTGAGTGTGTATTTTGTAGTGCCAGCTAAACCACCCCCCCAAATTTCGAATTTTTTTTAAAACTGAGAAAGTCGCCGACAACGTGTGCAATTGCCTTTTGCTAAAATCGTGACACACTGTGATCGATTTTCATCATTAAACAAATATTTTGACTTGTCACCCGTTAGTAGTCCAAAATTCACAGATTAGGAAATCATATTTATTACTGTATTAGATATTTTGCACCGCCAAACATTTGTCCAATCTATTGGTAGACTATATTCTGAGAGTAATCAGAGGTGCGGTGGCAAGTGTATTCCTAAAGAAGAGCATGATGAGCCACAAAGCCACACTGAATTATATATATTTTCTTTAATATGTGTTAAAACAAACAATTCAGAAACAATTTCCACCACCTTACATCAATTTTCACCACCCAATATAATTCCCATCGTATATTCCATGAATCCAGCATCAGTAGTATTCTATCCATTCAAATACATATTATCCAGTTGGGATTAGAAAATGTTCAAGTTATTATTAGAATCATAAATGTATAATAGTTACGGTACATAAAAAAACAAAAATGACAATTAGCAAATGAACATTTTACACTATTATTATTAAATTAAGACATAATAATCGAATTTTTTTTTTTTTGCGCCAAATAAACTCCAATGCCAAACGGAATATTTGTATTGAGATTTTAGAATCGAATTATTATATTTTAAATACAAAATTTTTTGTTTCCATGTTTCAGTTTCCCAATTTGAATCCCATTCCCCCAATACCTATGAATAATATAATAAAAATCCAAACAAATACAAATTCAAGCCATTACCACGCCATTAATTTAGTATATTCCATTAGAAGTCCACAAGAGTTGAGTTTATCCACATTCAGACATTTAATCCAATCAGCAATTGTATATTGGTTATATTTATATATAATTAACAGTTAATCTTTTTATTTAATTTAGCATGAAAAATGCAACAAGAATACAAAAATTAGAAAATACCAATCTTTTATATTGCAGTATTGGGTTTTCCTATTCGCCACCCATGTCAGTACAGCAGTGTGTCTCATACATCTACAATTTTAAAATTGCAATAGTCTGATAGTCTAGCTTTCACAGGATATTAAATACTTGGCGTCGCATAGAAACTAGAGATGTACCGATACCACTTTTGTCGCCGATGCCGATCCGATACCAGATAAAAACGTCGATACCGATATGACGATAATACAAAAATGCTGATATTACCGATAACGATTCTATGTAATTATTACTTAATTAAGTGTGCTGTGTAGGGCAGAGGGGTTAAAACAATGGTCCTTGAGCGTTGTTCATAGTACACATTATTTCAGATCGAAAAAAGAGATATATCACATAATATGAAATTGATGTTTGGTATCCAGATGCTCATTAAGATGCAATGTACAGTGACGCTAGTAATCTCGGTGTTCAATTAGCAAACTCATGAGCCGGGATGTCCAATTCGAAGTTAATGTTAATACCGCGACCTTCAAACATCGTTACTCGTGTTTGGAAGAATATAGAATATCGCCCACACATTCTAACGCCGCCGTCCTACGTTCAAATTAAAAGCATTTTACAAATATTTTATTTAGTGCGCCCCAATAAATCAAAGCCAACATGAAAGAATATCAATCAGCACCGACAAAAAGAAGGCCTACCTATAACTATCGAGGATATTTTTCCACTTTACTATTTTATAATATTTTACAATTGCTATCATATATTTTGAGACAGTCTAGGGCGCTGGGCGGTGATGTCAATATATCTATAAAGAAATTGTGTAGTTAAACAAAATTAAAATTAATACCTGCGTAGAGGAATTGTGTCGGAATTTAGTTTATCGATCTCGACGGACTAAATGACACTCATACTTGACAACTAACAGTCAGAATTTATGGCCGTGCCCAAAGTGCATGTGGCGTTAACAAGGACTCCAAAACATTCTGGACCATATCAAAAAAGTTCATATATCGGAAATATCGGCCTTAATCCAACCGATACCGATACATGGCCGATACCAAAAAAATGGCCGATATTGCTGATACCAATACATCTCTAATAGAAACTTACATCATGATTGACAAAACTAACAGTTTAGGTTGCGTGAAACTAACTACCTTTCCTTGCTCTATGCCTTTGCGCCTCACTACACTGCGGGGTATCTATTGATTTTAAATCAAATTTAGCTTTCCTATTGTTCTGGCACTGTCCCAATTTTATTTATATCTCTCTATCGCAAACAAACATTTGAAACCAATATTTATGTGCATGCAATTGCCTGTCTTGTTATAGTTGTAAAATGCTTGTCTGAAGAAGTCTGACCTCGGTTAGACGAAAGGTTACAGAAATATATTTGTGTTTGTGTTCAGCAAGATTCTTGAATTGAATATGATTGACTTATGTATTAGATCATCAATGTGCTCATATAACAACTGAACAATGTTTTATTTCTTTCGCTTGTTTTTAGTAAATTCATGAAATTTTGATATTCCCAAATTGTTGATTTTCTGCATATTCAGATATTATTGTGATTAATTCGATTTTCATTCCAAATCATTTGTTATACCGGTAATAGTATTTTCATTTTTTTTTCTATGCGACACCATTGCCAAAAACCTATGGTCCACTCATACTCTCAAAATAAATGACATACAGTTTCTTCAATTCTATTATCATATAAAATTCACATTCCTGGTTCATCAATGAACCAGTGTTTATTTTATCTCCAGTGGGCAACCAATTATAATTTTTTTTTTTTTATGCTTCCACAAAGTGGATTATCCATAAAATAAATAAAATAATAATAAATAAAGACATAAAGTTAACAAACATATATATATATATCAATATCATCATGATAGTTCCATCAGGCACATAATTTTCATATACCGTAATCCATAGTTCCTTTCATTTGTTTGTTGTTTTCAATACAAGTCATTCCAGTTATGTAGTATATTTATAATTAAAGAGCATAAAAAACAAAAATATAATTAGTCATAAGCTATCACATATTAGGTCAAGCACTTTTACATAACAAGATTCTTTATTATGAATTTTTAATCGAATTATATTTTTTTAAAGCTACCCTTTTTTTTTTTTTTTTGTGCCAAATAAATTCCAATGCCAAACAGAATTTTCGTATTAATATTTTGGTATCAAATAATTTTATTATAAATATATAAATAGATAGTTTTTTTTTTCCATGTTTTTGTTTATCGTTTTTTAATTTAATCCCATTCCCTCCAATACATATGAATAGTAAAAATCAAAATAAAGACAAAATTCATACCATTACCATGATGTCATTAATTTAATATAATCCAATATATGTCCAAAAAAGTTGAGTTATTCCACATGTAATCCACTCAGCAGTTGGTTGAATATAATTTTAATTTACAGGTAATCAGTTTTTTTTTTTTTTAGTTAGCATGAAAAATACAAGAATACATAAATTAGACAGAGAATATGGAAAAATCCACGCTTTCATATTGGGTTTCTCCCATTCGCCATCTATGTTTCATAGTCGATACACCATCCTCTTATGAAAATGATGTACATATAACATATTATCAATAATTTTAAGAGTATGGTGTTGCATATAAACTTACATCTGTACATCATGATTGGGGTCTCATGTACTTTCTTACCTGAATAACTTCTAGTGGGCGTGGCGTAACAATTTTTGGATATATGATTCCTGACCCACACCTGATGACGTCATCCAAAAATTACGTCACTGCTACGTCACAATAACGAAATACAGCTTGCCAAAGTTTAGCGACGGTCACCCGTAATGGCGCCTACGAGTATGTCAACAAACTCAATACGTCAGCGACCTCTCTCTTATCGGGGTCGTTGTGCAGAGCTCAAAATAAACAAGCATCACAAGCGACTAAATTGTCGCCAAGGAACGTTCACGATATCCCATTCTGACCAATTTCTGTCCAGAAATAGAGCGTTATACGATACAGCTCTAACCAAGGCTTTAGACAAGCAGAAAACACATGTTATTTTACGCTATGGTTGAAGTTGGGTACCACACACATAAAGACTTGTTATTTTTTGTCCAGCTCCAGCAATAGCTAGTATTGTGCTACGATCTATTAATAGGGGGGTATACGATACCGCTCTAAGCAAGGCTTTAGACAAACAGAAAGAACATTTAATTCACGCAATGATTGAGGTTGGGTACCGCAGACATAAAGACTTGTTATTTAATATCCAGAGACTGATCATGTATTGTGCCACATTTTAGGACGTGGAACGCTTTCACTCTATGCAAGGCTTTAGACAAGCAGAAACCGACATATTAATTTGCCTTAGCGCAATGGATGTAGTTTCTTACCTCAATAACTTATACTTATCTTAGCGTAACAATTATTGCATATAATAGTCCTGACCCTCACCTGACTTCATGTTCCAAAAATTACGTCAATGCGACTTCACAATAACGAAATAGTGCTTGCCTAATAATAGCGACCATAATGCAATCGTGATAAATACGCCTGTGCGTCCGCTATAGATGTAGTTTCTTACCTCAATAACTTCTAGTTAAATTAGCGAAACAATTTTTGCATATATCATTCCTGACCCTCACCTTACTTTGTCATCCAAAAATTACGTCACTGCAACGTCACAATAACGAAATAACGCTTGCCCAATATTAGCGACGATTACTAGTAATGACACCTATGGATGTAGTTTTTTACCTCAATAACTTATACTTATCTTAGCGTAACAATTTTTGCATATATCATTCCTGACCTTGCCCTGACTTCGTCATCTAAAAATTACGTCAATGCGAATTCACAATAACGAAATAGAGCTTGCCTAATAATAGCGACCATAATGCAATCGTGATAAATACGTCTGTGTGTCCGCTATGGATGTAGTTTCTTACCTCAATAACTTCTAGTTATCTTAGCGTAACAATTTTTGCATATAATATTCATGACCTTCACCTGACTTCGTCATCCAAAAATTACGTCACGGCAACGTCACAATAACGAAATAGAGCTTGCTCAATACAAGCGACGATTACTATTAATGCCACTTATGGATGTAGTTTCTTACCTCAATAACTTATACTTATCTTAGCGTAACAATTATTGCATATAATATTCCTGACCCCCACCTGACTTCATGTTCCAAAAATTACGTCAATGCGACTTCACAATAACGAAATAGAGCTTGCCTAATAATAGCGACCCTAATGCAATCGTGATAAATACGTCTGTGTGTCCGCTATGGATGTAGTTTCTTACCTCAATAACTTCTAGTTAACTTAGCGTAACAATTTTTGCATATAATATTCATGACCTTCACCTGACTTCGTCATCCAAAAATTACGTCACGGCAACGTCACAATAACGAAATAGAGCTTGCTCAATACAAGCGACGATTACTATTAATGCCACCTATGGATGTAGTTTCTTACCTCAATAACTTATACTTATCTTAGCGTAACAATTTTTGCATATATCATTCCTGACCTTGCCCTGACTTCGTCATCTAAAAATTACGTCAATGCGAATTCACAATAACGAAATAGAGCTTGCCTAATAATAGCGACCATAATGCAATCGTGATAAATACGTCTGTGTGTCCGATATGGATGTAGTTTCTTACCTCAATAACTTCTAGTTAACTTAGCGTAACAATTTTTGCATATAATATTCATGACCTTCACCTGAGTTCGTCATCCAAAAATTACGTCACTGCAACGTCACAATAACGAAATAGAGCTTGCTCAATAATAGCGACGATTACTATTAATGCCACCTATGGATGTAGTTTCTTACCTCAATAACTTCTAGTTAACTTAGCGTAACAATTATTGCATATAATATTCCTGACCCTCACCCGACTTCGTCATCCAATAATTACGTCACTGCAACGTCACAATAACGAAATAGAGCTTGCCCAATAATAGCGACGTTATTCGTAATGGCACCTATGGATGTAGTTTCTTACCTCAATAACTTCTAGTTAACTTAGGGTAACAATTTTCGCATATAATATTCCTGACCCCGCCCTGACTTCGTCATCAAAAAATTACGTCAATGCGAATTCACAATAACGAAATAGAGCTTGCCTAATAATAGCGACCATAATGCAATCGTGTTAAATACGCCTGTCTGTCCGCTATGGGTGTAGTTTCATACCTCAATACCTTCTATTAGGCTTAGCGTAACAATTTTTGTATATATGATTCCTGACCCTCACCTGACTTCGTCATCTAAAAATTACGTTACTGCATCCTCCCAATCACGAACTAGAGCTTGCCTAATAATAGTGACGATAATAAAGCCGTAATAATGGCGCTTGCGAGTACGCTATGAGTGTATTTTTGTACCACACAACTAAAGCCTTGTTATTTGATGTCCTGCCGTACGTCATGTATGCGTCCTACCTTTATTCATAAGACGTTAAACAATGTTAAGATCCTTCAAATGTTAATACCACTACAATGTTTCCAGACCTTTTTCATCTTGCGGTTCACTAACAGCGAAATATTAAGAAAAATGTTTTCTGTTCTCATACCGATCTTTGAACACTCGCTCGCTAAAATTGGTTAACAGAAATTTGACATAGTGGAGGAAGTAGTATATGGTATTTGATCTCCAAGTAATTCAGGGGAAATGTGAAAAAGGATGAAAGAAGATCATATTTATAGGCTCTTCAATTTTCTAACTGTTGAAATTTGGAATGGATTCGACTTCAAGCGCAATCGATAATTAAGCATTCGTTCACAATCCTGAGTTAATTTCCAGGATGCATCTCTCATCTATCTGTCGTTACGTTTTAAATAGCACTTATAATCATATTGGATGACTGTAATGAGCAATGAGCTCAATAGGTAAATTATATGAGTAATTGTCAATTTCGTTTTTAATGTTTATGAAATGATCTATTCAATTTCCTCAGCACAGAAGCATCTTCTGACAAACTTCCGAAAAAAGAAAACTTTAAATACAATGATAGCAACGGCTATGTATAGGAACCCAATATGTCTAAACGTTTGTCCTTCGGTAGAACGTGGGTGTTCTATAAAATTATAGCGCTTTTCAAAATTGAAATAGGCACCAAACAAAGCCAAATTTTAATCAGAACAAGTAAAATGCCTATGTCATAGTCGCGCAGAGAAAGGGGAGTAAAATGGAAATCACAAATACAGCACACATTAGAGTAGTGCATAATTATTCACACGTCTGTCTCAATTATTTTCATTGTCCTTTTTGAGAATCTGAGTACCCTGTGCCAAAAGTTTCCGAATCCGACTATAGGGATAGAATGTCATGATCCGTAAAATATTTGCCTTTGTATATGTGGCACTACACTCATTGGGGGACCGTAAATTAATATGCCTGTTTCTCATTATCCAAAGTCCATCCAAAGTCTTAGTCCGGCAGATAAGGGGACCTTTTTGGCCCAAGTTTGATTTCAGACATAAAGTTTTTTTTATTTGTGAGTATTCATCTTGGGGTCATTGCCCATCATTTCTACATGGGTGTGGAGTTTGCAGCCTTGAGCACTTTTTTTTACGGCTCGATATTTGTATTAGTGTTTTTTGTCAAACCTGTGCATCATAATGACGCACAACCTGAACCATAACCTGTTACAATACTATGTTCAGGTTGTGCGCAATCTTGGTGCACAAACTACGCAAGCACCAAATTTACTAGGAAATAAAATCGATACCTTCTAGGTATTTGTTGAGCCCAGCTTTGGGTCGCGACCCATATACAGTATATGGAAATACTGTCGAAACATACGCGTAAAATAAAGAGTACTATTTCAAAATACCCGTTTTTTGTTGCAATTAACAGTACAAGCCTGCTAATGTAGTCGCCAGTGGTTCAAGTGGATATACACCCGGTGGAGAACAGTCAATTATTTGTTGGCGAGAATTGTTATGCAGCGGGATGATCACGACGACGCAGTGAAAGATAATGATATCACGAGAACAAGAATGAGAAAATTGCTACATTTTATAGTATATCCCTGGGAAAGAATGTAGTTCATTCTTATGTTCCATGCCAATGCTTTTCAAACTACCAAAGACTCTCAACACTTTTGCTTCTTCTCTTCTATAAAAATACATTGTTATTATATATTCGCATTTCCATCTGTTTGTTCGTGCTCCCAGATAACCGATCAGCGCCTCCAAGGAGAATGGGGTCCCCTTTCAAGAAACCCTGTCATAAACTAAAAGAGGCGACCGTGCTTCTCTTGCCTGTTGTCAAGCTGTCCCTGGAATTCAGCTACAACAAAAATTTCACGAAAACGGATTTTTAAATTTTATGATTTTATCAATATTCTCAACAATGAATGATATACGGGTGGTAAAATGCCAAGTTATTCCAACAACATGATCATGTTTTGCAATTTACAACCAATATTTTGTATGTAACTTTGTTTGACAGAGCCCCAAGAGCTCTAACTACAAATATCAAAAATGTGAGGCTAAAATAGTCACACTACAACATTGTCAAATGTGCTGTATTTACGATAGATAACAGGTTTACCAAAAAGAATTACATGCAAAATGGTAAAATAAAGATCAATTCAGCAATATCTACTTGGTGATATTCATCTGTTGATGATTTTATGTGTTTGTTTCGGAAGTTTAATAACAGAAGTAATTGTGGTTGTTGGGGATGTTTTAAAAAAGGTTGCATGGAAAAGAGTTTTCACAAAATGTCAAGGTTTGATAGTAGTAGAGAAGTAGAAAAAATACTCCCATGTTTGTTTTTTCATTTGATAACCACGCCACAGAACTTCCCCGATAAGTATACGCAGCAATTGCGAGAGGCAGAAATGCTAAGATGGGATTTCATCGCATTACAAACCAATATTAGCAATTCTTATATATATTCGCGCATTCCCATCTGAACAGCGTGGAAAAGATTGTACCCATCTACACACTTTAAGAACTATGTTAGATGAGCGTCATATTATCGAATATCAGTAAAGGAATAGTGCAATGGGAAAAGACATATAAGGCGGAACTTTCAGTAGTATGCAATCAAATAATCTTATTGTAGAATATATATTTAAAAACATTTCGTCACGCCAACTGCAGTCCGAAACTTTTTGTCTCTGGCTGAGCTTAGATACCAATTGGCACTCATGTAAACTGGTAAGACTGTAAGAGGCACGCGATGGAGCAGATACTAAGAGTATCCATCCCCCAGCTGTCATTTGAGTGGGTACTGCTGTTTTTATTGCAGATGTTACTGATCTTTTTGTATTAAAGATTTACTGGCATCACCGATTTAAGGATGTTGGAAACCAACCCGCAATATTACAAAACTTACTTTCAACACGCGGTTTGAATGAATGAAAAAGCTGAAACTAGTATTCTTTAGAACAGCATACAAATTCTATGGAATGAAATCATACACAAAAGATCGTCAAAAACCTATAGCTCAATAATCAAATGGAATTTGATGCATGTGCGCAAAAATGTGCGCGTTACCACGTACAACCGAAGCACGCAGGGAAATGCGTGTGATGTACTAGTATTCAAAACGTTTGACTCAACTATGTTGGCATAACCGGTGCACATCTCGGTTTCGCATACGCCTTCTATCTCCACAAGGATATATTAATTTTGCCAAAGTCAATGCAGCACTGAAAGGTTGCGGTTCTTCCAAAAGAAAACACGTTACACATCATTAGATACCAGTGGATGGTATTACATGGCCTTGTTCGGAGTGAAAGACGAGGTCAAATATTCCAATCCAATTCAACTAATAAAATATTTCCCAAGTCCCTAAGCTTAAAACTAGGAAAACGAAATGCCAGATGTAGTTTGAAGAGCGCAATAGAAAGTGGATAGATGCTGTCGATGGATCTTGGCTTGTATTAGTGAAATAAACTACCATTTATTCTACTAAAATTGAATTTCTGACATTGTAAGGAGATTCAATGTTACTATGTATGCAAACCTAAACCATGTAGTTATGAAATAATTGTTTTTAACAAAAAGGCGCTCTTGAAGTATTTGTATCAAGATGGCGCACAACCTGAACACTGTATGGTTACCAGGTTAGGGTTCAGGATGTGCGTCATCTTGGACCGAATACTTTAAATCCACTTAAAAAAAATTGCTCAACATTACTCCACACCCACCTGGGTATCATTATATATGTCAGATACACAATACAAAATACACCCATATAATGTGAACGTAAATTAATATGTCCGTTTCTGCTTGTCTAAAGCCCTGCTTAGAGTGATATCGCGTAACGCCATATTAATATATTGTGACCCAATACATGATCTATGGCTGGACATAAAATAACAAGTCCCTCCTTATGTGTGTGTGGTAGGGAGGCCGCTGATCTCACTGAGTTTGTTAACGTAGTCGCAGACGCCATTACGGGTGATCAGCTCTATTTTGTTACTGTGGCGTCGCATTGGCGTAATTTTTTGATGACGAAGTCAGGTGAGGGTCAGGAATATTATATGCGAAAATTGTTACGCTAAGTTAACTATAGGTAATTGAGGTACAAAACTACATCCATAGGTGTCATTACGAATATCGTCGCTATTATTGGGCAAGCTCTATTTCGTTATTGTGAATTGGCATTGACGTAATTTTTTGATGACGAAATCAGGTGAGGGTCAGGAATATTATATGCGAAAACTGTTACGCTAATTTAACTAGAAGTTATTGAGGTAAGAAACTACATCCATAGGTGCCATTACGAATGACGTCGCTATTATTGGGCAAGCTCTATTTCATTATTGTGACGTTGCAGTGACGTATGTATTGGATGACGAAGTTGGGTGAGGGTCAGGAATATTATATACAAAATTTGTTACGCTAAGCCTAATAGAAGGTATTGAGGTATGAACCTACACCCATAGCGGACAGACAGGCGTATTTATCACGATTGCATTATGGTCGCTATTATTAGGCAAGCTCTATTTCGTTATTGTGAAGTCGCATTGACGTAATTTTTGGATGACGAAGTCAGGGCAGGGTCAGGAATATTATATGCAAAAATTGTTACGCTAAGTTAACTAGAAGTAATTGAGATACGAAACTACATCCATAGGTGTCATTACTAGTAATCGTCGCTATTATTGGGCAAGCGTTATTTCGTGATTGTGACGTTGCAGTGACGTAATTTTTGGATGAGGAAGTCAGGTGAGGGTCAGGAATGATATATGCAAAAATTGTTACGCTAAGTTAACTAGAAGTTATTGAGGTAAGAAACTACACCCATAGCGGACACACAGGCGTATTTATCACGATTGCATTATGGTCGCTATTATCAGGCAAGCTCTATTTCGTTATTGTGAATTCGCATTGACGTAATTTTTTTGATGACGAAGTCAGGTGAGGGTCAGGAATATTATATACAAAACTTGTTACGCTAAGTTAACTAGAAGTAATTGAGGTACGGAACTACATCCATATGTGTCATTACTAGTAATCGTCGCTATTATTGAGCAAGCTCTATTTCGTTATTGTGACGTTGCCGTGACGTAATTTTTGGATGACGAAGTCAGGTGAAGGTCAGGAATGATATATGCAAAAATTGTTTCGCTAAGTTAACTAGAAGTTATTGAGGTAAGAAACTACATCTATAGCGGACGCAGAGGCGTATTTATCACGATTGCATTATGGTCGCTATTATTAGGCAAGCACTATTTCGTTATTGTGAAGTCGCATTGACGTAATTTTTGGAACATGAAGTCAGGTGAGGGTCAGGACTATTATATGCAATAATTGTTACGCTAAGATAAGTATAAGTTATTGAGGTAAGAAACTACATCCATTGCGCTAAGGCAAATTAATATGTCGGTTTCTGCTTGTCTAAAGCCTTGCATAGAGTGAAAGCGTTCCACGTCCTAAAATGTGGCACAATACATGATCAGTCTCTGGATATTAAATAACAAGTCTTTATGTCTGCGGTACCCAACCTCAATCATTGCGTGAATTAAATGTTCTTTCTGTTTGTCTAAAGCCTTGCTTAGAGCGGTATCGTATACCCCCCTATTAATAGATCGTAGCACAATACTAGCTATTGCTGGAGCTGGACAAAAAATAACAAGTCTTTATGTGTGTGGTACCCAACTTCAACCATAGCGTAAAATAACATGTGTTTTCTGCTTGTCTAAAGCCTTGGTTAGAGCTGTATCGTATAACGCTCTATTTCTGGACAGAAATTGGTCAGAATGGGATATCGTGAACGTTCCTTGGCGACAATTTAGTCGCTTGTGATGCTTGTTTATTTTGAGCTCTGCACAACGACCCCGATAAGAGAGAGGTCGCTGACGTATTGAGTTTGTTGACATACTCGTAGGCGCCATTACGGGTGACCGTCGCTAAACTTTGGCAAGCTGTATTTCGTTATTGTGACGTAGCAGTGACGTAATTTTTGGATGACGTCATCAGGTGTGGGTCAGGAATCATATATCCAAAAATTGTTACGCCACGCCCACTAGAAGTTATTCAGGTAAGAAAGTACATGAGACCCCATGATTGACCTATGTACAGATGTAAAAGATCATCCATGTGCTCATATAACAATAATTCATTTCTTTCGCTTGCTTTTAGTAAATTTAATATCAATACCAGTTTACACTTGAAAATTGAACGCATACTACTTTTCATTTTATCTATTTCATCATATTTTACTGAATTTCGATATTCCCAAATTGTTGATTTTCCGCATATTATTGTGATAAATTTTGATTTGCATTCCAAATCGTTTGCTATAATAGCATTTTGATTAATATCTATGCAACACCATTGCCAAAAATCAATAGACCAGTCACATTCTAAAAATAAATGACACACAGTTTCTTCAACATTATTTTCGCACATTCCTCGCATATAAGACACACATTCCAGCATTCCTGGTTCATCAATGAACCAGTGTTTTATTTTGTCTCCAGTGGGCAACCCATTATGAATTAACTTCCAACATAACTCTTTATAGCCTACTTGTTTCCAATGTTGGTTTTCCATATTTTATTCCAATTACCGTAATTGCCTTAGTTAGGTGAAATTTATTAAAGATGTATTCCTTATGGTTTTTCAAAAATGTATCATTCTTCTTACTTTGTAACATCCTATAAATTTGATTAGTGGTTAAGTCTTTCGACCCATTGTACCTGTCAATTAATATTCTTGTTAGACCAAATTCCCTATTCCTTGATAAAATCTCTCTCCATTCTATTGGAAGTGCTTCCCATATTTGCCGTAATTCATTTTCACACTTATTTATCAAGCAGTTTTTTCTTAAAGTATTTATTGCAGAGTTTTCTACCTGGGGGTACACTCTTTTGGAAATATCATATATTGTTTTGCCAAAGATATCACTAACAGTAATTATTTTTAAAGCTACCGTAAAAAAAAAAAAGTAAGCATCATGGCGCCCGCCGCCTAGCTCCCCACGTGGGTCCATTCACGGCCATTGCGAGAAAAAAAATGTAGAATTAAACACGGAAAAAATGTATGTTCCCTACGCAAAGTTTATTTTGTCGCGCAAGAAATAACAACACATATTTAAAACACAAATTAATATACATTACTAATTAGTTAAGTTTAGTGCAATCTATTATTTGCATTCGTTTGGATCCATAGCGAATAACAGATTTTCCTTTTCGTAATAGTTTTTATCAATTTTAAACTATGCCAGGAGTAAACCGTTTTAAATAAAATTGCCAGCACTGTATTAGACCAATGACATTAAACAACTGTTTGTTTAATGTTTGTTTAATGTCATTGATTAGACCCATCTCTGTATTTGTATTAATAGGGAATTTTCAGCTGTTTTTCGTTATGAGCGAAATCGCAAAACGCTCTGTGAGAAAACAAACTATAGTGCTTTTCTTCACGATAAAATAAATTAATCCGTTTAAATGTGTTAGGCCTACTATACGTAGTCTTACCATAAATATATACTAATACTAGATGTCCAACTCCGCTCGCCGTATAATAAACAAACAAAAGCGATGTTGCCCTTCTAAGTGTCGGGCGTCAAGGTCGGTTAGGTTCAGACAAGGCGCTTAACGACGACGATTCTCTCGCATCACAGCTTGCAAACTCGCCCTATTTATTGATGACTGATCGAAATATTTGTTGAAGGACGTGGAGAACTTTATTGCAGAATTGGAGTTTGATAAAAATGAACAAATAATTGTGGAAATTTTTCATGAAGACACAGTCTGTCCTGTAAATGACCAGGATGATGTGACAACTTTCTTGTCGAAAAAAAAGCACCAAAAATGCGATAGGGATATTCATAACCTTTGACCTGTTGCGATTTGATGCAAAAGAGGTGACGACTGCGATTTCTTGCTCTGAAAGCTGACGCGACTAGGTCTGACTTAGGGCCCATTCACATCTGTTCACACCAGTGCGTTATTCTTTAATTGTTTAAGTAAACTTGCGTTGTTGCGTTAACGCATCATTTTGGCGCACTGCGTCAACGCAACGAATTCTCGAGGAAACATTCCTTTGCGTTGACGCGCTGCGTTGTCTGAGATTTGAGTTGAGTTCCGGTGCTTTGTTCTGTGGTTTGGCGATGGCTTTGAGCAAACATCAAAAATTGGGATTACTGTTGTGGCTGAAAAGACGCAAGGATAAAAAAAATAGATGCAAAAGAAGAAGGTGGTGGGTGCATCCTATTTTGCAGAGAAGAGAGACTAGAGGTACGGTACCAGTATTGCAGTATTTTCACAGTACAGCAGTAGGTAGGCCTACCGTACCCCAGTACGGTACCGTACCTGGGTACGGTACGTATACGACTGCACCGTATTTCTAGCCGTTTGTAATAAACAGAATTTGCTACTTACATGGTTCTAGATTTAACAGTTAACATACCATACTAGCCCTTTAGACCGGTGCCATATTCCAGTATTCAGGTATTTGATCTAGTTCAGTAGTTAAAAAGCTGAAAGGTGTTCTGACAGTCTGGACAGTGCTTATCATAGTACTGTAGTATTACGGTACCCTCTACTGATAGTCTACAGCTCATTTTAGTGCAAAAAGTAGTATTTGAGAGGTTTGAAAATATATATCATATTGAATGATTACCGGTACCTTAACGGGTAATATCTGAATATTGTAACGTTAACAGGCGAGTACCACAGGCTTTTGAAAGAGATGAGATTGGAGAGGAGAAGCTATTTTGAGACCTACCTCCGCGAGAGGGGTTGGTAGCCTAAAAGTCTCATTGCGCGCAGCGCATTAGGAGCAGCGCATTACGCACAGTGAGGCCGCATTAGGAGCAGCGCATTGGGCACAGTGAAGCCGCATTAGGCGCAGCGCATTGGGCACAATGCGAGATCACATTAGGAGCAGCGCATTGGGCACAGTGAAGCCGCATTAGGCGCAGCGCATTGGGCACAATGCGAGATCGCATTAAAGCAGCGCATTGGACACAATGCGAGGTCGCATTAGGAGCAGCGCATTGTGCACAGTCAGGATTGACAATTCATCCATCCATTTTATCATTGTTTAAGGAATCTATAAGGACAGGCCAGACTCGACTTTTAGATAGTAGCAACAGTGATTCGACTTGACTTGGTACTCGAATTTGATAGAACTAGATTGGTGACACGTTACTGTAATTTAACAGCTTTGCCTTTTGTTGTTACAGTGGAATCATGTATGTCTGAAATTGGTCAGACGAAACAATAGGAAAATATATTTGTCTTATTGTGCCAGATAACTTCGATGAGAATATAATGATTATTAAGACATACCGAAGATTTATAGACGACTGCAAACTATTTTGGACATGAGGATCAGAAAACATTCATATCTGCAGTTATAGCTTGTTTGTCTAAAGGAGTTAGACTATGATCTAACGAAAGCTTACAAATATACCTGTTATTTCGTGAAAAGAGATAATGCCATACTTATTGACATAAATTACTCAATATAAATCCGCTGAATACTTTTCAATCAGCTTTATCATCCAAGTTCCCCACTGTTAATGATGCATTCAAAAGTTTCATTGATTCTTCAACATACCAGGCGCGATTCTCACTGTGCATGTTTACTTGCGGTTGCTTTTTTATCATAAGTATGTTTGTTCAAAGAATTCTTGCTATGATCCAACGAAACGTTAGAAAAACACATCTGACTTAAATTTGCCCCATGATTCTGAATCACATATAATTCAGTTCAGAATAATCATTGAAGATATAGATTGAGTTCAAAATTAATTTAAATCGTGGAAACAACATTAAAATAGAGAAATATAAAAGCGATAATGCGTTACAAGATTTAACATATTTGTGAACTTCAGAGTATATTTTCAGAAGTGAGGCAGTATTTATTAGATTTTGATTATTCAATGTAAATTATTAAGGAAATGTAACTGGTAAACTGTTCATGGAAGTACCAGTTTATGTCTGAATACTTTTTTAAACTGAATAGGTCAAGCGCAAATCTTATAGAAAATTAAAAACAAACCATTTTCTGATTGCGGCAATGTTTATTTTAAAATCAAATCATTTTATATGTTGTTTTTGTGATTTTCCTGTATTTATCATAATGATATTTATCATCATATTGACGGTATGTAGCATTAAATGCATATTCATGTGTGGGTGATGTACACCGATAAAATATAGCCAGAAACACAAAACATGTGGCTTAAATTGTTCGAGTTGTTTCAATGGGGTAAAAGGCAATCTATAGAACTTTTATTAAACAAAGCCTGGACGACCTGAAGTATGCGCACCAAGATGGCGCACAACCTGAACTCAGGTTGTACACAAGGTTAGGGTTCAGGTTGTGCGACATCTTGGTGCACATACTTCACGAGTACCCAAAGCCTTATACAATTTTGATTGTTTATGCCTAAATGGCTATGAGTAACTATAAAACTTTTTCCAAAATTGCTCTTTTCCAGTTTCCATTTATCAATAAACATTTCCAATCGTTTTTTTTTTAAATATCGTCACGCTAATAACCGAATTGCGTAAGTCATATTTAGCAGTTTTGGGAAAAACATAAAAAACTTCCTAATGATATTGTTATGCCATTGAGAGTCAATAATTTGTCATGGTTCAATTTTTTGATTGTTGCCGGATTTGAGTTAATTTGTATGACGCAGTTAATTAACGCACTGTGACTTAGTCAGAAATGTGTCAATGACTTGGGGACATACGCAATTTTGCAACTTTACTATATGCACCAGTCCCGGAAACTAAACATTCCAAAATCGAATGTAATTCTCAGTATCTACAATGTCTAATCCCCAAAATAGCTAATCAGTTTCAATTACATTATTTTTTATGTTTAAAAATATATATTTTATCAATATAACACGCTTTGCACACCCACCGAAATAAGACTAAGATTAAATATAAAGAATAAAACAGCAATGCACCCAATATAAAAGCCAACCAAGGTGAATTGGACTCGGACAGTAAATATCACAAGTGCACGTCTTCCTATACTGTAGTATAAATTCAAATTAATACGCGCGCCGTATGCCTGACGACGGTGAAAAATGCATAAATGCGTGGCATGCGGAACTTAGTTTCACAGAAAATGTCTAAGAGAACCTCCTGAAGTAAACCACGAAGAAGATTCGAAATGGACTTGCGACGACTGCGAATCCACAGGGATACATTTCGAAGCTTTACGAAACATTTTCATGAAGTCGTCAAAAAATGAGCCAGAGGAAACGGATAAATAAGTTTCGATATATAAAGACTTCTCAATCGTTTTTATCAAATCTAGGGAGAAAAGGTTGGGAATAATAATACACGAAATGGTTCACGCAGCTGGGGTTTTGATGCATGAAGGTGGAAGTGAACATGTACCTAAATTTCAAAAAAGAACCCGCCGTATGGTCAAACAATTAAAATATCATCAGAAGAAACTCCTTCCAGAGCTGAGACATCTGAGCATAAACTTCAAAGATATAAGCAAATAATTAAAATATGTTATGACTATAAGTGATTAGAAAAAAATATTAATAAATGACAGTTCAAATCTCTTTCCTTTATGTTATGTGTGTGGTATAATTAAACATAATATCATTTTCCACTGCTGTTGTTGTTATTTTGCATAAAGATCGAGGTTAAGAACGATATAATTGCATTCAATTCAGGATGGAGGAAAGTTGATATCATCATGTGAATTAATCGCACATATTTATGGGAACACTCATAACTTTTTTCTAAAATGCATAGCAGATGTATTAGTAACTTCTTATTCAAAGCCTTGTTGAATGGGATGTATGGAATACCCCATAAAATTGGGGCTACATATCACCGGTCCGAGTCCCAGCAAATTCGATTGCCAAGTCAAGTCGAATTCTATTTAAAAGTCGAGTTCGACTTTATAGATTCCATAAATAATGCTAAATCCTGACTGTGCGTAATGCGCTGCTGCTAATACGGCCTCACTGTGCCTAATGCGCTGCTCTTAATGCGACCACGTATTGTGTTCAATGCGCTGCTCCTAATACGTCTTCACTGTGCTCAATGCGCTGCTCTTAATGCGGCATCACTGTGCGCAATGCGCTGCTCCTAATGCCACCACGCATTGTGCCCAATGCGCTGCTCCTAATGCGATCTCGCATTGTGCCCAATGCGCTGCGCCTAATGCGGCTTCACTGTGCCCAATGCGCTGCTCCTAATACGATCTCGCATGTGCCCAATGCGCTGCGCCTATTGCGGCTTCACTGTGCCCAATGCGCTGCTCCTAATGCGGCCTTACTGTGCCCAATGCGCTGCTCCTAATGCGATGCTCGCAACGAGCAAATTACAGTAACGTATCATCAGCCGAGTTCCAGCAAATTCGAGTACCAATTCAAGTCGAATTACTGTTGCTACTTTTTAAAAGTCGTGTCTAGCTTGTCATTATAGATTCCATAAACAATGATAAAATGGATGGATGAATTGTCAATCCTGACTGTGCGCAATGCGCTGCTCCTAATGCCACCACGCATTGTGCCCAATGCGCTGCTCCTAATGCGATATCGCATTGTGCCCAATGCGCTGCGCCTAATGCGGCTTCACTGTGCCCAATGCGCTGCTCCTAATGCGGCCTAACTGTGCGTAATGCGCTGCTCCTAATGCGCTGCGCGCAATGAGACTTTTAGGCTACCACCACTAATGACCTCCGCATGTCAGTCGAAGACTTTCAAATTTTAATAACTTTAGTTGGGCCTGTTATAAGTAAACAAGCTACAGCATTCAGGAAGCCGATACCACCAGAAGAGAGAATTGCAGTAACATTGAGGTACATTAGCTGATAAGTTAGCAAAAGCGGTTCATTATATCACTTTGTGAAACCAAAAATATGGATGAGCTATTCAGAAGTTTATGTCTATGATATAACAGGTTAAGAAACACTTATTCAGATAGCAAATACAAACATTTGTATATCCAGGGATAAACATCACAGTAATCAGCTTGTATCTGATAATAATGTGCACTCGTGTTTGCCATTGGCCGCATATAAAAATATGTTTCCATTTTATGATAGACTATTATATATAAATTCATTCACACATGAGCATATTTTGTTATTTATTATTACATAATGTGTCAATTGCTTTACTTTATCTTTCATTTTTTCAGATTCTTAGCTACTGGCGATAGCTATAGAACTATAGCTAACAGCTATCGTCTTGGCATATCAACTGTGAGCAACATTGTCTCAGAAACATGTTCTGCAATATGGGATGCATTGAGAGGGGATTTCCTCAAATGCCCATCAAGTTGTTCCGAATGGACTGAGGTTGCCGATGTTTTTCACAAAAAATGGCAATTTCCAAACTGTTTGGGCGCTATTGATGGAAAGCATGTTGTTGTTAAATGTCCTAGCAATGCTGGATCGTTGTATTACAATTACAAAAAAACGCATAGCATTGTGCTCCTGGCTATCGTTGATGCATGGTAAATATTAAACCTGATTTTGTATCACACTAATTTGTATTCATAGGTAAACAATTTTTGTAACTTACCACTTGTGGTTGCTTTCTATGAATGGCTAAATAAATTAGAAACCAATTATTTCCCAATATTATGTGGATTATACATGGGCATTTATTCCAAACAGTGCCATCAAGAATTCAATGAAATTCATATTTTTCAGTTATAAATTTCTTGCGGTGGACATTGGCGCCTATGGCAGAGCAAGCGATGGGGGAATATTTGCGAACTCATGTTTTGGCCGTCGCCTGCAGAATGGAACCTTGAGTCTACCCTCACCAAGGTGGGTTATTTAAGCTAGTAGTCCACCTAGACTTGAAAATGACTGCTGATGTTTTTTTCTATAACGAAACAGGCTATGATTTTTCTTTACACCTAAGTAATAAAGGCTTATTATTTTAACAACTTAGTAATAACCCATAAAAATGAAGCATGTTTATGCAGAAAAACCTCCTACCTAAACCTCATTTTGTATTTCTGGCTAAATAGGGCAAATTTATTTTCAGGCCATTGCCAGTAACGGATGGACCTACTGTTCCGTTCGTATTCATTGGGGATGAAGCCTTTCCCTTGAAAGAAAATCTGATGAGACCATTTCCTGGCAATGGTCTCTCGCAGGAGAAAAGAATCTTTAATTATCGCCTATCGCGGGCAAGAAGAATGGTAGAGAGCACATTTGGCATCTTAGCTAATCAGTGGAGAGTCTATGACAGACCAATACCATTGAAGCCCAGCAATATCGACTCTGTCATAAAGGCAACATGCTGCCTACACAATTTTTTGAGAAGAGATGTTGCTGGGGCTGCACCAGTTGACGATAATATTACAGTGTCCACTCAACTGCTGCATGACATACCCGGGAGTGGTGGCCGTGCAACACAGAGCGCACAATCTGTTCGCAACACCTTTGCCAACTACTTTGCAGGGGAAGGTGCTGTGCCCTGGCAATGGCACCATTGCTGATCTTTTAACAATTTTATAGATGATTACTGAACTGCAGAGGTATTACAAATCTGATATGCTAGTATATTTGGTACTCCCTAAGGATGTGAACCAAGATGGACACCTGAACCTGGTATGTTTACCAGGTTAGGTTTAGGCCATAATTTATTCCAATTTTCCTTATTTTAGTTCGGGGACTAGACAAGCGACTCCCTTAGTATTTGTACCTGAAAATTTTGCCTAAACCTAACCTGGTAGACATACTAAGTTCGGTGTCTGCCATCTTCGTTCACATACTTCAGGATTACCATATAATCAATAATTGAAAACAATGTGTTCCAAGTAAATTATATTTCCCCAAATTCGATGTTGTACAGAAGCTCGTGAATTTTAATTTTCGCAAGTTGCAAACGTTGTACTGGTAGCCTGCGTAGAGTATCTACGAGGCTCAATGCAAATTTTTCAGCATCATCACTCTCTGTATGTAAATAAAGGTATGATTATTAGATTGGAAATCATTTGTGTGACACAAATATGCCTCATGGAAAGGTTTTAGAATTAAATACCTTTGTTGACAAGACTCATGGTAGTTTCGTCAAGATCAGTCGCTTTTGTAAGTGCATCTTTATCAGATGCTGATGTAGTGCAACTGGTGTTCATATTAGGTAAGTTGTCAGCTTCACCACTCATTTGGACATTATTTCCATCTTGGAGCACCACAAGAGTGACATCCTCGTCAATATTTGAAGACGTTCTTTGGAAAAGAGTAAGTTACATGGTCATAGTTTGGGGTTCCGAGATCTGGAGTAGTCAGTCAGTCATTTGCGACCGTTGATACTGTGGGGTAGGGATTAGAAATATTATTGCGTTTGTTACGAAAGCAAATAATACTTACGTTCGAAAGTCGACGTGCTCGTCTAGGAACTTTAGCACCTCCATGAACTTCCATGCTCTATATCCCCCTGCTGCTGCCCCACTCCTCGTAGCCTCTGATTCCCTTCTTTTCTCTTTCCTATACCTATCCTTTGTAGATCTCCATCTGGTCTTACAATCTGTCACTGAAAAGCAATTAACTTTGAAGTTTATTCTGTTATCTTGCATTTACTTAATTTCTTCCTAATTGGTTTTAGATGCAATATAGTAACAGATAACTATTCTAGGCTCATACTCATTTTCTTACCACTTCTTCCCAACGCCTCTGCGACCTCTTCCCACGCCTTTCCCTTTTTAATTGTATCCCTGTAGGCTGCTTCTTTTACAGCGTAAAGACACTTCCTTTCTCTGACCTCAACTATGAGATGTTCTAAGTCCATACCTGCCATACCGATATCTAATCAATCTGTATAAAAATCATTGTACATTTTTCATTGTTTTGAAAATAATAACTATCATTGATATACAACGGCATTATACAATCGCCAAAACGTCTCAAATTTATATCCAAACAACAGCTGTCTTACCTACTCTGCTCTTAAACACAATGCCTATCAAGTTCCTGATCCAAAATACGGGCACCCGGAATATGACCTTTTGACATGCGTCAACGCAACGCAGTGTGAACAAGTTCAGCGCATTGCGTTGCATCTGCGTCAAAATATAACGCAACGCACTGCGTTGGTGTGAATGGGCCCTTATAAGTATAAGTTTATTTCGATTCCATAGTTAGCAATAGACGATAATATAATAGATAAAAACAAAAACATACAAGTAACTAAATATATATAGAATCGGGAGAGTAAACAAAACCTCAAAAAAAGTTTGAAGCGTACAGATATTAGATGGAAAGGTATTGATAAAAGAAGTAGTGCGTGTTCGCTCACCCAATGCAATGTTTCTTATGAATACTGGAATGTCACGGTTTTTCGTAGCTTGAACTAAAATATACTATTTAAAAAAACGAAATGTATTCTGAGGCATTATGTCATTTGAGTACAATAACGTGTTAAAATGGGAGGTATGGTTGCTTATGAATTCAGGTCTGCAGGTGTCGGTGCTACCGGTAGCAGCTCAAAAACTATGCCAAAGGGAATAAAAGTTATCCTATTTACTTTTGCAAATGGTATAAGGTAAGATTGGTTCTAGCTGTGAACATTAATAATGGCAGACTTATGTTGTAAAAGTACATCACATTTTTTCAGATGTTCACGATTTGAATACCCATAATTACACCCCTCCATGCTCGAGCTTGTACACCAGTCATCATAGTTGCTGTCTAATTGTAGATGGATCATTTGGTTGAAATACAAACCACCTTTCTTAAGAAGACTTGTATCTGAATGCTGGGACTTTCTCATTCCCATTTATAAAAATCAGCCTCGGTCAATCAATCATCGGTCTTACCAATTGAGGTGTATATACCTAGAATGCGCATAGAAGCAAAAATGTTGTGCTTAATTGAAGGTCGCGGCGGCCATCTTGGTAATCGCGACTTTCTGCTTGCGGATGCAGTGAGTAGGTTGGATATGCCGTGCCAACGGTGCAAAATGTAAGTTCAGCGCATTGCGTTGCATCTGCGTCAAAATATAACGCAACGCACTGCGTTGGTGTGAATGGGCCCTTATAAGTATAAGTTTATTTCGATTCCATAGTTAGCAATAGACGATAATATAATAGATAAAAACAAAAACATACAAGTAACTAAATATATATAGAATCGGGAGAGTAAACAAAACCTCAAAAAAAGTTTGAAGCGTACAGATATTAGATGGAAAGGTATTGATAAAAGAAGTAGTGCGTGTTCGCTCACCCAATGCAATGTTTCTTATGAATACTGGAATGTCACGGTTTTTCGTAGCTTGAACTAAAATATACTATTTAAAAAAACGAAATGTATTCTGAGGCATTATGTCATTTGAGTACAATAACGTGTTAAAATGGGAGGTATGGTTGCTTATGAATTCAGGTCTGCAGGTGTCGGTGCTACCGGTAGCAGCTCAAAAACTATGCCAAAGGGAATAAAAGTTATCCTATTTACTTTTGCAAATGGTATAAGGTAAGATTGGTTCTAGCTGTGAACATTAATAATGGCAGACTTATGTTGTAAAAGTACATCACATTTTTTCAGATGTTCACGATTTGAATACCCATAATTACACCCCTCCATGCTCGAGCTTGTACACCAGTCATCATAGTTGCTGTCTAATTGTAGATGGATCATTTGGTTGAAATACAAACCACCTTTCTTAAGAAGACTTGTATCTGAATGCTGGGACTTTCTCATTCCCATTTATAAAAATCAGCCTCGGTCAATCAATCATCGGTCTTACCAATTGAGGTGTATATACCTAGAATGCGCATAGAAGCAAAAATGTTGTGCTTAATTGAAGGTCGCGGCGGCCATCTTGGTAATCGCGACTTTCTGCTTGCGGATGCAGTGAGTAGGTTGGATATGCCGTGCCAACGGTGCAAAATGTAAGATAATTTGAGGCAATTCATCGTTCTGCGCGTTGTAGTGTATTTTCATGCAACTGTTGGTGGTTTAGCCATTTTAGCCATTAACTTGGAAACGGATGACACAAAACGTGTATGCACATAAGCCGAAAAATCAAGTTTTGGAAGTCAGGTAAGCACCACCGGTATTTGGCCTAGCTTGTAAAAAAAAACAAGTAGAATTTATTTACTGTATGTGATTCGGTATAGATACCGGTGGTAATACCATGACACCTAATATAAAAAATAACTTTTACCAGAGATACAATATTCATCCATGTAAAAGCGAAATACAGTACCAGTAAGCCGCCATCTAGCAAGCACTCTGAACCTAGTAAGCCATTTTACTTCCAAATTTGAATTATTAGATGGTTCAGTTTAGTTCAATGGTTTTCAAACTGGGGCCTGTGAGGTGATAGAAGAAAGGCCACAAAAGCCTTTAGTTTTGGTGTTATAGGCTAACATTGTCATTTTGCTTTTTCTTCTTCTTGTTGTGTAGCAATCGCTCTTCTGTTTATGAAGCCTACAGAATCAAATGATTCGAAATTTTCAGAAGAAAAGATTGTAATTGTCGCTAGAAAGCTATTACTTTTACTTAAACAGAGATAATACGACAAAGACGTATTTCAATTCAGGCTTTCCGTATCAAAACAATTCAGTTTTTTAATATCATATTCATAATTATATCGCATAAAAACAAGTAACGCCATTGCATTGAAAATCATTATCCCCTTCGTCTCAACTTACATATGTGGACATGGGTTTTCTACACTTGTTCAAATATAGACGTAAACAAGGAACACTTGTTGTGCAAGATCATATGAGATAAATCAGTACATGTACGCTATTTTTGTTGAGTGGCAGTGGCAGCTAATTTAAATGTTGTCTGAATAGCATTATGCTATGTTATTCTATTTTTTTTTCCGGTTCGAAAATTTTGCGGATCCCCAAGCACATAGAGGTTGAGAACCACTGGTTTAGTCATTTTGCACGTTGAAGTTTCATCAGTAACCCATAATATTGCTATATATTACGGCATTATTTTTCACTACCTAATACCTTTTGCATTATGTTTGAAAACCTTTTAAACATCTGTATCGTTTTACATTTCAGTTCACCACTTCACGCAAGCCCCCAGCTTGTCGTACTTCATCATTGAAGCTGATAACCAAATGAAGTTAAGACTTGTGAACAGAAAAATATTTCCCCTATCTTGACCATTCTTACAGCTGCAGTACAAGTCTTCACAGGTTTTTTTAAAATTTGGAAATAAAAACATAACAACTGGAGACTGTCAAGAAAAAGCTGAAAGTTCCCAAGCAAAAGTCAGAGCGACTGTAAACAATACCTCAAAATAACACTGTTATAAAACCAATACAAGAAAGAAATTTAATCACTACTAGATGTGAAGAACTTTTGCTGCAGGCCGCGGTCCTTCTCACTTGTACCTTCGGCGATTTTCAATTTTGATGGGCTCACCCACAAAAAAATATTTTTCCGAATTGAAAGCATTTGCCCATACTTTTCACTTTTATATTGCTAATTCCTACCAATTTTGTAAGGCATACATTTAATCTAGCTTATATCCATCCATGTCAAATTTGATACTTGTATTCCGAAATTTCAGCAGAGCCTGGGAGCCATCTTTGCTTATTTCTCTTTTTACACGTCCCTATGAATTTCAATTTTTAGTATGCCATATCTACTTTTTTCTCATTTAACACGTCCCTATAAATTTCAATTTCACATATTTTATTATGCCATATTTGCTTGTTTCTCTTTTTACACGTCCCTATAAATTTCGCCGTCAGAACACAGAAAAATGCAGAACGTCGCGCATTGATTTTCGAAGCAATAATATGTCTGAACCTAGTATAATATGTCTGAACCTAGTCGTGCGTGACGGCGAATCCAACATCGGGACCAAATATCCAGAGTTACACAGGGTTGATCTTACCACATAACTGAAACTAAAATCCGTGACAGCAATGGCATGAAACGTCATTGGTGACAGTGAAGATTGGAAGAACCTTGGTTTGATTCCGAGGTTTAGCCCGAAACCTATAACAGCACGGGTGAGAGAGAGTTCATTTCATTTTGTCAAACCAAGGAAACAATAAATGCATACATATATAAATATCAAATGAACAGAAGTTTTCAGTACATGATCAGGAGGCAACAATACGACCTTTGGAGGTCATTAGAGTCAGTTGCCACTAATGTGAACACACTGTCCAGTGTCCACTACCAGTAGAATACCGGTAACTATCTTCCCATTCCTTCCGGTGCAGACAAGAAAATCCCTAGTAAGCTAATCCATACACCACCGCCGCGTGCCAGCGAGCAAAGTGTATATAAACTATATTCACTTTGATGGCGAGTTAGCAGCGGCACAGGGGATAAATAGTGTCAGAGGGTTCGGTAAGCATGACACAGCACACTTCAAAATGTTCATTCCGACAGCAGATTCATATCCGAACTTTTCTCTAATGCGATATCATCAATCAATTGTGTTCAGACTTCAGACTTCAGATTGGACATTGCTGGCTCTCCCACCATCTTTTTAAAATAGGCTGTCACCCAGATGGTGAATGCGATACTTGCCATGTACAAGAAACTGTAGCCAAATATTTACTATTTTGTTCAAAGTATATTAATGAGAGAAATACTTTGATAAATCATGCACATAGTTTAAATATTCCATTTCGAATTAAATACCTACTATCTGATTCAAAATTTATCCCCTTTGTAATTAAGTTTGTTCATTCAACCCGCAGGTTAATATAGACATAGCTGATATACGTATGTAATTTTTTTATATTTCCGCGTGGCTTATATTTTACTCTAATGCCGTATCATACTCATTGAGGTGCGATTTATTAAAGTAGCTTGTTGCACTTGCACTATTGTGTTCGGCTTAAGTGGACCTCTTTTTGTTTTCAGTCTGGCGCACAAAATCCTGGTAGGCTAATTGAAATCGCCATAACTTATAATAATAACAGACTTATGTACAGATCTGCAGATATTTTGTACCCAGTACTGGTATAGTCTATCTGTTTATTACTGTACCGGTACCGGTACGGTGCATGGGGTCTGGTACCGGTATAGTTTAGTACCACACGTACTTCTAGTTGACCTGGCTCAACAATTTTTGCATATGTCAATCCTAACCCCCCACCTAACTACGTCACCGAAAAATTATGTCATTTCTACGTCACAGTGGCGTAATAAGGCCCACCAAAGTATGTGGATGGTCATCCAAAACGCGCAGACGATCACCCGAAATCGAGCAAGCTATTTCTCTCGTTAGCTCGCCACAACGATCACGATAGGAGAGAGATCGCCGGCGTTAGCGAGTTCGTTATCGGCGGCGCATATGCCATTTCAGGCGATGTTAATTATACTTTGGCAAGCCCTACAGTACGGCACACTATCCAAATTCTAAGAATTTCCCTCCATTTGGTTCAATAAAACAAACACTCCATGTGTCTCACAAACGAGGGGTGTCTGGCAGCACGTCAGATGCGTCATATCACGCCATGCTTGTCTCAATAATAATCTAAATTAATCGCAGCTGTCACATGACCAAAATTGCCGTTTTTTACTAAAAACTCTCGAATGCCACGGTAGAAAATTTTTTCCTTCGGTAAATCCGATTATTTTCTCTAGAGGAATTCAATGATGACGTTATTAGATTGCGCTTTTTTGTAGTATTTTGCGCAACTTCAGTATACTGTATTTTTACCGATATTGAGGGACAACAATGTCCAGACGTCTCCCAAAGGAGGGGTATCTGAGCATCTGTAAAATGGGTTTCTCTGAAACGAGACAATGTCGCTCGATCTGTTTAGTGTGCCGTACTGCCCTATGACGCGATGGTGACGTCATAGTGACGTAATTTTTTGATAGCATAGTCAGGTAGGGGTTAGGAATAACATATGCAAAATTCATTATGCTACGCCCACTGGAAGTACTTGTGGTACTAAACTATACTACACCCGTCTCATGTAGTTTCGTACCTAACGTACTTCTAGTCTCACAGGCGTACCATAACAATTTTTTCTCGTGTCAATCCTAACCCCGACCTGACCACACGAGGTCCACACCATCCAAAAATTACATCACTATGACGTCACAGTAACGTAATAGAGCCCTTTAAACTATGCGAACTGTCATCCAAGACGCGCAGACGAGAACCCGAAAACGAACAGCCATTTCTCTCGTTTTCTCGTCGCTACGATCCCGATAGGAGAGAGATCGCTGACGTTAGTCAGTTCTTTATCTTGGGCGCCGATGCCATTTCGGGCGATCGTACGAGTATTTGGCAAGCTCTATGACATGATTGTGACGTTGTAGTGACGTAATTTTTGGATGGTGTAGTCAGATGGGGGTTAGGATCGACATATCAAAAAATTGTTATGCTACGCCCACTAGAAGTACTTAGGTACGAAACTACACGAGACCCGGATGGGCAGGTACCTCTGTACTTAGGATAGGATTTACCTATTTATCCCGGGGGGAGAAGAAAGCCGATAAGACGGCTTAATCATATGGCGAACCACGGCCTCTCGTCCGGGTACTAGGTCTAGTACGCAGGTATGGGATTAGTTTGCCAGTTACCTAAAGCATGGACTTGATGGTGGAGGAAGCCGTAACCGACACGCGGTTACGTGAACCACCCTACAGCGGCGAGGAGTATAGCAATCCTCTCGCACATGATCATCCCCGCATGGGATTCGAACCCACGAAAGGTAATCAGAGCAGCAGAGAGGAGGTGATGAAGATATTCCTAACGCGGCACACCACCGAGCCTTGAACTTATAAAATAATACGGTAATATTCCGCATTTGAACTAGCATCAGAATATGTAATTTACTCATGATTTGGCACTGAAGTACCGAACATTTTGATGGTGTTTTTACTCAGATGCAGTACGGTATCGTACCCTACTTTTGTTAACCCTAACAATCTGCCTAACCCCTTATTAACATACAGTACTAGCTTATAACTCCATACACTATATTGCATTAGGTAACATATTTCTGTATTGCAATATTAGTTAAGACTTGATGAACTTGGCCATAACTGCCTTAAACAAGTCGAGACAGTGGGGATCTCGAACTTCATGCTCAATTTTTATCAATAAAGTTATGTCAGAAACTGCTCCTATATCCCGGAAAAATCATTTTGATATCAGACTCCCTTATTGTTATGACCCGTTTAATCATGGACAGGATGAAGTCATAGATGTCAGAACACCCAATGAATATGCTGAGGATCACATACCAGGATCTATTAACTTACCTGTTCTTACAAATGATGAAAGACATGAGGTTGGCAAGGAATATGCGGACAACTCATTTTTGGCCAGACGAATTGGTGCATCATTGATATCCAACAATATAGCTACAATTATAAAGACTCATTTTTCTGATAAACCCAAGACCTATTCGTGTTTAATATATTGTTGGCGTGGAGGACAGCGTTCAAAAAGTCTATCAGTGGTCTTGAACATGATCGGATATGATGTCAAATTTCTGTCTGGAGGATACAAAACTTATAGGAAAGAAGTTATTTCACTGCTGTCACACATTCCATCTCAGTTTTCATACAATATTGTTTCAGGCATGACTGGATGTGGCAAAACTTTATTGCTCGACCAACTACGTGAAGCTGGTGAACAAGTATTAGATTTAGAGGCTTTGGCCAAGCATAAAGGTTCTGTACTTGGTATAAATTGTGATGATGATGATCAACCAAGTACTAAAATGTTTGAAAGCCAGTTATTACATCAGTTTTCAACTTTTGATTCGTCTCTTCCCGTATGGGTAGAAGCAGAAGGTAGAGTTATCGGTAACATACACATTCCTGACAGCGTATTTCAACATATACAAAAAAATGTTGCAAATGTTTATGTTATACAAGCTCCTTTGAATGCAAGAGTGAAATACCTTTTGTCCGAATACATGTATTGGACTAACAATCCAACAGAATTGAAAGACAAGTTAGGAAGGCTTTCAAAACATAATCTCCCCTTGAAAAAGTGGTACAAGTTTATTGATGAAAGTAGGTTTGAAGACTTTGTTGCAGATATTTTGAAAATTCATTATGACCCCTCATACATAAGATCCAGAAAAAAGACGTTTAGTAGTAATTCATGTGATGAAATACTTGGGCTTGAAGATGTAACTGTCAAATCATTAGCAAATGTTGCACAAAAATTATTGGTAGCTGCAGATGTTGGACAAGTAGCTTAAGCTGTGCCATAAACCTATTATTATAGGTTTATGCACCTCTCCTACTCGAAAAAATAATTGTCTCATTTAGACAAAAAAAATTATTTTTATGTATACCTGGTAAATCAAATTACTAGCTTGATGTTGAGCAAATTGCAGAAGCGCAAGAAGCGTCAAAATTTTTTTGTGTTATTAAGATTGTGGAGCTTTTGAATTTTATTTTAATCAAATTAAATTTGTCTATAAAGTTGTAGATACACTAACTAAATGCTTGTGTTCATCAATTTGATTATTTGGCTATTAGAAATAAGGATTAATAGACAATATTCAACTTGTACTGTGGGATTTACCATGTGTTGGAAAATGACGTATTCATTCAGTATTTATTTGTATAACTGCCATAAGAATAGTTTTGGCATCGGGCACACATGTGGGCATATACATGTGTCATATTTGAACTGTTTCTCTCGCTCTTCAAAAGAGCTATATTTTGAGAATTCAACAAACATTATTCCAAGCATGTTTAACAAGAATTGATAGAAGAGGTAACTCCTGGGCTTGAATATATAGGATGGTCTGAAAAGTTATAATTTTCATCCTATTAAAATCGTAAATATAGTTGTTTCAAGAAAGCGACTCAAATATTGTCCATAATCAATATAACATAACATTGAAATTATTTGCAATTTACATTTCATGAGCTCATCTTATATGAATGCTTTCATTCAGTTCTTTAGATATGTCTTCTAAACCAAACTATTACTATAACTTGAGCATATATGGTAATGAAGAAAATTTAAACCCTTTGCAGGTTTCTTCAACACCGCAGGGTTGGTATTTTCCACTCGGGATCGGAGAGAAAATTGTATCACTGTTTTTATCATCAAAAAGCTCTGCGAAGAAGCTAACAACTAAAGGAGACCATTTGTTGGAATATGCATCTTCGCTAGAGGGTACAGTGAAACTGGGAATTATTGGTTCTTGTGCTTGTGTCGGCGGTGTTTTGTCCTTGATCTTGAGACCTAAAGGCAGTATACGAAAGCTCTTTTATCCATCGGCCTTGATCGCAACATCATCTGCAATCTGTTATCCATCTACTGCATATGCTGTGACCAAAGTGACTGCTGTGAATGTTTACAATGTTTCCAAAGCCACCAAAGACAAAATATACCAGTGGCAAAATGCTCGTAAACAAGTTGATAAGTTGCAACGAGAAGACTTAATTAGCGTTGACAAATCAATATCGGAGGTGGAGGACCATTTTGATACAGCACCTGTTATGGTAATGGCATTGTTACCATATTCAGATTCAGCAAATTAATTACCATACATACATTTTGGACACTAGACAAAACTATAAAATATATCTCGGATTTGACTGAATATAGTTTTGGTGGTATAAAAGTATATATGCAAAATTAAGCATATTGGCCGACCATACAAAAGTGGCCCAAGCTAGGGAATTATCTGGTGCATTTCACCTCACCCCCTTGTGGTGTGGTGGAAGGTGGACTCTTGTTAAGTTGACTCATGGTAAGTAGTTGGTTACAGCTTCCCCTTATGGCCAACTCAATGCATCTGCAATGATTGCTGTATACCTATTCACAGACTTATTTACCGAATGAGAGGTTGTGTTTAGCATATTATCAAGCCCTTCTGTTCCTTCCAGGGGTGAATATCAAATTAAGCTATATAATCAAATGTCCTTATTGCTGGTATTCTAATTATATTGTGTCCTTCCAGATTATTCCAATATCTGATCATCTGCTGGAAAAAGAAACATCAAGTGATATTGAAGTAGATATACCCAAACAACCGAGTACCAACAGTGAAGAACCTCACTTGGGAGTCACACTGCCATCGACTGAAGAATCAAACAGTATAATGAAGATCGATGATGATGATTCAAGAAAGGAAGTTACAAAAGAATCTATTCAAGATATGGGACAATCTTCTAACGAAGACAGTGATCTTTATACTACTAGGTTGTAACGTAACAACCCTTCCTTTTTGTCTATATTAATATTTTGGTATGTGCTTTACTTCAAATATACCATCCTATCCATCCTGTCGTTTTAAATTGTTGTTGTTCCGGGTTGTTCCAGGACAAAACTAGTTCAAAATTTTATAAAACTGATATTTTTCAACTTTGATAATAATTCTTGTCACAAATATTTACCTATTAAAAGGTTAAAAATAGTAAATATGGTCGCTTTCATGACTTTTCTAAGTTTGTAAAACTATACTCCTTTAACCAGTAAACAAAATATGCAATTTAGAATAAATCAACGGTTTTGACGTAATAATGCCTTTATTTTCGAAAAAAAGATAAGAAAAAACGACATATTGCTATACTAATTTGTCTAAGCGGCAACGAATCTGAGAGTTTATATTCCTTACTATTTTGGATGTTTTTATTTTAGACCCGTTTATTTAAAAAAATGAAATGATAATTTTATTTATAATGTCTTATTTATTATTAACCCAGCTCTCGCGCCTGAAAACTTGTATTATGACGTCGAGTTTTATGGCGCTATGACATTTTATTATGACGGTAAGTTTTTATCGTGTTTTAAAATTCAACTTACTATCCAATCTACTTGGATGATTAGTTTACGTGTCTGCCTGTAACTAACATTACGATTTAAAAATTATTCACGGCGCCGTAAATACATTTTACAAAACTGGGAACAGCCGATTATGACGCCAAAATGGAAATTTGTAAGACAAGAGGAGCCTAGGCCTCGCAAATGACGTAGCCTAGGACCTCTAATCGTCTATATCCGGCCCTGATTGTATTATAAATCCTTACATCACATCGTCTAAATCCAGCCCTGATTGTATTATAACTACTTCCATCGACGGGACATGTCCTCAATACGTCAAGTTAGTTGTGTAATAATACGTTTGTATTATTTATTTATTCAAATTAAGATACATCAGTTCAACACAATCAAACGATAACAGTTTAACATTGAAGCACATTGACTAATATAGCTACAGACAGTACCAGATAACGACCGTCAAAAAACAAGAACTAATAGCTTTTATATGTCTATCGACTTGTGGTGTGATTGGCCTAAACTAAACATAAATACGTCACAAGCACGTGGACTTACAAAGCAGCCAATCAAAGCGTTGTCTACTTGACAGTTACAAAATCACAGCACATGACAAGTTGGCAGTTTTCTTTCAGTGGAAAGATTGACAACTATTCACAGCCACGAATTTAGTCAGACATGATACTTTCTTTGCCCGGAACCAAAGTGACTATAAACCAAGTGAGGACATGCATTGGTAACGTTATAAGTGCTCGTGTGACGTCACACCAGCCATTTTGTGTCCAGAGTTCTATCGCTGTGGATCCTAACTAAGTGATTTAAACCTAAAATCATTCATTAATCAGCTGATTAAAAAATAACGATGATAATTCGGACCGAACTTTCGCAGCGGCAAAACGAATGAACATTCTTCTGAAAAATGTATTATCCGCAGATGTTTCTCGGATAACTCGGCTCGGCGGTATGGTCAGCATATACGAAGTTAAGGTTAAAGTCATCCAACTTCAATTGATAAATCAACACCCAATAAGACCGAAATATTAAACAAGAAGATACACATTTTATTATAAAATTCCTGATGTAAGTATCGCTACTTGCACAATACAATGCTACACTACAATACAAATTATACTACAGAAACTTGCACTATTTTTGCGGTACATGTCATGATATATATATTTTTTTTACGGATCAGAACTTTCGAAGTCTCGGATCGCGGCGCGGATCTCGGATGGCGCGGCGGTGTTGCTCAACGGGCTAAGCGTTAGGAATACGCTCGCCACCGCACCTCTAATTACTCTGCGTGGGTTCGCAGGTTCGAATCCCATGCAGGGATGGTTATGTGCGAGAGGATTGCTGGACTCCTCGCCGTCGTTGGGTGGTTCACGTAACCGCTGGTCGGTTACGGCTTCCTCCACCACCAAGTCCATGCTTCCGAAAACAAACAATATAACTAATCCCATACCCGACTTGGAATGGTAACCGGACGAGAGGCCGTGGTTCGCCATATAGATAAGCCGTCTTATCGGCTTTTCTCTCCCCCGGGATAAATATGTAAATCCTATCCTATCCTATCTATCAGTGTCTAAAAGACACGTCATATCCGAGTCATATCTGTATAACGCTTCGTAAACATGCCACTGCGTAGGCAGCAGTCATACACTTAAGGAGGCTTCGGTATCAGCTGCGCCGTAGCACGGCACAGACTTCCACCCCGGGGTTCGGTGCATGCTGTATATCACAGCACAAGGTTTTACCGGGGCTTCTGTCTATACAATGCAGGAGACAGCACAACTTTCGCCTCCCCGGCTTCCGTATCTGCCATGAGTAGCACGGCAAGAACTTCTGCCCTGGGATACTGTACATGCTATGTACCAGATAGCATGACGTTCGCCCAGGGCTTCCGTCAATGCCGCGCGTAACACAGCTCAACTTCCGCCGGCCCTGTTTCCGTACACACAGTGTGAAAACGTGTAACACGCACACAGCATGACATCCACATGTCATGATATTAAAATTTGCGTATCGCAAATTTTTAACAAGGTGTACATTGCCAAAATAATATTAAATAAATATACTACATGCATGGAATGAAGGATAACGGCGTATATCAAGTTTACAAGAACATCTAATAATCTGGAGTGTATAAAATAATATAGTATTATTGGACACGAAGTGGACATAACGATCGTTTCAAAATTTTGTTGTTGGACACGTAGTGGACATAACGATCGTTTCAATATTATGTTGTTGTTGTTCTTGTTCTTGTTCTTGTTGTTCTTTGACACGTTTTTAAAAAGTCGCTTTTCTCTTCGAATACTGGACCAATTGCTTTGAAATTTTCAGTGGTTGAAGATTAATTTTTTCGCTAGAAGGCTATTACTTTTGTTTATTCTTAAATTTTATATGAATCCTATGAGATATGATATTTCATACAAAATTTCGCGGTATTTATTTTTACTCATGGGAACACTGTTTTACACTTATTTCAAGCGATTTCGCGATCGATTGTCTTGCTCAGTACTACAGCTACTGTAGGTCGGTACTGGTAAGTTGCCATACCGGTGCCGTAACGCAGTGAAATTGACTTATTCCTTCCGCGGTATTACTAATGCTGCAATGCAAGTTTTATAGCCTATCGTATGCGGAACGGAATATCAGACCTACAGGTTCGGTACCGGTACTGGTAGCTCAGTACGTAAGTACGATACTGGTATTGGTGCCGGTACCGGTGTCTTACCACAATGAAATTACCGTAACTTATTCTTTCACGGTCCTACCAGTGCAGTAATGCAAGCGTTGTAGCACTTGTAGCCTAGTATATTTGTTTATTTTGATGAGAGTCTACTGGAAACAACATAAAATTTGAAAGGGAAGAATTGTTCTGTGATCAATTATCTGTCCTAAAGTGTAAACAACATAAAATTTGCAAGGGAACAACTGTTCTGTGATCAATTACCGTATATGGCCTACAGTGTACAGGTAAGATGCTGCCTGACTGCTAACTCAGTACCGCTTGACACGTTTTTAAAAAGTCGCTTTTCTCTTCGAATACTGGACCAATTGCTTTGAAATTTTTAGTGGTTAAAGATAAAAATTTTCTCCAGAAGGCTATTACTTCTTTTTTCGCTATGACGTCATCAAAATTATGTGACTCTACGTGTCCATATATTTGAGCATAGCTCTCTTGTTATTATTGTTATTTGTCTCCGTCTCCATTTTTAAAAAATCGCTTTTCTCTTCGAATACTGGACCAATTGCTTTGAAATGTTCAGTGGTCAAAGATAAAATTTTTTTCCCGAAGGCTATTACCTTTTTTTTTGCTATGACGTCATCAAAATTATTGCCATTGGGTGGCGCTACGTGTCCATATATTTGAGCATAGCTCTCTTGTCTATTTGACTATAGCTCTTGCCGCAGGTCTACTAGCATACCAATTTTTAATAATTGGACACGTTTAGTGGCCACAACGATCGTTTCAATATTATGTTGTTGTTGTTCTTGTTCTTTGACACGTTTTTAAAAAATCGCTTTTCTCTTCGAATACTGGACCAATTGCTTTGAAATTTTCAGTGGTTAAAGATTAATTTCTTCGCTAGAAGGCTATTACTTTTATTTATTTCAAAATTTTGCGTGAATTCTATAAAATTTGATATTTTTTCTAAAATTTTGCTGTATTATTTTTTATCCATGGGAACACGGATTTTAGTCAGTGTCATGACTGGCTGTACGTTTTGATTCTGCAAAATTCTTGCTACTGGAAATTCAGAACTTTTTTGAGGGTACCGGTAGCGTCAAAGGTACCGGTAAAGACTGATTCGCTCTGGTCTAACGTGTCCATATATTTGTGCGTAGCTCTCTTGTTTTATTTGTCTCCTCTTTTGCGTGAATATTTAACCTTAAATTGAGAAAACGTTTCAAAATTTTAAAAGCGATATTGTGGCAAGATGGGAAATTATATTTCAAGCAAGTTTATCTGTCAGAAAAGTAACAGGCGAACATATATTATGAAATGCATTAATATTTGCGCGAAATATAGTTTATACTTGGCGCAAAAATACGATTGCTTTTTTGGATGAGTGGCAAAAATATTGGTTAAAACTATCAATTTTCAAATATTTATCAGGTGTGTAAGACCTAAAAAGAGTTAGTAACGATTGTGGGCATTCGTCGGGATTGACACTTTCCATAGAAACAAACAAACAATTTGAACCCCGTGTCTTTATAGGGTTCCCCCGAAAACATCAAGGCTAATTTTTCACTGTTGGATATCGATAAAATTACAATTAAGTTTTATCCACGAGAACGTAGAAGACATGATGGCGTCGCTAGATCACCTAGTAAATATTTTACATTTTCCGACGCAAAAGAATCGAAATATCGTGCCAATAATAAGTTGATAAGAGCTGCAACACCAGTTGCGGCGGCTGGTTTTAAAATTAAGAAACAATTTTCCGAGAAAATTCATTTCATCAGCTTCTGGAATGATTAATGTAAAACGCAGGCTTTACACTTTCGGCATGGTGTGCACAGGTATCATAATACCAGTTCAAATAGTACCTGATTTAATCTCATGCATTAGGTTAATGACGTTTCACACTTGCGAAGGAAATCGATATTTGTTTTTCATACGGAACTTTGCTACGTTGCGACGTAATTGCGTAACGAAGTAATTAGGGAACGTTGTTGTTTAACTCAAGTTGGCGCAGTGGACATGTCAAGAATTGGAGAACATTGAATGAAATAACTCTGGTGAACGATAAATTATAGTAGGCCCGTCAAATACGGAGACCACTATAGCAAAATCTTAATTTCTCGTAATCCGTACCACATAGAAGCGCGACTCCCGTATTAAAATAAGCAATTTGAACGTGCCCTACAGCCCACTGTCGATTTCGGCAATTCGCCTAATATTTTGTTAGATATGAGCATTTTCCCCCAAAAAATTTATTCAGGTAAAACGGACACATGGATGGGTAAAACGAACATTAAACAAAATTAATTGAAGACACTACTGACCTATTTGAATGCGTCTAAAACGCCTAAAAAAATCATAAATAATAAGCCTCGAGCATTACAGTGGGGGCGAGCAATGATGTTCATATTACCCCACCAGACATGAAAACTTATCAATCATCCAGGCATGTACTTGCAACTGAACAAAAGCTTTGCTAATGCATGCACAAACTTTAGTTGATCCACTGAATGTCCTTTACCATGAATAACATAACAAAATTAAACTAATGAAACAGGCAAGTCATTTATATGTAAATTATTAGTGGCATTCCTCACATGTGAAAGCTTGAACGTTTCTGCCATAAACACCAGCACAAATGTCATGAAACCATCTGAGGCATTGTATCCACCCCTCATCATCGTAAAAATTGCCTTCACAAAACCCACAAACATCACTATTTCTAACAGCCTTGGCAGATTCTTTCCTGTTTATAATTCTTCCTACTTTGACCTTGCTCACATGAGGTGCATCCAAACTGCTGGCCTCTATTTTCTTGGACACTGCCTTTGCTTTTTTCTTAGTTATAATACCAGATTCCTGTTTATTTTCTAAAGCTGCTAGTTCTTTCCTATATCCTTCACTGGTGAGTATTCTTATACCAGTTATAATCGCTTTCTTACGAGGTGGTTTTAGGTGAGGCCTTCGGAAAGGGCAGAATCTCTTCAAATGAAGTGTCACTCGAATCCAATAAACTATCCTCTGGAGATGCTGGTGGACTACTCTGTTGTTCTGTAGAGATTTGCTGCCTAAACTTGGGACCTGATGTTTGCTGAATAGTTTTACTGCAACAGGGTGAATCATTGTCAGCTTGCTGCAAACCACATGCAACAAAATTATTACTTGTCGACGAGCTAGGAATGTTGAGCGGTGGTTGGGAAGTGATGTTGCTAGGCTCTCCTAAATCGAGGTTTTCTAAAATTTGATGTGTAGTTTCTGCTGGAATGAATGCATGGTCTGGAATAGCCTCTCTATCTAAGGGAAAATTTCTAGTACACCTAAAAGATGACACAGCATTTTGTAGTGTACATATCTTCATATACGCCTTTGTGAATAGATGAGAGAAGTCCGCTCTCGATACTCCAGTTCCAGGGTTGTTACGCAAGTGTATTCGTGTATTCTGACAGCTTCACTGTAATGATCTTTGAGCGGACCGTAGTGAACTTTAGGCCTGATTACATGTCCATCAATATCAGCCCAGCGAACCGGTTCGGTTTAGAAAAGTCAAAGTAGTCTCGGAGACCACTTAACGCCCTCGATTACATGTCACAACCAACGACTAACCTACCGATCCAAACCAACAAGATGAGACTAGGGCAGGGGTCGGCTGAATTTAACGACAAAATTCTTCCGCGTGCCGACTAAAATTAAAAACAATGCTTTGTTACATTTGAAGCAAAAATACACAATAATAAACATTCTAAACATGTAAACTACAGACAGATTCACTATTCGGGAAAATATCAGTCCGACAAATAGATTTGATTACTTTTCTTATTCTGTATAATATAGACTTCTGCTACTGCATTGCCGTTGATGGAGATTAACATTGAAAAAAAGTTAAGAACTACTGGTTTAATCTTTCAGGCTACTCCTGTTATGAGACTTGATAAAGTTCATAACTGAGAACAGAAAGTCACAAGCATATGTAGATAAAAACATGCAGTTGCAAAGTTTTTGAGACACGAAAAATTCTCAGGAATGGATTCCCAGTCACGCGATAGTTCGTTTTCTGCACTTCTCTCTTGTATTCCCTTCTATATTTGCTTATATTTCTTTCGAAATCAATTTATTTCAGTAAGTTAGCAAGTAACTCTAACCAACATGAGCTGTATAACTTCATAAATCAATCAGAAATGAAGAAAAATGGTGGCACAGACTATATATTACGTAACAATGAACCCCAATGAATGCTGTGTCTCGTCACAATTCATAAAGAGCTAACTTAGTTGTTACGTCATAATATATTTTTTTGTAGCCACATGTCATGAAAAGACAAACAGAGTTTAAAATTTTAAATGAATAACAGATTGTTAACAAACGATAATGAATAAACAAACACCGAGCTTCATCAGATAAATCGGAGCCTCGACACTTTTTATTTGAAAGAGAATGATCTCGTTTCTGAGGCCTCGCTCGCGTGCGGAATAAATGGGCTCGCGTGTCAAGTTTGGCACGCGTGCCAGAGGTTTCCCAGTTCCCACCCCTGGACTAGGGTTTTTATGACTAAAGAAAATAAGTCGTGATTTGCAAACACTGCATATATATATTTTATTTTCAATAAATTCAATACAAATGTTAATTGAAGTATCAAAATTAAATGCACGTTCTTGATTGAAGTTCTGTGAAGTAATTATGCGGAATAGGATGAGGGGTTGCTTTCCCGTTGAAATTTGCCCATAATCTAAAAACAAAACGACAAATTATTTGGGGGCATAAAAGTTAGACGAGTTATATCATTTTGGCCGACTATTCAGCGTTCAACGTTGCAGAGTACAGACACCTTACGCCACACGACCCATTCGAAAAATTACGTTATCAACCAAACACTTTGTGTAAAGTGAGCTCACCATATGTAAACAGAAGCACTTTCAATATCGCCCTACTACTGCGACGTTACCGACACTGAATCTTTGAATTTGTGCCGGTAGGCCTATGTACAGTAAGGGTACCGGTACCGGTGCCAGGGTATGGCTCAATCAAAATTCTCAATGCAAACTGAAGTTTGTCAACAATAGTCGTACTGCGCTCAGTTTATATCATTAAATCTGTGGACATTAAGAATTAATTCTCTGTTTCAAAACAACAACCTGTCATGCCAATAGTCCACACCGGGATCCCACCAGTACCGGTATTTCAAATTTGTGTTCAACAGCCACACAAAAGATGCGGAATGGATTTGAATTAAACTTGCACTATCTAGCTAAATTTTTATTTGCTGAAAAAAGCAACTTACTTACCAGAGATGAAATAGAACACGACTTCCGTACCCCTTCGATCACGGCGATTCACGATTTCTCGAGTAGCACGGCGAAGCAACTGAGCAAGACCAGTGCAGCTCACTTCCAGATCTCCTCGATAGGAGGTCTGATGTTCCGGACCGATAGCACGGATTTTAATCGCAGGCGAACCACTGAAGCGTGAATATGTGGTCTGCTAGACCGGTTCCAGGGGACATGTAATCAGGCCTTTTGTCGAGTGGCTGGTGTGCGGAGGTAGGCTGACAATTTCCACATGATTACCACAAGCGTATTGAAGAACTTTGTCACTTCGTGTGTGTGATCCATGCCCATCAAGTATAAGAAGTACTTTTCCAGAGCTGGAGTTGACGTGTGAGCAAAAATGCATTATCCATTCAAGGAACAACTCTTTGTTTATGTAGCCAGATTCACTGTAGCATACTTTGGAAGAAGGAGGAAGTCCTTTTTGCTCGCTTACCCTTATAAATTGTCATCGGTGGAACATAATTTCCTGCTGCATTAACAGCTAATATAACAGTTTGTATTTGGCCTCGTTCGCTACTTGTCACTTGGCTTGAATATCGAGCTCCTTTTGAACCGACACACCTGGTACAAGGCTTAATCCAGTTTCGTCCATATTGTAAATTCGTGCTGGCAAATTGAAAAGTGAATTTTCCTTCATTACTGCCTCCAGTAGGTCAAAGTATTTATTGACTGTGGGCTTGTTTAAATGAATTGCTCTTTGAATTGACAAGGGGCTGCGGCTTTCGTATAGTTATCAAGTTTCCGTATCGTTCCCGAAAGCCACTCCACCAGTCTTTTCCAGCCATTTTAGAAGATTCTGAAAATTTAATAGAAATTTTGTTCTCCATTGCAAATTCATAAGCCAACTTTCGAATGTATTTAACTGTTAATGGGAAGCCTCTCTTTTCAAATTCGAGTATATGTTGCAAAAGATCCTTTTCATTCCGGCCCAAGGTAGAAGAACAACCTAGACTCCGTGATCCCGGGGCCTTCTTCAGTGTTTGATAAACATGCCGGCGAAGTGTAGCTCTTGGAACCGAATATGTATGTGCTGCAGTCAGGAGTTTACCTCCGCTTTGTACCATTTCAATTGCTTTTTTCATGTTTTCTTCCATCCATTGACATTTTTTACTAGTTCTCTTCCATTTACGAGGCATATTTCCCAAACAACAATTCAAAATCTGAGACAGTGTCCCTTTTGGGGTGAAATGGACACTAAAAACAAAAAAGCATATTGTTTTGGACTGGTAAACTGAAATGAAACAAATGATATCCCAAATAAACACCACTCAGATAGTGTATAAATCTGACTACTTTTTATTTTGTGATTGCATAACCACAGAGCCTACGATGGAAAATAAAAAAGACACCCACCTAATTAGTAATTGTCATGACGTCATGAAGTTTATTTCGAGCTCCCACAGTCAATCATATGCGCAGTCAGACTATGCAAACGCCCTTAAAACCTCATGAGGTAAAGTAAAAAAGCAAAAAATGTTTATTACCTTATACTTAGTGTTTTGGTCCCACAAATGACGTTGAAACTCAATATGATATTAATTCCCACTTTTTCGTCCCTTCAAAATCGAATCTGTCAGAAAATCGCAAGCATGTTGACGAGATTTGCGGCAATGGCGACGTATTCGCTTCAGCGAAATTACGCTTAGTTACGTAACAAACGAGCAGTGAAACCGCGGCCGTAGCTCTTATGGTGTCGCTGTAAGATCAAATCGAAAAAAGGTGTCCGCATTACCCCGCCTGTCCGTTCTCCCCCGATCTACTATATATATAATGTCGAAAGCTATTTTTAACCTCTGCAAATGTGTCGATGTCATATTAGGTTAAAACAAGAACAAATCGAAGTTTTTTTTATATTTAATTCAAAAGCTTTTCAAAAAAATTCACGCTTTTCAATTTTGCCGATTTTTGTATGATAATCGCGACATTTTATCTTCAACTCATAATTATATTTATTCTCCTAGATTGTCTCTCAAACAATATAAAACTTATCTGCATATAGTTTAAGGTTCGTGAGATATGGGGTTTCAAAGTTGCATAACTCACATGGGATGATAACATACCTATCGCAACTTTCACGAATGTACGATACCATCTGATTCCACGAGGCAAATAGCAACAGAAAAATAATAAAATTACCAGAATAAAATGCAAAACAGTAAAAAATCTTCAAACAAATTGACGAACGAGACCTTCTGACGAAGCTAAAACAAACCGACGCTGCCACGTTCCCCCGATTCGCTGGACACAAAATGACGTCCGATATGCATCAATGCACTCGGTGTCTCCACTTGGTTTATAGTCACTTTGCCCGGAACAAAACATCAGCAATATTTGTACAAATTGAATTGGTTCAATAATTCCGTAAGCCTGGAGCGACGGTTCCGAGACCTTTATCGAATCACAAACAATTTTCTCACTTTTCAGCCGCTCAAAGAATTGTTTCCTGTGAAGTTCGCGAAGATTTCAGTTTTCACATTGGACAAACCTATTCTAACCACATTTGTAGTATTATAGGGAGAAGAGTTGCAAGTCTTAGGGATAAAGACTGTTCACCCTAATATTCAAAATTCGATTCCCACGTTATTAATTAACAGGTGTTATGGAATGTGACTCCAATCTGGATTCCCTTAGACGATAATGGGCACACGATGTTGAATTGTTGTATATTATTGAAAAAATGCACGATCCAAATTCCAAATACAGATAAAATTGTACACACCTAATTCTTAATGCAGTAAGATTACGGTCAGATCACAAGTGAAACAAAAAGCACAATATTATAGAGTCATCTCGGCAAACCGGAAACGATACGTCATCAAATTGGTCGAAACGAGAAAGGCAATACATGGAGCGAATGCATTATCGCTGGTGCGAAAACATAATGTGGCCTATTTTGTGAAATATTACATGTTATTAATATGAAAGGGTTAAATACATTATAATCCATAGTTACGCAATGCACATTCGCTACAGTATATAGAATATAGATGAACGTTTATTCACCATGTATCCACTAATTAAGAATAAGTTTATTTTGACTCGATAATCGACACGTATAATAAGTCTTTATTGATGGAGCGCAGACAACGTCAGGCCTGGGTAAGTTGCGGGCCGCATGCGGCCCAAGGCAACGTTTCATCCGGCCCGCAGGCAGATTTTTAGATTTAGACACCCTTTTTCATTTACATATAAAATATACTAACTGTCAAATTTATCATTGTAATAATAACACTGCGCAACACACATTTTGTTCCTGGCTTCTTATTAGTTACTCCCCTAAACTGAAGAAAAATGACATTAAATATGTAATCTTCTTGAAGTGCAAAATAAATGTGATAAAACCTTGCCTTGTTTTGCGATATACCTTTGTATTTTCGGAAAAGACATGTCGAAAAGTATTAATCGTAAACAATACTTGATCCTAATTTGATCGCAAAATGTTTTAACACTTAACGTCTGGCTTGTGGTACACATGAATTTTCGGGTGAAGTTATAGGCCGCGAAATTGTAAAATGGAGCATGGTACGTATGTTAAAAATTAAAGATTATTGCAATCAAATAACGGGGAAATCGCTAATAGGTCGTCAGTCGGCACCAATAGTTTTGACTGTTTTTTGGGATATACAACAGTGTAAAACTTTCATTATAACTTAATTTGGTGCTATTTGTTTGTGTGTTTAATATTTCAGAGATGTATTCCGTGTATTCTATGAGAGAAATTTTGAAGAAGTTAATACCAACCCATTTTGAATAATGCTTAGCGACTAAAACGACTCAAAATTGATAAAAAAAAATGTTTTTTATTTTCTAAATTAGTCTCTAAACATCAATATTCAGCTAGGACAGTTGTAGTCGCATTTACTGTCGCAAAATTCAGTTCTTTTAATAATTTGTGACTGTTGTAGTGTGAAACTGTGTTTCTCTACTATCTTAGTGGCAAAATCGACTTGGGGTTTAGTAAATTCAGTTTGTTGACTCGTCAGAAATTGTACCATACCGGGGACCAGTGGTGAGCTGTAGCCGGAACGCACAGGAACGGCGTTCCGTTTGTTGGACATTTTACTGCATTTGCGTTCCTGTTGTTGAAAAAAAAATGGGGGACAAAAAAGTCTAATTTCTCTGGTAAACTTAGTTATTAAATCATGTTTTGTTACATCATAATTCGTAAATCTTACGTCACATCACGCAAATAATTAGTACAGAAGTGTAACGTTTAATAGATGTTTCCCTGACCTTTGACCCCATGGAATTTCTATACCTTTCTAGTAATAAGATTTGTATTTAATTGCTTTGAATACTTTTTTTACACAGAATTTTACACAAACGTATTTCATATAATTATTTCGCAGTTTTGTAAATGTCCGCGTCGTGTTGTGAATATATTACATTTTTTGCGAATTAGGTGCGTTCCGGTTGTTACAATTTTTCCAGCTCATTGCTGCCTGGGACCCCAAATAGCATACAAAAAAGGGCAACAGAAGCAACGTTTATTCTTTCTGTAATAGAAAGTCCGTCTTGATGACGTTTTCGTTGCTTGGTGATCGTGATGTATCTGGAGAATTCAGCCTTTACCATCGCTTTTTTGATAATTTCAAGTCATTCTAGTCTAAAAAAGTTGTTCAAAATAGTTTGTAATATTTTTTTTCAATAAATTTTACATAGAGTACAAGAAATGCATATCTGGAATATAAAAAACACTAAAAAAAGCACCAGACTGTGTTATAAAGCAGGCCTTATACCACAAAAACCCGGTTTCGGCTAAAGATAGTCTGTTTCGAATGATTCCCAAGAATAGGCCAGAAATCATTTTCAATCAATCAATCATTTTCACAAAAGCCAAAATGTTAAAATAAATTCTAAATGTACAAAGCTAACAGGAAATATAAAAAAAGCTAAGACAGTTCATTATGTGATTGATTTTCAAAATTTCAACTCAATTGTTGGATTTTCAAACCTTTTTCATTTTACTAATTGGGCCTCACCTAAAAATCTTTGCCGACCACTATTATAGACAATAGTAGCAGCTGCTATATGCAGTCAACTTTGTGAAAATGATCAGCGCTTGTTTTTGCTCGTATAATTTTGACAAGTCGCTTATGGCGTCGCGTGCCAACTGCTAACACGGCGGGATATCGCTAGGCTAGTCAGCTCTGCGCTTTTCAGTCTGCCATTGAACCTGAGATTCGAGGACTTGTTGAGGCGCACTCATCTCAGTAAAAGTAACATTTGTATATATATTTTTTTCAAATAGGTTATATATAAAATAAAATACAACAAAAACGTGCAATGTAGATTGACTTCACTCGGTCCGGCCCGCCACTGCATTTTGAATTTGTAGTGTGGCCCCATGGCAAAAATAATTGCCCATATTTCCCCTAGCCTAGAGTGAGGGAATTGGTAATTATTGACGTATTTGATGAATAGGCCAGCTGTCGAATTTATTTGATCATTGCGAAGAAAAATTACATTAGTACATTTTGAGTACATTTCTCAATGATTGCGTATTAGGGACCAAGAAGGTAAGGAAACCAAAATATTTAAAGAAGGAAAATGTTGAATTGATTTTAGGTAGGATTCCAATATAGCTCGACCGTTCCTAATTATAATAATTCGTTTCGCACGAGCTATATCATAGTTACAACTAGAGATGGGCAATATCGAATAATTTACTATTCTAGAATACTTAAATCGAATCCAGAATACCAAATCCTATTCTATTTTTATTGTTATTCAAATGTGGGAATTATCCCACCATATTTATGGATTACAATTTTAAAAAGTAAAATTGTGAATGTACTACTACCTTTGTATTTAATTGAAAATACCCTGAGCATTGGATTTCATTTGTTACCAAACAGGACAATGAAATAGAAGAATTTGAAAAAAATTACCTTTTGCTTTGAATTGTTCAAATTTGATGTGATCCCTAAATACCTATATGTTAAAATAAAATCCAGACCGAGACCACTGCAATTTATGCGGCCGCAACGGGTGCCGCACTTGTTAGGGCGCGTTAATTAAAGGTGCAAAATTAATTTAACGACTATCAATTATAATCAAGTATGTCAGCGTGTTTATTTTCTGCGAGCAAGACTCGTAAAATTCATTTATATTGCAAAATCTTAATTTTCAGTTGTTATCGTTATACATAACACGCGTGGCAACTTTTTTAATTTGTTGTCAACTAAAATACCGCCCGACACTCGACCAAACGTGGGTCGAGCTTGGACGATAGGAGCGGATTCATCGGTGACTTGATTTTCGAAAAATATGTATTGTATTGAGACTGCAAAATAAATGTGACAAAACGCATTGTTTGGTGATATACCTTCGTATTTTCGGAAACGGTGTGTCGTGAAAAGTAAAATTTGATCTAAATTAATCGCAAATAATGTTTTTAACATGTTTTTCCGGGAGAACTAGAAGGCCACGAAAAGTCATTTAATATCAAAATAAAGAATGTTTCACGTATACCAAAAATTTAAGATTGTTGTAATCGGAAAATCGCAAGTTAGTCGACAGTCGGCACTAATAATAACTATTATTATAAGCGAACTAGATAGTAAAATTGTAAAACGCGAAAAAAGTGCAATATCGCCGTCTTCGCGTTCTAAATATGCAAGCGGGGATTGACGGTGTTTGATGTCTGCCGCTTTTGCGGGATAATTGCGCAAAACACAAGTATAATTACTGTAAACGAGAGAGATTTCGACGCGAGAAAAAGTGCAATATCGCCGTCTTCGCGTTCTAAATATGCAAGCGGGGATTGACGGTGTTTGATGTCTGCCGCTTTTGCGGGATAATTGCGCAAAACACAAGTATAATTACTGTAAACGAGAGAGATTTCGACGCGAGAAAAAACGGTCGTCACTGATTAATAAATTAGAAATCGGAAATACAAAAATGGCGCGGGGCGCGGAAGAGGCGGAAACAGAATCTTGTTATCGGATCCCTTTGGACTCGAATACTTTGGGATTCGAATTCACCGGATTCGGTATTCTATATTGCCCATCCCTAGTTACAATCCTTATAAAGAAATGCTATCCCCTAAATCAGGGGTGCACAACACGGGGCCCGCTTGCCAAATTTGGCTTGCCAAACGCTCAAACGTGGCACGCGAACGGTTTCACGGTTTTGTAAAAAGAAAATTTTATTGATGATATACATTGAAATATCACGTTTATATCAAAATCAGCAGTTTTTCAGGACATTAAATTGTTTCAATGATGAGTTGATCAATGATCGTTATTATGTATTATTATTGAAATGTGTTTTATCAGAGTCAATTTACAATACCGACGATTGTGCGTGGCACGCGACAAGAATATTTTGAAAAATTTGGCAGTGTCCTCATTTGAGTTGTGCACCCCTGCCCTAAATAGATAACAAAATTTTGAGTGGGTCATATCAAAACATACTAGGTGTGGAACGAGTCCGGTAAAAGTTGGATTCGAAGAATCTGAGTAATAATAAAAATAATACGTCGAAGTCCGTAGCGCAACCATGAAAACATAATAAAACACGCTTCTCATTGTGTTATAACAATGCGCGCCCAATACTTAGCTCATGTCCCGTAGCTCTTTGCCAAACGGTTCCGTAGGTAGGTGGTGTAAGTATTTTAGGAAACTCGTTTCCATATTTTTTTTTTCACAATACAGAAGAGAATTTCACGAGATTTTCGCCCAGATTGCTACTGTTCCACCTTCTTCCGTATAATGCTGAGCATCCATTCAGTTAGCACAACTGGCGCTGCAACGTCGTCCTTATATGTGACATTCTGTAAAAAAAATCTGAAATTTCTATTTATATGTCAATCTTACGAAACACAATTTCGATTGCGATACGTTAAAGTAATTGCAGATAGTCTAAAGCCGCACATTTACAATGCCATCAGCTCGTGGTACAGATGTCTTTTGATGGCATCGAGGGAAAACACGTAATATATAATATGAAAATACAATAGTCTTGAGCAGCGTTTCCCGAATTTTTTTGGCCACGGAACACTTACGATTTCTATCTCGCCTCGTGGAACACCAAAAACTAAAAGGGTAAAATTGATAAAGAAAATGGTGTAGTGCAGCGATTCCCAAAGGGGTGGCGAGTTGCCAAATGCGCCGTGAAAACTAACATACCAAAAAAGGGGATCGAATATTTTACACATTCCATTTATTATATTGTTTCTTATTATAAATGCTGTGTATATGAATGAATAAATTCATTTTACCTTTCTATGCTGGCGGTTAACTAAAATGCCACTACCCTCAAATGGTAGTGCGCTTTAGATCGATGGTGACGCGATATTAAAGGGTCACCAGTTGGTCGACAACTTCACGATCCCGAGATCGCCATGGCGACCATTTAGTCGTAATTTTGCGTGCTTTCGTAGGTTTGAATCACGGGGGCGTAGTCACATGCGAAAGGATTGTTGGACTCGTCTTCGCAATAAGGTACGGTAGTTTGCGTATCCCAGTGGTCGGGAAATCTGTAGTAATCTGGCCCGGGACGCTCCACTGAATGGACCTTTCCCCGACCTTTGACCCCGAAAATTTCTTTCCATACTTCACCATTCTAATATTTTCGGTGCTTATTTTAAGAGTGGTTTCGCGAATTGTTGCCTATAAAATACAGTTTTTGTTTCAAACTATCATTCTAATTCATACCATTCAACAACCTGTTTTTCAAAAGTACCGGTAAAGAATTTTAGCCTAGTCCATCACAGCTATTTCTACACTAATTTTTGGTTACTGTAATTAAACTGAAACTCCTAGGAGGACAAGGTGATCATTAACCTATTTTATTTAATTAAATTTCCGAAAAACAACTAAAAACTAACGAATATAATTCAAAATCGCGGAAATGAGGTAATGTTCACGACCACGCCTGAAAGTCTGTCTGAGTGAGGAATGTGCCTGAGGGGATGCGAAAGAGGCATTGTTACGTTTATTTTTGCACCTTGCTGATTGGCCAATGTCACGAGGTAAGCAAGGAAGTCTATGCCAGGGGAAACATCCAAACGGCGGTTTTAACGATGAATTCATTTTATTTATTATCTACGCTCGAGGAGTAAATTACATTTTTTACGTAACAGGATTTATCGTGAGACACATTTAGACTAAATTTTAATATATCCTAAAAATTATATTGAACAGCCCTTACGAACCTACAATTTCATTATAATTAGACAAATGGAAACGCGCAGAAAAGTTGATGCTGAGTGCAGGGGTTCAATAGCGCAGTAAATATTCGAATATATTGCAATGCAATGAGGAAATAAAATTCATATTCTATTCGAGAGATTCATCACTGCTTGATTTTTGTGAGAATGTATCTTCTTAAAGAAAATTCTTATCAAAATTTCACAAACCATGCGAAAATATTCACTTTGATGTTTGGAAGTACATATTTGTGCGAACAATTATTTTCGAAAATGAACATTACAAAGAACTAGGATAGGTGATGCCCATTTAGAAAATCTTCCAATCTTGGCGTCGTGATGCTATCAAGCGTGATGCAGCAACAAGACAGTGTCACATTGAATATCATTGTAATAATTTTTTAATAAGACGACTGAGTTCAGTTCACAAATTGTCGCAGTTTTCGCACGATGTTCCGTTTTCAACTTTCAAAAAATATATGCGATCCGCAAACGAATAGCAACCCTAAATTTTGCAGTGCCGGGGGGCGATGAAGTTGTATAAACTACTGTAGGGGGGCGATGGTACAAAAAGTTTGGGAACCACTGACCTAGACTATCAAAAAAGCTAAATTTTGGTAACTTTTTTTAAAAATGGGTATATACTCTTATTAACAGCATCAGAGCAAAATGGTTACTCAATGGTTTTCCGCCAAAAGAGTTCAGTATTACACCTGGAGAAAAAAAGGATGTCTCCTAGCTTCGTTATGATATTTATTAATGCCAGAAATGATAGCATGCAACATCAGATGCAATAATAGAAATATAGAATTTAGAAATTGCACAGGATCAAGAGACACATTCAAAGGATATGCTGATGAGAGTGACAGTCGAGCTTTTCGAAGCTTTACGGGTAAAATGGATATTTAAATTACTCAAAACGGAGAATAGAACATGGAGTAGAAGAGCAATATAATTTATTAATACCTAATTTTTGAATGCTTACACTTGTTGGCAGTGGCGGCGCGTGGTCATTTTGACAACCGGGGCAAGCTACTGCGGGACCAAGTCACCCCCATCTACGGGGACAGGATGAGCGCTGTAAGTCCTCCCATAATTTTATGAGTATAAAAACCATTCCATCGGTAACAACCAATCGGCAAAAGCGACAATTTTTAACGATAAGAAAGTGTCCTTAAAACCGGTCCAAGTCAAGGGATTAATAAATATAGACATAGTTTATTTTGAAACCTCTTTTGAAAGGAAAGGCAATATTTACCCAGATAAATACAATGACATATTAACAGAAACTTCGGGAAAGCAGACAAAACCTAAAATAAGGTTTAAAACGTTACTATGAAGAAAGGAAAGGTAATGCAAAGATAAGGACATGCGTCGCTCACTCATAGATATATATGCTGCTAGACTTCTACTGCTTGAACATATATGCAACACGCCGCGGTATGCTCAATAACGCGCTGATTAAAGTCATGCATCCCAGAAATAACGTCTCTGTGAATGGATAAAACAGCCAAGGAATTTAATCTATCTTGCTTCATTGTGTTTCTGAGATACGTTTTAATACGCTTCAGCGTGCTGAATGTTCGCTCTGCGTCGGCGGAAGAAATAGGCGTCGTCAAAATGATGTCCAGAAATTTTGCAGACGCCGCAAAGGTAGTTACTAGAGTGTTATCTATGAGGAACCCAGCGCGCAAGTTGATGTGATGTTCAAAAAAGTTTGATTGGTGTATATACATCGCAATTCATTTTCCAATTTACCCACGTTTATCATGGGGTAAAATTTGGAGACAGTAGCCAACAAATGGATGGGAAATTAACGTGCAAATTTTGAAAAATTTTTGGGGTTCATCAAAGAGAACGCGGCAAGGTGTTCAGAGCGCAGACGATCGCCTATTTGATTCACCAGAATGTCACAGCATTCCTTTGCAGACAAAATCAAACGCTGCGTTGTTTGCCCGCGGCGTAAAGAAGCACTCCATGTGTCGTCGTATTTTATTGTTTCCCGGATACGAGATACAGCATCGCAGAAGTCTGAAATACACGACTGCACAGACGCTCCATCCATTAGCCTTGACTGCAATGCGCCGTATAATACATCCACGTGATAGAATATTGTGGAGAAAAAAGCGAGAAAAAATGAAAACTCACCATTTTCTAGCAGACGCTTTATACCTGCCGCCTCCCTCACAGAGCGTTCGTCCCAAACCGGAGAGCTCTGAATGCCATTGAAACACTCAATGAGCTCAGACCTAATTTCGGACACGCCCTGCACCACGCGTGATTGGAAGTTCCAACGTGTTGGTGCACAAGCTGGGAGACGGCGGCTACATATCTGGCGAAGGAGGTCAGAGCGCTTCGGCGAAACGGAAAAAATGAAGAAAACCCCGAAACATTTGCAAAAAATATACGGACGAGAGGGGTATCAAGACACATATTTTTAATAACGAGGTAAAATTGGTGTGCATAACAATGTAAAAAAATGCGCATGAGGACAATCTTCTTTTATATAAACTTGAACACCATGTTTCGACCCACTCATGACTGCCGCGCCGTCATAAGTTTGAGCTATCAATTTTGACTTCGCGTTGTAAGGCTGTAACACTTCTTTCAGTACAGCCGATATCCCGCAAGCCGTGCGATCAACGATTGGTACAAAGCTGTGAAATCTCTCGGTAGGTTTACCATCTTTCACAAACCGAAAAATCACAGCCAGTTGGGAAACGCACGTGATGTCAGTTGTCTCGTCAGACTGAATCGAAAGGAACTGGCAATTCTCAATTTCCAGAGCCAAATGTTGTAAATAAATTTTATACATTGAGTCGAGCAAATCATTTTGGATATCCTTAGATGTCCCTTTCGACACAGTTGCGGCATCAAGATGAGCTCTCAATACTGTATCTAGGGATGCGGTGTATTCCACCATATCCAAAAATATCCCTCTATTAGAAGAGCCAGCCCGTTCATCGTGCCCACGGAGGGACAGCTCGTGACAACCAATGAACTTCAAAACATCTATCAATCGATCGAGAACAATGCGGTTTTTCTCGACGTTTTGGTTGTGCCGACGAATAGAAACCGCGCGTCCTTCATCCAACTGTGCTGCAATATTAACATTTCCGAATGTTCGGTATTTTACTGCATTGTCCAGATGCTCCATAGAAGATTGATGATCCCTGACACGCTCGGAAAGATGTTTAAGATCTCTAAAACCAAATTTACACCAACGTGAGTCACGGGCGGTAGCAAAAAGTAGGCAATAAAAACAAAAAAGTGCATTTTTGTCCTCGCTGTAACACAACCATTCGTGTTTTTTATACCAAGTTTCTGCGCAGAATGTACGCCGACGCTTTCCTCCGTCATGGGATTGTTCCAGTGAACAATTGTTTGGTTGATAAGGCCCAAGACGTTGTACCTCTAATTTTTGTTCCAGCGGCAGCTGCGAAAACGGAGTGCGAAGTAGTGCATCAACCTTATTCATTATGAGGTCCAAGGCTAAGAAATGCGAAGCCGGAAAGAAGTGAGGAGCTCAAAAGGAATGTGGAAAATCGAAAGCAAATTGACTAAAGGTCTCTAACTGATTCAAATAGCGAAACAAGCGACAAAAACGAAGGCGAGGAAACTATCAACTCTTCAAGCAACCAACGAACGAGAAGGAATGCGTGAATATGTCAACACGTTGTTGTAAGAAACGTCGGCATTGTGTCGTCATAATTTCGGGGCTAGCCCCGATGATTTAGTAAAAGAAACAGAAAACAAACGAGACAAACGCGGCGAGTGGAAGATAAAAGAGAGAATACGATATACAATGAGCAACCGGGGCAAAATCGGCGTCGCCCCGTCGACGTTCGGCGAAGGCTTTGCGAGCGAAAAATGAACCATGTCGGGAGAATATGGCTAGTGTAGACAGTCTGTGCAACCGATATTGAGGTATTTTTCGAATATTTTTTATTATACCGAAAAAACAACCGGGGCATTGCCCCGGTTGGCCCTATTGACGCGCTGCCATTGCTTGTTGGTAAAATTTAAGAAGATAAGTGTGGGAAAATCAGACAGGAAAATCAAGTATGAGTCAAACAGGACCAGTGTCAGATTTAGGCACACAGATGTTCCATGTCACATACGTTTATCGTAAAACGGTTGACTGTAAATAAAATGAAATAATCAATAAACAATCATAAATTGAGGGCGTAAAGAAAATGAATAACCAGAAAGGTAATAAAAAATAAACTAACATATAATAACGCTCCAAAGGCCTAAATCGACACAAATCTGACGGGAAACGTCTACGATTACGTTACTGGAATACAAATAGTAACTAAAACTCACCACAGTTCTACCAAACGAGACTGAATGCCACCCACAAGCTTAGTCAGTAAAGCAGATAAGACGGAAATATACCACACCATTAACCCCTTAACAAAGTTAAACAAGAACGACCTACGACACACAAAGTCGAGATGCGAGAGCCGCGCGGGACACGTCAGGTGCAGTAAATCGCATGAAATTCGCATCAAAACAGAAAAGCAATTATCGATAAAAAACTAGACATCATTATATCTTAGTCCAGACCAGGGTGGTCCAAGGTTGTCGGCTCCGCGGGCCACAAAAATATTTTTGCCTTGTTCGCGGGCCAGAATAGTGCCAACAATAGGTAAACAGTGCAATTCAAAACAAACACTTTCATTGTACAAACACATAGTTATCAGACATAGCCATCCCAGGCTAATAGAATCCGCATCCGATTTTTAGTTTTCTATGATGCTTATATTGTTAGCATATATTCCCGACCAAAAAGATGGAAAGCCAGATAATAATTCAGACTGCCAAGCACATCATTCAACTTCGCTAGTTGCCTTAGCTAGCCATAACACTAGTCAATTCAGTGACATTAGACAAGTGATGTAACGATATGTCAAATGATATATTTGATTAATTTTGTTATAAAACTACACGAAATGCGATATTTTTATTACTCCCCGAATATGACGCGGGTCACAGATAATGAAGCGTCGGGCCACATGTGGCCCGCGTGCCTGGGTTTGGACCACCCTGGTCCATACAATGAAGAACAGTGCAAAATATAATCAACTGAAAAGAATTTACTATTGCCGACAACCAGTGTGATACCAACAGGATAGGTGTGATACAAAAACAAAAAATTTGATTTAATCAGTCCTAGAACGCTTTTTAATAGGATATATTCTGGAAGCAGCTTTTAAAAGTAGAAGCCGACAATGCGTAACTTTGTGAACGAAACTCATTCAGAATAAATTCTCATAAATATTGGATAAGGGGAAATAAAAGATAATTAAACCACCTCTGTAATATTTTAGTTGGGTTTTAAGAACGATGTAGCATGGGAAAAGATGAGAAATGCTGAGACAAGCAAAACAAGTGTGAGACATGCAGAATAGGTAGAATAGGTGAAAAGAAAAACATCAATCTGAAAGCATTGTTATCTAGCTAATTACCTGGTATGTCATGTTCTGCTAGACCACAAAAAAAGTATCAATATCACAGTTTAGGACCATTTATTTATTTCTAATATATAAATATATCCTTGTTGCTACAGCAAACAATATTACGATCATTTTTAAGAGAAAGTTCAAAAACAAAAAAGTTAAAGGTTTAGAGCTATGCAAAATTGAACCGTCTTCATCACTCTGCATAGGTAAAGCCGTTTGAAGTAATAGCATGTAGGAAAATGGCAATATACAGGCAAAACAGCATAATGTAAACGGTATAACAATAAGTCATGATCATGGTAACAAAGATAGTGTGCAACTACATGGCAAGACAGAGTAGATTAAAGAACAATGCAATACCAATTTGTAGTATCATTCCATATAAGACAAATATTGCTTCGTATATACATTTTATAATAGGTAAGAAACTATAACCCAAAGGACAAACCGATAAGCTAGCCATTCTATACAGCAAACAGTCCTTTTTAAATTTGAAAATTTAAGAGTAATAAAATAATTGTTTCCACTCTAGCTGGACAACTATGTACATAGCTCCAGAGTTTATGTCCAGGATCCACAGTGAAACCTGTGGCTTCGAATCTGAGACGTCATTGGTTTAATTAAAATAGTGGCAATCCATAAACCTAACCAAAATAAGTTGGATTATCCATCTGTTTTGAATTTAAAAACAACTCCTGAATAGGATCTTTATCTTCACTTGTGCCAGTTTCTTCGACCCCTATACTATCAATCAAGTTAGAAATTTCGGAAGCTCTGAATCCTTCATGTTCATCTTTTACTGATTCTGTCTCAGAAATTGGATCAAGCTTGATCATATCCATATTACTTACAGGAGAAAATGATGAACTGCCACTAAAAGGCATATCACTAGCAAGCTTTCCCGAATATCCAGACGCTGTGTCAGAATCTGTAGCTAGTACATCATCTCCCTTAGACCAAACTGACTCTGAAAGAGAAGAAATACTTGAATTTGCATACATTCCTGATTCAGAAACGCCAGAATATATGGGATTATCATGTGAATGAATTCTACGGCTGTCTCTATTGGAGTCTGGAAATATACATTCGTAAGCAGAAGCTGGGTCTAATCCATTGCCAGCAACATTTGAAATTTTTTCTCTGGAGCATGGTAGAGACACACCCTCGCGTGGAACAGGCTCTGGTTCCTCAGGTGTGAAGATTATAGAGTCGACATCTAATGCACCTTCAACATCAGTTATAATCTTGCACTGAAATATAAAAATTTGGTTTTTAACACACACAAGTTGTTATTACACTGAAAATGTTGATGGCTATAATATCATATCAAAGCTCTCACCAGAGTCTTTATTTTTGGAAAGGGTGGTGATTACCTAACAGCGATTGAAACTTATTTCCAGTGTCTCTAATTTGTTCGGCTTACTCCACTAAATCTTCCATTGTATTGGAACTGATCGACTAGCTAGCAAATTCGACAAACCTACACCGGACATGAACATGGGGTAGGGACTATTCTAATTTATCAAGACACACATAATATCAAAATGAATGAACATCTTTGTAATTATACCAGACCTATGTCATGCAACCGCAGCAAACTCATTTAAAATGCCAGACAGGATAATTCATATACGGTAATATGTCCAGTGAATCCACTGAAAACAGTACATATGCAGTGGTGGTGCTGTTTGTTACGTGGGAACGGTGGAATGCTATATTTTGACGTTTCAGAGGTTATTACAAGTTTTCATAACAAAAAATCAGATGGGAAAGTCACCTCTTTTATAAAAGTAGTTACCTCCATACACATACTTCTGGAGCGCCTGAAATTCAGATCTTTATGTGAAATTGTTTACTTTCTTGTTTAAATCAAGATATGCAAGACAGGATTCAAATGAAGAAGGATAGACTTTCATTGACTGAGAGGACAGGATATTTATCAAAGTGGAGAGGAAAGTCACTAACACGTCTTAATCACATGGCACTACAGCCTCTCGTCCAGTTACCAGCCCATGTTAGATATGGGATAGTTAGCCAGTTATTTGCTTCAGAGGCCTGGACTTGATGGTGGAGAAAGTCATAACCGTCTAGTTATGTTAACCATTTAACCTTGATGAGGAGTCCGGCAATCCTCTCCCACATAATTATCAACCATAATGGCCGGTACAGAATTTTCATTTGAACTACAATAAAAATCTGTTCACAGATTAATATCAATACATTCTTAAAACATACAATAGATTTTTGGATTTTGGCCTCCCACATCTTATGCTCCTCTTCTCTATGATATATTAACTTCCATACTCCTAATGCAGCTATCACAAGAACAATGAACACAGCGATTATCAGAACAATATACTTCCAAATATACTGTGAAGGATGCACCTGTTCTTGATCGTCTGGAGCACTAAAAATTTTAAATGATAGTTCTGGGTATATCCAATATTCACAAAATCAGCAGTACACATCATTACTAATTCATATTCCCAATCCTTTAAAGGTAAAATATTTTATTCAATACATTATAATTATAAAAAAAAAATTTATTGAGTTATGTAGTAAATGAGTCATGTTTCAATAATATTGGTGCATTCAAAATTGATAATCCATCTAAATCACATACCAGTAATTAGTTTCATCACCAGCAGCCAGATGTAATATATGAATTCTCCCATAACCTGTTGATAAATTATCGAAGTGTGTTTGATCAATCCAGTAAGTAGTCTCTGTACTTTCAAATTTACAGTCATCTGCAGAATATATTCGTCAGTAAGTGGGAATGCATGAAATATATGACAAATGACCCAAATACTGTTATGATGAAAGTACAAACAGATTCCATGATACATGTTTTATACCCGCATTTGTTCCCAAACCGATAACATTCATTAAACAAGGTCTTAAATTGCCCTACCCCATCAGAATGAACATAAGATTTAAATTCTATCTTAACACTTTTATGCAAGCTTGAATCCCAAAAAATTGATATGAATGATCAATGCTGTGTGCAATTGGTATAGGGACTATAGGCAGTCTGAAGCGGTCGGCTCTATAAAAATTGAATTATGACAACTACCGTGACTCAATAGATCTGAACGTATAAGGGATCCTTTAATGGTATTCAACACCTTTGCTCTCAGTAGATGAGATTCTTAAGTGGGATTTGTGTGAAAATATGTATTACACGTTACACCCTTGACGCCTGGGCATATGATGACGACTCGTTCCAAGTCCCGAGATTAGTTACCTGCAACCCAGTCTGGATTTCATGGCCTTTTCGAACGAGAAATCGGGCGTGCAATCAGAAATTCCCGAGTGCAAATAAGAATTTCTGGCGTGCAATTATAGCTCACGGCGTGCAAAACAACTGCGCCCGCTAAACTGATTTCGAACTAAGATACCTCTCAATACATCCGCGTAAAAATAAGTTGGATCATAGCAAAAATGGACGGTTGACCTTTGACCCCCAAAACATCATTTCTATATTTTGTCACTAATTTTGAGAGTGTTTGTGCGACTTTAGATACCAGTACTGTTCAGTACATCCATGTAAAATTATTGTATTAAAAATACGCTGAATCAGAGCCATAACTGGCCAGCGTCGGTGAGGAGGCGATTTTTCTCACGGGATTCCTATCATTCAACACGATATGGTGATTTTTGCTTCGCATTTTTCGATCAGGCCAAATCTTGCAAGCAAGTATTAGTCGACAATTGTAAAGTTATAATTTTTTGGCATCTTTATATTACTAGATTATTGATTTAAAAACTATTTAAACCGATTTACATTGGTGAGCAATTGCAAATTTTCGGCGTGCAAAATTGAATTCGCTCGCGTGCATTTTTGTGGAGCGCTAGCGCCCTCGGGCGTGCATCTGCCATGGAATCCAGTCTGGCCTGCAACAATGACATGCCCAAAATTTGCTTCCATGGTCATTGGAATGTCAAGGGTAAGCAAGTAATTCACTACCTGCATAAGCAACAGAAATATAATTAAATTATAACCTAACCTTTGTATATTCCACGAAACTGTTTATTCAAATTGAATAAATGATTGCATTCGTTTGTGGAACAATGAATCAGGCTTTTATTGCACGTTGGTGAATAACTTCGGAGTCCAGTTGCGTTACAGGTGATATGATCTGTGCCATTCGCATAACATTTGTATGAATTGTTGCACACAAAATCAGCATCAGCAAAAATACATACTTCCACATAGATACAACTTTCATCACTTGGATTCACACCATGTTTAAATTGATTACATGTTGTCATGTTCTGCATTAATGCTTTTCGACGAAGACAATCTAGTTCAACTTTATCAACATGACAATACTGTCTGTTATAATTGAGATCATCACAAGTTTCATTTACTGTTTTCAAATATGGAATAGCGAAACATATTTCCAGTATCATCAACATGCTATGAAAAACATAAAACCTTGAAGCATGCCATGTTGAGTACATTTTTCCAGTATTTTAGTCTTTACATATGCATGCTTAATTTTATCTGAAATATTTTAAACAAGTTAAAAAAACATTGGTCAGTATGTTTCAAGAAGTATTACCCTCAAACATTATTCCCATTGTTGTCATAAATTCTACGACTTCAACACTGGTAATAACCATTCCAATCAAAATGCAATTTGTTAATCCATTACATAATTAAAAAATTTAACATCTCACTTAATAAGATTATTGGATGTTTAAGTCCGCGATTTTTAACCAGTCTTACGTGAAACAACTTCAAGTACCCTGTATTTTACCAGTATCTCTGATCGGCATATTTTATATAGAAAAATAGAAATCAATTATTATTCATTTGGTTTTTAGGGGAGTATGTTACCCAACACTTTAGAATAAAATCCCCGTTTTTTTGTTACTAGCCCCCATCTTAGATATTTCTCTCTTTGATGGTTCAGCTTTTTCTGGCCTGAGCTTGACTAACTTTTATTTGTACTTTATCGCACTGTCAGACTGTGTAGCACTGAATGTGTTTGAATCTTTTTTCAACTCCAAGGTGCTAAGATGATGTTTTTTATGTCATTCCCTCTCCGTGAAAAAGAAATAGAGATAAAAATCCAAATATTTATTGGGTGGACTGTTTATTTTTTAACGATTCAAAATCTTCAATTGGTTTCTCGCTACAATTTATGATATAAAAGTTATTTGCGCAAAGCTCAAAAAGCAATAAAAGTATAACAAATCAGTAAATAAGTATGGTACCGGGTACAGTACCGTACCGGTACTTAACAATATCATCAATGTAGTTTAATGAAATATTACCCATTCCAATAAATTGTCATTACAATCAGCCCTCTTCTAATTCAGTACCGGTAATTTACACTTGATGATTGTACAAGAGGACCTACGGCACGGATCATTTTGTTATTACTGTATTATGGTGGTAGACCTACCGGTTGTACGGTACCGGTACTGCACTATCACTATGAATCTCCCATAGTCTACTCCCAGATGTTTTCAATATATTTTTAAACACAAAATTCAATATTAATACCCGTACCGTATTACAAATAAAATATTCTATATAAAAACAGTCGAGCGTCGCACGTTTTATACGAAAAAGGGTTTACCAATGTCTAACTACAGAACTATTCTAACATGCGTTCCCAACACCTCTGTGAAGCTAGCAGCAAAACACGAAATTGTGACTGACAGAATCGCAGAAAATACCCACGCGTAAAAATAAATGTTCCCAATGATTTTTAAGAGAAAGTGTATATTTTGATTAGTTTCACAATAGCAATTAAAGCAAAACAATCATTAATTACACTCCTCGTATTGTTAATATATAGTATACAAGCTAAAGCGACTGTTACAGTGCACAGAATTTTTTTACAATTCTTTGAGAGATGTTTAAAAATGACTGAATTTTCGTAGTGTAACATGGTCGTTTCATGAAAACCTCCAATAAAGGCAGCATTGCAACACCATTGGTGAAAAGTAGAAACCTCAAAGATTCGATTTCAATATGTCAGAACAGTCTCAGCACGTTTTGACTTGACCATATATAATACTAAACATAGCATATAATTTTCAATTTTATCAACTATGTAGATGTAACATATTTAAAAACGGTTTGGTATTTAAACAAAATTCACTGGATAATTCATCAAATACTTTTCTCTCTTGGTCATATATCACAACTGTACGTTCATTAAACTTGGAATAAGTGGCAAATCTAAAAATAACAAAAAATGATTTTACGCCCTCTTGTGGATTTTTTTTGGAATTTCAAAAAAATATCGTTTTTGAAAGGGCGATTTCTCAAAAACCGCCAATAAAGGCAGCACTACGACACATTCGGAGAAAAGCAGATACCTTATAGATTTGATTTCATTATGTCAGAACAGTAGCAGCATGTTTTGACTTGGCCATATATAATACCAAACACAGCGTGTATTCAAAAAGTTATAAACAATGCAGACGTAACATATTCAAAAAACGTTTGGTATTTCAACTAAATTTACTAGATAAATTATCAAACATCTTCTTTTCTTGGACATACATATATACTGTACGTTCATTAAACTTGGAATAAGTTGCGGAAAGTATAAAATACCAAAATGCATTTTACGTCCTCTTGTGGATTATTTTCAAAATTTCAAAAAATTATCGTAATTGAAATAGCGATTTCTCGAAAACCGCCAATAAAGGCAGCACTACGACACATTTGGAGAGAAGCAGATACCTTATAGATTCGATTTTAATAAGTCAGAACAGTAGCAGCACGTTTTGAGTTGGCCATATATAATACCAAACATAGCGTATAATTTTTAATTTTATCAACTATGTAGATGTAACATATTTAAAAACGGTTAGGTATTTCAACTTAATTTACTGGATAATTCTTCAAACACTTTTCCCTCTTGGTCATACATCAAAACTGTATGTTCATTAAACTTGGAATTATTGTGCAAATTCTAAAATGCCAAAAAATGATCTGACGCCCTCTTGTGGATTATTTTCGGAATTTCGAAAAATTATCGTTTTTGAAAGGGCGATTTCTCAAAAACCGCCAATAAAGGCAGCACTACGACACATTCGGGGTAAAGCAGATACCTTATAGATTTGATTTCATTATGTCAGAACTGTAGCAGCACGTTTTGACTTGGCCATATATAATACCAAACATAGCGTGTATTCAAACTTTTATAAACAATGCAGACGTAACATATTTAAAAACGGTTTGGTATTTCAACTAAATTTCCTAGATAATTTATCAAACATCTTTTTCTCTTGGACATACATATATACTGTACGTCTATTGAACTTGGAATGAGTTGCGGAAAGCATGAAATAACGGAAAATCATGTTTCGCCATCATGTTGATTATTTTCAAATTTTCGAAAAATTATCGTTTTTGAAATAGCGATTTCTCAAAAACCGCCAATAAAGGCAGCACTACGACACATTCGGAGAAAAGCAGATACCTTATAGATTCGATTTTATTATGTCATAACAGTAGCAGCACGTTTTGACATGGCCATATAAAATACCAAACATAGCGTATAATTTTCAATTTTATCAACTATGTAGATGTAACATATTTAAAAACGGTTAGGTATTTCAACTTAATTTACTGGATAATTCATCAAACACTTTTCTCTCTTGGTCATACATCAAAACTGTATGTTCATTAAACTTGAAATAAGACGGCGAATCCTAAAATAACAAAAAATGATTTGACGCCCTCTTGTGGATTTTTTTCGAAGTTTTTAAAAAAATATCGTTTTTGAAAGGGCGATTTCTCAAAAACCGCCAATAAAGGCAGCACTACGACACATTCGGAGAAAAGCAGATACCTTATAGATTCGATTTTATTATGTCAGAACAGTAGCAGCACGTTTTGACTTGGCCATATATAATTCCAAACATAGCGTATATTTTCAATTTTATTAAAAATTGTAGATGTGACATATTTAAAAACGGTTTGGTATTTCAACTAAATTTACTGGAAAATTCATCAAATACTTTCTTCTATTGGGTATACAACAAAACTGTACGTTCATTAAACTTGGAATTAGTGTGCAAATCTTAAAATGCCAAAAAATATTTTGACGCCCTCTTGTGGATCCTTTTCGGAATTTCGAAAAATTATCGTTTTTGAAAAGGACGATTTCTCAAAAACCGCCAATAAAGGCAGCACTACGACACATTCGGAGTAAAGCAGATACCTTATAGATTTGATTTCATTATGTCAGAACAGTAGCAGCACGTTTTGACTTGGCCATATATAATACCCAACATAGCGTGTATTCAAACTTTTATAAACAATGCAGACTTAACATTATTTAAAAACAGTTTGGTATTTCAAATAAATTTCCTAGATAATTTATCAAACATCTTTTTCTCTTGAACATACATATATAATATACGTTCATTAAACTTGGAATAAGTTGCGGAAAGTATAAAATACCAAAAAGCATTTTACGTCCTCTTGTGGATTATTTTCGAAATTTCAAAAAATTATCGTAATTGAAATAGCGATTTCTCGAAAACCGCCAATAAAGGCAGCACTACGACACATTTGGAGAGAAGCAGATACCTTATAGATTCGATTTTAATAAGTCAGAACAGTAGCAGCACGTTTTGAGTTGGCCATATATAATACCAAACATAGCGTATAATTTTTAATTTTATCAACTATGTAGATGTAACATATTTAAAAACGGCTAGGTATTTCAACTTAATTTACTGGATAATTCATCAAACACTTTTCCCTCTTGGTCATACATCAAATCTGTATGTTCATTAAACTTGGAATTATTGTGCAAATTCTGAAATGCCAAAAAATGATTTGACGCCCTCTTGTGGATTATTTTCGGAAATTTTAAAAAATTATCGTTTTTGAAAGGGCGATTTCTCAAAAACCGCCAATAAAGGCAGCACTACGACACATTCGGAGTAAAGCAGATACCTTATAGATTTGATTTCATTATGTCAGAACTGTAGCAGCACGTTTTGACTTGGCCATATATAATACCAAACATAGCGTGTATTCAAACTTTTATAAACAATGCAGACGTAACATATTTAAAAACGGTTTGGTATTTCAACTAAATTTCCTAGATAATTTATCAAACATCTTTTTCTCTTGGACATACATATATACTGTACGTCCATTGAACTTGGAATGAGTTGCGGAAAGTATGAAATAACGGAAAATCATGTTTCGCCTTCATGTTGATTATTTTCAAATTTTCGAAAAATTATCGTTTTTGAAAGGGCGATTTCTCAAAAACCGCCAATAAAGGCAGCACTACGACACATTCGGAGAAAAGCAGATACCTTATAGATTCGATTTTATTATGTCAGAACAGTAGCAGCACGTTTTGACATGGCCATATATAATACCAAACATAGCGCATAATTTTCAATTTTATCAACTATGTAGATGTAACATATTTAAAAACGGATAGGTATTTCAACTTAATTTACTGGATAATTCATCAAACACTTTTCTCTCTTGGTCATACATCAAAACTGTATGTTCATTAAACTTGAAATAAGACGGCGAATCCTAAAATAACAAAAAATGATTTGACGCCCTCTTGTGGATTTTTTTCGAAGTTTTTAAAAAAATATCGTTTTTGAAAGGGCGATTTCTCAAAAACCGCCAATAAAGGCAGCACTACGACACATTCGGAGAAAAGCAGATACCTTATAGATTCGATTTTATTATGTCAGAACAGTAGCAGCACGTTTTGACTTGGCCATATATAAAACCAAACATAGCGTATAATTTTTAATTTGATCAACTATGTAGATGTAACATATTTAAAAAAGGTTAGGTATTTCAACTAAATTTACTGGTAATTCATCAAACACTTTTTTCTCTTAGTCATACATCAATACTGTACGTTAATTAAACTTGGAATAAGTTGTGAATTGTATAAAACCACATAAAACGCCTTACGCCCTATTATATATTTTTTTCAATTTCCTAAACATACCGTTTTTGGAGTGACGAATTCTTGAAAACCGCCAATAAAGGCAGCATTACGACACATTCTGAGAAAAGCATATACCTTATAGATTTAATTATATTATGTCAGAACAGTAGCAGCTCGTTTTGATTTGGCCATATATAATACCAAACATAGTGTATAATTTTCAGTTTTATAAACAATGCAGACGTAACATATCTAAAAACGGTTTGGTATTTCAACTAAATTTACTCGATAAATAATCGAATCTATTTTTCTCCTGGTCCTAAATCAATACTGTACTTTAATTGAACTTGGAATAAGTTGCGGAAAGTATAAAACAACAAAAAATTATTTTACGCATCCTTGTGGATTCTTTTCATAATTTAAAAAAATATCGTTTTTGAAAGGGCGATTTCTCGAAAACCGCCAATAAAGGCAGCACTACGACACATTTCCAAACTTCAAAAAAAAAAAACAAGAGGGCGTCAAATCATTTTTTGTTATTTTAGGATTCGCGTCTTATTCCAAGTTTAATGAACATACAGTTTTGATGTATGACCAAGAGAGAAAAGTATTTGATGAATTATCCAGTAAATTAAGTTGAAATACCAAACCGTTTTTAAATATGTTACATCTACATAATTAATAAAATTAAAAATTATACGCTATGTTTGGTATTATATATGGCCATGTCAAAACGTGCTGCTACTGTTCTGACATATTAAAATCGAATCTATAAGGTATCTGCTTCTCTCCAAATGTGTCGTAGTGCTGCCTTTATTGGCGGTTTTCGAGAAATCGCTATTTCAATTACGATAATTTTTTGAAATTTTGAAAATAATCCACAAGAGGACGTAAAATGCTTTTTGGTATTTTATACTTTCCGCAACTTATTCCAAGTTTAATAAACGTATAGTATATATATATGTCCAACAGAAAAAGATGTTTGATAAATTATCTAAGAAATTTATTTGAAATACCAAACCGTTTTAAAATATGTTACGTCTGCATTGTTTATAAAAGTTTGAATACACGCTATGTTTGGTATTATATATGGCCAAGTCAAAACGTGCTGCTACAGTTCTGACATAATGAAATCAAATCTATAAGGTATCTGCTTTACTCCGAATGTGTCGTAGTGCTGCCTTTATTGGCGGTTTTTGAGAAATCGCCCTTTCAAAAACGATATTTTTTCGAAATTCCGAAAAGGATCCACAAAAGGGCGTCAAATCATTTTTTGACATTTTAAGATTTGCACACTAATTCCAAGTTTAATGAACGTACAGTTTTGTTGTATACCCAAGAGAAGAAAGTATTTGATGAATTATCCAGTAAATTTAGTTGAAATACCAAACCGTTTTTAAATATGTCACATCTACATTTTTTAATAAAATTGAAAATATACGCTATGTTTGGAATTATATATGGCCAAGTCAAAACGTGCTGCTACTGTTCTGACTTATTAAAATCGAATCTATAAGGTATCTGCTTCTCTCCAAATGTGTCGTAATGCTGCCTTTATTGGCGGTATTCGAGAAATCGCTATTTCAATAACGATAATTTTTTTGAAATTTTGAAAATAATCCACAAGAGGACGTAAAATGCGTTTTGGTATTTCATACTTTCCGCAACTCATTCCAAGTTCAATAGACGTACAGTATATATGTATGTCCAAGAGAAAAAGATGTTTGATAAATTATCTAGGAAGTTTAGTTGAAATACCAAACCGTTTTTAAATATGTTACGTCTGCATTGTTTATAAAAGTTTGAATACACGCTATGTTTGGTGTTATATATGGCCAAGTCAAAACGTGCTGCTACAGTTCTGACATAATGAAATCAAATCTATAAGGTATCTGCTTTACTCCGAATGTGTCGTAGTGCTGCCTTTATTGGCGGTTTTTGGATAATCGCCCTTTCAAAAACGATATTTTTTTAAAAACTTCGAAAAAAATCCACAAGAGGGCGTCAAATCATTTGTTGTTATTTTAGGATTCGCCGTCTTATTCCAAGTTTAATGAACATACAGTTTTGATGTATGACCAAGAGAGAAAAGTGTTTGATGAATTATCCAGTAAATTAAGTTGATATACCTAACCGTTTTTAAATATGTTACATCTACATAGTTGATAAAATTGAAAATTATACGCTATGTTTGGTATTATATATGGCCAACTCAAAACGTGCTGCTACTTTTCTGACATAATAAAATCGAATCTATAAGGTATCTGCTTTTCTCCGAATGTGTCGTAGTGCTGCCTTTATTGGCGGTTTTTGAGAAATCGTTATTTCAAAAACGATAATTTTTCGAAAATTTGAAAATAATCAACAAGAAGGCGAAACATGATTTTCCGTTATTTCATACTTTCCGCAACTCATTCCAAGTTCAATGGACGTACAGTATATATGTATGTCCAAGAGAAAAAGATGTTTGATAAATTATCTAGGAAATTTAGTTGAAATACTTAACCGTTTTTAAATATGTTACATCTACATAGTTGATAAAATTGAAAATTATATGCTATGTTTAGTATTAAATATGCCCAAATCAAAACGTGCTGCTACTGTTCTGGTTTGGTGAAATCGAATCTTTAACGTATCTGCTATTCTCCAAAAGTGTCGTATTGCTGCCTTTATTGGCCATTTTCCGAGAAATCGTCACTCCAAAAACGGCATGTTTGGGAAATTGAAAAAATTATATATATAGGTTGTAAGACATTTTTCACTGTTTTATACAATTTGCATCTTATTCCAAGTTTAATTAACACACAGTATCGGTGTTTGAAAAAGTAAGAAAACGGAATATTACGATATTAGGTGAGTTTATTTGAAATACCAAACCTTTTTAAAATATGTGAACATCTACGCTATTTTAATAATTGGGATATACGCTATGTTTGGTATTATAAATAACCAAGTCAAAACGTGCTGCTACTGTTATGATATAGTGAAGTCGAATCTAAAAGGTATTTGCTTTTTTCCGAATGTGTCGTAGTGCTGCCTTTATTGGCGGTTTTCGAGAAATCGCTCTATCAAAAACGATTATTTTTCGGAATTCAGAAAAGAACCCATTATAGAAAGCGTAAAATGTTTTTTTTTATATTTTAAACTTTCCCAATTAATTCTTAGTTTAATAAACGTACAGTATTCATTTGTGACAAGGAGAAAAATATATTTGATCAATTTTCCAGCAGCTTCAGTTGAAATACAAATCCATCTTAAATTTGTTACGTCGACATTGTTTATAAAACTGAGAACACACGCTATTTTGGTATTATATATAGCCAAGTCAAAACATGCTGCCACTGTTTTGTTATAATGAAATCAAATCTATAGGGTATATACTTTTCTCCGAATGTGTCGTAGTGCTGCCTTTATTGGCGGTTTTCGAGAAATTGCCCTTCCAAAATCGATAATTTTTCGAAATTTTGAAAAGAATCCACGAGAGGGCGTAAAATGTTTTTTTGGTATTTTATACTTTTCTTCTGCAACTCATTCTAAGTTTAATAGACGTACAGTATTAATGTGTGACAAAGAGAAAAATATATATTTTATCAATTGTTCAGCAAATTTAGTTGACATACAATTCCTTTTTAAATTTGTTTCGTCCACATTGTTCATAAAATTGAAATAGTATACGCTATGTTTGGTATTATATATGGCAAAGTCAAAACGTGCTGCTACCGTTCTGACATAATAAAATTGAATCTATAAGGTATGTGCTTTTCTCTGAATGTGTCGTGATGCTGCCTTTATTGGCGGTTTTTGAGAAATCACCAATCCAAAAACGTTAATTTTCGAAATTCTCAAACTAATTTGAGGGGGTGCGCAAAATTTTTTTTATTGTTACTTTATACTTTCTGAAACTTATTCTAACTTTAATAGACGTACATTATTGATGTGCGACAAAGAGAAAAAAATATTTGATCAATTATCCTGCAACTTTAGTTGAAATACAAACCCTTTTTTAATATGTTACGTACCTTTGTTTTAAAAATCGAGGAATATAGGCTATGTTTGGTATTATATATGGCCAAGTCAAAACGTGCTGCTACTGTTCTGGCATAATAAAATCGAATCTATAATGTGTGTGCTTTTATCCGAATATGTCGTAGTGCTGCCTTTATTGGCGGTTTTCGAAAAATCGCCATTTTAAAAACGATAATTTTTTGTAATCCAGGACAGAATCCATTAGGAGTCGCAAATGTTTTTTTGCTGTTTTATACTTCCCGCAACGTATTCCAAGTTTAAAAGATGTACAGTATTAATGTGTAACAAAGAGAAAATGATATTTTATCCATTATCTAGCAAATTTAGTTGAAATACAAAATCAATTTTAAATTTGTTACGTCCATGCCTTCATTAAAATTTAGATTACACGATATGTTTGGTAATAGGGTGACCGTACATTTGAACCCACGTACATTTGAACCCATGCGTATATCCACGGGTTCAATCTATATGCGGGTGCTAAAACCCATGGGTTAGGGTTAGTATGGGTTTAACTATCCGTGAAACAAAAAAAATTCCATAGATGCAATAACATACAGTTGCAATTGTCATGGGTTCAAATGTACGTGGGTTCAAATGTAATGGAACCGGTAATATATATGGTCAATCCAAAACGTACTGCTACTGTTCTGTTATAGAAAAATCGAATTTAAAGGGTATCTGCTTTTCTCCAAATGTGTCGTGGTGCTGCCTTTATTGGCGGTTTTCGAGGAATCGAGGTGTCGAACTTTGTATTTGCGGAATACCTGAAAATTCATTTTTCGCTTAGTCTTTTTTTAAACACTATTTTCTTGTTAAATTTAGTGTAATTATTCAGTTTAAAGATTTTTCATCTATTTTCGTGCCAATATTATATTTTGATCAGCATTTTCAATTTTCATATTTACCTATAAGTGAACACTATATGAGCGTGGAACCCATGTTCAATGTGTAAAAATATTCTGGCTGAAAGTGCTGCTAGCTTCACAGTGGTGTTCCCAACTCCTTGTTTTTGAGTAGGCTACCGCCGGTCCGCTACTGAGTGACGTACAATAAATATTAAAATTTGGCAGACGTAGGGGAATTCCCTTTTTAGGATGAATTTCTGTTTACGAATACCTCCTGCTTTGGCGTTGTGTTCTGATGATTGCGATCGCCACGTCATAAATAATCGCACGTTAGTTAGGGGTCGCCACTAAGCAAAATTGTGAGAATTGAGAAGAACACCCTCGAGCGTTCGCCATGTTTCAGCCGTGGTGGGGCTTTCTATTCTAGAGATATAGATTATAGAATATAGACGACTTGCACGGGTCACGTGACTTTGTTTACTGGATGCTGGACGGCAAAAAACGTCCATTTGGCTCCTGTCAGTTGCAAGTCGGATTATACGTTTCCGTTTTGTTTGGCTGTTGAAAATGGTTATTTCGTATTGTTCTGTTGGCTGTACGTATAGTATAGACAACGAAATGGATCTTCAGTTATATTCCACTGTTTTCAAAAGATCCGGAACGTCGCGCAATGTGGATATCATCTATTGACAGGACGGGTTGGTGTCAAGTCCAGAAGTCATTTTGCTTGTGTTTCACTGTTTGCGGACAGCACTTCGTTGATGATGAGTGATAATGTGCCTTTATCAATTTCTCTAAATATTCATAAACTCCCTCATTTCAATGGAAAGCAGATGACAAACTACTGTTATTGGTAGGCCTAGGCTAGTCTAGGATAGTTATGTGCGAGAGAATTGCAGCTCTCCTCCCACTGAGGAGGGTCGATTACGACACCCCCCACCATCAAGTCCATGCTTCTGAAAACAAATCTTCATTAATGGTCAGAAGGTGTTGTCTGATTGTTTCGTTAGTTAGCAGGTAATCTATTACTGATCTGATACACAAACTTGAGCACTGTCAAATGATGGTTAGTGTTTAATTTCTTTTCAGGAAAAAGGAAAGATAACACATTATCAGCTGCTTATAAAAGCCATCGTAGTTATTTTTGTCTATTGTGTACTTTTGGTATGTGATAAAATAAACTACTGACTGACTGACTGACATCAATATTTGAATTTTCGCTATCCCCAGAGAGGAAAAGAGTAGTTAAAAAAAGAAGGATTTTAAAGAAAAGCAAAAGGCAGGACCATTTCAACAAAGTCTGTTAACTTGTATGCGTTGCAATATCACTTTGCAGTTGTTAGCATAAACATTTAATGTGTTATTCGACTATACCTACCACACTTTAGAAGAAGCCACCTACCCATTTTCACTAGGACCATAACACTGTAAAATATCTGATAGAAATTACCCCTACGGAATCATATCTTCCATTTGAAAGGGCTGTGCAGATACATTTTTTACCCTAAATTATGGAATGTTACTTCCAGGTTACCTTATCTTTGCTTAAAGATATCTTGATGTTAGTGACTCCAACTGACCCATGCATGCCACACTGAAAATTCTTTTGTGTAAGCAGTTGGAGCCTTTAGACCTTGAAAACAGTTGAATCTAGCACGATGGATTCAATTGAAACACGTAATATGCGTTTATAAGCAATAATATCCCATCCTGACTGTTACATCGAGAATCGCATTCACTTGATTTTTGTATTGACTTAAACATTGCGTCCGTTTAACACTTTCGATGCCAAGATCAGTTTTTTCAATTTTACCGTTCCGTGCCAAGGTGAAAACGAGAGAGTTCTCTCCTATTCATTCTCTCTCGTATTTAGTTTTTGATTCATCGGGAAAGGGGCGAACCCAGCGGTGTCATCAGTTATCGTTCATTCCGACACTTCAGTCGTAGGTGAAAGAACTCACCTACACACGCGTATCTTGTCGGAATTGCTCTCTCATGCTATTATAACATAAGTTGATGATAACTTGTCTTGATCTCTCATTGCGATAAAGATTCAATTCGAACATTTTATTCAGCAATCAGAATCATTTTATTATACGAAAATATCAAATTTGAACAAAGAAAACAAAATCGTTTACTAGCATAAAAATATATCCTTCATTCGCTATATATTCCAATAACATTAATAATGGCCAATTATTGTCACTCACAAGGATAACATATTGCACAATAAACAAAGTAGTCACATTGCATATTCATACAACTGTAACTGTAGCAAAGTTAAAATCCAGGTGCGTTGGCGCCAATCGGACTCCGCACATATTTTTTATATTTCTATTTGCGATTCATCGGCCAAGCTAGATATGTTGATAGTTTAGTGCATGGTAGACGCTAACTTCACCAAACCATAATTCGAATGAGGCAACATATTGACTACGTCTGTGATTCCATAGCGTTTTTGACAAATTCCTCGATTGATGTATTATTTTATGCACCACCATACTGCACATTAATTTTTTATAATGAATTCCGATATGGAAGCCCGATAATAAATTTACTATGTTCGTATGTTTCAAGTACATATGTGTTACAGTTGTATGAATATGCAATGTGACTACTTTGTTTATTTTGCAATATGTTATCCTTGTGAGTGACAATAATTGGCCATTATTAATGTTATTGGAATATATAGCGAATGAAGGATATATTTTTATGCTAGTAAACGATTTTGTTTTCTTTGTTCGAATTTGATATTTTCGTATAATAAAATTATTCTGATTGCTGAATAAAATGTTCGAATTGAATCTTTATCGCAATGAGAGATCAAAACAAGTTATCTCCAACTTATGTTATAATAGCATGAGAGAGCAATTCCGACAAGATACGCATGTGTAGGTGAGTTCTTTCACCTACGACTGATGTGTCGGATAATACCGAAACATGCGTAATACATTTCAGGTGCGTTTGTATCTTAGTATTGCTCCTGAGTTTTCGTCGGGCGCTTCCAGATTTGGTGGGTTCAGTCAGTAAACGATGAAATTCGAAGTCTTTACTTGCCTCGGCAAACATTTCATTCAATCTGGTATTTATAGCGAGCAAATACTTATTTGTGTGGATATTTGAACTAATATTGGCGTGCAAATGAAGTATTTCCAAATGCAATTTCAATATTCATTATACGCATCCGGTGTCTCTAAGTTGACATAATAAAAAGGTTTAAAGCTTCATCGAAATTCGTCAGTTGATCTGTCAAGAACACGATTTTCCGAAATTGTCATCTCACGCAATTTGCTACGCAAGTCTTCTCGACTGCACGTAGTCCCGTCTTCGTGGCGCCAGACACGTGATCGCTATTGCGTAGCTACGTAATCAGTACGCCATGGCTGCTTATTGAATTTGTTCATCCGACACAAAGTCGTAGGATTGCATATTTTGCTATAATTATGGTTATACAATAGCTACGGAAGTAATTCAATATGAGCTGAAAGCATACGAGGGGCTCTGTGTTATTGGTAATATATTTCCCACTAAATTACTATATCATGGATCATATCTCACTGACAAGTAGAAAAATATATGTTCCGAATAATATCAATTTCTCACTTTATTATTTCAAAATGTAACATTTCACCTCTCAGGACGATAAAATTTGCTTTCGTTGCAGATGTCCGTCAATCCGTTACCCAAAAATGATAAAAAATTAAAAAAACGTTCAAAAATACCAACATTTTGAATCATTTCATCGTCCTGCCAATAAGACGACGATCATGCATATAAAAATATTCGAATTATTTCCCGGTTTAGTAATGTTTTTCTACATCTTCGTAACATGATTGATAATATTATCATCTCTCCTCACACCTTTCAATCATTTCACCGTAAAAAGTTGAAACCGTGTGTTGGCGTCAGTCGGTCTCGTACAAATTTTTGATGATAATTTGCGGCTAATATGTACCTCGGCCATGCTAAATAAGTTGATAATTTACTTCATGGCAGACCCTCCTTCCATCTTGGTATTTCTTGAATGACGCGATTGGCTGACGACGTCATTCTTTCCCCCCAACTTGACAACAAGAGAGAGAGAGAGAAGAAAAAAGACGGCAAATACCTGAACTCGACCTTCTTCTATCTATTAAACTTTTTCCTTTTCGAATGACGTATATATACGTCATTTTGCATTGATGGCACGGAACGGTTGGCGCCAAATGACGTATATATACGTCCTTGGCATCGAAAGTGTTAACTTGTGTAGTAATTTATTTGTTATTGTTGACGCCGTAATTTCCCTTGATTGACAGTGTGCTTCTACACACTTTGTTACGAAACAATTGAGAGAGTCTTCGTGGCAATTGCTTGCCCAGACATGTCTCGCTTAGACAGGGATAGTTTCGGTAATTTGTTTTAGATAGCGCTTTACTTTTGCAGAGAATGGCGTTAAACTTGTTCACGACCTTGGCGTTCTGTTTTGACTGTAGGACGATTAAATAATGTAGATTATGGCTGCCCACATAGGCCTAGTTAAGGATATTTTATGAGCATTAAATGGCCTTTTGTGATTGTTTTTACAGTTATAATTTTATTTAATTGATTTGTTCGGATTTCGTTGACGATTGATTTCGTGTTCAACTTATGATAATTAAAGCCTGGAATAGAAGACAAATTCGGTATGTTATAATTTGTAACTCTTTCTGATTTGAAGGCTGCAAGTTATTCAATAGTAATATGGTTCGACTTAATAATTAACTATGTTTGATAATTGTGTTCATAAATTTGAGTAGGCTTTCTAAAGGCCGAATTGTGTATGATTATTTATTTATTGCAAGTATTTTGTATTGATTTGTTTTTACATTTGTATTAAGATAACCGTGTCAACTGTATACTTCGAGTTGTGTGATTTTCTGGATTGAGGATACAAACTTGGGGCTTGAAAGACCGCGTTATTGAACTGTTAATAAATATCTAGTGTGCAGTCGGTGTCGTCCAGGTCGCAAAGAACGGCTGTTACATTAAAGTTATCGAATTTCCGCAAATAAAGTTATCGAATTTCCGCAAATGAAGTTATCAAATTTATGCAAATAAAGTCATCTGATTTGCATAACAAAAGTATCGTCGAATGCCGGCAGGAGTTCGGTAAATCGTCAAAATTGAAGAAATCATCCTAGTGTTGAGCATTTAAACTTTTGTGTTGCATGTTTGATGAGCACTGTAATTGTACATTATGGATGCGCAATCTGTTTCGAAATCAAATTTAGAAGAGTTACGTGCTCGTATGAGGGAATTATATCAAGATGCTGAGAGACTTATGTCAGACTACAAAAATCGAGATTTGTTGAAATCGAAAAGTGCTGACATTGACAAACGGTTCACAGAGTATTCAAATGCGCACGAAATTCATGTGAGTACTTTACGTTCTGAAGTAGATCGGAGAAATGTCAGTGAATTTTTCCAGTGTGAACTGCGCGAGTTTCAAGAACTTAATGTGCACTTACGTGATTGGTTCAAAAAGAGTGACGCTGATGGTCATAAATCATCGACACATAGCCCTGAAGCACGTTCTGTAATTTCTGGAAAAAGTTCCCGTCGTTCATGTGCAAGTTCGAGTACTAAACGTACAGAAGCTATTGCCATTAGAGAACTTGCTCATGCCAATATTTGGCAGAAAGTAGAAAAAGATGCCGCAAAAAAGCGAGAACATGATGCTAAAATGGCAGCGGATAAAATGAAATTAGATGCTCAACTTGAAGCTGAAAGACTAGAGCAAGAAGCGCAAAGACTTAAACATGAAGCTATGGAAAATGCTAAAAGGCTGGAACGCGAAGCTATGGAAAATGCTAGAAAACAAGAGCAGGAAGCCCGAATGAAGGCTGAAAAGCTTAAACGTGACGCTGAAATAAGAGCTAGACAAATTGAAGAAGATGCTCAAAGTGGAACAAAGCGTTTGGAATTGCAGCATGCATATGAATCAGCCTGTATAGCAGCCGATGTATGGGAAAATGCTTCTCAGGGAGGCGAAGGTATGTCATTATATGAAAATATGTCTCGTTCACATTCACCTAATCAAATCCAAGAGTTGAATGAAATAGTGGTTCCAGTATTAAAGCCTCCTGATGTAAGACCTAAATTGCCAGCATCAGATTTGTTATCACAATCTCGAGTCAGAATGGAAAATCCTGTACTAAATGTTAGAAGACCTGCTTCTACTGATAATGTGCGAGATGCTGCGAATGTGAATATTCCTGATCAGTATGAATCAGTGAACGACCTCCGTACACAGAACCACACATACCACAACAAAAAACACGTATGATCAATCGTCACCGAATGTGGAAAGTTTATTGGGCAATATGGCATCTATGTTGCAAGACGGAATTGATAGACCTCGACCTGAATTATTGCATTTTAGTGGAATAGAGACTGAATATGTCCGGTTTATCACTAACTTCAACTTAAATATTGATAGAAGAGTACATGATACAAGTACAAAGTTGTCATATTTGATACAATACTGTGAAGGTGATGCAAGGGAATTGATTATGCACTGTACTATGTTGCCACCCGATGAAGGTTTTAAAGAGGCATGCGATTTGCTCAGAAAGACATACGGTCGACCAATGCTTGTGGCTAGAAAATATTCGGAAAAGTTGACTAAAGGACCATGGTTGAAACCTGGAGATAACGAAGGTTTGTTACGTCTTTCTCAGACATTAGAAGAATGTTTAGTCACTTTGACACATTTGAAATATTTTGGGGATTTGGATAATTTTGATACTATTTTGTCCATCGTATTACGACTTTCTCTCAAGTTGCAGAACAACTGGGAAGAATCAGTGGCAGAATTAGATGGACAAGATAGAGAAGTGAGATTTAAAGATCTTGTTCGATTTATGAAGAAAAAAGCTGCGGCTGCAAATACGCCTCATGGAAAAGCCTTGAGAGCTCGAAGGGACAAGAACAGCAATATCGTTTACGATTGCAATCATCGAATAGGCGAAAGTTTCACGCTCATTCTACTGCTGTGAATTCAGCTGTTGACAGCAGTGTTACCAGTGCAAAACATATTGAAAAGGGAAGAGATGTCTGTCCTGACTGTTTAAAGACGTCACACAAACTTGTTGACTGTTACAAATTCCTGCAGAAGTCACACGGTGACCGCTTGAAGATTGTTAGAAAGGCAAGATTGTGCGATAATTGTTTTGTATATGGTCATATGTCGAGAAATTGTCGTAAGCCACCTGCTTGTACTGTTGACGGGTGTAGGTTGAAACATAATACTTTATTGCACAGAAAAGAACAAGAGACATGTACCCAGACAGAAAATGCTGCTGGTATGCATGAGTCAAAAGTTGAAGCATATGCGACTTCAAAAAGCTCAGCAGGATGTTTTTTTAATATTGTACCTGTCAAGATCTGTGCCAACAGAAGAGAAATAGAAACGTATGCATTTCTAGATGAAGGCTCTACTGCTTGCTTGTGCGATGAGCGACTTCTAGATCTATTGAAGTTGAGAGGCAAGAAAACTCAGTTTTCGTTGACAACTGTGAATGCGGTACAAACATCACAAGATGGTTATGCGGTTGATTTTACTGTAAAATCACTTGATGGTAGAGAAAGTGTTGATTTATCTCATGTGCTAACTGTTGACAGACTGCCTGTTAAAGCTAATGAAGCACAATTTGATGTACAAAGTTATGCACATTTGAAGGGATTGAAGATTCCTACTCTGCCGTGTAAAGACGTGATGTTGATGATTGGGGTAAACGTCCCTAAAGTGTTTTGGTCAATGGATGAGAGACGAGGGAAACACAATGAACCTTCGGCAAAGAAATCCATTTTGGGATGGTCATTGGTTGGACCCGCTTTATCTTACGAGAGAAACAGTGATGTTCACATTCATTGCGTTCAGGTGCAGGAGAAGGACTTGCTGAGTCAGCAAATCAAATGTTTGTGGGAAAGTGATTTTAAAGATGCTTCACTGTCGCCTATTCCATCAATGTCTAAGGAAGACAAATACGCATTGCAATTGATGGAAGATTCAGTTGAGATCGTGGACGGACATTATCAGTTACCATTGTCATGGAAGCCAGGATGTCCTGATTTGCCAGACAATCGAAGTGTTGCGATGAAACGCTTAAAGTACATTGAACGAAAATTGAAGAGTGATCCTGTTTTGAAAAAGAAGTACTGTGATACTATGGAGAAATATATTAGTCTTGGATTTGCAAAACGTATCCCGAATGAATATAAAGTTGGCCGTAAAGGTGCAGTTTGGTACTTGCCTCATCACCCTGTGTTTTCTGAACAAAAGCCAGGCAAGGAACGCGTTGTCTTTGACGCTGCATCACGTTGTATGAATACTTCCTTGAATGACCAACTATTGAGAGGCCCGGATTCGGCAAATTCTCTACTTGGAACTCTTCTCCGCTTTAGACAACCAGAAATAGCTATTGTGGCTGACATCGAAGCAATGTTCTATCAGGTGAAAGTGCACCCGAAGGATTGGAATGTATTGCGATTTATGTGGTGGCCTGGAGGTGATTTGTCACAGGATCCATCAGATATTTTATGGTCAGGCACATATTTGGTAGCGTCTCATCTCCATTTTGTGCTAATTGGAGTCTGAAGAAACAGCTCAAGATCATCAAGATGAATTTGACGAAAATGTCAAAGGAGTTGAGCGAAATTTTTATGTTGATGATTACCTGAATGGCTCATCTACTGTAGACCAGGGAATTCATATTGTTCGACAAACGAATAAATTGCTGGAAAAAAAGGATTTCATCTAGCAAAGTGGAAAAGTTCCAATCCTGAAGTTCTGTCAGAGATTCCTGCTAAAGACAGAGCAGACACTGCGTCAAGTGTAAACTTAATACCTGAAAAGATCGATCGAGTACTCGGAATAAAGTGGAATATCCAAGAAGATTGTTTTGGATTTGATGTTAATGTGAAATCAAAACCCGCAACAAAACGAGGGATTTTGTCTGTACTCAGTTCGATATTTGACCCGATGGGAATAGTGGCACCTGTGATACTAAAGGCAAGGATATTGATGCAGCAGTTATGTCGAAATAATTATGGATGGGATGATGAAATATCGAATAGTGAAAATTTATTGTGGAACAGATGGCTCGAAGATATTCCTGAACCTGAGAATATATTCATGCAAAGATGTTTTGCGCCGTCTGGTTTTGGCAATATTGTGACTCGTCAAATACACCATTTTGCAGATGGCTCTGCAGTTGCTTATGGAACTGTATCGTATTTGCGACTAATCAATGAAGATGGGACAATTCATGTTGCCTTTCTCTTAGGAAAAGCTCAACTTGCATCCATTAAAACTGTTTCAATACCACGACTGGAGTTGACTGCTGCAGCTCTTGCAGTTAAATTAGATTTATTTCTGAGACGTGAATTAGACTTCGAAGAAATAGAGTCGATGTTTTGGACAGACTCAACTTCCGTGCTTTTGAGTATTAATAATACATCACGAAGATTTCCAACATTTGTGGCAAATCGATTGAAGATGGATCGAATGCTTTGCAGTGGAGATATGTACCTACAGATTTGAATCCCGCAGATGATGCATCCAGAGGATTGTCAGTACAATCGTTGATGGATGAACAATGGCTAAATGGACCATCATTCCTCCAAGAGCAAGAGGAACATTGGCCTAAACCACCAGTACAGCTACCTGAGCTTCCTGATGAATTTGTAAGATGCAAGCCACGAGTTGTGCAAATTATGTTTCTGATTCCGCTTTGAAGCCAATTGATAAATTCATTTCATATTTCTCAACATGGTATAAGTTGAAAAAAGCAAGTGCATGGATGATTCGATTCAAAGACTACCTTCATAAGAAGAAGAAGGATTATAAGTGTAATGAGAAACTTGAAGTTGAAGAATTGCGAGTTGCTGGAGACGACATTTTGAAATACATACAGAGACAAGAATTTGGCGAAGTTATTGATGCATTGTAGAAAGCCAATCATAGAAGTACATCTGGGAAACAAGTACTGAAGAGATTGAAGATTGCAAATTTCCTGCATAAACTCAATCCGATTATGAAAGATGGCTTCATCAGAGTTGGTGGGAGATTGAGAAATGCACCGGTTGATTTCGATGTTAAACATCCGATTATACTTCCACATAAACATCATGTAACTGAGATGATTATAAGAGAACATCATGTATCTACACATCATTCTGGTATGGGGAGTACATGGACTTCTCTGAGACAACGATTTTGGATCGTTAAAGGAGGCGCTATGGTGAAATCTGTTATCAGAAAATGCATGTTTTGTCGAAGAAGAAGTTCACCTGGGAGTAAACAGATCATGGCCGATCTTCCGAAGGAAAGAGTCACACCAGGTGAAAGACCATTTGCCTATGTTGGAGTGGACTACTTCGGACATTTTCTTGTAAAGCAAGGACGAAGTACTGTCAAGAGGTGATAGTGAAAATTTATTGTGGAACAGATGGCTCGAAGATATTCCTGAACTTGAGAATATATTCATGCAAAGATGTTTTGCGCCGTCTGATTTTGGCAATATTGTGACTCGTCAAATACACCATTTTGCAGATGGCTCTGCAGTTGCTTATGGAACTGTATCGTATTTGCGACTAATCAATGAAGATGGGAAAATTCATGTTGCCTTTCTCTTAGGAAAAGCTCGACTTGCACCCATTAAAACTGTTTCAATACCACGACTGGAGTTGACTGCTGCAGCTCTTGCAGTCAAATTAGATTTATTTCTGAGACGTGAATTAGACTTCGGAGAAATAGAGTCGACGAAGTACTGTCAAGAGGTGGGGCTGTATATTTACATGCATGACAACTCGTGCCGTACACTTGGAAGTTGCATACTCGATGGATGCAGATTCATAAATGCGTTAAGAAGATTTATTGCACGTAGAAGTAGACCATTCAAGTTCATCTGTGACAACGGTAGTAACTTCGTTGCAGCAAATAAAATCCTACCTAAAGAAATAGAAGTTTGGAATTCAAGCAAAGTTAGACAATTTTTGCGTCAGGAGAATATTAAATTTAAATTCAATCTTCTGCTTCTAATTTTGGAGGATGTTACGAAAGATTAATTCGATCAGTTCGAAAGATTTTGGTTGCTCTCTTACACAATCAGTTGGTGTCAGATGAAGCTTTGGCTACAATTTTTTGTGAAGTGGAATCACAGTTGAATTCCAGACCCATCACTCCAATAAGTTTTGATCCGAAAGATGATGAGCCACTCACTCCAAATCACTTGCTATTACTGAATCCTGCAAGTAATTTACCTCCTGGCATATTCGAAAAAAAAGGATTGTTACACTCGACGAAGATGGCGACAAATTCAGTATTTAGCTGATCAGATGGACTGAAGAACACTTACCCACACTTTAGACACGACAGAAATGAACCTCTAAAGAACGTAATATGGAAGTTGGTGATATTGTGCTACTTGTAGACAGTACCCAGAGAGAAGTGGCAGACTGGACGTGTTATGGAAACTACATCTGATAAACTTGGAGCTGTGCGTCAAGTTACTGTGAAGACATCCAGGGGTTTATTGAGAAGGCCAATTGCAAAGTTGTGCTTGATTCATAGAGTTAATGAGTAAAATGTTTTCAAGTGTGTGATATCCTCGATATAAGAAATTTGTGAGTAAGATGTTTTCAGTGGGGTCCAACATCTGGCTGGGGGAATGTTACATCGAGAATCGCATTCACTTGATTTTTGTATTGACTTAAACATTGCGTCCGTTTAACTTGTGTAGTAATTTATTTGTTATTGTTGACGCCGTAATTTCCCTTGATTGACAGTGTGCTTCTACACACTTTGTTACGAAACAATTGAGAGAGTCTTCGTGGCAATTGCTTGCCCAGACATGTCTCGCTTAGACAGGGATAGTTTCGGTAGTTTGTTTTAGATAGCGCTTTACTTTTGCAGAGAATGGCGCTCGTTTCGTTGTAATTTGTAAATAAGTTAAACTTGTTCAGCGACCTTGGCTTTCTGTTTTGACTGTAGGACGATTAAATAATGTAGATTATGGCTGCCCACGTAGGCCTAGTTAAGGATATTTTATGAGCATTAAATGGCCTTTTGTGATTGTTTTTACAGTTATAGTTTTATTTAATTGATTTGTTCGGATTTCATTGACGAATGATTTCATGTTCAACTTATGATAATTTAAGCCTGGAATAGCAGACAAATTCGGTATGTTATAATTTGTAACTCTTTCTGATTTGAAGGCTGCAAGTTATTCAATAGTAATATGGTTCGACTTAATAATTAACTACGTTTGATAATTGTGTTCATAAATTTGAGTAGGCTTTCTGAAGGCCGAATTGTGTATGATTATTTATATATTGCAAGTATTTTGTATTGATTTGTTTTTACGTTTGTATTAAGATACCCGTGTCAACTGTATACTAGTTGTGTGATTTTCTGGATTGAGGATACAAACTTGGGGCTTGAAAGACCGCGTTATTGAACTGTTAATAAATATCTAGTGTGCAGTCGGTGTCGTCCAGGCCGCAAAGAACGGCTGTTACACTGACCAGCACCGATCCACAACCTCCTGCCTATGGAATCGAAACATTAGACAAATTGGTGTACTGTGCGCATTCACAAATCTTTGCGAATCAAGTGTGCCTTTTGACTAAGGAAAATTTAGCATTGAAATGGTCAATCTCAATATAAACCTGGTATCTGCAGATAAAACCAATTTTTTGATGTGCTTTTTTTTTAAATATAATTTATAATTACTGTAAAATGTGTGATACATTTGGTACCATGAATACCATTTGCAAATTAGCTTGGGTTACACTCTTTCCACCAAAGACTCTTTCAAGTCATATCTCATAATATTCTTTAAACAAAAGGTTGCGGCTAGCCGGCTACCCATCATAATTTTCTTTCAGATCACAAAGTCGCAATATTACCCCTCGCTAAGTTTCATTGGCAAGTGTATTTGGTTGTAGTATCGGTGTCCAACTTTAGACTGAAACCTTCACTACCAGACCCACCGAAACAAAAAAAAATTCTTGATAGGGTCGTATTGAAGTTGCTTTCGTTTAAGCACAATGGACACTTTATCTCCACCAATCCACAGTAATCACAAGTTACTTTGTCATTACGATAAGCATCAATAAATGGATACCGAGGATGTATTATCAAGTCACGCAAGCTGAGGTCTTGTGCTACTGTGGTCTTGTTGCAACTTGTACTTTGCCATCCATTTATTCCATGGTAGTAGTTGTTATATATTATGTTGAGCTTACTATCATAGCTTGTTTACTACTCTATCTGCTTGTGTGCTATATTGTTACGTCACAATGCTGTCTAGTGCCGTAAGTTGTTTTTCCTCTGTTTAGAGGTCTTTTGTTCTGAACTAAGTTGGCGGACGGATGTCCAAATAAATCGCGTGCAGTTTTGTAATGAGTCTGTATTCATTACTTGTTATAAAGATATAACAAATTGGCGACGAGGATTAAAAAGCCGTCACAATGCTGTCTAGTGCCGTAAGTTGTTTTTCCTCTGTTTAGAGGTCTTTTGTTCTGAACTAAGTTGGCGGACGGATGTCCAAATAAATCGCGTGCAGTTTTGTAATGAGTCTGTATTCATTACTTGTTATAAAGATATAACAAATTGGCGACGAGGATTAAAAAGCCTTTTTGTGCCGTTTTGTAGCCATTTCTTGGGGAAGGAAGGAAAATATATCGAAGTTACAGCTTAATTTCGAGGATAGATAAGAGAACAGTCGCTGGACTGCGACGGAGTTAGAACTGATTATTGCAGCATAATCAGTGACTTTGGATATTCATAGTGAACAGCATTCACTGGACTGGGAACCCAAGGCCTGTTATTATATTGAATTAAACGGCAGTAAATTATTTGAGCATCGTTGAAGCACGATTGCAACTGTTAACAGAATAATGACGTCAGCACCATTGGAAGTTGCGCAATTCAACATTAATCGCCCAGACGAATGGTAACAATGGCTGCGACGATTTGAAAACATGTGCCTCGCCATGTCGGTTGACAACGCAGAGAGAAAGAAAGCGTTATTATTACATTTTGCGGGACCTGAAGTTTTTGACCTGTATGAGAATTTGCCCGCACCGCCGAATGCAGATGAAAATGATAATGTTTATGCCAACACCGTTAAGAAATTGGATAATTATTTCGTGCCAAAGATAAACATTGATTTTGAATGTGATATTTACAGGAATGCAAAACAGAAATTTGGCGAAAATATTGATACTTATGTGGCACGTTTGCGTAAATTAGCTGTTACCTGTGATTTTACGGATGCTGATCATGAAATAAAACAGCAAGTTATTTCTGGTGGATGTGATTCTCGAGTTAGGGAAAAAGCTCTACAGCAGCGTATGTCTCTTCGAGAACTTCTGGATTATGCAAAAAGTATAGAACAAGCAAAGCAACAAATAAAACAAATTGAACAACGTCACACGAGACCAGAGAAATTATATGAAACTGATGTGCAGCGTGAAAAGAATTCCGATAGCAAATCCAAGCCTAGAGCACCACAGCTTTCTTCGGCTAGAGGGGGTAAGTCTCTTAGATGTTTTCGCTGCGATAGTTCTAAGCACTTTGCCCGTGAATGTCCATTTAAAGATGCCAAGTGTTTTTGTTGTGGTAAAAAGGGCCATACCAAGAGTGTGTGTCGATTCAAGAAATCAAGTCAGTATAGACACGGCCAGAAAAGTAAGCAATGTAATTCTCAATGTTGTATCGCTGGTGATAAGAATACGCCGGGCGAAAGTGAAACGAATGAAAACTCTGGTTCATCATACGAATTACATCATACAGTGTCGTCCGTGCAAAATAACAATGTGGGTGTGAAATGCAATCCAATCTATCTTGATCTTGACATCGATGGCAAAAACATTTCTTGGGAAGTAGATACAGGGGCTACACTATCTGTCATGTCTTAAGTGCAATATAAAAAGTTGTGGCCAAAAGCAGAATTGAACCACACCGATGTTAAACTGTCTACATACACGGGGGAGTCTATTACAGTAGAGGGAGAAAGGGATGTTACTGTAACGTATCAAAATGGTAACCCAATGGTATTGCCAATCACTGTGGTAAGAAATAGTAACCGCTGTAAACCATTGCTGGGGAGAAATTGGTTGAAACATATCAAACTTGATTGGAATTCAATTTTCAAAATTAACTATTCTGATGTTAAAATCAGTACACTGCTTGATAAGTATCCTGAATTGTCTTCACCTGGATTAGGTTGTGCAAAAACTGAAGCTAAATTGGAGATTGATGACAGCGTTAAGCCTAAATTTTATAAACCACGACCTCTCTTGCACTCAAAGAACTGGTCGAAGCTGAACTTGATAGACAAGTTGAAATCGATGTTTTGAAGCCATGTAAAACATCCGATTGGGCTGCACCTATGGTTACCGCATTAAAAGCTGATCAGAAGTCAGTTCGGCTCTGTGGAAGTTATGACTTGACTGTAAATAAAGCAAGTCGTCTTGAGCAGTATCCATTGCCAAAGGTGGATGAATTATTGGCTAAATTTGCTGGTGGGGAAAAATTCTCTGTTATTGATCTGAAAGAGGCATATCTGCAGATACCATTGGCAGAAGAGAGTCAAAAGTACACAGTAGTTAATACACATAAGGGATTATTCACGGCAAATCGTCTTGTTTATGGAATATCAAGTGCCCCAGCTATATTCCAGAGATATCTTGAAACACTGCTGGGTGACATAGCAGGTGTATGTGTTTTCCAAGACGATATTGGAGTGACCGGTTCTTCTGATAAAGAAAACATAGCCAGATTGGAAGAAGTTTTCAAGCGTCTTACAAATGAAGGTCTAAAAAAATTAATCCAAACAAATGTAAATGGATGGTTTCAGAAATTACTTATCTTGGATATCGTATAAATAAACTTGGAGTTCAACCAACTGAAGATAATCTGAGAGCTGTTCTGAATGCCCCAGAACCACAAAATATACATCAGATGCGCTCATATCTGTGGATGCTTAATTATTATGGTAAATTCATTAAAAATTTATCAACTGTTGCTGCTCCTTTGTATGAACTTCTTCGTTCGAATGTTCGATGGCACTGGAATAAAAGGCAAGTGGAAGCTTTTAAGAAAACGAAATCGCTATTGTGTAATGCTCCATGCCTTGCTCATTTTGACGTAAATGCCGCCGTCATTGTTTCTGCAGATGCCAGTCCTTCTGGAATCGGAGCAGTTTTATCTGTAATAACGCAGGAATGAGAACGTCCTGTGGCTTTTGCATCCAGATCTTTGTCAAAACCAGAGCGTAATTATAGCCAATTGGATAGAGAGGGATTAGCTCTAGTATTCGCTGTTACAAAGTTCCATTCATTTTTATATGGAAGACCGTTTGTTATGGAAACTGATCACAAGCCACTTCTCGGTTTACTTGGGAAGAATAAGCCACTTCCTGATGCAGCTCCACCGAGAATGATTCGTTGGAAAGTATTACTTGATGGATATCAATACGAATTAGTGTATGTTCCAGGTAAAAACCAAGCCAATAGCGATGCACTAAGTCGTTTGCCTTTGCCTGTTAAACCGGATTATATACCGCCTTGTGGTGATGTAGTGAATCTTCTTGAAGCAGTCGATTCTACCCTTGTTAAAGTTGATGTAATTCAGTCTTGGACGAGAAGAGATCCTGTACTGTCCGCAGTTATGCATCATACTCAAATGGGCTGGCCAAAATCTTCTGACATAGACCCAGAATTACAAATTTATAGAAGCAAAGAGACGGAACTAAGTGTCCATGAAAATTGTTTATTTTGGGGTTGTCGAGTAATTATTCCGCCACAAGGAAGACAGAAAGTGTTGCAATTACTTCACGATGGTCATCCTAGTATTTTTTCTATGAAAAGAATTGCTCGTAATCATGTATGGTGGCCTGGGGTTGATGCTGATATTGAAGAGTTGGTAAAATCTTGCAGTTTGTGTCAACAGTTACGTCCCAGTGCACCTCAAGTTCCTGCTAGCCCATGGTCTTATCCTCATGGTCCATGGCAAAGAATACATATGGACTATGCCGGTCCAGTTGATGGGAAAATGCTTCTTGTTATTGTTGATGCGTTTAGCAAATGGCCAGATGTGTGGATTACATCGTCAGTTTCTGCTCATGAAACTATTGAAAAAGTCAGACTTTCATTTGCTACACACGAATTACCACTAGTTGTAGTCACAGACAACGCTGGTTGTTTTGCAGGAGACGAATTTGCAACATTTCTAAAGGCAAATGGAGTGAAGCACTTGTTTTCACCACCGAGACATCCGGCTTCTAATGGCCAAGCTGAATCAATGGTAAAACAAGTTAAACTTGGATTGAAGAAACAAGCACCAGCATCTTTGTCAGTCAGACTTGTTCGGTGGTTATTTAAATACCGAACTACACCACATACAACGACTGGTCAGACTCCGTCGGAATTACTTTTTCGTCGTAAGATTAGAACGCATCTTGATCTAATCGCACCTTCATCACGTTTGAAGAAGTCAGCAGAGAATGTTCCAAGTGGAATAATAAGAACTTTTCACATTGATGACCCAGTTTTTATTACAGAAGTCGTTGGATCTTGTTTCAAATTGTTACCTGCCACAGTAACTGAAGTTATGGGTCAAATGTGTCGTGTTCGTTTGAACGATGGGAGAATTTTTAGACGTCATCTTGATCATATTCGACATCGATGTTGATGTGGGAGATAGAAATTCAACTCCCACCTCTACTGCTACTGAAGAGACTGATGAATCTCAAAATGACAGAGACAATGTAGACCCAGTTCCTAATTTTCCAGAATCGCCCAGTAATTCAAACATACCTTATAAAACAAGATCTGGCAGAATATCAAAACCGCCAGAAAAACTATCTCTATAAGAAGTTTTATAATTTTGTACTGGACAGAATTATAGTTGTAAAAGTTTCTTTGAATTTCTTAGTTTCTTTGTGAAATTCTGTACGTTGCTTGTATATTTGTTTTTGCAATATTTTATACCATTTGATTGGGAATGTTGGAATTCGGGTAATTGTGTTGTACATTTATTTTTAATATTTGGTTCTTGAATTTGTACAATATTTCCAAAAAGGGGGGAAGGAGTGTTATATATTATGTTGAGCTTACTATCATAGCTTGTTTACTACTCTATCTGCTTGTGTGCTATATTGTTACGTCACAATGCTGTCTAGTGCCGTAAGTTGTTTTTCCTCTGTTTAGAGGTCTTTTGTTCTGAACTAAGTTGACGGACGGATGTCCAAATAAATCGCGTGCAGTTTTGTAATGAGTCTGTATTCATTACTTGTTATAAAGATATAACAGTAGTATATATTTACGGTTAGACAACCCCTGTGTAACTCCGGATATTTGGTCCCGATGTTGGATTTGCCGTCACGCCCGACTAGGTTCAGGCATATTATTGCTTCGAAAATCAACGCGCGACCTTCTGCATTTATATAGGGACGTGTAAAAAGAGAAATAAGCAAATTTGGCATACTAAAATATGTGAAATTGAAATTTATAGGGACGTGTAAAAAGAGAAAAAAGCAAATATGGCATACTAAAAATATGCAAATTTGAAATTCATAGGGACGTGTAAAAAGAGAAATAAGCAAAAATGGCTCCCAGGCTCTGCTGAAATTTCGGAATACAAGTGTCAAATTTGACATGGATGGATATAAGCTAGATTAAATTTATGCCTTACAAAGTTGGTAGGAATTAGCAGGATAAAAGTAAAAAGTAAGGGCAAATGCTTTCAATTCTGTAAAATATTTTTTGTGGGTGAGCCCATCAAAAATTGAAAATCGCCGAAGGTACAAGTGAGAAGGACCGCGGCCTGCAGAAAAAGTTCTTCACAGCTAGTGATGATTAAATTTCTTTCTTGTATTGATTTTATAACAGTGTTATTTTGAAGTATTATTTACAGTCGCTCTGACTTTTGCATGGGGACTTTCAGCTTTTTCCTGACAGTCTCCAGTTGTTATATTTCTGTTCACAAATCTTAACTTCATTTGGATTATCAGCTTCAACGGTGAAGTACGACAAGCTTGGGGCTTGCGTGAAGTGGTGAACTGAAATGTAAAACGATACAGATGTTTAAAAGGCTTTCAAACATAATGCAAAAGGTATTAGGTAGTGAAAAGTAATGCCGTAATATATGGCAATATTATGGGTTACTGATGAAACTTCAACGTGCAAAATGACTAAACCAGTGGTTCTCAACCTCTATGTGCTTGGGGACCCGCAAAAGTTTCAAACCGGAAAAAAAATAGAATAACATAGCATAATGCTATTCAGACGACATTTAAATTAGCTGCCACTACCACTCAACAAAAAAAACGTATATGTACTGATTTATCTCATATAATCTTGCACAACAAGTTTGTTCCTTGTTTTCGTCTATATTTGAACAAGTGTAGAAAACCCATGTCCACATATGTAAGTTGAGACGAAAGGGATAATGATTTTCAATGCAGTGGCGTTATGCTCACAACTACTTGTTTTTATGCGATATAATCATGAATATGATATTAAAAAACTGAATTGTTTTGATACGGAAAGCCTGAATTAGAATACGTCTTTGTCGTATTTTCTCTGTTTAAGTAAAAGTAATAGCCTTCTAGCAACAATAACAATCTTTTCTTCTGAAAATTTCGAATCATTTGATTCTGTAGGCTTCATAAACGGAAGAGCGATTACTACACAACAAGAAGAAGAAAATGCAAAATGACAATGTTAGCCTATAACACCAAAACTAAAGAACCATCTAATAATTCGAATTTGGAAGTAAAATGACTTACTAGGTTCAGATTAATTGCTAGATGGCTTACTGGTATTTCGCTTTTACATGGATGAATGTTGTATCTCTGGTAAAAGTTATTTTTTATATTAGGTGTCATGGTACCACCGGTATCTATACCGAATCAAATTAATAAATTCTACTTGTTTTTTTTCACAAGCTAGACCAAATACCGGTGGTGCTTACCTGACTTCCAAAACTTGATTTTTCGACTTATGTGCATAACACGTTTTGTGTTATCCGTTTCCAAGTTAATGGCTAAACCACCAACAATTGCGTGAAAATACACTACGACGCGCAGAACGATGAATTACCTCAAATTATCTTACATTTTGCACCGTTGACACGGCATATCCAACCTACTCCTTGCATCCGCAAGCAGAAAGTCGCGCTTACCAAGATGGCCGCCGCGACCTTCAATTAAGCACAACATTTTTGCTCCCATGCGCATTCTAGGTATATACACCTCAATGGGTAAGACCGATGATTGATTGACCGAGGCTGATTTTTATAAATAGGAATGAGAAAGTCCCAGCATTCAGATACAAGTCTTCTTAAGAAAGGTGGTTTGTATTTCAACCAAATGATCCATGTACAATTAGACAGCAACTATGACTTTTTCTACGACTTTTTCTTCTTTATAATATAGTGTGCAGAGTTATTTTATAGGTGCCGCTGCTCGATAACCACCACTGATTTCCCTCGTCCTTTTCATCCTGTAATATGGCCTATTTATAATTCATTGCCATTTGCATGTTTGCGCCTATTTAAACTATGGTTATATATAAACTACTTATTAGTGTTTATAGTGTTCGCAATCAGGCTATTTCTAGCCAATATATACAACACGTATCAGCATTTCAGACCTTTATCTACCCGATTAATCAGGGAATATCCTACGAGTTATCCGGTGGGATGGGATTTTCAAACCTGTACCGTTACATTTTATTCTTAAAACATAACTTCCGAGTATCCAAATTAAATTAGATGACGAATCTTGGGTGTCGCTGCTCGATAACCAAATTTGGTTCCCCGCGGCTTCCCTTCCCCAGTAAAAATGTGTGTTAAATTTTGTTTATCTTTTGATTTTGTATGTTATTTTTTTGCTGGTTGGAAAAAATAAAATTGACTATGACTATTGACTATGTCTGTTGTACAAGCTCGAGCATGGAGGGGTGTAATTATGGATATTCAAATCGTGGACATCTGAAAAAATGTGATGTACTTTTACAACATAAGTCTGCCATTATTAATAATCACAGCTAGAACCAATCTTACCTTATACCATTTGCAAAAGTAAATAGGATAACTTTTATTCACTTTGGCATAGTTTTTGAGCTGATACCGGTAGCACCGACACCGGCAGACCTGAATTCATAAGCAACCATACCTCCCATTTCACCACGTTATTTTACTCAAATGACATAATGCCTCAGAATACATTTCGTTTTTTTAAATAGTATATTTTATTTCCAGCTACGAAAAATCGTGACATTCCAGTATTCATAAGAAACATTGCATTGAGTGAGCGAACACGTACTACTTCTTTTATCAATACCTTTCCATCTAATATCTGTACGCCTCAAAATTTTTTTGGGGGTTTTGTTTACTCTCCCGATTCTATATATATTTAGTTACTTTTATGTTTTTGAAAGAAGGGTTATGAGCTAATTCCAGGACATTCTCTTCCCGATTTCTTTTATTTTAATACAAAGCAGGGCGCATTGAAAAGCAAAATAGAATTTACTAACATAAATTTACAACGAGTTACGTAAAATTTACCGACGGCTATCGCCAACAGGCAGAAACGATGAATGTGATAATTTTTCATTTTGTGTCATTTTTGCGCCATCATATCTTTCAATTTCTAATTTTGCGTAAATCGCGTCAACATCGTTTTTGTAAATTTAGAAACGTTGAATCAGATAAGCAAGGCATGTGAATAATGTATTCTATGCAAATTCCCCGAGATATTGCGGAGAAATAATATTTTGACCACGTAGAAATGCCATTTTGCTGATTTATTCACGTGTTAAGTATCAGTGTTTTAAACCAAAGCTGAGTTACGTGAATACTCAACACTGCTGCACATCAACACAAATGTATTTCTGTAATGTTTCGTCTGACCAGAATCAGACATACTCAGACAAGCAGTTTACGACAAAGAACAGCGTTATAAGAAGTTGCATTTATTTTAAAGAAGCCATCAAACGCATTTATTTTTAAACAATAAAGTCACAAATTAACATAGTGAGAACAAAAACACAAATTAATCGGTTGTTCCTCAATGAGAAATTTACCGAAAACGTCAAGAAAATCAAATGAATACAGTATATATGTTCATAACATAGTGAACAGAAATAATACAATTGGTCTTTTTTCAGTTTATGTGGTTGTGTATTTGCAACAAAGACAATATTATTTATAAAAACAGAACTTTCGACACTAACAGATGTCTGAAAAAAAAACTAATAAGTAATATTTATTGAATTAACTTCAATATCTAATTCACTTCCCTATGAATTGCTTCCGAAATCCTCATACTCGAAAATCGACCTTTCCTCTATTAGTGTACGGTGGTTTTTGTAGTCGACATAAAAACAAAAAAACAAAATTTTGTGCAATTTAGGTTGTTTTTGGCACACATGCAAAAATTATTGTGACACCAATTCAAGAACTGATTTGGGCGCTGAAAGTGGATACATCAATCTAACCCGCACAACACCATCATCAAAAACCTATGGCCAATAGGTGGCGGAATAATTGGCTTTGGTTCTAGGCAACAGTGATGAATTCCTGTCTGGTAATTTGCCCCCAGACTCAGATTGTGAGCTACGAAACTGAAAGATGAACGGCCTCGTCTCGCGGCCTATATTTTTTTAAAACTGGCAAACTTATAGATGGCACTATGCCACCCAACAAAGGCTCGATAAAAAAGCATCTTAACCCTTTCATTCATGACTTTTTACAAGTATTTACGATGTCAATAGCATATATACTGAAAATGATGACGTCAGCATCGAGTTCTGTAACGTTGTTCGGAAAAAAACATCATTAAAGAAAGGTGATGAGTGAGTTTCTTGAAACCCCCATTACTGCAATGAAACTGCTAATATTGAACACTAACATTGATCAACTTTACCACAAAATGGACTAAATGTTCTCTGAGTCCCGAAAAAAGCTCCTTTTTCCAGTTTATGTAAAAACATTTCAAACCATTTTTTCTCTTTTCCGATCATGAATGTTTTTTTTATAAATAGAAAATGTCCAAATATCGCCAGATTGAGATCTATTGGATAGTCTGGATAAGATGGGGACATTGATAACGATTGTCGTACTGGTTCTTTTTTAGATAATGGTGGGGAATTTTCAATAAGAGACTCAAATGTATACAGATTCAATTGATTCTCTTAATGATTACCCGCACTAGCACGCAGTTTAAAATCGATGCATGGACGATAGCATATCATGAAAATATACACATTCCGTGTTTGCAATACACTCTGAACATCGTCCATGTAACTATTTTCAGATAATGATCTTAACTGTGGCCCATTTGTATGTGTTGAACTAGGCTCATGTGAAACTATTGGATATACGAGCCATTATACGAATCCTCTTCTTAGTTGCCTCGCAGATTTATCATAATTTCATAAACATTTGTTCGCGATTAGAGCAACGCATTCTCAAATACCTAGTGGTTTTAGAATTAAATCGAATATTTTTGGAATCAAATCTCGAAAGATTGGTAATTGAATGCGACTTTTTTATTGAATTACTGAAAACATACACTCCATCATTTAGACAATTGGTTTTGTGTTCACACAGAATAGATCCCTGTTTCATCAATAAATCACTCGCAATGACCGACCTAGATTTTGTGAACAAAAAAAGATAGCGGCGATTCCAAATTTTCGTTTGACCGATTCCAAAAATTTTCTATTCGATTTAAAATGCCCAACCGTATTCAAACTTCACAATGTTAAAAATCAAGTGCATAGCATGATTTATCATCCCCATTATTTTTTTTTCCGACTCATACTTTGCTTTAAAGCATAAAATCCAAGAGTTTTATGCAATTCCACCCACTACACATTTTGTTAAACTTTTCAAATAAAAGTCCGACTTTTTGTTCTAAATACAACTTGAAGTGTTCTGCAAGATGAGACATTAAATTATCATCAAAAACAGCTTTAAAATAGCGGCTTGGGAAAGGGCCATTTCTGAAGTTGCGTGTGACATATAACCAGGGGAGTATCTAGGTGGGGGCAATAGGGGCAGCCGCCCAGGGAAGCACGATTCATGGGTGAGTTTGCTGCTTAGTTAGATGATTGAAATAATTATAATACAAATATTTCACTCTTAATTGATCATTGATTGATTCATACTCATGTATAACACAATCTATAATTTGTTAATCCTTCTTATTATTTTTGAAGACCCATTTCCTGATTTTCAATCAATCACGCAAATTTTCTACAAAATTGAAAAATAGTTGAACATTTTTTTTTTCATTCCAAGTTGTATGTGCCTAAATGATTGTAGGCCTGGTGTTTCTGCAATTTAGTTGTTCAAATAGGCAATCCTCTATAAATTGTACAACCTCTTAGTGGCATAAGTAAAATAAAATACTTTCCCAAAATTAATATATATATACTGCTAAATGTCGCCATCCCATAATTTCATGATGTTGTTTGTCAACAACATTTACACATAAGTCAATTACCAAAGCAATGTAAACCAAAAGATTCCAGCATTGTTACAGAACTATAACTACCAACCACGGCCATATTTTTTATTTTCATCAAAATTGGGTTATCGTACGAAATTTTGTTTCTAAACATGCTCAAATTTCAATCTGCATTAAAATGTTTTCAACCTACTTGTTTTTAAACTTGCCAAGACAATCTTAAACTATTGAGGGTCACAAAACGTGCGTGTTACATGTTGTAGTCAGCGAACGCGCAGTTTGTAGGTTAGTGGGTATGTGGGCCAACCAATCACAACAACTGTATTTGTTGTTGAGGAACAACAAAACTAGCGAAAGGGCTAATAGTAAACTACCAAGCGGAAATTTATAACCGTTGCTTCGAGCCAAAACCAATCATCCCCACCAAAATGGTCAAAAATAGGTTGTTGCTGATGGTAGTCTGTGGGTTAAATGGAAGGATCTATGAACATGTAGCCCTGGGGTCGCCAACCTACGGCCCGCCGAGTAATATAATCCGGCCCGCTACGCTTCACTGAACTATAGTAACAAAACAGCTGTTTTGACAATTATATTCTTTACGTAAGGGAATTCATTGTGAGACACGTGTAGACTAAATTATATTATATTCTAACAAGTATATTTAATTCACAATTACTCGTTTAATGAGCCTATAATTTAATTATAATTAGACAAGTGGCAACAAAAGGAAGAAAAGTGGATGCTAAGTGAAAAAGGTTCCGTGGCGCCGAACATATTCAAATGGAATTTTTTGAGATGCAATGCAATAAGGAAATAAATCTCTATTCTATTCGTGAGATGTATCACTCCTTGATTTTTATTATAAAAAGTATCATCCGTTCGGTTTTCAACTTTCTAAAAATATGTGCGACCCGCCAATGACTTTCAACCAGTGATGGAATTCAGCCGGTTCGCACCCATTCTATAAAACCGTCTCACGGAATTTTATGACATAAGCGAACCGGTTAGCATTACCGGTTACTGTCAATGTTCTATTTGTAACAGAACCGGCTAAAAATATGAATTTTGTGATAGAACCGGCTGACAAAAACAAAATCTTTCTGCAAAAATGAACACTTTCACTTTGATAATTAGGATGAAAATTACCACTCAGTAGCAAAAAACAGCATCATCAATCATTGTTACTATATTCAAAATTAACAATAGTGACACAAATGAAACTAGCAATTATTATGTCTGTGGCCCAGGAGTTAGCCATGGCCCACTGGTTGAGAGCGAGTGGTCTAGGCTTTTATATCAGATAACTATTATAGTTACTGAAGTCTGCTTTTATAAATAATATTATTATATTAGATACAGAAAGCAACCACAAAAGTTTAAAAATATATTAAGTTTATTTAAAAAAATATTGATTTGAGGTTCTTGTGGCTAGAAAGACTTTTCAGTGTAAAGTTGTCAGTGGAAAATTACCATATGAAATATCACATACACTGAGGTCAGTTACGAACATTCATAGTTCTTATTCCCCAAGCAAAGAATATATTGCTTTCGTGTTATTTATCGCGCCACATCACGAGTTGATGGTAATTTTGATCAATTAGCACACCGCTCCGACAATATTTACGATAGACCGGCTGGTTCATCCTTCGATTGACAGAGCGTGTTTCATTCTCACACTCAAGCCAACTATCAATCAAAAAAATTCCCGTTTACAGTAACTTATTGAACTTTGTAGAGAAGACATGCTTATAATCTACATAACGAAAACGGGCGTTTTTACTAACTCGGTTGTCACAATAACCTTCTGATCATAATTATACATCTCAAAATGTTGCAACTCTAGTCATCGATATTGCTTCTACCACCAGCGGTTTGAACATAAGGCTCTAAACCCGTGGTTTTCAACCCCATTGGTGGAACGGAACTCCAATGAAAATTTATCCCCACGTTTCCCCGAGCATAGCCTTGTTTATTTCCGTAATATCGGCAATATATCAATCAAATTTGAAATTTTGGAAGCCACTTTGACACTCTTTTCACTCAGACGGGATTTTAGACGTGATTTTAATCATTATATCGATTTCGTTGTTTTGTTGGCAATTCTTCAGCTTTTGTCGTGTTTGAGAAATTTAGGTATAAATCAAATAACTCGGTGATCATTTTGTCCTCCAAGGAGTTTAGTTCAGTTACAGTAATCAAAATTTCGTTTCAACAAAGTCACGAAAAACTAGGCTGAAATTTGCTGTCAGTAATTTAAATGACAGGTGGTTGAATGTTATGAATGATAATGGCGGTTTTAAACCACGTTGTAAGATCCGACCCGCAGAAAGATGCTCAGATTATACATCAAATATTTTGCAATGGTACGGTAAGTATAAAAAGAAATTATCTGGGGTCAAAAAGCGGAGAAGCGTCTATTGATTATATATATGTCTATTTGACTGTATGAATATATTTGTTACCATAAAATATGCCAATCAAAAAAATGTGAAGCAACAATTAGACGTGGAAGACTTTGGGACCAACATTTCAGTGAGCTTTAAATAAATCTAACAATATGTGAACTGTGGATGGTTTCTCCGACCTTGGGCCCCTCAAAAATTCTCTCTATACTTCACCATTGCGAAATTTTACACGCTCATTTTGAAAGTATTTTAGCGAGTTGTCGCATGCAGACTGGTTTATATTTTCAAAATCAAAAAATCTCCCAAATTGATCAAGCAGCTGGAGCGCCAGATTGTTAATGTTATCATCAACATGCGTTCCTCTGTCGTTACATGCGCGCGTGCTTGATTTCGTGATCTGTGGTTGTGTGAATTTGTTCATTAATACATTCGATTCGTGGCTTCTGTTGGAGTACCGCAAATGTCCGCAATTGTGTTTTCTGTTCTCGCTTATACGACACTAGGCAAAAGAGTTTAGTTATATAATGTCGTGATGGCATACTTTGAAAACAAATTTCACGTTAGTACTTTAAAGGAATCTTCAAGGAGGCTGAAATGACTTCACCGAAAGCTCCGAAACAATGGAAACTTAGCATGTTCGAAACCGTCAAATCATTTGAATCGTGGCGCCAGAACCTGCTATATATATTTCGGCATTAGACAGAAAATTTAGTCGATTATTCACTGTTGAATTTACCTCGGAGAAGAAGACTAACTCTGTCGTTAAAAGGATTCACCGACGACAGCGACAACTCTGATAATTATATTGTTGGAAAAAGCTTCAATCTTGTGCTTAATACCTAACCTGCTCATCCTAATATTAATGCGATAACTACTCTATTGAATGTTATGAGTGAGTTCATGTATACGATGCCTTCGGGAAGTTTCATCCAATTAAACAAATTTATACACATTTTGACGAAGCGGCTAATACCATGTCTAGAATAGATTTTTTCTTTGTTTCTCACCAAGTTATTTCTAAAATAAATGACGACGATATAATATATAGTGTTAGAACTGATAATTCAGTGTGTAGTCTTCAGACTGATTTAAACCCACCACTAAGAGGGCAGGGTTATTGGATGTTTAATGGTGTATTACTACGAAATCAACAATTTGTTACCCAAATGAAGCAACTAATACAGAATGGAATGCAATTCATGATCACTCTCGTTAATACGTAGACCCAATTATATTTTGGGATACCTTTAAAGTTTAAACAATGATAAGAGGAGAAACCATTGCATATTCAAATTTAATTCAATTGAAAAAGGGCAATAAATGATATAAAAGAGGTGTTGAAACAATTACAAGAATCCTAAGCTCGCGTCAATTGAGAATACATTTGAAAGAATCATTGAGGATCAAGAAAAATATAAAAACATCCAATCGAAGATCAACCAGGGCCATTTGATAAGAAGTCGGTTAAAATCAGTCGAAGATGGTGAAAAAGCTTTCACGTTTTTTTACCTGGAAAATTTTGAATATCAAGATAGAATGAATAAAATAATAACATACTGAGGTGAAATACTTTAAGAAATTCAAGATTACTGTGCTAAACTATATTCAAAATTTGATATGTGTACCGGAATGTATAAATAAGTCAAATTAAGATTTCCAAATTAGACAGTGATAATGAATCGTGCAATGATGAGATCACTGAAGACAAACTATATGCAGCATTAATGTTCATGAATGATAATAAAAGTCCAGGATTGCATGGTCAAAGCGGTAAATTTTGTAAAAACATTTTGATTCGAACTTTAAAAAGCATTAATAGACCTCGACCATACCGGTAGACTCTGACAAAATTCTGTCACCACAAGTAAGAATAAAATTTCGCACATTGCATTTGAAACATGTTAATACTTTTTAAACGCATAGGGTCAGGTTATAACAGTGATTTGGGCCGTTTTTGGCCGGCCGGTACATTTACGATCCCATTGCTTAATGTTTTTAGCCATTCCAGGCACAATGAGATCAGATCAGTTGAACGTCTGGCAGCCAACCGTAAATATATACTACTACTAGATGTCCATCTTCGCTCGCCGTATAATAAACAAACAAAGGCGATGTTGCACATCCAAGTGGCGGGCGTCACGGTTGGTTTTGTTCAGACAAGATGCTTAACGACGACGACGCTCCTGCATCACAGCTCGAAAACTAGCCCTGTTCATTGATGACTGATCGAAATATTTGCTGAAGGACGAAGAAATTTGATAAAAATGAACAAAAAATTGTGAAAATGAAGACACAGTCTGTCTTGCAAATGACCAGGATGATGTGACAACTTCCTTGTCGAAAGATAGCAAGGCATCAAAAATGCGATGCATTGCAAAAAATGTCAGTCAGATGTAGGTAAAGTGGTGACGAAAATGAATACTTTGCACTTTATATAAAAAAAAAAAACGCTTAGTAGCACAGCATTTTGGTCTCACTCCATCTCAAGTATTGTAGCTTTCACAGAAGTTTTTTCTCCACTTGACCTATAATAAGGGCTGCCATAAAGTCCTTATTTTTAAAATTTGTCCTTATTTTGAAGGTCTCTGTTTTAGGAAATATTTTTGTCCTTATTTCTAAGAAACATCTTTATTTTGACGTGTGTCCTTATTTTCAACCTTATAAATGAATATACCAGTAGATTAAACTTTGAATTTAGTTTAGATCTGGAACTTCATAAGAGATAAAATGAGTAAACGTAAAAAATTTGCCGTGATGATTATGAGAAAGAATTCAACGACGTCAAACGAAACGAAGGGCCAGTGATTTGCGCACTGCAGCTTTTGTGAATATAATGCAACCCAGAAACACAAGGCTCTGCTAAAGAAATTAATCAAACCAATCTATAAATAACTTTTTTAAGGGTCAATGATTATACAAAGGCTATCTCAACACTGCAAGCAGCTGAAATTTATTTCCATCATCACATCATTGAACATCCGACACTTAATATAAAAGAAAAATATTTTCAAATCATTCATGAGCGAATACCTATTAAACAGTGTAACTGAATGTCAAGATGTAACAACACTACTTGAGAAAGTATTCAAAAAATTTGAGCAAATGTATACGCAAAGTACTGCAGCCAAAATAATAACAACAAGATGGACAATATGACTCACGGAATACGAAAACAATTGAAGAAACACAGCAGCTGGAACGGAGATTAAGATGTATGTGATTACAGTCAAGTTTCCGTATTCCTGAAATCTTTAATTGACAAATTAGACCAAAACACCTAGCAGGTATGATCGCATATGTTAGTTTATAATAGTCCCGATGGTCTAACTCTAAAAAGTGTTTCAAGCCACGAATAATTTATATGTATGATATAGTAAAACAATTAAGAAGACTTTTATCTTACACTTAAAGGGGGGTCTGACAGATGTTTGGTCTAATATGGTATATCACATGTTGAAGGTACCAGTATCTGGAGCCCTACATACGCTGGAGAAGCAATGAAATGTTGTTGTTTTTTAAATATGACTACAGAATGTGTTGCATGTAGCTGTATAGCATTTATTTTGTTAAAAAGTCCTTGAGCTAATCACCTGCTGTAGACTTCCAGTGTGTAAATTAATTTATGAAATTTTAGCTGATCTACTGCAGTCTTTTGTCTCCAGATGTTTCAGAGAGTAGTAATAGATTTCCGTTTTTGAGGGAAGCCACGTCAGTAGTGCTGTTGCATATGTCAAATAAGGTATTTTGCAGTTTGCAAAACTTGGCGTTGCTTCAAATTCAGACATCTTCAAAATCCTAGCAACAGATGCAGGAAGAACCTACAAAGAAAAATTTCCCCGGTTCATCTGTTATTAATGACCTGAATACTGTTGGTAATTTTAGAAATAATAATCATGATCCAAGTATGTAAATGCTCAATAGGAGATAGATCTAATAGGAAAATACAAATGAATTAATACCCAAAACAATTCTTTGTGCTATACCTGTGCTTGATATTTAACAGACATTTTTAACAAGCTATTGAGTTAAACATGTTGGTCTGTTAGTTTACATGGCTGTTTCAAATGTTTTTTTAGACATATCTTCATAAATTCCCTCTAATGTGTTTCCATGCCAAAACCCCATCTGGTGACAGCAAATCATTCTTCACAAGTGAGTTTCGAGACGTCTGCAAATATTTATATTTTAGTTACGATATATATATCGAAATAAATTGCCCACAACGATGGAACCTTGTCTACCATCTAAGCATGTATGTGTTTATATATAAGTATAACAGCCACTTTGACAAAGTATTATTGGAAACAAAAATGTGAATACCCCATAAAACAAATTGGAATTAATAAAATGTAACGGTTCCAGGAGAAATATTAATGCATTCAATAAATGTGGTGGATTTTGCAGTAGCAAAAAAGTTATTGCTATTGATCACAAATCAATAATTAAAAAACACTCGACAAAATAATTCAAAACTTTTTGGCAAATCTAAAATTATAAATATATATATATGTTGAAGCCATGTTTAGATAATAGCAATAATAGGTATCCAATTTATGTGAAAAAAGTTATTAGTACCAGCCTGAAATCAAGCAAAATGGATTATCATGGCAAACGTAAAACACCTCTTATGTTGTAATATGCAGCTGGTGACTTTGTATACAATGACAGAATGAGTCTGGGAAAAAATTATCAAGATCAGTAGAACTCCATCATAAAACACTAATTAATTGAAGTTAAAATATGTGTGTTTAATTTAAGTTTTTCATACAGACTTCACAATTTCAATCACCCATCAGTCAATTTATATTCTTGCTTACTGCTTTGATCACACAGCATAAATCCTCACACTGCAACTTTTTTATGATCCGAAAATACACATATCTCTTATCAAAATTTACATTCCTTGACAAATCATTACTGTATTGGGTACCTATAAGAACATTTACAACTTACTCGTTTTTATGCTGACAATCGTAGCACAAATCGGCTCTACTAGACTACATCTACTCATGGGAGCTTTAAAGTGAATTTAAAATCTTACTGTCAATGTGCTTTCGAGTGCTGAACCGGTCCTAGGGCCTTCCCATTCAATTGATTGTTCTTCTATTTTGTTTTGTAATCTGCATTCTATCAGTTCTATAGTCAAGTATATCGTGTAATATTCCATGTGCACAACTAACTTGAATATTTATAAGTCACTCACTTAATCGGGGCAATTGCGGCCCGCAGGACAATAGTTTGTGGCCCCCGCCTTAGTATGAAAGTTTAATGTTAGTGTGGCCCGCAAGTCACTTAGCATGATCGGTCCATTTAATATAACAGCGTTTCCCAAACTGTGTTCCGCGGAACACTAATGTTCCGCGAGCATCTCCGAGTGTTCTGTGGAAAGGAAGCGTAAATACGTCTAAATTAGTCGTCATGGCGATCTGAGAATCGTGAGGTTGTCGCCCAAATGATCGTTTAATATGGCGTCACCGTCGGCCTAAAGCGGACTGACTAAGTTAGGGTAGTGGCATTTTCGTTAACTGTCGGACTAGATTTTTAACTGTTAATTTCATTATCAAATTTACAGTAGGCCTACTCCTTTTGGTTTTGTTTTTGGACACGTTTAGTGGACATAACAATTGTTTTGTTGTTCTTGTTCATTGACACGTTTTGAAGAAATTGCTTTTCTCTTTGATTACTGGACCAATTTTCAGTGGTTAAAGATGGAATTTTCTCCAGAAGGCTATTACTTTTAATTTTTGTCATCAAAATTATGTGGCGCTACGTGTCCATATATGTGAGCATAGATCTCTTGTTCTTTATCAATTTAACCCTTTCATTTTTTGGTGTTCCGCGAGGTGATATAAAAAGTGTTTTATTATTTATCCTCCAAAAGGAATATGCGGTGCGGTAACCTACCAGTACCGTACGTGTAGACCTGATATTCGATCGCGGGACCGCCTGATATAATTTTAAAACAGTTTTCCATGATTTTTGACGTCACAATCACTAACACTTAGACTTATCTTGATACTTTGTAACCATGTTTTCCATGTGGTGAAACATCACTGTCCATCGGCTAAATACTTGATTGAAACATCAGCGCATCATTTATAACAAGGTAGAAATTTATAATTTCGCACATACCTAAACGTGTCGTTTGAAGTGTCAAGAAAACTGGGGGATGAAATATTTCTTTGTTGAGCATAGGAGCATCCCGACACGTCTTATCTGCACATTTAAAGTTGCAGTGCACAAGGAATACAATTTAAACGAGTTGCTTAGCTTTTATTGTGGAAAACCTAATGCGGCCCGGACTCACCCAGACTCTGCTCCAGCGGCCCCAAGTAAATTGAGTCCGAGACCCCTGGTTTATAGCAATCATCGCAATGAATAGGGCTGTGAGACCGACAGAAAAAAAATTTGATTAATCGAATGAAGTTTCATACGACATCAGTCTGTTTTCTTGTACGACTTCACATTGGGACATGATAGAGTTGTGTCATCATCGTCGCATATGTAATTGCATGTATAGTCTATAAAGTCAAAAATCACAATCAGTGTAGGTCAAATATAATTTATAATCGAAAACTATACTGCTTAGCTGTTATATTTGAGTTAGATAGTTAGTTTATTTTAAAAACTCCATAATAAACCCAATTTAAAAATGGAGAATTCTGGAGAGCGAGCAAAACCTTTAAAAGTTTAAAAAGTTCAAATCATAACGAATATCATGTGCTGCTCACCAGCACACACTCACAATAAAAAACCACAAAAAACACAAACTTAAGCTAGGCTTGGGCCAGGAATAAACGCAAAAAAAATACGCGAATGTATAGAACTTTCAGGCTGTTTGCTACTTTTAAAATAATTTTCGCTAAAAAGGACCAATCTGATACAAAGATAACTTGTGGAATGCAATGTGACAAGGATGGTCAAAAGCCATGAAAAACTACACTGATTGGCAAATTGGTTCAAGATACATACAAACCTAAATCAAAACTATGCTGGTAACCTCTGTGCACGGTCACTCGTAAAAACATGTATCAGGAAAAACACTAATCACTCATAAACAGATCTGTAATTGTTGAGGCCAATATTCTCGAAACAGTATGCCCACAGAACAAAACAAAAACAATTATATATATGCCATTAATGAATGTTTAAAAACGCAGCGAATTGGAATGGTCGTATCGTGTCACAATACAAATTGTTTATGCATAAATAGTACCGAAAGAAATTGTTTGAATTCTCATTTATTATTTAGGTAAAATTTGCAGTACCGGTGATTGCATTTGCAGTATTATATCTGCTAACAGTTAATTTCAATTCCATACTCTTTTTGATATTCCTGATTCATTATTTTTCGATTCTGTTATGTTGCCTCAATGTCATTCTCATCCTTGCATCGTCTGTAGGCCCAGTCCTTCCGCAGCGCGGAAAACGTGACCACACCCGGCGATGTTAAAAAACTTGAGTTAATGAGATGTTCAAATAATTTGCTATTAATCAACCAAAGACCAATAAAATAAATCCAGTCATTTTTTCGTAGATACCCAACCTGTTTACATTAAAATTACAATCCAAACGTATAGTGACGCAATCTCATTCACGCCGATTTATTCAACTTAAAAATATAGGTAGGTTTACCATACGTCACGATTTAGGCGGGACAGTCCCGCTTTTTAGCGTCTTGTCCCGCCAAATCATCCAAAAGTCCCGCTTTTGCGTTCAGCCATCCAGCATACTACACGAACATGTTCTCGTTACTGTTGTTTCTGTTTAGCGCAGCGATAGCCTACTTACTGAAGGCGAATGCGTTATTTCACGCTAACATTGTTAGCAAACGTATCGTATGTAAAACCAATAGTAATTGGACTAAATTCGAATTATTTGTACCATATCGTTAACGTCAATTCCTTTCTATTTTTCGAACTGAACCCGATATTTGGACAGAGAATATGCGAATGAACTCTCGATGACTATATGGTCAATGAAGACAGATGTAGGCCAATGTAGTAAAACCGGAAAATGTAAAGTTAGAAAATCACAGCTAAGGGGTCGTTCGTTGTCTTTGGAGGCGTCCCGCTCTGAAGTCACAAAAATATGGTAACCCTAAACATGGGGGAACTCTCCGAAGGTTCACTTTCGAACTAACTATAGCGTAACAATAGTAAGACAATGATGTCACATAGATGTTCTAATGGCAGGCCGCTAGCGCTTCGAGTTTATCTTTATCGGTTGTCTGTTATCATGGGGTTTAGGTGTCTGTGATTTAGGGAGGCGAGCATGATGAACCTTAAGGTTCATACATGTATTTCTGTAATAAATACTCTTCACTGGGTGAGCAGTGTCTTGATCTGCATCATCACACCTTCAGACGCAGGTGAGTGTTTTGGTTGTAATGTCAACCCTACCGCAATCAGTCAACTCCCAGCAATTCAGGACAAATTGGATTTTTCGTTAAAGAACGCCCTGTGAAACTATTGGTTTGACTTTTTATAACATGGCTTTACCGGATCATACCAAACAAAACACCAATAACTAAAGTAGACTTTCCAATTAATTAGGATAAGATTGTAACTGTCGAAATGAAGACCTAACGTTAATTACACTGCGAACTGAGTACGGCTCAGTGGGTGGTATATATATGAGCCGTATATATGCTTTGTTACGGCCTTTTCTGTGAGCGAAGATTACGTGCGAAACAGCGAGAGGATTGCTCGACTCTTCACCGTCGTAACGTCGCTCACTTAACTTCTGATCCGGTTATGGCTTCCTCTACCATCAAGTCCATGCATCTGAGAAAAAAAACTGTCGGATTAATCCCATACCCAACATGGACAGGTAACCGAACGAGAGCCCGTGGTACCGTACGTCATATGATTAAGCCGTGCTGTCGGCTCCCAACCCCCGGGATGAATAAGAATATGTATCCTGCTTAAACATTCCAGATGTATGGCCGTGAGCAATAGGAGCAATTGAAATTTATCATAGATTCAAACTGAAATCTTGCATACACGGCTTACAGTTTGTATATATCGTACATTTTTAGCGCTCGTGGGATATTATTTTCGATATTTTTTAATATATTATACTTGATGAACAGTTGAGCACTACCAACATATCCGCGAAATTCTCCCATTATAGTAAAACACGTGATGGCGCTTAACCGTCGCTAACAGTGGTTATTAGGTCACAAACGTAAGAATTGAATATTTGCGATTCAATCCAATGTTAATATTTTATACAGCACAATGTTAAACACATTTTTAGATAGATGCTTCATACTTTTGGCCGACCTTTCGTTTCCAACACGTGAAACTTGGATAGTTTTTCGAGATTACCGCAGTGGTTCTCAACCTGGGTTCTTTCGCGGCCCATTTTCGTTGCATAAAAAATTCGGTGGCACTCTAACATTTTCATCCCAGTGAAAAATGACAAGAAACTTTTCCCAAAAATAAACACTTTCACTTTAATTATAATTAGAATGAAAATATTTAGAATTAAAATCACAACTCAGTAGCGAAAAGACAGCATCATAATTCATTGCTGCTACAATCAAAATTCAACTATGGTGACACAAATGAACTAAATTTATCAATAACTCTAGTAATTTTTAAGATTTTGTTGCGCCTGGAAATGTTTCTGTGGCCCAGCAGTGGCCCTTTCCTCACTCGTCGAAAACCCATGGTTTAGCTGGATCGTAACCTTCGCAATGTTTTTTGATGTGTGAATTTACTCAGATCAGAGAATTCTTTGTCAGGGCTATCAAACTGCGGGGATTATTCAGAGCGATATTTAATTGGCCTTGATCACCTGGACTGCCTGCCCTAGCTTTCACAGGTCACGTGACAATGATGATTCATGCATCTTGTGCCAATGTGGATTGAAATGCTAATTGATTCGACTCACAACTGTAGTATTAATTAATTTGAAGTACTTTTCCTTCTACAGTAAGTTACCGCACCCATCTGCAGTGCGTCACCGGTATCGAAAAACTTACCACTTTTGCGTCGCAAGATTTTGCAAAATCGAAGCGCTTCGCGGATCAAAAACCGTGTTCCCTTGAATAAAAAAATTATACAACGAAATATCAGATCTCATAGGATTCATAGAAAAGTTAGGAATTTTACAATATTCAACTGAAAATTTCAAAGCAGTTGTTCCCGTAGTTAATTAAAAATGCGATTTTTTTCATACGGTAACAACGAGAAAGAGAATTCTAACAACAACAACAACAACAACAACATAATAATAACAATAATAACGAAACGATCCATAGCTCCACTTCATGTCCAAAAAAAGGGCCGGTTTCACAACCTTATGTCCCGACGACTACTGCGCTACAACAGACGGTAATGCTCTGTAAATAATACAGGTTAGGGGTCGTTATATAACAGGTTGCTATCGTTAGAAAATTTTATTTAACTGATAAAAGATTTTTATCAGTTAATGTATTGTTAATTTGCAATGAATAAATGAAACGAAATTTTCAGTGTTTTTTGTTTATGCAATAGACATGAATTTCTCATTAATTATAAACCTTTTCTCATTGGTTTGTACCAATCTGCTGATAAACTACGTACGTCGCTGTCGTGCCGACATTGCGTGTTTGGAAATGCATATTTCAGACCAAATTACATATCCATGGTAGCCTATGAAGACTGATGCGGTATATTTGACAAACATATTTTCACATTCATGTTATATCTGTTTTTAGTTGGAGGTAAAACACCGAATAAACACTGCATCCCCCATTACTCCGCATTTGCAGTATTCGTTAATCAACCAGGGAATTGGGTCATGACATGTGAAAATAAAAATGGCGAGGTCGGATATGGAACGGTATGCAGATATCACTGCAACGACAAAACCATGATACCTGGAATTCGGCCCCATCGCCATATGCAGTGTTGGATGATATGGGATACCAAGAATTCAATTGTGACCACTGCTTGGCGAGGAGGACTAGGGGCATGTAGTAGTGAGTATTATTATATATAATGTGTATATACAGTACATATGTATTATTATTTATCTCAAGTTGCTGGTCAGAAGAAAGCAGAACATGCCAAGTTATTTCATATTGAAAGTTACTATACTTGGTATTTTTTTTTTAAATAAACTTTTACCATCTTTTTCATGAATATGGAAAGGCAACTTAAATTCAAAATTTATTTACTGTTTAATGGAGAAATGAGGTAATTATTAGATAGATAATTATTTTTGCCTGCTTTATTATGTTAGCACTTACACTTTTATTACGTGTTCACCATCCATTGTATTTATAAGTATATTATATTTTATATTATCATTGTTCAATGTACATATAAAAGTTAAAAATCGATAATTGATACTACTAAAATACAATATCATCAATTGAACATTCCAAGAAAGTATCGAATTCAAATTTTGAATTTCATATTTGCCCAGATCTACTTTTAAGTTCGTAAATGTGATTTGAATATGTCAGTCACTCTGCAATGATTATAAATTCAACAATTTTTTTATGCATCTTCACACCCACCCTAACGCTCATAACCCCTGAATATGGTATTTTGCTATGTCTTTACAAGCTTGTTATAATGACACACAGCCTCTAACTAAATAAAGCATTTTCGGGATTTGTCTTATCAATTTGGTAATTTTTCCAAATCATGGATTAGTCTTTAATTTATTTCTTGACGCTTCTATTTCAAGTATTACAGTATTATATTCCAAACATTTAAATTTTCTTCACTATTATGCTTCCTCAAAAAAGTTTCTATGTAAATAGAAAATATAATACAGTCTAAAATTATTAATATGTATCGTATCCATATTTACTTTTGCTTCACAGACGTTTTTTGTGGAAACTCTCCATTGCTCTATGGTGTACGTGAGCCAGAACTTTGTTATCCACCAAGGAATGAAGAGTATGGATATATTCTTAATGCACTTTGTGATTTTGTATGTGCAAAGGGTGGACTAAATACTGTTGTTTGTGTTAAAAGAGATCCAAATACACCAGGGAGAATAAATCATGGAATATGGAAGACTTGGGTAGCTCAATGTAAACGTGAGTTTTTCTGTTATATCAAGAATGCTAGAAATTGTTGATTCCTATTTCAGAAATATTTTTTTTAGCTTACGATTGTACTGCACCAAATCTTATGCCTGGCACATTTCTTGAAAGCTGTGACAAGGAGATTGATGAAGCCAACAATGTTTACAGATTTAACACTACCTGCAAAGTGACATGTGATGATTATTCATATAATGTGACACATAGAAAGCCAATAAGCTGTATTAACCGCCAGTATGACATGGGTTTATTGTCTGAATGGTGGCCTGAACCACCCAGTTGTGTCAGTAAGTATTCACTGTTGTACAACATTCTTTGTTACATGACTCACTATACTGGTTTAATAAGACGGTCGAATAGTAAATTCAAGGTTGGACTATTCTATGTAATAGGGTTAATCATGACCGTCAGATGTTTGATAGAACCATATTTGCCATATTTAATTTTTTACAAATGAAACGAATTATTATAGTATTGGAAAAAAATGTTCATTTGTTATTCAAACAACTTTGATTAAATATTTTTTAATTAATGGAGGATTCAAACAAACATATCAAAAAATATTACCAGAGGCTTTAAATTGATACTTTCAATTTATTTAGTACATGATACATGCACTCGCAAGCATTTTTGGAAATCACAATATTTACCAAATAAGTATTTGAATTTATCACAGATAGTTATAATGGATATTATATTTATTAGACTTGTGAATTTTTTGCTGTTGAGCAATGCTAATATATTAATGTTCATGCATTTAATATCCGTGTCTATTTCTGACTATATTCTCCAATATTCTAAGAGCAATATACAGTAATACTGCAATATACAGTAAGTACACAGTTGTATTTGAATATAGTGGTTGGCGTTTTGAGTCAATTCGTATAGCTGAGTGTAAAATTCTTGCACATGAAAGGTAAAAGGTGTCATTCATTATAAATATATTGTTGGTTTTGAGTAGGGAATGCTTTAATAAACAAGAGAGAAAATTTAAAATATGTCATTAGCAGTTTTATGAAATATGATTTCAAGCCGATTTCCCATATTAATATACCGCTAATACAAACACTTAACTTTCCAAACAGTATCAAATGTAATGCATCCTCTCTCATTTCATTTCTCAATCCGCTTCAAAAATGATTTTTAGGATCCTTTAAATTTCTGATATTACCCTGATATATTATAATGAAGCAAAACTTCATTAAAATACAGAACATATTTATTTGCGGTTTTATCAATTTATATTCATTTCAATACTGATGAAACTCTTATAGTGATCTCAGGTACTTTTCAAATTACATCAAGTGAATGCCATTTTTTTTTTAATTACAAAATTAACCTTTTTAAATTTCAGGGAAGCCTGTTTTATGCGCTCCCCTTTATGATCTAAAAAATCCAATTGAAGAGACATTTCATTGTTTACATGACAATGAATTGGCATGCAGACTTTCCTGTCTTGAAGGGCGTGCTGTTTTTGGCCCTCGATTACTGACCTGTAAACAAACTGGTGACTTTGATGAATATGGACTTAACGGTGTATGGACAAGTGAAGGATTTAAAGATGGAATGATGCCAAATTGCGTTGGTATAAACATATTACTATTGCACATTTTTGTTCTTTCGAATCTAATCTTTAAATGTATCTAACTTTTCGAATGATCAAAACCTTGGTGATGACATATTCTGAAATTAAATTTTGTTTGATATTCATTTGAAAAAAGAGCATGTCACCCACTTTTATAACGCCAATCTATAGTATCAGACATTGATCGATTAGTATAATGCTGTAGCATTATTGTTGAAAGTCATTAATTTGGTCATTCAAAAATAGCAAGGCCCTATGTGTTTGAAAAGGGCATATTCAAAGAGTCTCTTAACTAATCGTAACAACAGTAGATGGAGTTTTTGTTAATTAATTGATTAAATAAACCATTGCCTGGATCGAAAATAGAATATAGGAATAGGGCCCTGAGATCATAACACATTCAATAATAAAGGCATATTATAAAAGTATCTTTGTAGGATTACTGTATAAGTTTATTTTGAGTCTAAAATCAGCATAACAGATGATAAAATAATTGATAAAGACAAATATGAAGAAAATAAATATATAATCAAAAGAGCAAATAATACCTTAAGTAGATTGAGTAAGTAAAAATGTGTGTGTCAATCATTATCAATCAGTGAATAATATTTAATTGCTGTAAACTTTCAGAAATTATTTCACACAAATAGAAAACAAAAATAATTTTAAGATATGAAGCAGAAGTAAGTAAATCTGAGTTCTTAAATAAACCAGATCTATTTTATACTCTTGTTAGATACATACACGAAATATTTTTAAATTATTGTGATACATTACCCAAAACTTGGACACCAATTTATTTCAGACCTCTTTTCAATAGCTATTGTTTTCAGGCTGGTCCCATCAGCTACTGATAATTATTCAGTCAAATTATCTAAATTTTGATACTTGAATGTTTAATTAAGTTCAGTAAGCCATCCTTTTTATGTTTCAAGACAGAGTATGCCATGATATGTCTCATTTCCCTGGAGGGGATTTGTATTCATGCACAAGTAACATATATTTGGTTGGAACTGAATGTGAGTATCATTGCCCACTCGGTACATACACCGTTCCTAAAGGTGAAAAAATCAAAGTCGTTTGTGAAAATGATTATCTGGAAAGTTACATTCCAGCTTTTGATGGCATAGTGAGAGTGGAGTATTATCCATGCATTGGTAAGTAAACAACAACAACATATTCTTGAATTAAACTGATTACTTCCATGCACGAAAAGCTTAATTTTATCATGTTATTCTAATTTGGTTCAAGTCCAAATTTACAGAAAATGCTTGTAACAAATAGTCTCGCGCATGCCAATTTACATCTCAAACTCAACATCTGTATCATACAGTTACGAAAAAGAAATTGAAATATAGTATTAGCGATATTAGCAGATACATGTTTGTTGCACAGTTATAAAAATGTTAAAATCTTTAATTACAGATATTGTATGTGAGGAAATTCAAGTAGATAATATTGATGTTGAAGTAACATGTACAAACACCATTTATTATGACTCGCGCTGTAATTTTGCATGCAAAACTGGTTTAATTATGACTGAACACACTGAAGTTACTTGTGTAGATTCAGATGATGATGGAAATGGAGAATGGAATCTAGATTTTCCTGACTGTACTGGTTTGTGTTTTTATTGTGCCATTTTAACTTTGTATTTAGCAATTTTCATGAATATTCAATTTTCTTTAAAAATTGTTTACAATTAAAGGTGTCACATGCCCTGAAATTGCGCTGTCGTCGGGTTTGCAACTAGACTGCACAAATTCTAATAATCTTGGATCTTCATGCACTTTCACTTGTGATTCTGGATATATTCTGACTTCTGAGCAAAACGCAATTACTTGTATCGATCCTGATGATGACAGAAGGGGAAGTTGGGATTTATATGTGCCTGCATGTAAAGGTATATTGAGTACAATTTTTGTTTATTCCAAGTTTAATTTGTTCCTAATTTGGGTTATACTAAAATCAAGAATAGACTCGGGATGGCACATATCTTGGATTGTTTAGATGAAAATTATGATTTTTCTTGAATGCATTTGACTAATTACCTCAAAATATTTTTATTCCATGTATTTACAATCAAGTGGGTGGAACTGGTATGTAGAAAAATTTTTATTTGTCCATTGTGGGATGGATTATCATTGGTATTTATATACTCCCATCTATATCAGGGGTGGGCAAATTAAGGCCCGCGGGCCAGATCCGGCCCACCGGAGTGTTTCATCCGGCCCACTTGTGCCCGCTGAAATTATGACCATAGTTTTTAGGAATATAGATATTCGTTGAAAATATCGATGATATAAATTGAAACTGATCGTCGGCTAAAGTAAATACCGTGATTCATCGCGTATTATAAGCACCTGAATATGATGTGCAAAATTCATCCATCCGAATTATTTAGGTCATTAAAAAAACTCAAGCTCCTGGTATATCAGCATTTGGGCCTGAAAATTTTTTCGTGCGTTTGTGAATGCCCCAACATATGTTCTTTACTTTTGTCTTGTCTAGCGCAACGATTCCCAAAGTGGGGGCAAAAAAGATAGGAAACGGGTCGACAGGGGGCAATTGCGCATTCTCGGCGAGTAAAATTAAGTTAAAAACACCAATTGTTTTCCTGACGTGGGTATTTAAGCCGAGAACATCGAAATTATGTCGGTAAACTAAATTATCTCGAAATTTTCAATCGGAAACTATTGCTCAGTCCAGCGGTTCCCAAACATTTTGTTTGTGCGGCGCCAGTTTACTGCATTGGAGTTATAATGCTTTTACTTTATCGTATTAAATTGTACTCAGACATTGGGATTTTGCAAATGGTGATATCCTAAATTTATCTTAAACCAAAATTCAGATTGTAGTATTTCAGAATAGTGAAATTTTCATATATTGTAACTCGGCGCTACGGCGATTCACGTTGAAAATAATTGAATTAATATCGCGAGACAATTTTAATGCTCGTATCGGCCATGAACTGAATATTTTACGCAACAGAAAATCATCATCGGTGACAAAGTCGGCAATTTTAATGAATGTCGTAAGCGCGACGACTCGTTTCCCCTGTAAATGTACTGAAAATATAGTAACCGCAAGTCATCTGGCATTTTTGAGGAAGTAAAAAGACTGATAGACTTGCGAGTTGCGAATTTGCAAATAAACCGTTTTTGATCATATTGAGTTTTGATCATCCGGCCCAGTAATCCAGTCTATTATCCACATCTGGCCCACTCAGGAAAGTAATTGCCCACCCCTGATCTATATCTTGTGTTAAAATGATGTTGATATCTTTTAATAATATTTTGTTATATTGCTTCTTATATGTGTTCATAACTACAAGAATTGATCCTTCTATTTGTAATAACAAATACTTTTTTATTTATACTTGACAATGCATTTTCTTTATTGATATATTTTAGGTATAACTTGTCAAGAACTGGATGAGCTTTTCATTCCTGATGACACCTATGTAAGTTGCACGTCATCAAATAATTTAGACTCTGTGTGCACCATAACCTGCCCTGAACAAATGTCACTGAAAGGTGCACCAGATGAAGTGGCATGCTTGGATGAAGATGGAGATTCAATTGCAGAATGGAGTCGAGAGTTTTCACTTTGCACTTGTAAGATTAGTTATAGTTGTTGGCCAAGTTGTAGTTTAAGATGTTTCAGTATGACATGGTCAGTTCATCCAAGAATAATAAATACTATTTTGGTTTGATACTAGTTTAATTCAAAGCATAACTAAATATTGGATAATTACAAACATGATAACAACTGGCAAGACACACAAATTTTAGTTTCTCAAATATTTTAATGCTATGCAAGTTTTTACATAAGTTATAACATACCAATATATATATATATTCTTTGAAATAAATTGAAATTTTTTAAAACCTGCTAATGAGTTGGTATATTGCTTTACATAGCACAGATCATTTATATAGATTCCAGTAAATGGTCTTTTGATTTGCTGTGATTCTCCACTGGCTATCTTTGCACACATTTGTAAGTATTGATTCCATTATGCCAAGATGCTCATCGGAGTTTGGAAATACGTAGAAACAGACTTTGCAGTTCCGAAATCTTGATCCTTGAAAGCAGGCAATGGCATATGCCCACCTAAAACTTAACTGTTTTTGTCATATTTATAGTATTATTTTTCATATATTTGTGTTTTTTAGTGATTGAATGTGAACCTCTGGAACAATCTCAGTTTACAAGTGAGACTTCATTTAGTTGTTCTAATGAAGCTGTCATTGGCTCTGAATGTGTCTTTCAGTGCCAAGAGGGTACCCGATTACCTGTATCTTCAACTTCATTTTTTTGTAAGGATATTGACAGTGATCGTATTGCAGCTTGGGATCCTCCTGTTGAAAGTTGTGTCTGTAAGTAGAATTGGATTAAAGTGATGATATGCTATGGTAGTACAGTGATACCTCTGTAGTTGAACATAATTCGTTCAGGATTGGTGTTTGACTAACGATTTGTTCAAGTACCAAATTTTTTGGGATATGGGAAACTATCATACATATTTCAATACATTGCTTCGTATTCCCAAAGACCTAAAATATTAATAAAACGTGTACTTAAACAACAATAATTGCTGTCGCTGCCTGCGCAACATTAGCTTTCTTTATCATATCCTTATTTTTCAAAGGCGTTGAAATGGTAGACTTCGCTATGTACTGTAAGACAAAATCAGACACTCGAAACACCTTAAATATTTCACAATGATTTCTTTTTTCAACTCGATAGTAGTCCTCACTGTTTTCAGCATGCGGCCGTGTGCTCGGGTCGGCATGGATGTTCAAGCTTCAAATTTTGTCCGAGTACTGCAGCATTTTCGTCTTGAATTTTTTGGTCGGCTCCCAAATTGTTCGAGTTTCCAATCCTTAGCTTTACCGATGTATCACTGTACGTGGATTTTGTATTCATTCATTTATGTCAAAAGCACAAGTTGAATACTTCAAATTTTTCAATGTATCAATCATAGGTTTCAGAAATATGCATTATGTTTTATCTTTTATTTCACTTATATAATTTAGACTTACCTATTGAGTGCACCAGCCATTTGAGTGGACATTCAGTTGAATGTATTAATGCTATTTGGATTGATGGTGGTTGCAATAATGACGGTATTGATGCTCCACCAAAGCTTTCTGCTAGTAGGATATCAGAATTGGAAAACATACCATTAAGGTTTGATTACAATTATTTACAGGCCTAGGCTATTGTATCTATTTATGTTGCGTCTATCATTCAATTTATCTTATGCTGTCCATTATACTGCTGTCTGTTTTGCCAGTGACTTGCTGCAGCAATTTGAAGGTTTGAAATCAAGTGCAGTTAATGGGGATTCAATATCGCAAAGGAAATGCGTAGGATTTGGTGAGTTTAGGAATATATAAAGTATTTTTACATCGCATTTTTTGGACTGCTTCATTGAAGTACTTCTTTGAAAGATAAGTAAGTACAAGTTCTAATCTTAATATTGTTATCGTAAACTGTTAATTTGAAATAGTAAATGAAATAGGAGACAAATTAGAACAGGGGTCACCAAACTACGGCCCGCGGCGTAATTTTCCGGCCCGTAATAACACGCAAAAATTGCGAAATTTTTTTTTCAATGGAAATTTTTCCGAGCATTGTCTTCCTTGTTTATTTGATAATAAGGGCCAATCAGCAAGATGCAAAAAAAGTGACTTAATAATAGGCCTTTTCGCATCCGCTCAGACACTTTTGTCACCTTGATAGATTCAGTCTTGGTTGTAAACATTACTTCGTTTTTGCGATTTTGAATGCTATTCGTTAGTTTTTGGTTGTGTTTGGAAAATTTGAATCAAATAAGTCAATCATTATTTGCCTCCTTAAGAGTTTTAGTTTTAATAGTAGTGATGAAAAATTAGTTTAGAAATAGCTCTGACAAATTAGACTAAAATTATCTATCGATGCGAAACGTTTTCCGCGAAAGATGCACTCGTATACTTGTGGCGCGTGCTTTCGACGAAACTGTTTACGTTTCTTGCGCTGAAATGAACGACGAATGTGCATGTTGCGCTAATAGTACTGTGATTCCTCGCGTACTGCTGCAATTTCACAAGTCACACTAACTTTTGTACTGCCTAAATGCGGATATTCATGTGGGTATGTTACAAACAAATTAAAGTTCATTCGATTTAAATAAAAACTGCACCAGTGGATAGATCTGAGTGAAAATAAGAAGACAATATCAAGTTTATAAAAAACGGTCTAGAAGTAACAAAGATATCGGGATTTTAGTACCGCCCGACAGGCCAATTTTTTCCATAAGGATTGTATTACTTTTTGGATAATAACTGTAATAAATATGAAAAAAGAACACATATTAATTTCTAATCTTTCAATCTGCGTCACATCTATGGAATATTGAGACTATTTCAGGATTTTATTCTGGCAACGGTCATTGACACCGCCGAAAGTTCGTCACAAATAAGCGCTGGAGTTGTGCATGTTAGTTTGACATTGGTTCATTGTGGGTAATAATTAAAGATGTTCTGATAGAACAAACTTCATAAAAATTGGTAAGTATCAGGGAAATACACATGTTCACATAAATTTAATTGGTGTCCATAGACAATATCAAAATTTGCACTACGTATAACTTGAAATTTATGCGCTAATGAAAAAAATCAAATACCAGATAATAGTTGTTTATTTATCTAAATTATGTCAAAATTTCATGGAATTCCAAGGTACCGCAGGCAGTCCGTAGTCGTTTATATGAGCGGTATTCCAACGCGACGTAAAGGTACATAGCAGAAGTGATGCGTACATATTTTTTGGCGCGAAAAAGTGGATTTTTTAACATGTCTAATTCATGGCAGCAACAATTTGCTAACAGCTAAACTCAGGATAGTTGAATAGATATAGAAATCTTGTATATTTGTTTCCCTAGGATGTTCTCGACCTATTAAACCTTTATAAAGGTTTTGCCAGTTTTCCCAATCTTCTGTGTGTTCATTGTTTATGTTTTGTGTATGATTTTTTGCGGGAAAATCAAAATGTACTTGTTATACTCATATATTCTGCGATAGAGATAGAATTTAATATTCAAGTCCTCAGAAATGTAGAATATATTTATTGTTGAATAAATTGAATGGATTTCCAAACTTTTGTGAATTTATTGTATTGCATTGACAAAAATATTTGTCCGGCCCGTTTCAACACAGTTTGAGTCATACCCGGCCTGCGGTCAAAAAAGTTTGGTGACCCCTGAATTAAAAAAATGAATAAATATCTTGAAAAGCATACACCCAGATATTGCAGCTATATTTTTGCATTTACAGCCTATCCGGAGACTTGTACCAATCTTGATGGACCCCATACTGATGCATGTCTGATATCACTTTGGCTGATTGCGGGCTGTTCGCAAGAGGGTACCAGACATCCCCAGAGCCTCGCAAGTGCTCAACGTGAGGAATTGAATTCAATGAGTTTAAGGTATCACTGAATAAAACTTCTCAAGTGCATTTTTCAATAGATAGTTAGATACTAATTTATTTTGAATGTTATTCCACAGGAATGTAATTGATGATTTTAATAAAACCTACGAAGATGCAGCCAGTGGAATTGATTTAAAGCAACTCCAATGTTATGGATTGGGTATGCTGTAGTTTGAAGCATTTTTGTGAGATCATGAGGTATCTTGAAATAGAAAATACTAAACTAACACTGGTATACATTATTGTGTTAATACCGTATATTGATAGCGGACATATTATATTTGCTCACTGATGTTTGTGTTAAACGTATTGTATTATATAATGGTAGGTGGCAGATTGATATATTTAACTGCAATTAATGAAGCTCCAAGAATTTGTCAAGGTTGTACTCTCTCGAATCATGTTCAAATATAATAATTGCATCACATCATTTATCTGATTTAGTGTCATGCTTAGATCATGCTATTATTAGCATTCAATATGTAGCCTCTTCTTGAATTCCAAATGCTCCATGAGAAAAAATAACTGCACACCCATGCTAAATTTTATCTTGGTTTTTCATGGCTCTCCGATAAAAGTATGGTGAAAAATACTTCTATACTACCTCAACTTTGCATGTTGTTGATTCGATTGAAATTTTTTTTTTTTAGTCTTTCCTACCCATTGTATGAATTACAACGGTCCACACTCTATTGAATGCCTTGAAACCATATGGCTGTCTGCAAAATGTTTAGAAGAAGGAAATGACTCTCCAGAAAAGAGAGATGAAATAGAATTTACTCGATTAAATGGTTTGAATTTGAGGTGCATGGGATATTTGAGTTTGAATTATGTGGTATTGTTGTCAAACATTAAAACCTACATTATCTCAATTCTTATTGAAAAGTATTGGTAAATGACATTCACTTGAATACTTCCCTTGATGTATCAAATGTAAATAAATATAATGTCAATTAATTTATCTGAATCAAAAAATTTTAAAGTGAGATTTTTTTCAGAGATATTATCAATGAATTTAACAACACTTTTGCATTGGCTGATGGTGGAGATGAAGACAAGCAGATGTCCTGTTTTGGAATGGGTATGATATATTGCCACCTATATAATATGCTATTTTTCAGGCTTTTTCTCAACAAATGTTGTTTTAATCATGATCGAAATATATTTCTAGTGTACCCCACAAGTTGTATAAATTATTATGGTGCTCATAGCATTGATTGCTTAAAAACAGTTTGGAATAGTGCAACATGTACACCTGAGGGTTCCGAATATCCAGAGAAACTCAGTACTCCACAACATGAAAATTTGAATAATAAAAACTTGAAGTAAGTTTCAGACCTACTATACTTCATTTTAGTTTTATTTAGTATTTTTAAATACAACTGGAGGGAATATTATCTATTAGAGTATTAAAATAATTTTGCATCATATTCTAAGAAGAACAGCTTGTTTGAAGTGTAATAATCAAACCACAGGTTTTCCAAGCATGTTCATTTTCATTATATTGCTTTTTTGATTTAAATCATTCATTTTATTCTCTATATTTCTGTATGTGACCTGGGTTGTTTGGATGCTTTACCATGGTGGATACAAGATTTTATAGTAGAACGGAATTACTTTTTTCCACCAATAAAATATATGTGTTAGCAAAAGCTCATACATGCAATCTTGATAACATTTTTATTGTTTCCATTTGAATAAATTTATTTGTATGTGTTGCGGTAATGTCTTTGCCATAGTTTAATTAAATGTTCTTGCATCTACTTTTCAAACAGAGAACTAGCAACTTTATTTAATGCATTAGCACAATCAGCAAATGATGGTAGTGAAGAAAATCAACTCAAATGCTTTGGAATAGGTAATGGCAATAATGACATTTACAATCTTTTTATATTTGAACAATAAAAACTGTTTTAGTTATATTGAACTAATGTGTAATGATGTTTTAGTTTATCCTGAAAACTGTGAAAATTATTATGGATCTCATTCTGTCGATTGCTTGAAGACGATGTGGTTATCTGCAAAGTGTACACAACAAGGAAGCAAATATCCTGAAATTAGAGACACAGCTGACTTGGCACGTTTGAATGGCTTAAATTTGAGGTATTGGAATTTTATAAAAATCAATATTAGTAATATATTAAAACAAAATATTTATTTTTTAATTTATGTTGCTTTTGGATTCAGGGAAGTGTTATTGGAGTTCAATGAGACGTATAATGCTGCAGAAAGTGGTGATTCAGCCAATCAAGATTTTTGTTTTGGGATGGGTATGATACGAATAATCGCACATGTTTTCTTCAACAATATCTGTTAACTAATTTATACATTAATTTATGGTAGTTAACAAAACAAAATGAAAAGATATAAGCTAAAAGATGTTAATTTATATACAAAAACTTTTTTCCTGATTTTGTCAAGGTAGTAGTCACAAAACCACACTAATATGCTTATCTATATTTTTGTTTCATTTCATACACATGTACATGACCAATGAACATAGCATCATATATTAGTTTAATTTTTATTAAATATCCATATCATATTTTTTAGCTTATTTTATTTTTTCTTCATATACTTGGGGAATGATAGAGTATATTATTTTTTTCAGCATATCCCATTAACTGTGCAAAATACTATGGCTCACACTCTCTCGAATGCCTTGAAACTATATGGTTGTCTGCAAAATGTTTAGAAGAAGGAAGCAAATATCCTAATAAACTTGATGAGACAGAATTGAACAAATTGAATGAACTGAATCTAAGGTTAAACATTATAAACAAAAGTACCATATGGATTTTGACCAGTCTGTTATAATTGTAATTCTTTTTCCTTGCACTTTTAGGGAAGTGTCTCTGGAGTTCACCAATATATTTGATGCTGCGGAAAGCGGTGATGTAGATAGTCAAGGCTATTGTCTTGGAATTTGTAAGTGTGAATATTAGAAGTCCAAAAAACATGCTGTTGAAGTATGCATTTGTTTGTGTGATCCTATATTTTGTGGATCAATTGTGTTTTTGTATGAGGAATAATTTGAAGTTATGTATATATTAGTATTTTGCTAATTATTTATTAAAAGATGTAATATTATTATCAAAAAATTGATGGACACAAACTCAAGTTTCACTATTGTTATTTTATGTTTAAAGTATTATTTTTTTCAGTTTTATAACTCTATAGCAGGGTTTCCCAAACTGTGTGCAGCCAAATATAAAGATTTCTTATTTAATGTCTGCTGATAGGTGATGTATTTCGTAACAATATATATATATATATATATATACAGAGTTTTTAATTTTGCCACAAATTCTGTTAATTAACTTCGACACTATTTATATTTTTTGTCATCAATTTCAGAGAGCGAGTGTTCAACGATTGTCATTAGAAATATATATTGGTACAACACATACAATATACAGTACACCAAAGTAATTTTTTAATTTTTTCATGATTCTGCGAATATTAGTTTTATGAGCTTACAAAAATTAAGAGCTAAAAACGATAAAGACAAGGAAATCTTGTTTCAATTTTTTTTACAGATGAAACGCATAATGTTTGCGGAAAAGGGATGAAATAAAACTTTCATTAGCAATAGGTGTGCCGTGACTTTTTTTTATCTCGTAGTTAGTGTGCAGCATATTGTAAAAGTTTGGGAAACCCTGCTCTATAGCATAATTGTATCGAGGAGGATATTTAATATAATACAAAATCTACATTGAGAAGATTTAGTATTGATGATCATACTCGATATTATTTTCCATTGCCACTGATTATCTTAAAAAATTTGCCAATGTATTATTTTATTTTAGCCTATCCCGAAAGCTGTGTTAATTACTATGGGCCTCACGCTCTTAATTGTCTAAATACAATGTGGTTAACTGCAAAGTGTTTGTTGGAAGGGAGCAAATATCCAGAGAAAAGAGATGAAACTGATTTGTCTCGTTTAAATGGATTAAATTTGAGGTAACCTTTCTGCATACCAATTGTGATTGTCATCTTTTAATTCAATGGTGGTATTATGTTTTCAGAGAAGTCATAATAGAATTCAACAATACTTTTATTTCTGCTGAAAATAATGACCCAGATAATCAGAACTACTGTCTGGGATTAGGTTTGTTAATGAATATCTTTTTTTTAGTTTCTTTTTTGCCTCTGGTTCGCTGATCCATTTTTTTTTCAGTTTATCCTGATGAATGCACAAATTATTATGGTCCGCATCCTGTTGACTGTTTGAAAACAATTTGGTTCTCTGTGAAATGTTTGGTAGAAGGAACCTGGTTTCCAGAGAAAAGAGATGCTTCTGAGATAGCTCGTTTAGGAGATTTGGATATCAGGTATGGGCTAATCATTGATGATAGTAATTCAATCTGGAATGAAGTTTAAGTTCATTATGTTTGTCCTAGTGTGGATTGTGATATTTGATTTATGTTACACCTCTTTTTAAAAAATTATTTTTTAATCATTTCACAACCCTGTATTACATACAATGTCCATAATTTTCTAATTTAATGTATTTAATTTGAAATAATTCCATTCTGTCTTCTGTCCCTCAATTCTGTGCCTGTACTGGAAAGAAATCGAATTGAAATTTTGAGTCAATGCTTTATATCACCTGGGTAAAGCTAGCAGTCAGTTCTAGAAGACAGTTATTGTTTGAGTACTGAATTTTCAAACTTATCATATTTGTATGCATCAGAGAATTAATTTTGGAGTTCAACAACACCTTCAATACTGCTGAAAATGGTGATGTCAATAGCCAAGAGCATTGTCATGGAATTTGTGAGTATTGTGTATTTATGTGTGATAGTGGTTTACAATTCTTCCATCTTCCTGAAGTTCATGCAGCAAATTTATTGTTAAATATTTTACTATTTTTCCAGCATATCCTGAAAATTGTCAAAAATACTTTGGCCCCCACTCTCTAGAATGTCTTGAAACGATGTGGTTGTCGGCAAGATGTCTGAGGGAAGGATCTAAATTTCCAGCTAAAAGAGATTCTAATGATTTATCACGTCTGGATGGCTTGAATATTAGGTAATTTTTTTCTAGCATGGTTCAACAATGTTTGGTGTTTAGAACTAGCTCCAGTTCGCTGGATAATTCTTAGCTCAGTTTTGGATAAGTTTACATGTTTGACTTTGTTTTTATAGAGAAGTGGTCTCTGAATTTAACTATACATATCTTGTTGCTGATAATGGAGATTCAAATGAACAAACTTTCTGCTTTGGAATTCGTAAGTTTTTTTTATAAAGTAGTTTCAATCCTTGCGATAAACTTCATCATTTATTTCACAAATTTTAAGTGAATACTAAAATAGCCAGAAGGGAATTATTATTTTCCCTATTTTTCCAGTCTATCCTTCAAACTGCGAGAAATACTATGGCCCTCACACTGTTGAATGTCTCGAAACAATATGGTTGTCTGTAAGTTGCTTGGAAGAAGGCAGCAAATATCCAAGTAAACTAGATATGACAGAACTTGATCGACTAAATGGTTTAAATATAAGGTAAATATTAGGATATGGTGACCGTACATTTGAACCCATGTACATTTGAACCCATGTGTATATCCGCGGGTTCAATCTATATGCGGGTGTTAAACCCATGGGTTAGGGTTAGTATGGGTTCAAATATCCGTAAAACAAAAAAAAATTCCATAGGTGCAATAGTAGGCAGGTGCAATTGCCATGGGTCCAAATGTACGTGGGTTCAAATGTAATGGAACCTTAGGATATATGCACACATGAAAGTAAAAATATATTCTTTATGCAATATTTTTCTATTTAGAGAAGTGGTATTGGAGTTCAATGACACATTTGCTGCTGCTGATGGAGGCGATGCCAAATATCAGGAATTTTGTCTTGGAAAATGTAAGATTTTTTTTTTGAATTTCTATTTTACTGTCAAAAGTGATTCATTCAATGGCATTTAGGTGTAATGCAGATTTATATATCTATATTTTTACTCTATATATAAAACAAATCATATAATGTAAAATTCAGCTTACCCTGTGAATTGTGAAAATTACTATGGCCCTCATTCTGTCGAATGCTTGAATACAATTTGGCTGTCTGTTAAATGTTTGGAAGAAGGAAGCAAATACCCTGAAAAGCGAGAATCTTCAGATTTAACTCGATTGGATGGCTTAAATATCAGGTATTTTGCATAATTTTTTATTGACATTTTTTTTGTAAATAAACTATAAAGTTATCCTTTTTCCATAATTCAGAGAAGTTATTACAGAGTTCAATAATACTTTCATAGCTGCAGACAATGGAGATCAAGATAGTCAGAATCTCTGTCTTGGAATTGGTGAGTCTACATATTTATCTTAATGTCACTTTCATGGTGACTTCATGGTAGACGGAACAAGGGTATTAAATTTTATCATGATTTGTTCTTCTGTTTAAAAAAAATACACGTAGTACGAGTTATAATGTATATTTAGTTTATCCAACAAATTGTATCAACTACTATGGACCACATCCTGTTGAATGTTTGGAAACAATGTGGTTATCAGCTCGATGTTTAGAAGAGGGGACCAAATATCCTATGAAGCTACAATCTGCAGATTTGACTCAATTAGATGGTCTAAATATCAGGTATTTTGGAATACACAATTTATTATTGAGGTTTTATTTGTAACGTGCCATTGACAACTTCTAGGCTCTGCTGGTTTTGTGTGTTTGTATATTCGTTATAAAATATTAATATTCAAAATAACAAATATTTCATTTTCAGGGAGGTGATTCTTGAATTCAATGCAACATTCAATGCTGCTGATAATGGTGATGCCGATAATCAAGAATATTGCCTTGGAATTTGTGAGTAACTGTAGTGAAATTGACCATATACCTAAGATTGGTAGAAAATTGTTTTTTATTTTCGTCTGTCATTTTAGCATATCCTGAAAATTGTCAAAACTACTATGGTCCACACCAAATGGAATGCTTGAAAACGATATGGTTATCTGTGAAATGCTTGGAGGAAGGAACGGAGTATCCAGAAAAAAGAGATTCTTCTGACTTGGCACGCTTGGATGAACTAAATATAAGGTACGGTAGTTTTCTGATAAAATTACAAAACAGCTAAACGATTAAGCAACAAAATTATGATCATGGATATAGGTTATTGTTTTCAGGGAAGTGATTTCAGAATTTAATGACACATTTAATGATGCTGATAATGGGGATTCAAATAATCAAGAATTTTGTCTTGGACTTGGTGAGTCTTGATCATATGATATAATTAAATCATGTACTCTATTCATTTGCTATAAATTGTTGTTAAATTATTTTACAGTTTATCCTTTTCACTGTTCGAATTATTATGGTCCACACACAGTTGAATGTTTGGAAACAATATGGTTATCAGCAAAATGCTTAGAAGAGGGAACAAACTTTCCAGAGAAAAGAGATTCTTCAGATTTGGCTCGTTTGGATACTTTAAATATAAGGTACCAAATTTAAGAGAAGGGCGATTAGGACTAATGAATTAATTTACTTTTATTTATAACCGGATTGATATTATTGTAACTATTTTTACCTGTTGTATGCTGCCGGCAAACATAGTTAGAAAACATTGCCAACATTGATATTTAGAAAGTTCAATAAATTTTTCTGCTAGTCAAAAGATATAATTGTTGCCTTTTATATTAAATTGAAAACATCAATTTACATAGGTAAAATTTCAAATATTTACAGATACTTTTACCTCTTATCACAGCCATCATTCATTGGTATTTCAAGTGTAGTATGAATGTAAAACATATTGACATACTGACATGCCATGCAATTTGTTCTGTATATTTTCTTTTTTCTTTGAATTGTTAGTTTGCCAAAAGTTTGTTTTATACTATTTTAACAGAGAAGTAATTTTAGAATTCAATGAGACATTCACTGCTGCTGATGATGGAGATAAAGTGAAACAGGCATATTGTCTTGGAATTGGTATGTTTTTTGCACTCATGAATAAAAGATAGCATGTTTAGAATGTTATGGAAAATTTAAATTTGGTTTGCATCTAACAACATGCAGACTTAGTGTAGGATTGAGAATATTAATCCTGTTTAGATCTAATAGTATTGAAATTTGGGTCCTGTTACATCAGTGGTTCTCAACCTTTTACCGCGTACCACTTTGCTGTTATTTTAACTCTGGCCGCGTACTACTAAAAAAGTCTCTTTTTGGCGCGAGGAACAATGGCACAAGACACGCGTTTTTATAATGTAATAGAGATTTATGGGATTTTTGTTTGTTTTGATGTTCAATAGATTACCCTCTTCACTGTGAAAACTACTATGGCCCTCATTCTATTCCATGTCTAACAACAATATGGTATTCTGCTAGATGTTTGGAAGAAGGACTAAAGTTTCCTGAAAAAAGGGATGAAGTAGAACTACTACGCTTAGATGATTTAAATATAAGGTTTGCTTGAATAACTATATTGATTATATTTTTGTAGGCAAATCCTGCGCATATTGTGTACACATACAAGTTCAATGCATTAATATACTAGTTTTCATATAAATTAGGATACCTTCTATATTTGAATTGTCTTTTTTTACAGAGAAGTAATATCAGAATTTAACAATACTTTCATTGCTGCAGAGAATGGTGATTTGGAAAATCAAACTTTTTGTATTGGTTTCGGTGAGTCAATGCTAACCGACAAGCAAGTTTTTATTTTGCACAAATAAATTTTTAGACTTTTTTGCCGGAAAGTCAGAGATTCCCATGATTTCAAATAATGTTCAGGTTATCCGGAAAATTGTGTGAATTTGTACGGTCCTCACCCTGTTGAGTGTCTGGAAACAATGTGGTTGTCTGCTAAATGTTTGGAGAAAGGTAGTAAATACCCAGCTAAAAGAGATGAGACAGAATTGCGTCGTTTAGATACTTTGAATATTAGGTAGGTAATTAGTTTATTAATTATGATAATCGTAAATTTTGGAATACTTGGAAGTAGCTCAAATAACTCTCTCCAATTTTTACAGGAACATTGTTGTTGAATTTAATAACACATTCATTGCTGCTGACAATGGTGATCCAGAAAATCAGTCTTTTTGTCTCGGGATTAGTAAGCAATTTTGTGATATTTTCCTAATTGATAATGATAAATACAGTTTTCAATTGAATATCATTTTTAAAATTTAAAATAATAGTACTTAAAGTATAATTGTGATGGTGAGGCATATTTTTACTCTTCTATGAGGCGACAAATGCAAAACTGAATGCTGAAAATGTTCCTTGAAAATATGTTGAAAATGTTGCACTATATAAATAATAATATTAATCATTGTTTTTAATTTATTTTCAAAATAATATTATTTATTAGGTTATCCTACTAATTGTGTGAACTATTATGGTCCTCATTCCATTGAATGTCTGAAAACAATATGGTTGTCTGTAAAATGCTTGGAAGATGGAACTAAATATCCAGAAAAAATAAGTACAGCTGAAGTGGCTCGAATAGACAAGTTAAATATAAGGTCTGTCATTTTATTAACATCTGATATGTTCTTGTTTATTCTATTATGCTTCAAATAAGAATTCATAACTTTTATTTTAGAGATGTTATTGTGGAATTTAACGATACGTTCATTTCTGCTGACAATGGAGATACAGATAATCAAACTTTTTGTCTTGGCATTGGTATGTGATAAAACACAACAATATTTAGGATGTTGTCTTAATTGATCTACTCTCTGGTAGAAGTTTTTTTTTAAATTGATCAACTTTATGCTATTACTTAAAAATTTTAGTTTGTGTCTAATTTTTAAGTTATTAATTTATTGAAGGGTTTGAATCAAATTTAATTGTCCAATGATAATTGTTATCTGTTATTATTTATCACTTGTTTTTATAATATACTAATATACAATAATGACTTGAATCTCATTATTGAATAGATTCTAGTTTGAGAAATTTTTAAAATTTTGTATAAATATGTACATTACAAATTAACGCAAAAATTTGACAACGGTATTGTTTTAATTATTACAGGTAAAGCACATTATTGTCATTGTCTGATTTCATCTTTTGTCTGATTTCAATTACTCGTGATGATACTTTTTCAAATTATTAACAATAACAGGAATTTTATACATTCAAATAATTTAATAAATTTTGTCATACCGTTAGTGCCGCCTGATATTTTTAGGAAATTGGAGAAGCAACATATCAAGATTATTTGCCATTCCTTTTAGGAACACCTACTTGGTTTCACTTAGCGAATATCACATCCATCTAAGTGTAATTTGTACTTGATTTGTTTGCATACACAAATCATAAAGTATTTTTCAATCAGTGAATGTTACATCATATTATTCTTGCTCATGTTGTTCCACAAGTTACTAAAAAATAATTTTTATTTGCATGTTTTTGTTTTCAGCATGATTAAACCTTTTTCTACTATGTTTTAGCATATCCCAATGGCTGCACCAATTATTATGGTCCTCATCCAATTGAATGCTTGAAAACAATATGGCTATCGGCTAAATGTTTGCAAGAAGGAATTAAGTACCCTGACAAGAGAGAATCTTCTGATATTGCACGGTTGGATATTCTTAACATAAGGTATATTGGATTGTTTTCAAACTATTATTGATAGAGAATCATACTGTTTGAAGTTTATTCTGATTACCTATTTTAGAGAAGTGATCTTGGAATTCAATAATACATTTCTTTCTGCTGATAATGGTGATACAGATGGTCAGACTTATTGCCTTGGAATTGGTAAGTGAAATTTTTTTTAATTTCAATGAAGATTTTTTGTTATATTTAAAACTATTTTTCATGCAGTTTATCCTTCTCATTGTGTGAACTATTATGGTCCTCATCCAATTGAATGTTTGGAAACTATATGGCTAGCTGCTAGATGTTTGGAGGGAGGTACTATGTTTCCAGAAAAGAGAGACTCTGCTGAATTGCTACGTTTGGATGACTTGAATATAAGGTTGTTGTTTGTCATTTGTTCTTTTTTCATATTTTCTACAATTGTCATGTGGCGACGTAGTAGTCCCATTTTCTTGCAATGTAACTTATCTGAAGTGGTTAGGAACTTCATTTAAACGAAATTCTCATTTAACTCTTCATTTGTAGTATAATTTTATATGAGGTTGTATTTTATTTGTATCCAATATGTTATTTTTCTGTTTGTAATCGCAGGAATATTTGTTAGATTTATTAGTTTTCTCAAGTATTCCCAAACTAATCCTTTGCAGGGAAGTGATTTTGGAATTCAACAATACATTTGTATCCGCTGACAATGGGGATGTGGATAATCAGACTTTTTGCCTCGGAATTGGTAAGCGGTTAACTGTTAACATGTACCATGATAAATGCTATTTTTATGATGGTTATACTTGTAGGTAATGTTTACAGGTTAACTGTTGCAACTTCATATAAATTTTGTGTGTATTTTGTACGCCATCAGATCAACGGTAACAATTTAAATATTTTTAAGCACATGAAGAAATCTTCATTTTCTCAGGTTTTCTGTTGCTCAGTGCTTGTCCTAATATTGTACTAGTATTTTATCTACGAAATATGTTTGTATAAATTGATCAGTCACAGTCATACTATGCTAGGTATTGTAAAATATAGATAATCACTGGGAGTGGGGCCAATTTGCTAAACTGATCTCTTATCAGCACAGCTGATTTATGGAACTAGGACTAGAGATGTACCAATGTATTGGGTATCGGTTATCAGTATCAGCATGGATGGCCAATTTGAATTTAATATTCAAATATCGTTTTTTGTTTTGTTCATAAGAGTGCTGAATATCGCATACACATCCTACCACCTACTACGTTTTGATTAAAAATATTTCACAATTATTTTATTCACTTTTTATCTTAATCGAAGAAAGACATGTGACAATAAATTACAGCCAACATAAAAGGATTTCAATTAGCGTCAACTTGAAGTGCTCATAACACTGCAACTTACGGTAGTCCAAAATAGTTTGTGCAGCAGCGGCAATAAATCTAGAAGCAAATTGTGTCGTAATTATTTGTTCTCATCTTTGGTTTCGAAAGTGACCGAACATAAAGGGAAATTTTTGCATTTCATGCAAATTGATAGCTTAAAAAATAGCTCTTAGATATTATTTAGTATTTATCGCGGATTTTTTCAAGAGCATGGTGTTGTTGATGACAATATCGTTCAGTTGAAGTTGGCTGTATTAATTTATAATCCAAAATCAAAGCATAACCGCTGTCATGAAATATATAAATCCTTGCCGACTCGAAAAATAAATTACGATTTTCGGTCTTATTATTTCTTTGTCAGTGGCCAATGGAAATTTGGGAATCGAGTTCACTTATTTGATTATGGCGATGATCGAATATTAATATTTATATTTTCAGAATTAACGAATGGTTTCGTGAGTAAAATAAAAATCAAAGTCTGTAGAAGCAGAACAATTAATTCTTGTGTAGAGGAATACCGGTAATTGTGGCGATAAACAGTCAGAATTTATATCAAAAATTAGCTGTATCAAAAAGTGTGTGTGCTGATAAGGACTTTGATTTTCCTGTATAATTTAAAACATTCCACTGGGCGCATAGTTGCTCTTTCTTCTGTGCTTTCCAAGATACATCACAATTCATAGGAATGAATACCGTAATGTTTATTAAGTCTCTCTTCTTAGAAGCGAGAAGACATTAATTTCAATATTATCACACATGTCATTTGTATTCATAGCTGCTTCACAATGATAATATTATTAAGCTTAGATTCTATGTCCCTGGATTTTGAAAAAGTTAAATAAATTTATGTGGTGGATTTTAGACTGTTTTCGCAATTCGAGAGCCGAAAATATATTTTTTGAATGTATTTGAAATAGTCAAGTAATTGGTTATGACCATCCCTGGGTATCAGCAATATCGGCCATTTTTTCGGTATCAGTAATGTATCGGTTGAATGTAGACCGATATTCCCGATATATTCAGCTTTTTAATCTGGCCAAGAATTATTTAAAAATTAATTTAGAATACAAATGTGGAAATAATTTTTTGCCTGGAGAGATCATGTTAGTGGCATTTGCCTCGTTAACTCCATGCCCGTTCACACCTCCCCGCGAATAGAAACGGTAACAAGATTCTGCTCTGTTTTCAGCTAATTTGGCTATTTTTGATGCCAAATTTTATTATATTATTATTATCATCATTTGTTATTATTGACTTTCTAATAGGACATGGTGATTATAAAGAAATATACCAATTGAATATTTTCTAATATGTAAAATACAAAATACGATGTTATATTTGCACAAAATCCTGCACAGGCAACTCAAGGTATCAGTTTCCTAGGTTAAGTAAAAATTTATTTACTTTACCATCTACCGTAGCCAAACCCTAGAATATATTTTTTTCGAGCTGAGAAGGCTATCGTTGTAACCCGTCTACCCTGTAATTACATAGTATCGAAATATTGGTATTGGAATATCAACAACATCAGCGTTTTTTTGTTGGTATCTGATTGGTATCAGTGACAAAAGTAGTACATCTCTAATAAGGACATGACTGACCATGTATTCAAGTTATGTCATTTGTTTTCCATTGAGAAGGTATAGATATAAATTATATTTGATGCTCCATTCTTAGGGAGACTGAATAAGCGAGTGATTATGTTTTCATATCGTACCAATTAGCTCAAATTTATTTTTCTCTAGATATAAAGCTTAAGGTACATGAATGAAACTTTATGTTTAAGCAAAAGTTTCAAACCATACCAGTGTTATATGACACACACACATTTTGATATTAAGACATGAGTGCTTCTATTTAACAAGTATAGAAGATACAGTTTGGAGGATAGTTAGCATAATTTCTCATCTTTCATTCCGTGACTTACAATTTTCATGCAACCATGATTCTAAAAACAACTCCTCTTTCTAATATTACTTTATTAAGATAGTTACCTAATACCATGTAAATCACGATTTAATTAAGCCATCAGATCATCTTTCCTTAACATTGCAATAAAGATGGAGTTTCCTCATGCTACATCATCGTATGACAAAAATTCACTGTTTTGTTTTATTTTCAGTTTATCCTGAGAACTGTACCAACTATTATGGCTCCCACTCTGTTGAATGCCTAAAAACAATATGGTTTTTCGTGCAATGTTTGGTAGAAGGATCTAAATATCCTGAAAAGAGGAATGAAGATGAATTAAATCATTTGGATACTTTGACTATTAGGTATTGATTATGCATGTAAATCATGATCTAGTTAAAATTGCTTTTAAATGCTCATCCTATATATTTTATAAGGGATGTAATAGTGGAATTCAACAATACTTATATAACTGCTGATGCTGGTGATCCAGAGAACCAAATGTATTGCATTGGATTTGGTATGTTCTTTTGTATTCAAATATTTTTTTGAATTCATTAATGATTGTGCAATTTTTACTTCATTATCCAGCATATCCTGAAAATTGTGAAAACTATTATGGTCCTCATTCTATCAAATGTTTGGAAACAGTGTGGTTGTCTGCCAGATGTTTGGATGAAGGAAGCAAATACCCCGAAAAAAGGGATAAAATTGATTTAGCTCGTTTGGATACATTAAATATAAGGTATGTGGTTCCAATTTTAATATTTGCTGTTTATGTTATAAAAATGAAATTTTCACATTGTTTGATTAAATTTTTTATGTATTTTAGAGAAGTGATATTTGAGTTTGACAACACTTTCATTGCTGCTGACAATGGTGAACCAAATAATCAAACTTATTGTTTTGGAATGAGTGAGCCAAAGTTTTTCTTGCTTTTTTAGTATTATTTACCGGTATATGTTCCATATTATTTTTAGATTGTGATATTTATTATTTACCGTAAGTATTGACTTCGATTTTCTCATTTAACTCTCTCGCCGCTCGTTAGTCCATATGGGATTCTCAACGCTATTAAGTCTAGCACATGGTAACCTACTGTTAATATCGCTCTTAGCTGTTTATTGACGTAATGCCCTGATATGAGAGAAGCGATAAAACCTTCCAGCCGTGACGCAAAGTGCGAATCGTATAAATAGCGTGGATTTCAAAATCGCCTGTCAGACGTCTGAAAATGTCGACTCAGCTCAGACAGAAAATACTCCTTTATAACGACTTATTATTGCTTTAGCATGTATTTTCAGTCATACTAACTATCCCTGATCATTCCTGGCGCTGTGTTGTTTTGATAAATATGATTTCGACTGCTCCATAGTTGGCAGAGGTATGGAGATTTTTTGTATGTAAAAAAAACGTAAAATTAATGGTAATTTTAACGCGTGAATGCGCGTATGAGATTGTTTACGTCGTTCTACGCGCATTTCCGTCGAAAAAATTTAATTTTTTTGCATTGGGGGTGGTCTGTGCAGTAATAATAAGAGCTGTGACGTCATCAGTATCGGTAATTTGACCTTGAACTTGACAATACTGTAAATACAATTGTGAATTTCAGAGTAATAACCATTTATGCTATAATAGTCGTTTCGGTATTGTTATGTTAGGAAAAACTTGACGAAAACGTTGAAGAAAAAACTAATTAATTAGGAATTAATTATTAACCCTCTACTGTACACAGAATATCTCAAAGTCCAATTTTTTTTTTAGAAATTTTTGAAATTTTTTTGCAAAATTTTTTTTTTGAGGAGTGTGTTTTAAAGATATATTGCTGAATAGAACTCTAGCAGACGCTTTCAAAAAGCCATGATTGAAGCTTAAGGGCTTAATGGTTGACAAAAAAAAATAAGTTTAAAAATACCCATAAAATGGTCAGGGATTGGAGCGGTCGGAAGGTTAAGTACGAACATGTGTATTTTGTGTTCATGCTTTTAAATTTATGACATTGTGGAGTTTAAGATAAATATTGAACTGATCTGTTCGGTAACAACAGGTTTTGTTTCATAATATATTGGACAGCTTTTTATTATATTGATTTTTTTTAATTATTGCACAAAATTATTCATGAATTAACTCATCACTAGTTAAATCACAAGAGAATGATGCCTATGTATATGGAAATGAAGGGGAAATGTTACAAAAATATGACTTCACTTCAATTGTAGTAAAAATGTACTTTGGACTTCGTTGTTCACCGTGTAGACTTATTATGTGAATATTTCAGTATTTCCCAAGAATTGTACAAACTATTATGGACCTCATTCAATAGCCTGTTTGGAAACTATATGGATATCTGCAAAATGTTTGTCGGAAGGAACTAAATATCCAGAGAAAAGAAATCCTTCAGATTTATCGCGATTGGATAATTTGAATATAAGGTAAACTGTCAGAAATATTGATAGTCTTCAAACAAAATACATATGAAATGAATAAATACAGAAATGAGATTGTATTATTGCTGAGTTGATTTGTTGAATTAAATGCAGTGAAAGAATAGGAAATTAATTTTCTAATATTATTTTTATAGAGAGGTCATTATAGAATTCAACTTCACATTTACTACTGCTGACAATGGTGATGTAGAAAATCAAACGCTTTGTCTAGGCATTGGTGAGATCTATTGCTATTTTGATTTTGTTGTTCATCGTATTCATTAATCTGTGCAGCTTGCATGGCATTACCAATTTGTAAAATCTTCCCAATTTTCAGTTTATCCTGCTAATTGTAACAATTACTATGGTCCTCACTCTGTTGAATGTCTTGAAACAATTTGGTTATCTGCACAATGCTTGGAAGAAGGAAATAAATTTCCTGTAAAAAGAGATGAAGTTGAATTGGGACGATTGGATGAATTAAATATAAGGTTTTATTAGATACATGCTTATATTTACGGCATGTGCATATTGTTCTGAAATTATTCATTCTTCTCAATTGTCATTGCAGACAAGTTATTGCCGAGTTCAATCAAACTTTTGTTGCTGCAGACAATGGAGATTCAGAGAGTCAGACTTTCTGTCTTGGCATTGGTTAGTTTTAAAATCGGTGGAAACTTAATTAGTATAGGATTAGGTTTGAAAAACTTAAAACAGAAATGAAATGAAAACTTTTTTTGACTTGACTTATAATTCAAGCTAACCATTATGTTCATAGTTTATCCTGCAAATTGTACAAATTACTATGGTCCACATTCTATTGACTGCTTGAAAACAATATGGTTGTCTGCTAAATGCTTGGGAGATGGAAGCAAATATCCATCAAAGAGAGAATCTTCAGATCTTGCGAGATTGGATGCTTTGAATATAAGGTGAACCACATCAATAATATCACCTTTTATGTAACTCGAACATGCAATCTATACAAAAAAAGTAAAGAATAAATTGATTTTTATCGTAAATGTTGGTATTTTTTTTATTTTCGAAGGGAAGTAATCCTCGAGTTCAACAACACATTTGCAGCTGCTGACAGTGGTGATGTTGCTAATCAGACATTTTGTCTTGGCATTGGTAAGCAGCGGCTTTTGCTTTCGCAATACATACTGATTTTATATCCAAGTTTGTTGAATTTTATAACTTGTTCATTTTCTTCATTATCCAGTTTATCCTGCCAATTGTAATAATTATTATGGTCCTCATTCTGTTAAATGTCTGGAAACAATTTGGTTGTCTGCTAAATGTTTGGAAGAAGGAAGCAAATATCCTGAAAAAAGAGATGAAGTTGAATTACATCGCTTAGATGAGTTGGATATAAGGTTTCAAATAAATGATGTTTAGAATCCAATTGAAATTATTAGAACACATATTGTAAGATTAGAATTCTTCATTGCTTTTACAGACAAGTTATTGCTGAGTTCAATGAGATATTTCTTGCTGCTGACAATGGAGATTCAGAGAATCAGACGTTTTGTCTTGGTATTGGTAAGTATTAAAAAATCTTTACTTTCTCAAGATTTCTGTTGCTCAGTGCCTGTACTAGTATTTCATCCGTAAAAGATGTTTGTATGATTGTTCAATCACACTGTCATTATGCCAAGTATTGTAAAAACTGTTCGTTAATCACTGGGCTTGAGGCCAGTTTTCTAGACTGGTCTGTTTCCAGCATAGTTGATTTGTGTTGACCTTGGTGGAATTGGGACATGACTATCATGGTTGGCAATCTATTCAAGTTTTGTCTTTAATTTTCATTTTGGTAGGTATAAATATAAATTATATTTGATGAATGGGTAATAGAAAGACTGAAGAAGTAATCATGTTTTCATGACCTAAAAATTGGCTTTAAATTTTGCCTTGCCAGATTTACAGTATTATTAGCTAAATCAGGGATGCTGAACCATCGACCCACAACGTTTTTGCTTTTCTGTGACCCGCCAAGGCACGAATTAAATGGAATAATATTAACATATAAGTTATCAAAATTGATGAAATTAGCTCTTATTCAATTCAGCAACAAGTAACCTATTTTAAAGTACTGTCAGTTGTGCAACCAGGGCTGCGAAGTTTTCAATTTCCGGGTTGATATGATAATTTTTAAAACTCCTAATCTTGGACGCACATGTGCATTCTACTTTGCATTTTATTAGTTTCTCGCCTACAATGCCGTCGAGAAAACAAAATCTTTTGGACATAAAAAAAAAACCTAGAAATCTGAAATAACAATTGGGCAGTGCTAAAGTGCTTTAATAATGTGGTTGAAAACCGAACACAAAATATAACTCTATCAGAGCGCAATTCCCTCCAAACTCTTTGGCAGCGTAAAATAATTTGCAGCATTCCTAAACGTTTTTGTGTTATTCATCTGCATGTTTTTGTACACAAATTTCATAAAATTGATTGCCATTAAGAGTCTAGTAGTCCCTGATAGAAGTGCTGCATAACTAAAGCCCAAAACTTCTCAACACCAAATAAAGCTTATAAGTTTTGCAAGATGAGATGCAGTAGCGACTTTCTTATAGATACAAACATTGATTAAATATATGTGACACACACCCTTCTGTACCATGATTGGTATATAATTTTTGACCCATTCATTAAAAAAGGTTTGCCATCCCTGAGCTAAATGAACGAAACTTCATGTTTAAACAAAATTGATCACTGCACACTTTGCGATGTTTCACACTTTACCAATGCGATGTGACACACACATTTTGGTTTGTCTGACAGCAAGAAGACATGAGTGATTCAATTTAAGTGTAGAACATACAATGTGGAGGATAGTTAGCATAATTGCTGATCTTTGATTCTATAACTATCATCTTTCTTGCAACTATGATGCTAAAATAACTTTTTGTTCTAATAATATATCAAGAAAGTTGCTTAATGCCATATGAATTAAAATAGGATTAAGTCATCAGATCATTGCCATCATCATTACCATTGCAATAAAAATGGGAGTTCCATCATACTACATCATCGTATGGCTCAAATTCACTGTTCTGTTTTATTTTCAGTTTATCCTGAGAACTGTACCAACTATTATGGCTCCCATTCTGTTGAATGCCTAAAAACAATATGGTTTTCTGTGCAATGTTTGGTAGAAGGATCTAAATATCCTGAAAAGAGGAATGAAGATGAATTAAATCGTTTGGACACTTTGACTATTAGGTATTAATTATGCATATAAATTTGGGTCTAGTTAAAATTGCATTTAAATGCTCATCTTACATATTTTTCAAGGGATGTAATAATGGAATTCAACAATACATATATAACTGCAGATGCTGGTGATCCAGAGAACCAAATGTATTGCATTGGATTTGGTATGTTCTTTTATATTCAAATATTTTTTCTGAATCTATTAATGATTGCACAATTTTTACTTCATTATCAGCATATCCTGAAAATTGTGAAAACTATTATGGTCCTCATTCTATCAAATGTTTGGAAACAGTGTGGTTGTCTGCCAGGTGTTTGAATGATGGAAGCAAATATCCAGAAAAAAGGGATGAAACTGATTTAGCTCGTTTAGATGCATTAAATATAAGGTATGGTTCCATTCTTTATATTTGCTGTTTATGTAATAAAAATGAAATTTTCACATTGTTTGATTGAAATCTTTTATGTATTTTAGAGAAGTGATATTTGAATTTGACAACACTTTCCTTGCTGCTGACAATGGTGAACCAAATAATCAAACTTATTGTTTTGGAATGAGTGAGTCAAATTTTTTATTGTTTTTTCAGCGTTTTTTACTGATATATGTTCTATATTAATTTTAGACTGTGATGATTATTATTTTACGTACCGGTAAGTATTGACTTTGATTTTCGCGTTGAAGTATGAACATGTATATTTTATATTCATGCTTTTGAATTTATGACATTGGGATGTTTAATATAAATATTGAGCTGATCTATTCGGTAACAACAGGTTTAATTTCATATTATATCACATAGCTTTTTAGTGTATTGATATTTTTTGAATATTGCATAAAATTGTTTATGAATTATTTTTCAATTCAACAAACTCTTCACGGGAGAGCGATGTCTTTGTATATAGACAGGACGGTTAAATGTTATAAAAAGATGATTTCACACATCATGCTTATGTTATTTCACAAAATAATGTATACCAGCTAAATTTTGAGTTTCATAGGAATCCTTTACAAGATTTGAATGTAAAAGATAATTTTATTACCATTCTAGCAGCTTCAACCATCTTCAAGTTCCAGAATTGGAAATTGAACAAACAATTGTAGTAAAAATGGACTTTGGACTTCATTATGTATCATCTATAATTTTTATGTAAATGTTTCAGTATATCCCAAGAATTGTACCAACTATTATGGACCTCATTCAATCGCCTGTTTGGAAACAGTATGGATATCTGCAAAATGCTTGTCAGATGGTACTAAATATCCAGAGAAAAGAAATTCGTCAGATCTATCGCGAATGGATAATTTGAATATCAGGTGAACTGTCAGAAAGATTGATATTCTTCAAACAAAATACATATGAATTGAATAAATGCAAAAATTAGAATATATTATTTATTACTGATTTGATTTGCTGAATCAAATGTGATGAAAAAAGGATATATCAATTTTTTATTAATATTTATGTAGAGAGGTCATTCTGGAATTCAACTTCACATTTACTACTGCTGACAATGGGGATGAAGAAAATCAAACGCATTGTCTTGGCATTGGTGAGATCTATTGCTATTTTGCTTTCATTATTCATTGTATTCATTAATCTGTGCAGCTTGCATGGCATTAACATTTTGTGAAATCTTTCCAATTTTCAGTTTATCCTGCTAATTGTAACAATTACTATGGTCCACACTCTGTTGAATGTCTTGAAACAATTTGGTTATCTTCAAAATGCTTGGAAGAAGGAAATAAATTTCCTGTAAAAAGAGATGAAGTTGAATTGGGACGATTGGATGAATTAAATATAAGGTTTTATTAGATGCATGCTTATATTTACGGCATGTGCATATTGTTCTGAAATTATTCATTCTTCTCAATTGTCATTGCAGACAAGTTATTGCCGAGTTCAATCAAACTTTTGTTGCTGCAGACAATGGAGATTCAGAGAGTCAGACTTTCTGTCTTGGCATTGGTTAGTTTTAAAATCAGTGGAAACTTAATTAGTATAGGATTAGGTTTGAAAAACTTAACACAGAAATGAAATGAAAACTTTTTTTGACTTGACTTATAATTCAAGCTAACCATTATGTTCATAGTTTATCCTGCAAATTGTACAAATTACTATGGTCCACATTCTATTGACTGCTTGAAAACAATATGGTTGTCTGCTAAATGCTTGGGAGATGGAAGCAAATATCCATCAAAGAGAGAATCTTCAGATCTTGCGAGATTGGATGCTTTGAATATAAGGTGAACCACATCAATAATATCACCTTTTATGTAACTCGAACATGCAATCTATACAAAAAAAGTAAAGAATAAATTGATTTTTATCGTAAATGTTTGTATTTTTTTTTATTTTTGAAGGGAAGTAATCCTCGAGTTCAACAACACATTTGCAGCTGCTGACAGTGGTGATGTTGCTAATCAGACATTTTGTCTTGGCATTGGTAAGCAGCGGCTTTTGCTTTCGCAATACATACTGATTTTATATCCAAGTTTGTTGAATTTTATAACTTGTTCATTTTCTTTATTATCCAGTTTATCCTGCCAATTGTAATAATTATTATGGTCCTCATTCTGTTAAATGTCTGGAAACAATTTGGTTGTCTGCTAAATGTTTGGAAGAAGGAAGCAAATATCCTGAAAAAAGAGATGAAGTTGAATTACATCGCTTAGATGAGTTGGATATAAGGTTTCAAATAAATGATGTTTAGTATCCAATTGAAATTATTAGAACACATATTGTAAGATTAGAATTCTTCATTGCTTTTACAGACAAGTTATTGCTGAGTTCAATGAGATATTTCTTGCTGCTGACAATGGAGATTCAGAGAATCAGACGTTTTGTCTTGGTATTGGTAAGTGTTAAAAGATCTTTACTTTCTCAAGATTTCTGTTGCTCAGTGCCTGTACTAGTATTTCATCTGTAAAAGATGTTTGTATGATTGTTCAATCACACTGTCATTATGCCAAGTATCGTAAAAACTGTTCGTTAATCACTGGGCTTGAGGCCAGTTTTCTAGACTGGTCTGTTTCCAGCATAGTTGATTTGTGTTGACCTTGGTAGAATTGGGACATGACTATCATGGTTGGCAATCTATTCAAGTTTTATCTTTAATTTTCATTTTGGTAGGTATAAATATAAATTATATTTGATGAATGGGTAATAGAAAGACTGAAGAAGTAATCATGTTTTCATGACCTAAAAATTGGCTTTAAATTTTGCCTTGCCAGATTTACAGTATTATTAGCTAAATCAGGGATGCTGAACCATCGACCCACAGCGTTTTTGCTTTTCTGTGACCCGCCAAGGCACGAATTGAATGGAATAATAATAACATATAAGTTATCAAAATTGATGAAATTAGCTCTTATTCAATTCCACAACAAGTAACCTATTTTAAAGTACTGTCAGTTGTGCAACCAGGGCTGCGAAGTTTTCAATTTCCGGGTTGATATGATAATTTTTAGAGAAATTTCATAAAATTGATTGCCATTAAGAGTCTAGTAGTCCCTGATAGAAGTGCTGCATATCTAAAGCCCAAAACTTCTCAACACCAAATAAAGCTTATAAGTTTTGCAAGATAAGATGCAGCAGCGACTTTCTTATAGATACAAACATTGATTAAATATATGTGACACACACCCTTCTGTACCATGATTGGTATATCATTTTTGACCCATTCATTAAAAAAGGTTTGCCATCCCTGAGCTAAATGAACGAAACTTTATGTTTAAACAAAATTGATCACTGCACACTTTGCGATGTTTCACACTTTACCAATGCGATGTGACACACACATTTTGGTTTGTCTGACAGCAAGAAGACATGAGTGCTTCAATTTAAGTGTAGAACATACAATGTGGAGGATAGTTAGCATAATTGCTCATCTTTGATTCTATAACTATCATCTTTCTTGCAACTATGATGCTAAAATAACTTTTTGTTCTAATATTATATCAAGAAAGTTGCTTAATGCCATATGAATTAAAATAGGATTAAGCCATCAGATCATTGCCATCATCATTACCATTGCAATAAAAATGGGAGTTCCATCATACTACATCATCGTATGGCTCAAATTCACTGTTCTGTTTTATTTTCAGTTTATCCTGAGAACTGTACCAACTATTATGGCTCCCATTCTGTTGAATGCCTAAAAACAATATGGTTTTCTGTGCAATGTTTGGTAGAAGGATCTAAATATCCTGAAAAGAGGAATGAAGATGAATTAAATCGTTTGGACACTTTGACTATTAGGTATTAATTATGCATATAAATTTGGGTCTAGTTAAAATTGCTTTTAAATGCTCATCTTACATATTTTTCAAGGGATGTAATAATGGAATTCAACAATACATATATAACTGCAGATGCTGGTGATCCAGAGAACCAAATGTATTGCATTGGATTTGGTATGTTCTTTTATATTCAAATATTTTTTCTGAATCTATTAATGATTGCACAATTTTTACTTCATTATCAGCATATCCTGAAAATTGTGAAAACTATTATGGTCCTCATTCTATCAAATGTTTGGAAACAGTGTGGTTGTCTGCCAGGTGTTTGAATGATGGAAGCAAATATCCAGAAAAAAGGGATGAAACTGATTTAGCTCGTTTAGATACATTAAATATAAGGTATGGTTCCATTCTTTATATTTGCTGTTTATGTAATAAAAATGAAATTTTCACATTGTTTGATTGAAATCTTTTATGTATTTTAGAGAAGTGATATTTGAATTTGACAACACTTTCCTTGCTGCTGACAATGGTGAACCAAATAATCAAACTTATTGTTTTGGAATGAGTGAGTCAAATTTTTTATTGTTTTTTCAGCGTTTTTTACTGATATATGTTCTATATTAATTTTAGACTGTGATGATTATTATTTTACGTACCGGTAAGTATTGACTTTGATTTTCGCGTTGAAGTATGAACATGTATATTTTATATTCATGCTTTTGAATTTATGACATTGTGATGTTTAATATAAATATTGAGCTGATCTATTCGGTAACAACAGGTTTAATTTTATATTATATCACATAGCTTTTTAGTGTATTGATATTTTTTGAATATTGCATAAAATTGTTTATGAATTATTTTTTAATTCAACAAACTCTTCACGAGAGAGCGATGTCTTTGTATATAGACAGGACGGTTAAATGTTATAAAAAGATGATTTCACACATCATGCTTATGTTATTTCACAAAATAATGTATACCAGCTAAATTTTGAGTTTCATAGGAATCCTTTACAAGATTTGAATGTAAAAGATAATTTTATTACCATTCTAGCAGCTTCAACCATCTTCAAGTTCCAGAATTGGAAATTGAACAAACAATTGTAGTAAAAAATGGACTTTGGACTTCATTATGTATCATCTATAATTTTTATGTAAATGTTTCAGTATATCCCAAGAATTGTACCAACTATTATGGACCTCATTCAATCGCCTGTTTGGAAACAGTATGGATATCTGCAAAATGCTTGTCAGATGGTACTAAATATCCAGAGAAAAGAAATTCGTCAGATCTATCGCGAATGGATAATTTGAATATCAGGTGAACTGTCAGAAAGATTGATATTCTTCAAACAAAATACATATGAATTGAATAAATGCAAAAATTAGAATATATTATTTATTACTGATTTGATTTGCTGAATCAAATGTGATGAAAAAAGGATATATCAATTTTTTATTAATATTTATGTAGAGAGGTCATTCTGGAATTCAACTTCACATTTACTACTGCTGACAATGGGGATGAAGAAAATCAAACGCATTGTCTTGGCATTGGTGAGATCTATTGCTATTTTGCTTTCATTATTCATTGTATTCATTAATCTGTGCAGCTTGCATGGCATTAACATTTTGTGAAATCTTTCCAATTTTCAGTTTATCCTGCTAATTGTAACAATTACTATGGTCCACACTCTGTTGAATGTCTTGAAACAATTTGGTTATCTTCAAAATGCTTGGAAGAAGGAAATAAATTTCCTGTAAAAAGAGATGAAGTTGAATTGGACCGATTGGATGATTTAAATATAAGGTTTTATTAGATGCATGCTTCTATGAACTGCATGTGGTTATTGCTATGGAATTAATATTCTTCTCAATTGTCATTGCAGACAAGTTATTGCCGAGTTCAATGAAACTTTTGTGGCTGCAGACAATGGGGATTCAGACAATCAGGCTTTTTGTTTTGGCATTGGTTAGTATTAAATTTATAGAAACCTAACTAATATAGATTTTTGTTTTGAAAATTGAAATTGTCCGTACTTATTATTCATTCTAACAATTACCTATGTTTGTAGTTTATCCTTTCAATTGTACAAATTACTATGGCCCTCATTCTATTGACTGCTTAAAAACAATATGGTTGTCTGCTAAGTGCTTGGCAGATGGAAGCAAATATCCATCAAAGAGAGAATCTTCAGATCTTGCGAGATTAGATGATTTGAATATAAGGTAAATCACATCAACAACATCACCTTTTGTATAAAATTAAAAATGAATTGATTTTTATTGTAAATGTTGATATTTTCTTTATTCCTGTAGGGAAGTTATCCTCGAGTTCAACAACACATTTGCAGCAGCTGACAGTGGTGATGTAGCTCATCAGACATTTTGTCTAGGCATTGGTAAGCAGTGATTTTTACTTTCGCAATATTGATTTTTGCTCCCAAGTTTATTGAATTTTACAACTTCTTTATTTTCTCTATCATCCAGTTTATCCTACTAATTGTAATAATTATTATGGTCCTCATTCTGTTGAATGTCTGGAAACAATATGGTTGTCTGCTAAATGTTTGGAAGAAGGAAGCAAGTATCCAGAAAAAAGAGATGAAGCTGAACTAGTTCGATTGGATGATTTAGATTTAAGGTTTGGATTGTTTGCAAAAAAGATAAAGTTGTTTTGAAAGTATTGATTACTCTCTATTTTTACAGACAAGTAATTGATGAGTTCAATGAAACATTTATCGCTGCAGATAGTGGAGATTCAGATAACCAGACATTTTGTCTTGGAATTGGTAATTATCAACAATTGATCAACTATTCAGTTACTGTTGGTTTAGTTTTAAATAATTGTACTAAAGAGAAGAAAATGGAAATAGTTATAACACTTTACATGCCACGGTCATTTATTCAATAATTACCATTGAACGCCATGATGAAAACTAGAAAGCTTATCTACTATTTATTCTTTCGCGTATTTCTTTTTTCATTTTATCGGAGAAGAGGTGATGTCATCAGGTTTAGGTCACTTGGATACATCAAGCGTAGGTGAATTAACTAATACAAATCAAGTCATCACTTGAATATATCCGTTCAACACAGACAAAAGTACCACCTGTTTTGGCAATAGTATTTTGTTTATAGAAGCTACAGATAATTGGCGCTACATACAACCACATATCGTAAAATAAACGGGAAACGTTTAACCTAATTTCTGCCGGTGGTCTCATATGAGCGTCCGTCCCCTAAGGTGTCAAATTCCAGTACTGAAATTGTCAATAGCGACTGTTAATAACATAATTAACTACATTCGTTGCAGTTTGAATGGATTGTTGAAATTTTCGGTAGCGATGTTAACTATTATAATGATTATACTGTAGTATTATATTGTTTGAAAAACATTATATCTAAAGGTAATTGGTGATAATTATCGCCTCAAGCATTCTGTAGACATATAAGAATTCAGGTTCAAGATTGTCATTTTACACATTTTTACCATGTCAAATAAGTTGATCTCTAACATCCCTCAAACAATTTTGCCGGAATAAGTTCAAACCAGGTGTGACATCTTTACGTCGGTGTTTATTCTCCCTAAATCGAAAATTTCCTTTGGCATATACATGTATTGTTCCAGAATGTCGACGATAATTGCTTTTTTGTTCTCGGGGAGAATTATGAGTTCAATGTGAAAATCATTTTACCATATTATAGTCATCGGCGACGAGATGCTAAAAATTATCAATAAAGAGGTAAATCCGCAACTCAAATTTCTTGATTGAAAAGCGGCATTATATAATATTAAAACCTAAATTTAAAACGAAAGATAACACTATAAGTTTTGTTTAAGTAGACTCAGGATAGATTAAAAACGCTTTTTTATACATTGTAAATCATAAAAATTGGTATTATGTTAGGTTTTCTTCTTGAAATTGAAACACAGCCAATTGTGTGCGCGATGTACCTTTTCTCCATTCTGAAACTACCGACAGAGCCGCATGCAATAAAATAAATTTCATTCGTATTCTGCCCAGACCTTATGGTTTTTTGAACGATGATATCTTGCATAAAATCTGAGTGGCAGACCTGCGATGGGGCAAAGTTAGTGTTGCAAGAACGGCTCAAATTTGTCGAATTTGCTAAATCGTTGTAATCTGTCACACAATCAGTCATGGTTATGATTTAATCGGGACGGGCACAAATAACTTATTAAACTACTGGCACCGGTAAATGCTCGCATAGGTCATGGATTGAATATTGTACGCAGCAGAAATCTCGTTATTCGCTGAAAAAGTTTTTTTTAATCACAAAGAATGTTGCGCGGAAATTTCCGATTTCAATTTTAAACCCACCTCCCTCTTAAGAATTCTGGATGCGCTCCTGCTTATAAATAATGTTATTTTTGAATTCCGCCTCTTTGCCATATTTCGAGGCTATACTGTTGTCAAATTTTGTTAGAGCTGTTATTGCTTATTTGGACAGTTACCAAATTAGCCAAGTCAGTATTCTGAAAAGTAATCGAATAGCTCACGGAGCCCATAGGTTTCTCTCGCGGAGCCCTGGGGAATCGATAATTATCAAAGATTTTAAACATTCACTCATTGTTGGTTCAGTTTTGAATAACTGTAGTAAAGAATAGGAATTAGAAATAGTTTTAAGTTGAACTTTTTCAATTCATAGTTCATCGTGATAATTATGTTTGTAGTTTATCCTGCCAATTGTACAAATTACTATGGTCCACATTCTATTGACTGCTTGAAGACAATATGGTTGTCTGCTAAATGCCTGGAAGAAGGAAGCAACTACCCATCAAAAAGAGAATCTTCAGATCTTGAGAGATTGGATGCTTTGAATATAAGGTAAACTTCATCAACATTATCAACTTAGATATAACTTGAACATGCAGTGAAATTTGAGGAAAGAAAACAGTTAATTGATATTTATTTTGAATGTTGATATTTTTCATTTTTGTAGGGAAGTGATTCTTGAGTTCAATTACACATTTGCAACTGCTGACAATGGTGATGTATCTAATCAAACATTTTGTCTTGGCATTGGTAAGCAGTATGACCTTTACTTTTAACGTATTTGTTATTCTCACAAGTTCATTCAATTTCATATCTGGTTGATTTTTTTTATCCAGTTTATCCAACCGATTGTATTAATTACTATGGCCCTCATTCTGTTGAATGTCTGGAAACAATTTGGTTGTCCGCTAAATGTTTAGAAGAAGGAAGCAAATATCCAGAAAAAAGAGATGAAGCTGAACTAGTTCGATTGGATGAATTAAATTTAAGGTTTGGATTTTTTGCAAAAAATGAGATATTTTTTTTTGAAATTATTGATTACTCTCTATTTTTACAGACAAGTTATTGATGAATTCAATGAAACATTTATCGCTGCAGATAATGGAGATTCGGACAACCAGACCTTTTGTCTTGGAATTGGTAATTATCAAGGATTGGTACACAATTCACTCACTGTTGGTTTAGTTTCAAATCATCGTAGTAAAGAAAAGGAATTGGAAATAGTTTTAAGTAATTTTTTTTTCAAGTCATAGTTCATTGTGATAATTATATTTATAGCTTATCCTGCCAATTGTACAAATTACTATGGTCCACATTCTATTGACTGCTTGAAAACAATATGGTTGTCTGCTAAATGCCTGGAAGAAGGAAGCAAATACCCATCAAAAAGAGATTCTTCAGATCTTGAGAGATTGGATGCTTTGAATATAAGGTAATTTGCATCAGCAATATAGCATTTTACTTAACCATAACATGAATATAATAAAACTAAAGTGGAAATTTTAATTTTCCTCTGAATGTGGGTATTATTTAATTGAGTAGGTATGTGATTGATTTTTATTCTGAATATTGGTATTATTTAATGGAGTAAGGTATGTGATTGATTTTTAGTGTGAATGATGGTGTTTTTTATTTTTGCAGAGAAGTGATCCTTGAGTTCAATTATACATTTGCAGCCTCTGACAGTGGTGATGTAGCTAATCAAACATTTTGTCTTGGAATTGGTACGCAGTAACTTTCAATTTTGCAATATTGGTTTTGCATACAAGTTTATTTGATTACAAAATTGTTTATTCTTTCAATTTTCTAGTTTATCCCGCCAATTGTAATAATTACTATGGCCCTCATTCTGTTGAATGTCTGGAAACAATTTGGTTGTCCGCTAAATGTTTGGAAGAAGGAAGCAAATATCCCGAAAAAAGAGATGGAGCTGAACTGGTTCGATTGGATGAATTAGATTTAAGGTTTGTATTGTTTGCATAAAAGGATATATTTTGTTTTGAAATTATTGATTACGGTACTCTCTATTTTTACAGACAAGTTATTGATGAATTCAATGAAACATTTATCGCTGCAGATAATGGAGATTCAGACAACCAGACATTTTGTCTTGGAATTGGTAATTATCAAAGATTAGTAAACATTTACTCATTGTTGGTTCATAGTTATTGTAGATAGTTCATTGTGATAATTATGTTTATAGTTTATCCTGCCAATTGTACAAATTACTATGGTCCACATTCTATTGACTGCTTGAAGACAATATGGTTTTCTGCTAAATGCCTGGAAGAAGGAAGCAAATATCCATCAAAAAGAGATTCTTCAGATCTTGAGAGATTGGATGCTTTGAATATAAGGTAATTTGCATCAGCAATATAGCATTTTACATAACCATAACATGAATTTAATATAACAAAAGTAAAAATTTAATTTTCTTCTGACTGTGGATATTATTTAATTGAGTAGATATGTGATTGATTTTTATTGTGAAGGTTGGTATTTTTTAATTTTTGCAGGGAAGTGATTCTTGAGTTCAATTATACATTTGCAGCCTCTGACAGTGGTGATGTAGCTAATCAAACATTTTGTCTTGGAATTGGTACGCAGTAACTTTCAATTTTGCAATATTGGTTTTGCATACAAGTTTATTTGATTACAAAATTGTTTATTCTTTCAATTTTCTAGTTTATCCTGCCAATTGTAATAATTACTATGGCCCTCATTCTGTTGAATGTCTGGAAACAATTTGGTTGTCCGCTAAATGTTTGGAAGAGGGAAGCAAATATCCCGAAAAAAGAGATGGAGCTGAACTGGTTCGATTGGATGAATTAGATTTAAGGTTTGTATTGTTTGCTTAAATGGATATATTTTGTTTTGAAATTATTGATTACGGTACTCTCTATTTTTACAGACAAGTTATTGATGAATTCAATGAAACATTTATCGCTGCAGATAATGGAAATTCAGACAACCAGACCTTTTGTCTTGGAATTGGTAATTATCAAAGATTGGTACACAATTCACTCACTGTTGGTTTAGTTTTAAATAATTGTAGTAAAGAAAAGGAATTGGAAATAGTTTTAAGTAATTTTTTTTTCAAGTCATAGTTCATTGTGATAATTATGTTTATAGCTTATCCTGCCAATTGTACAAATTACTATGGTCCACATTCTATTGACTGCTTGAAGACAATATGGTTTTCTGCTAAATGCCTGGAAGAAGGAAGCAAATATCCATCAAAAAGAGATTCTTCAGATCTTGAGAGATTGAATGCTTTGAATATAAGGTAATTTGCATCAGCAATATAGCATTTTACATAACCATAACATGAATTTAATATAACAAAAGTAAAAATTTAATTTTCTTCTGACTGTGGATATTATTTAATTGAGTAGATATGTGATTGATTTTTATTGTGAAGGTTGGTATTTTTTAATTTTTGCAGGGAAGTGATTCTTGAGTTCAATTATACATTTGCAGCCTCTGACAGTGGTGATGTAGCTAATCAAACATTTTGTCTTGGAATTGGTACGCAGTAACTTTCAATTTTGCAATATTGGTTTTGCATACAAGTTTATTTGATTACAAAATTGTTTATTCTTTCAATTTTCTAGTTTATCCTGCCAATTGTAATAATTACTATGGCCCTCATTCTGTTGAATGTCTGGAAACAATTTGGTTGTCCGCTAAATGTTTGGAAGAGGGAAGCAAATATCCCGAAAAAAGAGATGGAGCTGAACTGGTTCGATTGGATGAATTAGATTTAAGGTTTGTATTGTTTGCTTAAATGGATATATTTTGTTTTGAAATTATTGATTACGGTACTCTCTATTTTTACAGACAAGTTATTGATGAATTCAATGAAACATTTATCGCTGCAGATAATGGAAATTCAGACAACCAGACCTTTTGTCTTGGAATTGGTAATTATCAAAGATTGGTACACAATTCACTCACTGTTGGTTTAGTTTTAAATAATTGTAGTAAAGAAAAGGAATTGGAAATAGTTTTAAGTAATTTTTTTTTCAAGTCACAGTTCATTGTGATAATTATGTTTATAGCTTATCCTGCCAATTGTACAAATTACTATGGTCCACATTCTATTGACTGCTTGAAGACAATATGGTTTTCTGCTAAATGCCTGGAAGAAGGAAGCAAATATCCATCAAAAAGAGATTCTTCAGATCTTGAGAGATTGAATGCTTTGAATATAAGGTAATTTGCATCAGCAATATAGCATTTTACATAACCATAACATGAATTTAATATAACAAAAAGTAAAAATTTAATTTTCTCCTGGCTGTGGATATTATTTAATTGAGTAGATATGTGATTGATTTTTATTGTGAAGGTTGGTATTTTTTGATTTTTGCAGGGAAGTGATTCTTGAGTTCAATTATACATTTGCAGCCTCTGACAGTGGTGATGTAGCTAATCAAACATTTTGTCTTGGAATTGGTACGCAGTAACTTTCAATTTTGCAATATTGGTTTTGCATACAAGTTTATTTGATTACAAAATTGTTTATTCTTTCATTTTTCTAGTTTATCCTGTCAATTGTAATAATTACTATGGCCCTCATTCTGTTGAATGTCTGGAAACAATTTGGTTGTCCGCTAAATGTTTGGAAGAAGGAAGCAAATATCCCGAAAAAAGAGATGGAGCTGAACTGGTTCGATTGGATGAATTAGATTTAAGGTTTGGATTGTTTGCAATATTTGAATATATTGTAATGAAATTATTGATTATTCTCTATTTTTACAGACAAGTTATTGATGAGTTTAATCAAACATTTATCGCTGCAGATAATGGAGATTCAGATAACCAGACGTTTTGTCTCGGAATTGGTAATTATCAAAGATTATTGAACATTCACTCATTGTTGGTTTAGTTTTGAGTAACTGCAGTCAAGAAATAGAATTGGAAATAGTTTAAACTTTTTCAAATAATAGTTCATTGTGATAATTATGTTTGTAGTGTATCCTGCCAATTGTACAAATTACTATGGTCCACATTCTATTGACTGCTTGAAGACAATATGGTTGTCTGCTAAATGCCTGGAAGAAGGAATCAAATACCCAGGAAAAAGAGATTCTGCAGATCTTGCTAGATTAGATGATTTGAATATAAGGTAAATTACATCAACATTATCAACCTTGATATAACTTGAACATGCAATGAAATTTGAGGAAAGCAAAACAATAATTTGATTTTTATTTTGAATGTTAACATTTTTTATTTTTGTAGGGAAATGATTCTTGAGTTCAATTACACATTCGCAACTGCTGACAGTGGTGATGTATCTAATCAAACATTTTGTCTTGGCATTGGTAAGCAGTATGGCCTTTACTTTTAACGTATTTGTTATTCTCACAAGTTCATTCAATTTCATATTTTGTTGATTTTTTTTATCCAGTTTATCCAACCGATTGTATTAATTACTATGGCCCTCATTCTGTTGAATGTCTGGAAACAATTTGGTTGTCCGTTAAATGTTTAGAAGAAGGAAGAAAATATCCCGAAAAAAGAGATGAAGCTGAACTAGTTCGATTGGATGAATTAAATTTAAGGTTTGGATTGTTTGCAAAAAAATGAAATAGTTTGTTTTGGAATTATTGATTACTCTCTATTTTTACAGACAAGTTATTGATGAATTCAATGAAACATTTATCTCTGCAGATAATGGAGATTTGGACAACCAGACCTTTTGTCTTGGAATTGGTAATTATCAAAGATTGGTACACAATTCACTCACTGTTGGTTTAGTTTTAAATAATTGTAGTAAAGAAAAGGAATTGGAAATAGTTTTAGGTAATTTTTTTTTCAAGTCATTGTTCATTGTGATAATTATATTTATAGCTTATCCTGCCAATTGTACAAATTACTATGGTCCACATTCTATTGACTGCTTGAAAACAATATGGTTGTCTGCTAAATGCCTGGAAGAAGGAAGCAAATACCCATCAAAAAGAGATTCTTCAGATCTTGAGAGATTGGATGCTTTGAATATAAGGTATTTTGCATCAGCAATATAGCATTTTACTTAACCATAACATGAATATAATAAAACTAAAGTGGAAATTTTAATTTTCCTCTGAATGTGGGTATTATTTAATTGAGTAGGTATGTGATTGATTTTTATTCAGAATATTGGTATTATTTAATGGGGTAAAGTATGTGATTGATTTTTATTGTGAATGATGGTATTTTTTGTTTTTGCAGAGAAGTGATCCTTGAGTTCAATTATACATTTGCAGCCTCTGATAGTGGTGATGTAGCTAATCAAACATTTTGTCTTGGAATTGGTACGCAGTAACTTTCAATTTTGCAATATTGGTTTTGCATACAAGTTTATTTGATTACAAAATTGTTTATTCTTTCAATTTTCTAGTTTATCCTGCCAATTGTAATAATTACTATGGCCCTCATTCTGTTGAATGTCTGGAAACAATTTGGTTGTCCGCTAAATGTTTGGAAGAAGGAAGCAAATATCCCGAAAAAAGAGATGGAGCTGAACTGGTTCGATTGGATGAATTAGATTTAAGGTTTGTATTGTTTGCATAAAAGGATATATTTTGTTTTGAAATTATTGATTATGGTACTCTCTATTTTTACAGACAAGTTTTTGATGAATTCAATGAAACATTTGTCGCTGCAGATAATGGAGATTCAGACAACCAGACATTTTGTCTTGGAATTGGTAATTATCAAAGATTAGTAAACATTTACTCATTGTTGGTTTAGTTTTGAATACCGGTAACTGTAGTGAGAAAAAGGAATTGGAAATAGTTTTAAGTTAAACTTATTCAAGTCATAGTTTATTGTGATAATTATGTTTATAGTTTATCCTGCCAATTGTACAAATTACTATGGTCCACATACTATTCACTGCTTGAAGACAATATGGTTTTCTGCTAAATGCCTGGAAGAAGGAAGCAAATACCCATCAAAAAGAGATTCTTCAGATCTTGTCAGATTAGATGCTTTGAATATAAGGTAAACTTCATCAACATTATCAACTTAGATATAACTTGAACATGCAGTGAAATTGAAGAAAGAAAACGGTAAATTAATATTTATTTTTAATGTTGATATTTTTCATTTTTGTAGGGAAGTGGTTCTTGAGTTCAATTACACATTTGCAACTGCTGACAATGGTGATGTATCCAATCAAACATTTTGTCTTGGCATTGGTAAGCAGTATGGCCTTTACTTTCAACGTATTTGTTATTCTCACAAGTTCATTCAATTTCATATCTTGCTGATTTTTTTTATCCAGTTTATCCAACCAATTGTATTAATTACTATGGCCCTCATTCTGTTGAATGTCTGGAAACAATTTGGTTGTCCGCTAAATGTTTAGAAGAAGGAATCAAATATCCAGAAAAAAGAGATGAAGCTGAACTAGTTCGATTGGATGAATTAGATTTAAGGTTTGGATTGTTTGTAATATTTGAATATATTGTAATGAAATTATTGATTATTCTCTATTTTTACAGACAAGTTATTGATGAGTTTAATCAAACATTTATCGCTGCAGATAATGGAGATTCAGATAACCAGACGTTTTGTCTCGGAATTGGTAATTATCAAAGATCATTGAACATTCACTCATTGTTGGTTTAGTTTTGAGTAACTGCGGTCAAGAAATAGAATTGAAAATAGTTTAAACTTTTTCAAGTCATAGTTCATTGTGATATTTATGTTTGTAGTGTATCCTGCCAATTGTACAAATTACTATGGTCCACATTCTATTGACTGCTTGAAGACAATATGGTTGTCTGCTAAATGCCTGGAAGAAGGAATCAAATACCCAGAAAAAAGAGATTCTGCAGATCTTGCTAGATTAGATGATTTGAATATAAGGTAAATTACATCAACATTATCAACCTTGATATAACTTGAACATGCAATGAAATTTTAGGAAAGCAAAACAATAATTTGATTTTTATTTTGAATGTTAACAATTTTTATTTTTGTAGGGAAATGATTCTCGAGTTCAATTACACATTCGCAACTGCTGACAGTGGTGATGTATCTAATCAAACATTTTGTCTTGGCATTGGTAAGCAGTATGGCCTTTACTTTTAACGTATTTGTTATTCTCACAAGTTCATTCAATTTCATATTTTGTTGATTTTTTTATCCAGTTTATCCAACTGATTGTATTAATTACTATGGCCCTCATTCTGTGGAATGTCTGGAAACAATTTGGTTGTCCGCTAAATGTTTAGAAGAAGGAAGCAAATATCCAGAAAAAAGAGATGAAGCTGGACTAGTTCGATTGGATGAATTAAATTTAAGGTTTGGATTGTTTATAAAAAAAAAATGAAATAGTTTGTTTTGGAATTATTGATTACTCTCTATTTTTACAGACAAGTTATTGATGAATTCAATGAAACATTTATCTCTGCAGATAATGGAGATTCGGACAACCAGACCTTTTGTCTTGGAATTGGTAATTATCAAAGATTGGTACACAATTCACTCACTGTTGGTTTAGTTTTAAATAATTGTAGTAAAGAAAAGGAATTGGAAATAGTTTTAAGTAATTTTTTTTTCAAGTCATTGTTCATTGTGATAATTTTATTTATAGCTTATCCTGTCAATTGTACAAATTACTATGGTCCACATTCTATTGACTGCTTGAAAACAATATGGTTGTCTGCTAAATGCCTGGAAGAAGGAAGCAAATACCCATCAAAAAGAGACTCTTCAGATCTTGAGAGATTGGATGCTTTGAATATAAGGTAATTTGCATCAGCAATATAGCATTTTAATTAACCATAACATGAATATAATAAAACAAAAGTGGAAATTTTATTTTTCCTCTGAATGTGGGTATTATTTAATTGAGTAGGTATGTGATTGATTTTTATTCTGAATATTGGTATTATTTAATGGAGTAAGGTATGTGATTGATTTTTATTGTGAATTATGATATTTTTTATTTTTGCAGAGAAGTGATCCTTGAGTTCAATTATACATTTGCAGCCTCTGACAGTGGTGATGTAGCTAATCAAACATTTTGTCTTGGAATAGGTACGCAGTAACTTTCAATTTTGCAATATTGGTTTTGCATACAAATTTATTTGATTACAAAATTGTATATTCTTTCAATTTTCTAGTTTATCCTGCCAATTGTAATAATTACTATGGCCCTCATTCTGTTGAATGTCTGGAAACAATTTGGTTGTCCGCTAAATGTTTGGAAGAAGGTAGCAAATATCCTGAAAAAAGAGATGGAGCTGAACTGGTTCGATTGGATGAATTAGATTTAAGGTTTGTATTGTTTGCATAAAAGGATATATTTTGTTTTGAAATGATTGATTATGGTACTCTCTATTTTTACAGACAAGTTATTGATGAATTCAATGAAACATTTGTCGCTGCAGATAATGGAGATTCAGACAACCAGACATTTTGTCTTGGAATTGGTAATTATCAAAGATTAGTAAACATTTACTCATTGTTGGTTTAGTTTTGAATACCGGTAACTGTAGTGAGAAAAAGGAATTGGAAATAGTTTTAAGTTAAACTTATTCAAGTCATAGTTTATTGTGATAATTATGTTTATAGTTTATCCTGCCAATTGTACAAATTACTATGGTCCACATACTATTCACTGCTTGAAGACAATATGGTTTTCTGCTAAATGCCTGGAAGAAGGAAGCAAATACCCATCAAAAAGAGATTCTTCAGATCTTGTCAGATTAGATGCTTTGAATATAAGGTAAACTTTATCAACATTATCAACTTAGATATAACTTGAACATGCAGTGAAATTGAAGAAAGAAAACGGTAAATTAATATTTATTTTGAATGTTGATATTTTTCATTTTTGTAGGGAAGTGGTTCTTGAGTTCAATTACACATTTGCAACTGCTGACAATGGTGATGTATCCAATCAAACATTTTGTCTTGGCATTGGTAAGCAGTATGGCCTTTACTTTCAACGTATTTGTTATTCTCACAAGTTCATTCAATTTCATATCTTGCTGATTTTTTTTATCCAGTTTATCCAACCAATTGTATTAATTACTATGGCCCTCATTCTGTTGAATGTCTGGAAACAATTTGGTTGTCCGCTAAATGTTTAGAAGAAGGAATCAAATATCCAGAAAAAAGAGATGAAGCTGAACTAGTTCGATTGGATGAATTAGATTTAAGGTTTGGATTGTTTGTAATATTTGAATATATTGTAATGAAATTATTGATTATTCTCTATTTTTACAGACAAGTTATTGATGAGTTTAATCAAACATTTATCGCTGCAGATAATGGAGATTCAGATAACCAGACGTTTTGTCTCGGAATTGGTAATTATCAAAGATCATTGAACATTCACTTAATATTGGTTTAGTTTTGAGTAACTGCGGTCAAGAAATAGAATTGGAAATAGTTTAAACTTTTTCAAGTCATAGTTCATTGTGATATTTATGTTTGTAGTGTATCCTGCCAATTGTACAAATTACTATGGTCCACATTCTATTGACTGCTTGAAGACAATATGGTTGTCTGCTAAATGCCTGGAAGAAGGAATCAAATACCCAGAAAAAAGAGATTCTGCAGATCTTGCTAGATTAGATGATTTGAATATAAGGTAAATTACATCAACATTATCAACCTTGATATAACTTGAACATGCAATGAAATTTTAGGAAAGCAAAACAATAATTTGATTTTTATTTTGAATGTTAACAATTTTTATTTTTGTAGGGAAATGATTCTCGAGTTCAATTACACATTCGCAACTGCTGACAGTGGTGATGTATCTAATCAAACATTTTGTCTTGGCATTGGTAAGCAGTATGGCCTTTACTTTTAACGTATTTGTTATTCTCACAAGTTCATTCAATTTCATATTTTGTTGATTTTTTTATCCAGTTTATCCAACCGATTGTATCAATTACTATGGCCCTCATTCTGTGGAATGTCTGGAAACAATTTGGTTGTCCGCTAAATGTTTAGAAGAAGGAAGCAAATATCCAGAAAAAAGAGATGAAGCTGGACTAGTTCGATTGGATGAATTAAATTTAAGGTTTGGATTGTTTATAAAAAAAAATGAAATAGTTTGTTTTGGAATTATTGATTACTCTCTATTTTTACAGACAAGTTATTGATGAATTCAATGAAACATTTATCTCTGCAGATAATGGAGATTCGGACAACCAGACCTTTTGTCTTGGAATTGGTAATTATCAAAGATTGGTACACAATTCACTCACTGTTGGTTTAGTTTTAAATAATTGTAGTAAAGGAAAGGAATTGGAAATAGTTTTAAGTAATTTTTTTTTCAAGTCATTGTTCATTGTGATAATTATATTTATAGCTTATCCTGTCAATTGTACAAATTACTATGGTCCACATTCTATTGACTGCTTGAAAACAATATGGTTGTCTGCTAAATGCCTGGAAGAAGGAAGCAAATACCCATCAAAAAGAGATTCTTCAGATCTTGAGAGATTGGATGCTTTGAATATAAGGTAATTTGCATCAGCAATATAGCATTTTAATTAACCATAACATGAATATAATAAAACAGAAGTGGAAATTTTAATTTTCCTCTGAATGTGGGTATTATTTAATTGAGTAGGTATGTGATTGATTTTTATTCTGAATATTGGTATTATTTAATGGAGTAAGGTATGTGATTGATTTTTATTGTGAATTATGATATTTTTTATTTTTGCAGAGAAGTGATCCTTGAGTTCAATTATACATTTGCAGCCTCTGACAGTGGTGATGTAGCTAATCAAACATTTTGTCTTGGAATTGGTACGCAGTAACTTTCAATTTTGCAATATTGGTTTTGCATACAAATTTATTTGATTACAAAATTGTATATTCTTTCAATTTTCTAGTTTATCCTGCCCATTGTAATAATTACTATGGCCCTCATTCTGTTGAATGTCTGGAAACAATTTGGTTGTCCGCTAAATGTTTGGAAGAAGGAAGCAAATATCCTGAAAAAAGAGATGGAGCTGAACTGGTTCGATTGGATGAATTAGATTTAAGGTTTGTATTGGTTGCATAAAAGGATATATTTTTGTTTTAAAATTATTGATTACGGTACTCTCTATTTTTACAGACAAGTTATTGTAGAATTCAATGAAACATTTATCGCTGCAGATAATGGAGATTCAGACAACCAGACATTTTGTCTTGGAATTGGTAATTATCAAAGATTAGTAAACATTTACTCATTGTTGGTTTAGTTTTGAATACCGGTAACTGTAGTGAAGAAAAGGAATTGGAAATAGTTTTAAGTTAAACTTATTCAAGTCATAGTTCATTGTGATAATTATGTTTATAGTTTATCCTGCCAATTGTACAAATTACTATGGTCCACATTCTATTGACTACTTGAAGACAATATGGTTTTCTGCTAAACCAGACATTTTGTTTTGGAATTGGTAATTATCAAAGATTAGTAAACATTCACTCATTGTAGGTTTAGTTTTGAATACCGGTAACTGTAGTGAAGAAAAGGAATTGGAAATAGTTTTAAGTTAAACTTATTCAACTCATAGTTCATTGTGATAATTATGTTTATAGTTTATCCTGCCAATTGTACAAATTACTATGGTCCACATTCTATTGACTGCTTGAAAACAATATGGTTTTCTGCTAAATGCCTGGAAGAAGGAAGCAAATACCCATCAAAAAGAGTTTCTTCAGATCTTGTCAGATTAGATGCTCTGAATATAAGGTAAACTTCATCAACATTATCAACTTAGATATAACTTGAACATGCAATGAACTTTCAGGAAAGCAAAACAATAAATTGATTTTTATTTTGAATGTTGACATTTTTTATTTTTGTAGGGAAATGATTCTCGAGTTCAATTACACATTCGCAACTGCTGACAGTGGTGATGTATCTAATCAAACATTTTGTCTTGGCATTGGTAAGCAGTATGGCCTTTACTTTTAACGTATTTGTTATTCTCACAAGTTCATTCAATTTCTTATCTTGTTGATTTTTTTTATCCAGTTTATCCAACCGATTGTATTAATTACTATGGCCCTCATTCTGTTGAATGTCTGGAAACAATTTGGTTGTCCGCTAAATGTTTAGAAGAAGGAAGCAAATATCCAGAAAAAAGAGATGAGGCGGAACTAGTTCGATTGGATGAATTAAATTTAAGGTTTGGATTGTTTGCAAAAAAATGAAATATTTTATTTTGAAATTATTGATTACTCTCTTTTTTTACAGACAAGTTATTGATGAATTCAATGAAACATTTATCGCTGCAGATAATGGAGATTCGGACAACCAGACCGTTTGTCTTGGAATTGGTAATTATCAAGGATTGGTACACAATTCACTCACTGTTGGTTTAGTTTTAAATAATTGTAGTAAAGAAAAGGAATTGGAAATAGTTTTAAGTAATTTTTTTTTTAAGTCATAGTTCATTGGGATAATTATATTTATAGCTTATCCTGCCAATTGTACAAATTACTATGGTCCACATTCTATTGACTGCTTGAAAACAATATGGTTGTCTGCTAAATGCCTGGAAGAAGGAAGCAAATATCCATCAAAAAGAGATTCTTCAGATCTTGAGACATTGAATGCTTTGAATATAAGGTAATTTGCATCAGCAATATAGCATTTTACATAACCATAACATGAATTTAATATAACAAAAGTAAAAATTTAATTTTCTTCTGACTGTGGATATTATTTAATTGAGTAGATATGTGATTGATTTTTATTGTGAAGGTTGGTATTTTTTAATTTTTGCAGGGAAGTGATTCTTGAGTTCAATTATACATTTGCAGCCTCTGACAGTGGTGATGTAGCTAATCAAACATTTTGTCTTGGAATTGGTACGCAGTAACTTTCAATTTTGCAATATTGGTTTTGCATACAAGTTTATTTGATTACAAAATTGTTTATTCTTTCAATTTTCTAGTTTATCCTGCCAATTGTAATAATTACTATGGCCCTCATTCTGTTGAATGTCTGGAAACAATTTGGTTGTCCGCTAAATGTTTGGAAGAAGGAAGTAAATATCCCGAAAAAAGAGATGGAGCTGAACTGGTTCGATTGGATGAATTAGATTTAAGGTTTGGATCTTTTGCAATATTTGAATATATTGTAATGAAATTATTGATTATTCTCTATTTTTACAGACAAGTTATTGATGAGTTTAATCAAACATTTATCGCTGCAGATAATGGAGATTCAGATAACCAGACGTTTTGTCTCGGAATCGGTAATTATCAAAGATTATTGAACATTCATTCATTGTTGGTTTAGTTTTGAGTAACTGCAGTCAAGAAATGGAATTGGAAATTGTTTAATCTTTTTCAAGTCATAGTTCATTGTGATAATTATGTTTGTAGTGTATCCTGCCAATTGTACAAATTACTATGGTCCACATTCTATTGACTGCTTGAAAACAATATGGTTGTCTGCTGAATGCCTGGAAGAAGGAAGCAAATACCCATCAAAAAGAGATTCTTCAGATCTTGAGAGATTGGATGCTTTGAATATAAGGTAATTTGCATCAGCAATATAGCATTTTACTTAACCATAACATGAATATAATAAAACTAAAGTGGAAATTTAAATTTTCCTCTGAATGTGGGTATTATTTAATTGAGTAGGTATGTGATTGATTTTTATTCTGAATATTGGTAATATTTAATGGAGTAAAGTAGGTGATTGATTTTTATTGTGAATGATGGTATTTTTTATTTTTGCAGAGAAGTGATCCTTGAGTTCAATTATACATTTGCAGCCTCTGACAGTGGTGATGTAGCTAATCAAACATTTTGTCTTGGAATTGGTACGCAGTAACTTTCAATTTTGCAATATTGGTTTCGCATACAAGTTTATTTGATTACAAAATTGTTTATTCTTTCAATTTTCTAGTTTATCCTGCCAATTGTAATAATTACTATGGCCCTCATTCTGTTGAATGTCTGGAAACAATTTGGTTGTCCGCTAAATGTTTGGAAGAAGGAAGCAAATATCCCGAAAAAAGAGATGGAGCTGAACTGGTTCGATTGGATGAATTAGATTTAAGGTTTGTATTGTTTGCATAAAAGGATATATTTTGTTTTGAAATTATTGATTATGGTACTCTCTATTTTTACAGACAAGTTATTGATGAATTCAATGAAACATTTGTCGCTGCAGATAATGGAGATTCAGACAACCAGACATTTTGTCTTGGAATTGGTAATTATCAAAGATTAGTAAACATTTACTCATTGTTGGTTTAGTTTTGAATACCGGTAACTGTAGTGAAGAAAAGGAATTGGAAATAGTTTTAAGTTAAACTTATTCAAGTCATAGTTTATTGTGATAATTATGTTTATAGTTTATCCTGCCAATTGTACAAATTACTATGGTCCACATTCTATTGACTGCTTGAAGACAATATGGTTTTCTGCTAAATGCCTGGAAGAAGGAAGCAAATACCCATCAAAAAGAGATTCTTCAGATCTTGTCAGATTAGATGCTTTGAATATAAGGTAAACTTCATCAACATTATCAACTTAGATATAACTTGAACATGCAGTGAAATTGAAGAAAGAAAACGGTAAATTGATATTTATTTTGAATGTTGATATTTTTCATTTTGGTAGGGAAGTGGTTCTTGAGTTCAATTACACATTTGCAACTGCTGACAATGATGATGTATCTAATCAAACATTTTGTCTTGGCATTGGTAAGCAGTATGGCCTTTACTTTCAACGTATTTGTTATTCTCACAAGTTCATTCAATTTCATATCTTGCTGATTTTTTTTATCCAGTTTATCCAACCAATTGTATTAATTACTATGGCCCTCATTCTGTTGAATGTCTGGAAACAATTTGGTTGTCCGCTAAATGTTTGGAAGAAGGAAGTAAATATCCCGTAAAAAGAGATGGAGCTGAACTGGTTCGATTGGATGAATTAGATTTAAGGTTTGGATCTTTTGCAATATTTGAATATATTGTAATGAAATTATTGATTATTCTCTATTTTTACAGACAAGTTATTGATGAGTTTAATCAAACATTTATCGCTGCAGATAATGGAGATTCAGATAACCAGACGTTTTGTCTCGGAATCGGTAATTATCCAACATTATTGAACATTCATTTATTGTTGGTTTAGTTTTGAGTAACTGCAGTCAAGAAATGGAATTGGAAATTGTTTAATCTTTTTCAAGTCATAGTTCATTGTGATAATTATGTTTGTAGTGTATCCTGCCAATTGTACAAATTACTATGGTCCACATTCTATTGACTGCTTGAAAACAATATGGTTGTCTGCTAAATGCCTGGAAGAAGGAAGCAAATACCCATCAAAAAGAGATTCTTCAGATCTTGCTAGATTAGATGATTTGAATATAAGGTAAATTACATCAACATTATCAACCTTGATATAACTTGAACATGCAATGAAATTTTAGGAAAGCAAAACGATAATTTGATTTTTATTTTGAATGTTAACAATTTTTATTTTTGTAGGGAAATGATTCTCGAGTTCAATTACACATTTGCAACTGCTGACAGTGGTGATGTATCTAATCAAACATTTTGTCTTGGCATTGGTAAGCAGTATGGCCTTTACTTTTAACGTATTTGTTATTCTCACAAGTTCATTCAATTTCATATCTTGTTGATTTTTTTTATCCAGTTTATCCAACCGATTGTATTAATTACTATGGCCCTCATTCTGTTGAATGTCTGGAAACAATTTGGTTGTCCGCTAAATGTTTAGAAGAAGGAAGTAAATATCCAGAAAAAAGAGATGAAGCTGAAGTAGTTCGATTGGATGAATTAAATTTAAGGTTTGGATTGTTTGCAAAAAAATGAAATAGTTTGTTTTGGAATTATTGATTACTCTCTATTTTTACAGACAAGTTATTGATGAATTCAATGAAACATTTATCTCTGCAGATAATGGAGATTCGGACAACCAGACCTTTTGTCTTGGAATTGGTAATTATCAAATATTGGTACACAATTCACTCACTGTTGGTTTAGTTTTAAATAATTGTAGTAAAGAAAAGGAATTGGAAATAGTTTTAAGTAATTTTTTTTTCAAGTCATTGTTCATTGTGATAATTATATTTATAGCTTATCCTGCCAATTGTACAAATTACTATGGTCCACATTCTATTGACTGCTTGAAAACAATATGGTTGTCTGCTAAATGCCTGGAAGAAGGAAGCAAATACCCATCAAAAAGAGATTCTTCAGATCTTGAGAGATTGGATGCTTTGAATATAAGGTAATTTGCATCAGCAATATAGCATTTTACTTAACCATAACATGAATATAATAAAACAAAAGTGGAAATTTTAATTTTCCTCTGAATGTGGGTATTATTTAATTGAGTAGGTATGTGATTGATTTTTATTCTGAATATTGGTATTATTTAATGGAGTAAGGTATGTGATTGATTTTTAGTGTGAATGATGGTGTTTTTTATTTTTGCAGAGAAGTGATCCTTGAGTCCAATTATACATTTGCAGCCTCTGACAGTGGTGATGTAGCTAATCAAACATTTTGTCTTGGAATTGGTACGCAGTAACTTTCAATTTTGCAATATTGGTTTTGCATACAAATTTATTTGATTACAAAATTGTATATTCTTTCAATTTTCTAGTTTATCCTGCCAATTGTAATAATTACTATGGCCCTCATTCTGTTGAATGTCTGGAAACAATTTGGTTGTCCGCTAAATGTTTGGAAGAAGGAAGCAAATATCCCGAAAAAAGAGATGGAGCTGAACTGGTTCGATTGGATGAATTAGATTTAAGGTTTGTATTGTTTGCATAAAAGGATATATTTTTGTTTTAAAATTATTGATTACGGTACTCTCTATTTTTACAGACAAGTTATTGATGAATTCAATGAAACATTTATCGCTGCAGATAATGGAGATTCAGACAACCAGACATTTTGTCTTGGAATTGGTAATTATCAAAGATTAGTAAACATTTACTCATTGTTGGTTTAGTTTTGAATACCGGTAACTGTAGTGAAGAAAAGGAATTGGAAATAGTTTTAAGTTAAACTTATTCAAGTCATAGTTCATTGTGATAATTATGTTTATAGTTTATCCTGCCAATTGTACAAATTACTATGGTCCACATTCTATTGACTGCTTGAAGACAATATGGTTTTCTGCTAAATGCCTGGAAGAAGGAAGCAAATATCCATCAAAAAGAGATTCTTCAGATCTTGAGAGATTGGATGCTTTGAATATAAGGTAATTTGCATCAGCAATATAGCATTTTACATAACCATAACATGAATTTAATATAACAAAAGTAAAAATTTAATTTTCTTCTGACTGTGGATATTATTTAATTGAGTAGATATGTGATTGATTTTTATTGTGAAGGTTGGTATTTTTTAATTTTTGCAGGGAAGTGATTCTTGAGTTCAATTATACATTTGCAGCCTCTGACAGTGGTGATGTAGCTAATCAAACATTTTGTCTTGGATTTGGTACGCAGTAACTTTCAATTTTGCAATATTGGTTTTGCATACAAGTTTATTTGATTACAAAATTGTTTATTCTTTCAATTTTCTAGTTTATCCTGCCAATTGTAATAATTACTATGGCCCTCATTCTGTTGAATGTCTGGAAACAATTTGGTTGTCCGCTAAATGTTTGGAAGAAGGAAGTAAATATCCCGAAAAAAGAGATGGAGCTGAACTGGTTCGATTGGATGAATTAGATTTAAGGTTTGGATCGTTTGCAATATTTGAATATATATTGTAATAAAATTATTGATTATTCTCTATTTTTACAGACAAGTTATTGATGAGTTTAATGAAACATTTATCGCTGCAGATAATGGAGATTCAGATAACCAGACGTTTTGTCTCGGAATTGGTAATTATCAAAAATTATTGAACATTCACTCATTGTTGGTTTAGTTTTGAGTAACTGCAGTCAAGAAATGGAATCGAGAATAGTTTAAACTTTTTCAAGTCATAGTTCATTGTGATAATTATGTTTGTAGTGTATCCTGCCAATTGTACAAATTACTATGGTCCACATTCTATTAACTGCTTGAAGACAATATGGTTGTCTGCTAAATGCCTGGAAGAAGGAAGCAAATATCCATCAAAAAGAGATTCTTCAGATCTTGAGAGATTGGATGCTTTGAATATAAGGTAATTTGCATCAGCAATATAGCATTTATATAACCATAACATGGATATAATAAAACTAGAGTAAAATTTTATTTTCCTTCTGAATGTGGGTATTATTTAATTGAGTAGATATGTGATTGATTTTAATTGTTAAGGTTGGTCTTTTTTAATTTTTGCAGGGAAGTGATTCTTGAGTTCAATTATACATTTGCAGCCTCTGACAGTGGTGATGTAGCTACTCAAACATTTTGTCTTGGAATTGGTACGCAGTAACTTTCAATTTTGCAATATTGGTTTTGCATACAAGTTTATTTAATTGCAAAATGGTTTATTCTTTCAATTTTCTAGTTTATCCTGCCAATTGTAATAAGTACTATGGCCCTCATTCTGTTGAATGTCTGGAAACAATTTGGTTGTCCGCTAAATGTTTGAAAGAAGGAAGCAGATTTCCAGATAAAAGAGATGAAAATGAATTGGAACGTTTAGATGAGTTGAATATAAGGTTTGATATAAATAATATCTTTGTATTGATTTGAAATTATTTCAGATCCCATTTAACTGTTTCTTCATTCTTCATCGGTTTACAGGCAAGTTATTGCTGAATTCAATCAGACATTCATTTCTGCTGACAATGGAGATTCAGATAATCAGACATTTTGTCTTGGCATTGGTAATTATGTAATTTTGATTAACATTATTTGGTTTCTGTTGATAATTTTTGAATATCTGGAAAAATGTAATCAAAATCTGTTCAATTTCAAATTCTTAATGAAAATCATGATATAAACCTATTTTTGTTTTTCATTTTAGTCTTTCCTGTCAACTGCAACAATTACTATGGCCCTCACCCTGTTAGTTGTTTGGAAACAATATGGTTGTCTGCAAGATGTCTGCCAGCAGGAACCAAATATCCAGGAAAAAGAGATTCGTTAGATCTTGCAAGATTGGATACTTTAAATATAAGGTTAGTTTGTGTACTTCTAGATTGTAGAAAAATCATTGAAATAAATTTTTTGCCAATAATATTTCAACATAATATCTCTGAATCTCAATTGTGTTATGCATCCTGTGATATTAGAACTTTTTAGGAAACTAAAACGTACATGAAATACAGGGGGTCATTTTTCCGTGGGTCACTTTTCAGCTCTCCGACATCCCATATTTTTACATTGTTAAATTCTGTACTAATGGAAATTATAAACATTTAAAGTTTATTTTCATTTTCAATCAATGACATTTGTGCTCATTTGATATTCATATTACATTACCTCAGTAAAATATTCATTCTGCTTGAATCAATTGTTTAAAAAACCTATTAAAACTGTGGATAGGTTTTTAAATGTAGAGCAAAAATCCTGTCAGTTTATAGTATTTTGGCAATCTCAAAGTCCATCTTTAATCCAGTTATTATTCATATGTATTATTATGTTTAGAAAAGTTATTTTGGAATTTAACAACTCATTCAGTTCTGCTGACAGCGGTGATCCTGATAATCAGATTTCTTGCCTCGGTATTGGTGAGTCCTTTCTTCCCCATTAACTTTCTTTTATGTAAACTTGATCTTTTTCACATATTTCATGTTTTTTCATTGTTCTGTATTATACATTTGTATCTTTTGCCTAGCTGTTTTCTCGAAATTACGCCTATCTCGCGAATAGGCCGACTCCCTAAAAACGTCCTTAAAACGGCGATTTTATAAAAAATTGCACATAAGCCGGTCCTACGAATCGTTACACGCCGGACGCCTCAAGAAAAACGTAGAAAGAGAACAAAATTACTATAACGCGAACATTTCTCACGTTTATAGTTTCTGCATGTTAGCGAGGGCCGTAGGTGGATTATTACTCGTAACTCTTTCTTGTTAATTTATGTTAAATAAAGTCTATATTGCTTTTCAGTGCGTCGTGATTTGTATTAATGGAAGGGATTGTTGTCGGGAGTTTAAGAGAGTCCCTGAGTCAGCATAAAACAATTTCCTTTGATCGTCCACACCCGGTTAATTTCGATAAGTCCTTATCACTGCCCCTTAACGAATAACATATCGTAAAGGTGAATAAAAGTTGCACGCCGTTAATTGCCTCTATGGCGATAGCGCACCAAATAATAACGTTTTCACCACGAATCAACTGGTCGTAAATCGACACTGTTGCACAAGCGAGCGAAAACAAACCAATCACAGACTGTACAAGCGTCACGTGTTAAACAACCAATCACAGACTGTACAAGCCAATAGCTGTATGATAAGACAATCCACCTTCACAAGCGATTGTGTGTGTGCGTGCACGCTTTTTATCGTGAGAACTTGGTATGGTTTGAAGCTTTTGGAATTATCGGCAAGTCAGCATAATATCATCTCGTTGCGTGATCAAATTCTGATGCGCGAATGAGCCGATTTTTTGGTGCAATCTGAGTTATGCGCGAATAAGACGGTCCCTCAGTTTGGCAACTTTTTTTTGAGTTTTAAACTCGGCCTATTCGCGAGCATATGCGATGGTTATCATGCATCTTTATTTCACAATTTTGCAGTTTATCCTGCTAATTGTACAAACTACTACGGACCTCATCCTGTTGTATGTTTGGAAACAATATGGCTAAATGCAAAATGTCTGAATGATGGAACCAAATACCCTGAAAAGCGAGATTTATCTGATCTTTCTCGATTGGATGAACGAAATATAAGGTTTGATATTTGTTGCAAATTATAATTACAAATAAAGTGAAACTAATATTTGTTTCTATTTTTTGCAGAGAGGTGATTCAAGAATTTAATAATACATTCATTGCAGCGGATGATGGTGATCCTCTCAATCAGACTTTCTGTTTTGGTATGGGTAAGTATCCAAATAATACCCTGCATCAATAGATTTATTTTGTTGTTTTGTGTCATTTTGTACTACTCAATATCCATGATCTATGTTTGGTTTCATATTAGTTTTTCCTGGAAACTGTACAAACTACTATGGTCCTCATCCTATGAACTGTTTGAAAACGATATGGTTGTCTGTCAAATGTTTGGAAGAGGGAAGCAAATATCCTGAAAAGAGAAGCTTTGAGGATTTGGATCGTTTGAATACTCTGAACATAAGGCATACAATTTATTAAATTCTTAAATGAAATGACCATTGAATTCAGTAGAGATAGCAAATTATTGCAGTAACTTATTAGTTATCTATTTGCAACAATCGACAATAAGCATACAATCTTTTTGATATTTCAAAATGTCAAACCACATTTTTTTCACACTATTTCATTTGACTTGACGTGAATCTGAAATAAAGGTTTAAATAACTCTTCCTTAGTCAATTGATCAAATAAACACATTTCTTCCTTAGTCAATTGATCAAATAAACACATTTATGAGATAAAAAGATAAATCATGCAACAACTCACAAAAACATAAGTATTATTGGTAAACTTTAGCTAGATAGCTTTATTGAACTTCCAAAAGTTTAAATTTGCCATGACCAATTTTATCTCCTGTAAAACATAAAACCTCAAATCATAATCCAGCAACAGTATGCCGTGAGATTGCTGCATATGTGTGCTATGCGACATAAAATCATAGGATGGTATGTTGAAAACTTCTGATATTCAATATTGATGATTAGTAGTGATTTTGCTGCCCTATCATACTAGTAAAGTAGAGACTCTTGAAAGAATTTCCATCTCTACCCACTAATATATATAAAACAAATTTGAGACCAGAGGGTTGGAGCAAACTTCATATTTATAATATATAAGTTTCGGTATATAACATTGAAATCAAGAAATCATAATCTTTTTAAACGTTGAACTTTATTGGTATCAACTGTTGCATATTCTGTAAAGTTTGAATCCTGTATTGTTACATTGAACATTTTTTTAGGGAGGTGACACTTGAATTCAATAACACATTTATTGCGGCAGAAAATGAAGATACAGATAGTCAAACCTTCTGTATTGGAATTGGTGAATATTTTTCTTAGCACTTTTTATTGTTCGCTGTTTCACGAAGGTAAACAAATATGCGTCGTTGACAGTTTATCCTGAGAGTTGTTCAAACTATTATGGACCCCATGCTATTGAATGCTTAAAAACAATATGGATGTCTGTTAAATGTTTACAAGAAGGAACCAAATATCCAGAGAAAAGGGATGAAATAGACCTTAACAGAATAAACGACTTGAATATAAGGTATTGTAATAATTTTATATATTTAGAGCAGGGTTTCCCAAATTTTTTAGGCCGCGAACCCCTGTTTGTAAATCTTATTTTTGACGGACCCCCATCATATTTCGTATCTATATATGTGCCTAACCAACGAGCAAGAATAACATTTCATTTACAACACAAACAACATTAATGTGATGGATGAGGTTGCTTTTCACAGCACAATTTATCAATTTTCGGAGCAATTTGTTACAAGCAAAATCGTAGGTGCGACTCTACGGTAAGTCTCGACCTGTATTTTGTCATCAATTGGTAAGAGCCGAAAATGCTACCTCACACATGTAGGTCGTTGCAAAAGTCAATAAAATTTTAATTTCCTTTTCTGACAGCAGTAGATATTCGTCCACAATGCTCAAACAAAAAGATGTAATGGCTTTTTTGATTGAAATCAATCACTGAAGATCGATCACCATCTTTTCATATCAAATTGTTGCGAACCCCCTGTTCAGTTAAGCAGACCCCAGTTTGGGAAACCCTGATTTAGAGTACCACGTGTTAAACTCATGATAAATTGTTTTAAGGGATGTAATCATAGAATTCAACAATACATTTGTTGCTGCTGACAATGGAGATCCAGATAATCAAACATTCTGTATGGGAATGGGTAAGAGTTACATTCCATGTAAAACACAATTACGCGTAAAATATATAACCTTGAAGTATGGAAATGCTGGTTTGTCTTGTGAAGCACCAAGTTTGCTAATTTTTATGAAATCTGGAATTAGGTATTGTGTTAATTGTGCTGATGTTAATTCAACTTGATCAAAACAAAGCTATACAGTTTGGGATCACCAGTTTTCACATTAACCAAAATGTTGGAAGCATGTTTTGAATTTGTAAGGTGTATGAATAATACCTACAATGGTTCTGTGTTTATGATGAGGCGTACACCATATCTATGTATCTGGAGCCCTTTTACTTATGTTCCCCTGACATTATTTTTTGTTGTTATCAAGTTTTTCCTGCAAACTGTACAAACTACTATGGGCCTCATCCAATCGATTGTTTAGAAACAATATGGTTGTCTGTTAAATGTTTGGCACAAGGTAGCAAATATCCCGAAAAGCGAGATACAGCAGATTTGAATCGATTAGATACTTTCGATATAAGGTAACACATTTAGAATTATAGCTAGCTAGAATTTGCACCAAGTACTGTATTTCTCTGTGTACATGTGTGTATTATGCATAGGTGTGAAAAAATATTATTAATTTATATTATATGAGTAGTCTTCCATTCACTGAATTGGCAAAGCTTAAGGCTTTATCTTTTACTCATTAGAGGTCGTTTCCCTTTTGATGGGTCGTTGTCAGTCATATATAGGTAATGCTTCATTGCACAAGCCACGTTATAATTGCAACTCAGGTTTTGAAAAGGTTAAAGTCATTGACTTGGGATTCATTATGTCTGTTTTATTGGTATTTTATTTATAACTTACAGAGAAGTTGCCCTGGAATTCAATAATACTTTTCTTTCTGCTGACAATGGTGATCCGGATAATCAAACTTTTTGTCTTGGTATTGGTAAGTGATTGTATTAGAAATGTTTTTGAGGGAACTTGCAATACCCTGTTATATGTTAATATCATTGTTACATATATAAAGTACTCTATTACATTTTATATTTCAAATTTTTTTATTTGCAGTTTACCCTTCCAATTGCTCAAACTACTATGGCCCTCACTCAGTTGAATGTTTAGAATCAATTTGGTTGTCTGCTAAATGCCTTAAAGAAGGAACTATGTATCCAGATAAGAGAGATGAAACTGATTTAAATCGTCTTGATGAACTGAATATAAGGTAGATAAGCAATAGGAATTCTACTATATTTCTCTAATTACACTATGTATATTCAAATCATTTCATACTAAATTGTTAAATTGGCTTAAGCACCTTAGATAATACAGTTTTCTTTATTATCATTAGATAAGTCAATCAGTATTACTTTGAGACGGATGTTCGATTATCTAAATTTTCCCATAGTGAACACCAGTTGAAGTTGTTCTAAACAAATGCTGCAAATGACAATATTTTAAATCTTTTTCTCATAATTCTGTTGTAGAGAAGTTGTCACAGAATTCAATGATACATTTATTGCTGCTGACAATGGGGATTCAGATAATCAGACGTTTTGCTTGGGTTTGGGTGAGTGTTATTTTATGTGATATTTACTGTTTCATTTTTTGTTAAAGATGACCGTCATTTCATATTTTTATGCTATCTAATAATTCCTGGGTATTTAGTTTTTCAAATATTTGATCCATGTTTGTTTTACATATCCATGTGTTTTTTGTGATTCCCAAATCTATCTCATTCACAAAAACTCGCCACTAACTATTAAGGCAAGTTCAGAATATAGTGGATATTGGTGTTTTTATTGATTTGGGACCACTGCCTTAACTTTTTGAATCAAATTATCCCATTTTATAATCAGTATACAATGAAATATTATTGCTTTGCTTATGTACGAAAATTGAAATATTTTTAGTGTTATGCCTGTTATTTTGGATTCACCAATTCAGAAAAGATATCATCTATGTCAAAGTTTTGTGAATCAGATTTTGGATCTTGTGCAAGAATTGTTCAAGTATATTATTATTAATAATTCATGTTTGGTTGTAGTGTTTCCTACGAATTGTACAAATTACTATGGTCCTCATTCAATTGATTGCTTGGAAACATTGTGGTTGTCTGCTAAATGCTTAGTGGAAGGAATCAAATATCCTGAAAAACGAAATACAGAAGAACTGAGTCGTTTGGATACTCTAAATATAAGGTGATAATCATATTATTTTTTTATGAAGTTTGTGTAGACAAAAAATAGAATGGGTTTAAATGTTGTTGTTTTTTAATTTGATTTTGTTCATTAGAGACTTTAAATTTATTTCAATTCTGGAGAAATTAATTCTCTCAATAAAGATCCATAAGTTGTTGTTTATTTTTTACAGAGAAGTAACTTTGGAATTTAACAATACTTTCATTTCTGCTGACAATGGTAATTCCGAAAATCAGTCATTTTGTCTTGGTATTGGTGAGTCATCTTTTTGTTTTTGAATTTTCATAGCTTAAGGTTTTTTACAGCATTCTGTATATCTCTATATAATTTTTCGGGTTATTTCAGTTTATCCCAAGAATTGTACAAACTACTATGGCCCTCATTCAGTTGAATGTTTAGCAACAATGTGGTTGTCTGCTAAATGTTTAGAAGAAGGAACCAAGTATCCAAATAAGAGAGATACTACTGATTTGGCTAGATTGGATGAACTAAATATAAGGTATTTGGTAGTGACAGAAATAATATTATATTATTAGAATTGTGCAACAACTTTTCAAGTAAAGTATTTATTTATAGTTAGCACACAAGATTTTTCTGCTATATTATATTGCCCACAATTTATGTTAATCAAGCATTATCGAAAAAAAAAATATATATATATATATGAATTTTCAATTTGAATCTACGTTTAATTTTCAGAAATTTTATGACACAGAAAATTCTGAATTTTTTTCAATTTTTTTTGCAGAGAAATAATTATGGAATTTAATGAAACGTTTTTTGCTGCTGATAATGGAAAACCAGATAATCAAACATTTTGTCTTGGTTTGGGTAGGTTCTGTTGTATAGAAGACATTGCTTTTTTCAAATCTTGATATTTAACTGTCAGCTGTAAAAAAGTAACAATATTTAGAAAAAGATATCTTTAACTAACATGATGTAATGAATAAATATCAATTAGGTTTCTAGAACAATCAAATCCAATCCTATTTTAGATACAATATGAAATATCCATGATAAACCACCAACAAAAGAGTTTGTCATCGCAACTTCTTTATATTTAAAGAAGGGATTCGAAACTGTAAATCAGGATATTCTGTATTATAAGTTGAGGCATTATGGTACCAGTGGACATGCAAATAAATTCATTTCTAGTTTTTTAAGCGATAGAACATGAGTTCAAACTCTAATTTCTAATTAGTATCTATTAATGAATGATATAGTGTATTGCTCTGCATTATTTTCTAAACTGTTTGCTGATGATCAACAGCGACAAATCAGCTCTTCATTTAAGAGTGAACACAGAAGTCATAAAAATGGGAAATCAGATGGGGGCCAATAAACAATGATAAATCTAAAACTATGTTAATATCACCAAATATAATATAATATTAATATCAAGCATATCTTAAAGTGGTTTGGTAATCCAAATTAAAGATACAGACTTTGAAAATGTCCATTTTAACAAAAATTAAGCATGGTCTACTACTTTTTATTCCAAACACATATTCAATATTGCATAAATGCTTGGGGTCACATCATCAAACTTTATTACATCGCATTCAAAATTATGCGTAACTGCATTCCATGTTGTGTCTCCTGCGAGACATCGATCCCAACTCAGTCCTATTTATTATAGCCTGCAAATGATTAAAATGGCAAATGTTTATGAAATCGAAGTGTTGAGATGGATGCTCACAAAAAAATCCATTCTGCATTTGCCAACTCTCTTAGAAGCCAAGCAATGTACAGCAAGGTCCTTCACTAAAAAATTCTTGTTAGTATGTAAATCGATTTTCCACCAAATCATTCAAAACTTGAACACCTTACCTTAACTTCATATTTGGAAATAGTCATTGTCTCTTGTTGTGTCCTACTTTATATTGTAGTTTTCGGTGTATTTGCTTTAATATCTACAGATTACATACTTCAATCTGCACTAATTTTTGTGTAGTTATATATTAACTTATTTCATCAGAAAAAGATTTATCAAATACCAATAGTCGCGGTAACAGGCTTGCTTAATCATGCTTTACATTGCATTTTTTTTTGCACAATGAAAATGAATAGATGAACATCTGAATTATATTGCAATATGAAACTAGTTTCAAATGTTTTTCTGCCTTTATTTACAGTGTTCCCTGTGAATTGTACAAATTATTATGGCCCACATTCAATTGATTGCTTGAAAACAATGTGGTTGTCTGCCAACTGTTTAGAAGAAGGAACAAAATATCCAGTAAAGCGAAATACAGAAGATTTGAATCGTTTGAATGCTTTGACTATAAGGTGATAAGCAGTAACTATGATATGCTTGCAGAAATTTGGAAGTTGATGTTTTTATGTTCATTATTAAATCAATACTAAATCTGGTGGAATATTTCAATCTTTTGCAGAGAAGTATCCATGGAATTCAATAATACTTTTATTTCTGCTGATGATGGTGATCCGGAAAATCAAACTTTTTGCCTTGGTATTGGTAAGTCACTTGTGTTTTTTACTTTACTTTCAATCGGAAACTTGCTTTCAGATTTGTTCACTATTATTAATCTCTCTTTATTTTGTTTTAGTTTATCCCGCCAATTGTACAAATTACTATGGTCCTCATTCAGTCGAATGTTTGGAAACAATTTGGTTGTCTGCTAAATGTTTGGAAGAAGGCAGCAAATATCCAGAAAAGAGAGATGAAACAGATTTAGATCGTTTAGATGAATTAAATATAAGGTATTGCATGTTGATATCGATCATGACATTTCTGAGCATTGGAGCATCATACAACAAAAAATATCTTAGCAACTAGTTTCCCTTTTCAAAATTGAGCATTTTAAACTATGACTATTCTAATTTCCAAAATTTTCTGATTGAACAAAGATATCTACTCATCTGATATATATATTCAATTTGGGTCTTATTTTAGTGTATTATACTAGTATTACATTTGGCTAACCATAGCGTTTTACAGTTTTAACATTTGTGGGTAGTAACATCATATCTGACTTCTATATATCCTTGAATTTGAAATACATGGCGCAGTTATCCATTTTTTTTTTCTAATTTATATCTCAAGCCCTGAATGTTATTCTTTTTTTTATGCCGCTGGTATTGAAATATTTGGGATGCCTGAATAGTTTTTTTCATCAGTTTGAAAAATAGGCTTGCACGTAATTGACAAAAATCGATCCCGTAATTACGGAAAAATCGATTACGTAATTTCTGTAATTGCGATATTTTTTCACACATTTAAACCTATCATAACAATTACCAACGAATTGGGACAACAAATTTTCCGAATGGGACATCGAAGTTTGGTTTTCATAAAAATTTCGGAATTCTAATTTATCAAACAACGACGAGCGTGTTCTCTCGATTGATTATACTTGCGCTTGCCTTGCGACGAAGACTTGTTATTGCACCGTTTTTTACATTATCCGACTTTACTACCTAGTTAGCATTTTATATTACCGGTAATTATTGATGCCGACTTATTGACGATATTCCGATTACCATGCTTCATTTTACATTGAATCGTTTCGCAGCCTAAACAAACGCGGTTATAACATTATTTGCGATAAATTTAGATCAAATATCAATTATTTGCGCATAATTTAAATACCGTATTTATATGACTTGCCTTCTCCGAAAATACAAAGTTATACCATAAAACAATGTATTTTGTGACATTTATTTTGCACTCACAAAAAAATTAACTTATTTTTCTAACTCAAGTCGACGATCCTATCGGCCAAGATTGACACAAGTTTCGTCGAGTGCTGGTGGTATTCGAGTCGACGATAAATCAAAATAAGTTGCCGCATTTGGTAACGACAGTTAATCATATTTGGCAGAAATATTGCGAGGCATTGTGAAAAACATAACATCCGCCAAGGATTTATACTGGTCCGTGGGAAATCTCGTCGTTTTGTTGTTTCTCTGCCGTCTCAATCGCTTTACCGATGCCGAAAAGATAAAGTTGCGTTAGTTCATTATGCAATTTCTCTTCCTTCGTCATGTTGCTGTTTGATGAGCGCGACATTAATTATCACGGCGACGTATTGGCGCCGAGTATTCAATCGCTCTTTTCGCCTAAAAATCGGCAGTTGTATTGAAGGGTTATGGAGATTTTCCTGTTTATACCCCAAGTCGAAATAAAATAGCCAAAAACAGTATGATATTCCATGGTTCTTATATCAAGTGTTGATATTAACAATGAAGAATGGTTAAGCATTGCTAATCAATTCTTGGTGGGGAATACCCACTATTTGTATACGGCCAACTATAAAAATAGAATAAAATAGAAACGCAACATATATAACATATATAACGGCAAACTGGAACAAGTAAAAAAATGGAGGAATGAGCGATTGGAATGAGCTCTCTCGAAATAAGAATGTGCGATTGTTGATTGCATTTTCCAAAAGACGTATTTCTCTTTCTCTCCATGAAAAAGACATGAAACGGATTTTACCGTCGCTATGGGAGCTCAAAAGGAGAGAAGGGGACCAATAATTACGACTTTACGTAATTCGTAACTTCCCTTCCGTAACTCTAAATAATTCTTTAAATCCGTAAATTACGTGCAAGCCTATTGAAAAACATTAACCTCCAACTGCCAACACTGGTTTACATTTTGGAGGATTTCATTCTTCTCCTATATTCAATAAAAAAAATTAGTGAATGAGAAATTACTGAAATCGTAATTCCATTGTAGGGAAATAATCTTGGAATTCAATAATACATTTATTGCTGCTGACAATGGAGATCCAGACAATCAAACATTTTGCCTTGGATTGGGTTAGTATTAGTTTTTACTATTTTATTACTTTCTGGATTTTATATTTATATATTAGTTCGGGGTCCGCAATTTGAAAGATGTTGCCACTCTGTTTATGACATTATTTCAATGATTAATTGAGAATGTACCCGTCACATTTTATTATTGTGGCCAATAAAAGATATCCTTGAAAATCATTTTTAAAACTGTGTTATAAAAATATGATAATGACTTGCATTCATTAAAATTATTATTTATAAATCTGGTTACAGTGTTTCCTGCGAACTGTACAAATTACTATGGACCTCATTCAATTGATTGTTTGGAAACAATCTGGTTGGCTGCAAAATGTTTAGAAGAAGGAAGCAAATATCCAGTAAAACGAAATACAGATGATTTAATTCGTTTGGATACATTGGATATAAGGTAATATCCATACCTGTATTTTTCAATGGAATAGAAACTACCGGTACTTTGGGAAAACATCATCTATTAAGATGAGATTCTTCAATAAATTTGTTGAATTTTTGTTATTTGTATAGGGATGTAACTGAGGAATTCAATAATACATTCATTTCTGCTGATGATGGTGATCCACAAAATCAAACTTTTTGTCTTGGTATTGGTAAGACATTTTTTAAACAAAAACAAAAGATAAAACTTTATGATTGATTACAGATTATGTTTTGTTTTGCTTCAGTTTATCCTACCAATTGTTCAAATTACTATGGTCCTCACTCGATTGAATGTCTAGAAACGATATGGTTACTAGCTAAATGTTTAGAAGAAGGAAGCAAATATCCAGAAAAGAGAGATGAAATTGATTTGAATCGTGTAGATGAACTAAATATAAGGTATTGAATTACCTGAAATTTTTGGATGTTCATGTACATATGTTTAAAATTACACCAACACTGAATTATTTATCTGAACACTTTATCATTGAATTTTAAAACTTGTCAGTGATTTGTATAAATGAACATTACATTTGTTTGAAATATTGAAAATTATTCGACAGAGAAGTAATTGAAGAATTTAATGAAACATTTATTGCTGCTGACAATGGAGATCCAAATAATCAAACGTTTTGTCTTGGATTGGGTGACTATAATTATATCTTAAATACTTTGGCTTTGAAATAATAGGTTTTGTTCTTCAGCAATGTGTTGCTTTATTATTATGAGACAATAGCAAGGAAGTGAATGTTGTGATGATTGCTAATTTTGTATTCTTCTTATTTTGATCGAGATGTTTCTTACACCTTCAGCATGTGGTATCCAAAATTGATTTCAATCAAAAATGTATATATTAGATCAAAGATAATAAATATTCTCTCACTTATCTGAATATTGTAAAACAAATTGTAGAACAGTGTTACAATTGTTGTACAGCCTGCTATTCAGCATTTTTGATTTTATGTATTAACAAAAAAATTCCTTATTGCTTCGAGTTTCTTGCGTGGATAAAATAACTACACCAAGTTTGTTGTTGCCAATATATATGAGGCAGTTTTGAATGAGTTAGGATTTTAAAGGCTCAGTTATGTTGGATTTTGACAAAGAGAATATGCTATATGGATGTTAAATAAAGTACTTGGTTTCAACTATTTGATGAAAAGCAGCTCAATGAAGTTGTTCTTTCAAATATTCATTCTAAAAATTTAAACCTCATTATTTATTAATAAACTTAAAAGTTTTACTCAAACCAGGTTATCAAACTCTGAATTTGATAATATTGTATTGCTTTGTATATTCTATTCTTGATACTTATATATTGATTGCAGTATTTCCTGCAAATTGTACAAATTACTATGGCCCCCATTCAATTGATTGTTTGGAAACAATCTGGTTGGCTGCAAAATGTTTAGAAGAAGGAAGCAAATATCCAGTAAAACGAAATACAGAAGATCTAAATCGTTTGGATACATTGGATATAAGGTAATATCCATGGCTGTATTTTCCAATGGAATAGAAGCTGCTTTGGGAAACATCATCTATTAATATAAGCATCTTTAATTAAGAGATGAAAAATAATTTTGTTGATGAAATTTTTATTATTTGTACAGGGAAGTCACCAAAGAATTTAATACTTCATTCATTTCTGCTGATGATGGCGATCCAGCAAATCAAACTTTTTGTCTTGGTATCGGTAAGACATTTTTTTTAATATAAACAAAATATTACCGTAAGTTTGATTACAAATATTTTTTACTTTTGCTTTAGTTTATCCTACCAATTGTTCGAATTACTATGGTCCTCACTCAGTTGAATGTTTGGAAACAATATGGTTATTAGCTAAATGTTTAGAAGAAGGAAGCAAGTATCCAGAAAAAAGAGGGGAAACTGATTTGGACCGTTTAGATGAACTAAATATAAGGTAAGGTATTGAATTACATGGATAGTGTGGATGTTTGTGTACAGATATTTAAAAATTACACCAACATTGAATCATATATCTGAACACTTTATCATTGAATTATAAAACTTGTCAGTGATTTGTATAAATCAACATTACATTTGTTTGAAATATTGAAAATTATTTGACAGAGAAGTGATTGAGGAATTCAATGAAACATTTATTGCTGCTGACAATGGAGATCCAGATAATCAAACATTTTGTCTTGGATTGGGTGACTATATATATATCTTAGATACTTTGGCGTGATCTAATAGGTTTTTATACTGAGCACCTTGTTGACAAGACAAGACAATAGTAAGGATGTTAATGTTGTGAGGAATGCTCATTTTTTTTTAAAATGAGATTTTGTCTGTTTAAAACACACTATTTTTACACCTTTTGTTACATGGAATCGAAAATTAATTTCAATCTAAACTGTGTTTATAACATGAAAGATAATTTTTTCCCACTTATCTGAATATGGCAAAACAAATTTTTGTACATTTTTGTTTTATATTTGTTGCTTTTCAGCATTTTTGATTTTATGTATAAACGCATTTTTTCTCATATCTTCGCGCTTCTTGCGTGAATTCAATAAAACTACACCAAGTTTGTTGTCTCAAATATATATGAAGATTATTTAAATGGGTTATGATAAAAGTCTCAATCATTTTGAGTTTTGACAAAAAGAATATAGATTAGGAATGTTGAATGAAGCACTCGGTTACAACAAATTTGCGGAAATGCAGCTCAATGAAGTTGTTTTTGCAAGGATTGAAAAAAATATCATCCTTGTTCAAATATTTCTTTTAAAAGTTTTGCTATATTTATGATTACATGTACAACTTAAAAATTTTACTTTAGAATGCAAAAAGGAATTGAGATTTTTGAGCCAAGTTGTCAAACTTTGACTTTCATAATATTGTACTGCTTTGTATATTCTATTCTTTATAATTATAAATTGATTGCAGTATTTCCTGCAAATTGTACAAATTACTATGGCCCTCATTCAATTGATTGTTTGGAAACAATCTGGTTATCTGCAAAATGTTTAGAGGAAGGAAGCAAATATCCAGTAAAACGAATTACAGCAGATCTAAATCGTTTGGATACATTGGATATAAGGTAATATCCATGACTGTATTTTTAGTGGAATAGAAGCTACTTTGGGAAACACCATCTATTAAGATTAGATTTTTCATTTATCTCATGAAAAATAATTTTGTTGGTGAAATTTTGTTATTTGTATAGGAAAGTTACTGAGGAATTTAATAATACATTCATTTCTGCTGATGATGGTGATCCAGAAAATCAAACTTTTTGCCTTGGTATAGGTAAGACATTTTTTTAATATGAACAAAAAACAAAATATTCAGTTCAATCACGGATATTTTTTTGTTTTGTTTCAGTTTATCCTACCAATTGTTCGAATTACTATGGTCCTCACGCAGTTGAATGTTTGGAAACGATATGGTTATTAGCTAAATGTTTAGAAGAAGGAAGCAAATATCCAGAAAAGATAGGGGAAACTGATTTGGACCGTTTAGATGAACTAAATATAAGGTATTACCGTAAATTACCTGAATAGTGTGTATGTCTGTGTACAGATTTTGAACACTTTATCATTGAATATTAAAACTTGTCAGTGATTTGTACAAATCAACATTACATTTGTTTGAATATTGAAAATTATTTGACAGAGAAGTAATTGAGGAATTCAATGAAACATTTATTGCTGCTGACAATGGAGATCCAGATAATCAAACATTTTGTCTTGGATTGGGTGATTATAATTATATCTTAAATACTTTGGCTTTGAATTAATAGGTTTTGTTTCTCAACAATGTGTTGCTTTATTAATATGAGACAATAGCAAGGAAGTGAATGTTGTGATGATTGCTCAGTTTTTATTCTTCTTTTTTTAAATGAGATGTTTCTTACACCTTCCACATGTCGAATCCAAAATTGATTTCAATCAAAAATGTATATATTGAATCAAAGATATTATTCACTCACTTATCTGAACATTGTAAAACAAATTGTAGAACAGTGTTACAATTGTTGTACAGCCTGCTATTCAGCATATTTGATTTTATGTATTAACAAAAAATTTTCCTATTGCTTCATGTTTCTTGCGTGAATAAAATTAAACTACTCCAAGTTTGTTGTTGCTAATATATATGAAGCAATTTTAAATGAGTTAGGATTTTAAAGCCTCAGTTCAGGGGCGGGCACTTTCTATAATTTTGGGGGTCGAACTTGGATCGCCTACCGAAAAACCCCGCGTCGTGTATCGTCACATAACAATAACCTGTCGATGTTATTCTCTAAGTATTAGAATGTCATTTTGCTACTCATATATCGAGTAGCCTACCTAGGATGCTTCGCTTAGACACGGAACTTGCGCGTCACTGAACCAATTTCTTGAATTCCGCAAGAATTAGCCCACGGCTCTTGCTAACAAACAGAAAATAATAAATTTGAGGAGTCGTATTAGGTTATTGTTTCAATTCCTAGTTCTGCATAAAGCGAGCTAACGCCGTTTCGTAAAATTAGAAATGCAAAACAAGGTAACAAGCTATTGTGCGAATTTTTTTCCTAAATTTTACCAAGGAATTATCATTTGACTAGTAGAATTGCCATTATTGCCGATTCATTAAATCATCATTTGAACTCGAAATAATATTCAAGATTCACGCAATGACTTTGCAGGGTTTTGATTTATAATTTAATACGAAAATAAACAGGCACAAGTTCAGGCGCGCAGCTAGGATTTAAAAAAAAGGCGGGGGGGGGGGCTGGTCAAAGTCGGAACTTCCCATTGCCGTCTGCAACAAGCTCCGCGGCTACGCGCTCGTTAAAAGAGCCGCCTATTTAAGCGTATAATGATTTTTCTGTCGCGTAAAATATTTAATCCATGACAGCCACGAGATTCTGAAATGTCCTGAGATCCTGAAATGTGCGACTTCTTACGCCAAAATAAAAATATTACAAATATTACTAAACTAGTACCACGGCGATATGTGGACATAAAAATATGAGATAAGCTGCCTGATGTATTTAATTCTGATACGTATTTTTGCAATCTTCCGAACTCGTTATCGCCGTTACAAAAATCTCGATATCTGATATAAAATCCCATATAGTACAATTTTACTTCATACAATGAAAATAATTATAAAGTATACTAGTAAATCAAAAATACAAATTCTCCGCCTCGAAATCGCGATTATGCCACTTGTCAAAAGTGCGGACTTTTTCAACGAAAAATGATTTTTAACTTATGCAAAGTAATCAATCAAAGACCGATACGGGCATATTCAAAATGTCTTGATTTATTAATTTAATTGTCTTCAATTTTAACTGCGGTTGAGTCGACAAAACAAGAGCCACTCTAAAACACCACGGCAATCTGCGGACATAAAAATGTGTGGTAAACTGCCCGTTTACATATTGTTTTGATCCGTATTTTTGCTATTTTGCGAATTCGATGAATTTGAGATGTAACACTGGCTCCGCTCAATCGCAATGTTGTCACTCCGATTATTTTTAAAGATAAAACCTTTCGAAAAATCCGTAAATTTTCTGTCAATTCTCACGTAGTAAAAGTTATTTCAGTACATAAAAAATACATAAATAAATACAAAAATTGATCGAATATACTTTAATTATCTTATATATCATCACAAACCGGGAAAAAGTCGCGTCCTCAGCTTTGTTTAATGTTAACACGAAAATTTTCGACGTCAATTTAAAAGTAATGGATAAAAAGGCAAATCCCGCTCACAATTGACCGTGTTTCGATTTTAGTGACGAAACGAAGGTCAATCAAAGATAATTTGTGCCGCAGGCACACGAAATTTTGCGATTTTCGATGCCTAGAAAAGCGTTTTTAGACTGTCGCGGGCCTCAACAAAACTTATATTGTTTACAGTTTTATTTTAGTATTTTATATTGTCGCTTTTCAACTTATCGATACTTATTGGAATTCTCGCCGGGTTCATAAGTCCGTGTTTGTACAAAAATAAAATAATTATCATAGTCATCGTGTCACAAATTTGGGGAAAATTTGTGATTTAGAGAGGATAAACGCCAACGTAAAGGCATTTACGACCTAAACAATAGGTCACAATGATGAAAACAATCGGCGATTTTAGCAAAGGGCAATTGCACGTCTTATTGGCGACTTTTTCAGTTTTCAAAAAACTTCGGAAGGGGTGGGGGGGTATCTTTTTTAGATAGTTTCTGTGGTCTGAAAAGTCGAATAGGCGTTTCGACCTAGTAAATGCTTTGATGCACGAAATCCATAACGTGAAAAGATACGTCCAGCGGTGAAAATTGTTTATAACAACTTTAGATCTAGTTAATTTTTTAGCGATAATAATTAGTTGTTGTAATGAAATACAGTTTGCCTCTTTCACTTCTCTCGCAAGTGCCAACAATAACACTATTGAAAGATTTTGACAATGAGAAAACCATATTAAATTGTACAAAAATGAATTTGTTGTGCAAAACCGTGGCGCGTGATCGGCGGTGCGTTTGAAGACGGAGTATTACCCGTGCGGGCGCGCATGTTTCACAAAAATGTGAGGTGCTCCGAAGGCGCTCTGGTCCACATTATTGTAAGAAAACAGTTATAATATCGGTAACTGTTAACCGTTTAATTGCGCTTGACTATCGCACTTTTCGGAAATGATAATTTTGTAAGGCGGAAACAACATGTATCAAAATTTTTTGCGAAATTATTGGGGGGGGGTAGGGGGGCGACCGCCCCCCTTCGCCCCCCCGGGTGTCCGCCCCTGCCTCAGTTATGTTGGGTTTTGACAAAAAGAATATGCTAAATGGATGTTAAATAAAGTACTTGATTTCAACTATTTGATGAAATGCAGCTCAATGAAGTTGTTTTTTCAAATATTTATTTCAAAAATTTAAACCTTATTATTAATTATTTATATAACTTAAAATTTTTTACTCAAACCAGGTTTTCGAACCCTGAATTTGATAATATTGTACTGCTTTGTATATTCTATTCTTGATACTTATGAATTGATTGCAGTATTTCCTGCAAATTGTACAAATTACTATGGCCCTCATTCAATTGATTGTTTGGAAACAATCTGGTTGGCTGCAAAATGTTTGGAAGAAGGAAGCAAATATCCAGTAAAACGAAATACAGATGATCTAAATCGTTTGGACACATTGGATATAAGGTAATAAATATCCATGACTGTGTTTTTCAGTGAAATAGAAGCTACTATGGAAAACATCATCTATTAAGATTAGATTATTTAATTATGTGATAAAAAATAATTTTGTTGATAAACTGTTTAATATTTGTACAGGGAAGTTACTGAGGAATTTAATAATACATTCATTTCTGCTGATGATGGTGATCCAGAAAATCAAACTTTTTGTCTTGGTATTGGTAAGTCATGTTTTTTCAATAAAAATAAAAAGCAAAAAATCACGTTTCATTACGAATATTTTTTTGTTTTGTTTCAGCTTATCCTGCCAATTGTACGAATTACTATGGTCCTCACTCAGTTGAATGTCTTGGAACAATATGGTTATCAGCTAAATGTTTAGAAGAAGGAAGCAAATATCCAGAAAAAAGAGATGAAACTGACTTGAATCGTTTAGATGAACTTAATATAAGGTATTTAATAATTGTTTGTTTATTACCTGGATATTTTGAATATTTGTGTACAAATTTTAGAATTGTCATCAACACTAAATCATCTTACTGAACACCTTAACATTGATATTTTAAAATTTGTTATTGGTTGGTATTAGTCAACATTGCATTTATTTTAAAATTTAGTATTTTTTTCGACAGGGAGTTAATAGAGGAATTCAATGGAACATTTATTGCTGCTGATAATGGAGATCCAGATAATCAAACATTCTGTCTTGGGATGGGTGACTATTATTATGTATTCAACTCAAAAGTTAATTCCAGAATGGAGAGAGAGATTGATTGAAAATTTTTGAACAATATTTGTTGTAGCTTGTATTTTGTAATATATAACTATAGTTATAACTTGATTTTAGTATTTCCTGCAAATTGTACAAATTACTATGGCCCTCATTCAATTGATTGTTTGGAAACAATCTGGTTGGCTGCAAAATGTTTGGAAGAAGGAAGCAAATATCCACTGAAACGAAATACAGAAGATCTAAGTCGTTTAAATACTCAGGATATAAGGTGATATAATGTCTGTATCTTTTGACAAGATCTATGCTTGTAAGATCATTTGAAATAAGTATCTATTGTAAACAGATATTTTCAAAATTTTACTGTATTTCCTAGTTAACAAGTCTACTTGGCCAATAAGACTAGGCTTTTTTCAGCACTGAAATCTGGTTTTTCCATATCACTCCCAAATAAGTCAAGGCAGAAAAATTGTGTTACTTTGTTACTCTGTTTGTCAGTTAAGCATTGACTCGCAATCATAATATGATATGGCAAAGTTAGTTAGGGCCATATCATGTTTACATCAATAGAACCATAGCCCTGGAATTTAATATTCCGCCTAACAAAAGCTGTAATAGCACAAAAATGTGGCAGAAATCATTATGAACAAACTAAGTAAGTGGAGCGTTTCAATATTCAGTTAATATAGTATGATATGCACTTGTACCATACACCCATGGGGTAGCTAACAGCTCTGTTGTCTAGTATGGTGTCGTTTTTTGGTAAATCAGCAAAACAGAAGGTCATAAATCACTTTATCTTATAGTTGCCGGAGGGTTTCATCACACTATTCATGTTATGATTGCCATAAAGAAGACAGACACTGTCGAATATTATTAGCCCCGATTATCAGACTGGTTGGCGCTCAATACATTATAAAGTATATCAACTCCGAAATAATTGCTTTACGAGAGTTATGCAAAATAAATAACCATACCCCCAACAAAAAAAAGGTTTTATCGAATGAGATGAGAAAATCGGATAAGTAAATTGGGTCCACAAAATTGTCTTATTTGTTGGAAAATACAATATTTATTTGTGCAATACTTCTTGTTTTTTGCTAAAACGATTCAACTTGTCATAGGGAGATTACTATGGAATTCAACAATACTTTTATTTCTGCTGATGATGGTGATCCAGAAAATCAAACTTTTTGCCTCGGTATCGGTATGTCGAAGATTCCATTTTCTCTAAAAGTTAACCTACAGTGTTCTACCAGCTAGTATTTACTTCCAGTTTTCTATTGTTTTCTTCCAGTTTATCCTGCTAATTGCTCAAATTACTATGGACCTCACTCTATTGATTGTCTGGATACAATCTGGATATCTGTTAAATGTTTAGAAGAAGGAAGCAAATATCCAGAAAAGAGAGATGAAACTGATTTGAATCGTTTAGATGAACTAAATATAAGGTAGATCGTATGCTATATTCAGTTGATCAAACACTTAAAGGATTTTAGTGTTTGTTTATAGCAGGGGTCGACAACCCCTGGCACGCATGCCAAACGCAAGCGCGGTATAATGGTGTGAGAGAGAAACCTTGGAAACGTGGACCTTTCCTTCTCAAATAAAAAAAAAATTTTAAAGGGCGTATTGGAACTCTGTGTTCGTTTTTTCATTTTTATTTGTTAATTAATTTCATTTTCATTTAATCGAACCTGCTAGTTAGACTTGCTTGTTAAATTCATATATACCTCAAAAATGTCAGTAGTATGCTCTCACAATTTAGTCAATTATGTGTCAAAAACAATTCCCACGCCTGCCCATATTCATGAAATTTTGTTCAAGAATTCAGTTTGGAGTTATAGAGTTATAGAATGTATAATCAAAGAATTCAATATGTTCTACAGGGAAGTAACCAAAGAATTCAATGAAACATTTATTGCTGCTGACAATGGAGATGCAGATAATCAAACCTTCTGCCTTGGTTTGGGTAAGTAATATTTTTTCAATAAAATTTTTTGTCCATATTAACTAGTAGTAATTAGTTATGTAGACTGTTTCTAATATTGTAGGAACATTATGAGAATAGTTGCATAGTGTTTGTAACACTTCATCGCTTATTCAAATTTTAACTTTACCCATTTTTTTGTAATTGATAAGTAGAATGTCATTGAGTGTTAGAATTTTCATGATTATGGTTGAGTTAGGATAATGAGCTATGTAAACTAATAAAGTCAATAAATTCTCAAAATATCCAGAACTAAATCTACAGGAATATGGGTTACCTGTTTTCTATTCATTTGTATTATTTGTTTCAGTATTTCCAACTAATTGTACAAACTACTATGGTCCTCACTCCATTGATTGCCTGGGAACAATCTGGTTGGCTGCAAAATGTTTAGAAGAAGGTAGCAAGTATCCAGTGAAGCGAAATACTGAAGATCTGAATCGATTGGATACCCTAAATATAAGGTTTTATTGAATAGCGTACACATTGTACAGACATGAACTCACAGAAACATTTTTACTGTCATTGGTTCCTGTTCTTTTGCCACGTGCAAATTAATTTATCTTGTTAAACTGTTACAACGTTTTACAGGGAAGTTACAACAGAATTCAACAATACTTTTATTTCTGCCGATGATGGTGATCCAGAAAATCAAAATTTTTGCTTTGGAATTGGTATGTTCCTATTTTATTTGTTCTATTAAGATCAGAATTTTTAATGCCTTTTTTTTCAGTGTATCCTACTAATTGTTCAAACTACTATGGCCCTCACTCTGTTGAATGCCTTGTAACGATATGGTTGTCTGCAAAATGTTTAGAAGAAGGAACTAAATATCCAGATAAGAGAGATGAAACTGAACTAGATAGACTGGACGAATTGAATATAAGGTATTGAATTAGATATCATAAAAATCTGTATCATATTCATATTCCTGTATCAAACTTGCCTTAAATTTATCAACTCCAATAATTTTTAAAACCTATCTATGAACAAAGAATGATTTTTCAAAATATGTAGCATACTTGTAAAGGGATTGTCCAATTTTAGGTAGAACTACTTCTTAGGTAGAACTTTTCTGGATTGCGTAATTTTAATCATATTTCGTTGATTTAAGATTTTGTAAAGCTTTTTCATTCAATATTCTATTTAATTTTTTTCCAAATATATGAGCATTATAGTCTGCTTTTCCATATTTCTCAGACAGCAACAATATAAACCATATCTGAAAGTACCAAGGCTGACATATCAACATTTTGTGAAATTTTTTCATGCTTATTATCATAATATATAGGCCGGGAATGTAGCTTGTAGAAATATGTTTTTTATTAGTAATTCTGTCATGTTCAGCTTCGACTTTCATTGAGAACAGTATTTCATCCCTCCAGGGATTTGAAGAATTATCTTGATGAATGGTTACACAAGTGGTTAACAGGCTGTGTGTGTTTTCTAAAAAAAATTATTTTCTCTCAATAGGAATTATCTTTGATAGCAAAGTTTTTTTTAGAGAGGTGATTTTGGAATTCAATGAAACATTCTTAGCTGCTGATCATGGAGATCCTGACAACCAGACCTTTTGTCTAGGCTTGGGTCAGTATCAGAAGTTGCACTTCCATGAATTTATTCAAACACAATTACGGATTTTTCCATCTTGTCTTCAGTGTATTCAGATAGGCTGTGAAGAAACTTTCCCTATTCTTGGAAACAAAACATTTTGGTGGTTCATGAAACAAGTTTTATGAAATCTGAAAAAAAAAATTGATTTTATTCACTCCACAATTACATTTAAGGTGGATTCTGTTTCGCTGTGAGGATCCACAAATAATATAAAAAAAAATTCAAAGTTATAAATCATATATTGCAAAAGTAAAGAGGTAAAACAAAATAAGTTGTGCTTATTACTTCGACAACTAAACCTTCAGAAGATCAAATAGGCTTTGATCATTTGTTTTACCCTTATTCACAATTTTATAACAGTGTTTCCTGCCAATTGTTCAAACTACTATGGTCCTCATTCAATTTTTTGCTTGGAAACAATATGGTTGTCTGCTAAATGCTTAGAAGAAGGAAGCAAATATCCTAAAAAACGAAATACAGAAGATCTGAATCATTTGGATACATTGGATATAAGGTGAGACTAATTTATATGTATTAGTATTTACAGTGCACCAAGGTCATTTCATGCATATCAAGTTAATGATATCAGTGCAAAAGGAATCACCTATTCAAAATGATTGAACAATTAATGCTGAAAAGAATATAAGTATAAATATCATAAATCCATGGAATATTACATCATTTTTGAATTTAGTGGATTTAACTGCTTGAAGATTTTTAATATATTGCCATGGATTTAATTGTTCATTTTTTATCTTTATCACAGACAAGTCACTCTAGAATTCAATCATACTTTTATTTCTGCTGACAATGGTGATGCAGATAACCAGACCTTCTGTCTTGGTATAGGTTAGTAGTGAATTATTAAAATTCTCTTTTCGGAAATACGGCAATAAGAGTTGCCAAGTTTTTTGTAATGAAACTGTTGATAAATTCTGTCTTTTTTAGTTTATCCTGCGAACTGTACAAATTACTACGGCCCTCACTCTGTTGAATGTCTGAAAACAATGTGGTTAACTGCCAAGTGTTTGGAAGAAGGCAGCAAATATCCAGAAAAGATAGATGACACTGATTTGGATCGTTTAGATCAACTAAATATAAGGTAATTTAATTGCTTTTGGGAACTATGGCAATGTAATTTTAAATCCTGGAGATTAGATTTAAACTCCTTAGCTCACAATATTTTTTCAGGGAAGTAGTTGAAGAATTTAATGAAACTTTTATTGCTGCTGACAACGGAGACCCAGACAATCAGACATTCTGTCTTGGCTTGGGTGGGTGTTAATATGGTTAAAGTTGTTAAAATTTCTAGGTGACAATTATGGTTTTCAGGCCTTATTAATTATATTAGTCTTGCAAACATGGAATTTGTAATACATAGATATATATAACTACCCTAAATCTTGTATATTTTTTAATCTTGGAAAAAAATCTCCAAAATTTTATGGGGTTCCAATAAAATTTATATATTTCAACGTGCAAGAATTATTTGCCATTCGTAAAAAAACAAACAAAAGTTTTTTTTACTCAGCTTTATGATGTGATTGGTGCCTTTACATATTGTTTGATTTTTTTGATTTCTTATTATTTAGGCCTTTAATCCCAACTTTGCAATATTGTATTAAAGTACTCCATGTATTGTTGCAGTGTTCCCTGCTAATTGTACAAACTACTATGGTCCTCATTCAATTGATTGCTTAGAAACAATATGGTTGTCTGCTAAGTGTTTAGAAGAAGGAAGCAAATATCCAGAAAAGAGAGATGAAACTGATTTGGATCGTTTGGATACTTTAGATATAAGGTAATAATATTTATGTGTATATGTGTTGCCACAATATACAGTAAGTTCATGAACTGTCAGCCACATTTAGACCATTTCAATACTTTTATTGCTATTACCGTAACTGTCAGGCATTAATGTTTTTTTGTCAAACAGGGAAATAAACAGGGAATTTAACAACACTTTTATTTCTGCTGACAATGGAGATGAAGATAATCAGACATTCTGTCTTGGTATTGGTAAGTTATAATAAATTTTTTTTCCAAACTTTAAAAAACTTTATAAGGTAGAGCTATGATTTTGATGATGAGTTTTGTTATCATTTTACTTCAGTGTATCCAACTGATTGCACAAACTACTATGGCCCGCATTCTGTTGAATGCCTAAATACAATATGGTTGTCTTCAAGATGCTTAGAAGAAGGAAGCAAATATCCAGAAAAGAGCGATGAAAATGAACTGGACTTATTGGATGCACTGAATATGAGGTATTCAAAGACACAGTGATATTTGTTCAAGTGTTATACTGTAAACCTGTTTTTAAGGATATATTTTTGAATATATAAAACCCAAAGATTCATTTCTTTTGTGGAATGTGATTTAAGGTGCTGCTTGTGACACTTTTATTTTAACAATTTATTTTAACAATCTATTTGTTATAATTTTAAAAAATGCCTATGTCGAAGACAGTTGCTACACTAAACTATTAATAAAAACTGGTTATAGAATGGCTATAAATTACCCTTTTATGTTGATAATCCTATCTAACAATAAATTCCATATAACTATTTAAACATTGTTACGCTGCACATTGCTTTTATTTATTTATTTTTTTTCATAAAATTAATAAATAAAATTAATGAGTAATAATAAGTCATTTTGTCTTATTTTATGAAAAAAACATTGTGAATTCATTAATAAAATATTTACCAGGGAAGTAATCTGGAAATTCAATGAAACATTCAATGCTGCTGATGATGGAGATTTGGATAATCAGACATTTTGTTTTGGTATAGGTATGTATATAACATGTTTGGCATAACCTTTTGATAACATTTTTATAGATTTATGTCTATTACTTGGGATGTTGCTTTCCCAAAAATCATTCATTCAAAAATCTTTAAGCACTTTTTTTAAATAGCATTTAAATAGCAAAAAAGTTTTTGTGAAAATATTCAGTTGAAGTTTTGATAACTAGTGTATTATACTGCTAAAATTTGAATAGTAAATTTCACTTATTAAATTAAAGGACATTTTGGTACAGCAGTCCCATCAGTTTTAACTTATTGTAATTAAACTTCTCACCCCGCACAGCATGTGAAATAAAAATTTCTCTGTTAACTTGCTTCAAAACAATTACTTTGTTAAACTGACAGAAACTCAGTTTATTATTGCATGTATTGGAACAATCGTAATTATGTCAAATTGTTTAGTCTTCCCTGCAAATTGTACAAACTACTATGGCCCTCACACTGTCGATTGCTTGGAAACAATCTGGTTGTCTGCTAAATGTTTAGAAGAAGGAAGTAAATTTCCTGAAAAACGGAATTCAGAAGATTTAAACCGATTGGATACTTTAAATATAAGGTAGGCCTATTAGTGTTTTGTTTTTCAAAGGAGCTGACGGAAAAAACCTATTAAATATAACTGTATGGTTTTCACACCTTGTCTCATTTTTCCTGGCACTTTTTAGAGAAGTGACGCTTGAATTCAACAATTCATTTAGTGCTGCTGACAGTGGGGACATAGCAAATCAGACATTCTGTCTTGGTATCAGTAAGTCATTTTATGACATTCAGTATTCAATATTAGTTCAATTTTGAATATAACACTTCAGGCTTTTCAATGTGTTTGTATTTTACAGTCTATCCTTCTAATTGTACAAACTACTATGGGCCGCATTCTGTTCATTGTTTGGGAACAATTTGGTTTTCTGCTAAATGTTTAGAAGAAGGAAGCAAATATCCAGAAAAAAGGGATGAAGTTGAATTAGACCGCATTGATGATTTGAATATCCGGTGTGCATATTCTCACATAAAAAAATACACAATGTGTCTATATTTTTATTTTGTCATCAAATGTCATTACTAAGACTCACACAGATTATTATTTTATGTACCAAACATACTAAATACTGTATGTCATTTAATGTGTCTATTTTTTCATTTTGTCATTAAATGCCAATAAAAAGACTCATGCAGATTATTATTTTATGTACCCAACATACTAAATACTTTATGTCATTTAATGTGTCTATTTTTTCATTTTGTCATTAAATGCCAATAAAAAGACTCATGCAGATTATTATTTTATGTACCCAACATACTAAATACTTTATGTCATTTAATGTGTCTATTTTTTCATTTTGTCATTAAATGCCAATAAAAAGACTCATGCAGATTATTATTTTATGTACCCAACATACTAAATACTTTATGTCATTTAATGTGTCTATTTTTTCATTTTGTCATTAAATGCCAATAAAAAGACTCATGCAGATTATTATTTTATGTACCCAACATACTAAATACTTTATGTCATTTAATGTTTGATTCAATTTTGTACTCATACATAAAATATCTTCACTTCACTTCAATTTCTTTTCAATAAGGAAATATCTGTTACAATTTTTTTCCTTTTTTTTTCTTTTGTATGAAGCACATAATCAAATAGAAACAAATTGTTATTACAGCGAAGTTATTGGAGAGTTTAATAACACTTTTATTGCTGCTGACAATGGAGATCCAGATAATCAAACATATTGTCTTGGTGTAGGTAGGAATTATATATATATATATTTTATATTATAGCACATTATGCATTTACTTCATCATACCTTCATTAAACACATAAATTTTCCAGTTTATCCATCCAATTGCACAAATTACTATGGTCCACATGATGTTGAATGTTTGATCACAATATGGATGAGTGTCTCATGCCTTCCTGAAGGTTACAAATATCCTGAAAAACTTACTACTGATCAGCATGAAGACTTGGATGTAATGAATTTGAGGTAAGTATTTTATTTATTGTTATAACATATTAAAAAAAGCAATAATTCTTTGCACTCTTACACATATACTCAGGTAAACCACATAGAAACCAAGTAGAATAATTTAAAGAAATCTTTTTGGACAAAAATAAAATCAACTGTCACTGTTCTTTAAAAATTATGATGTCATAAGGAGAAAATAGTTTGAATTATGTTATTATTCTATTGGAAGTTCTTAAATCTTGCTAAAAACGCAAACAAATATTTGTAATATAGGGTTTTTTATTATTTATCTGCGTATTTTTATCTTATTGTATATTTTGTCTTACCCTTTTTTTTGTAAAATGTAGATAGGTATATTTCACTGTGAATTTAATTTAATTTTTTACAGAAATATTAAAGATTTATTCAATGCAACTTTTTTGTCAGCAGAGAGTGGTTTTGTTACAGACCAGATTAATTGTTTTGGAATGGGTTTGTATAAAATAACTTTGAATTTAGTTAGAAAAACTAATTATGATTGCTTTCATTTAAATATTACTTTTCAGTTTATCCTTCAAATTGTACAAACTATTATGGACCTCACCCTGTTAAATGCTTGGAAACTATATGGTTGTCTGCTAAATGTTTGAAAGAGGGATCTAAATATCCAAATAAAAGAAATGAAACTGATCTAACTCGTTTAGATGAACTAAATATAAGGTATTCGTTTTGTTCAATCTTTTAAAGTCTTAAGAGTACCAGCATGATATGATGTTTCACTTTGTTTCAGGGAGATAATTCTGGAATTTAACAACTCATTTCTTGCAGCTGACAATGGAGATTCAGAACACCAGTCTATTTGCCTTGGCTTGGGTAGGAAACTAGCATTATCTTTTCTTTACTTATTTATTCTATATTTTCAGAATAATTTGTTGAATTAAGCCTTTGTTGTTTGCAACGATATCAATCGTCCATTATAGCGTGACTTGGAGGTCAATATTTTTTTTGTAACTTCAATTTTAAAATTTTAGTGTTCCCCACTAACTGTACTAACTACTACGGACCCCATTCTATTGAATGCTTATCAACAATATGGTTGTCTGCTAGATGTTTGATTGAAGGAACCAAATATCCCAATAAGCTTGATTCCGAATATTTGAAGCATTTGGAAACTTTGGACATAAGGCAAGATACATACATTGATTTGAATATTTTAGTATAGATATTTCATTAACAATGTGGTTATTGGTAATGATTGTAACCATGTTTTAAATTGCTGTAATATGTTACTTTGATGTAGGGAGGTGACAGAAAAGTTCAATAACACATTTTTGTCGGCGGATAGTGGAAACACAGCTAATCAAAGTTTTTGCCTTGGAATTGGTAAGTGAACCCAATGTTGATTCATTGACTGCAGTATTCATTATGATATTTCATGATAATATTACATTTCATAAATTAAGTTTATCCTGCGAACTGTACAAATTATTATGGACCTCATTCCATTGAATGTTTGCTAACGATATGGTTATCTGCAAACTGTCTGGCTGAAGGCAGCAAGTATCCATCTAATCGTGATGCTGAAGATTTGCATCGTTTGGACCAAATGAATCTGAGGTCAGTCAGATAAATTGCCTATGTTGTTTTTTATTATGCTTTTTTCTTCAAATAGTATTTCTTTTTATATCAGGGAAGTCATTTTTGAATTCAATATTCCTTTTACTGCTGATAGCAATGGTGACACAGATAATAATTCTATGTTGCTATCAATGATTCTGAACGGCCATTTGCTGTCAGCTATCTTCCTGAAATAACAATTAAATATACCTTACCTTAAAATACATCGAAATGAGAATGGTAAAACTAGTGATGAAATTATTCTTAATTATAATAAAATAATCTCTAAAATTTATGATAAAAAAGGCGCACAAGAAATAGTGATTGCTCAATTGTATCTACCGGGCAAAAGGGTGGTACCGGTTTGCTATTCATTCGATTATAACATGCACCCTTAATTTTTGATTGAAAATAAGTACAGAATTTTGTGTATTATATTCGAACAAGTATGATACATATCGCAACATTAAAATCAAATTCAAAAACTTTTAGCATACAGACTCTTGAAATAATTTGGATGACTGTTGTGACTTTTTATGGTGTTGACCATTTTTGTTGGATACTTGAGTATAATAATGAGTTCTCTATTTATAGGGAAGTGATTAACGAATTCGACCAAACCTTCACAATTGCTGATGCTGGTAATCAGTCTTACCAAGAATATTGCTTTGGATATGGTAATTTGGTCTTATAAATATTTGGATTTATTATTTTAATACACACAATTTTGGTTAAAGTTTGCATCTAAAATATGCTTTATTAAATTTTGTATATATGGTTATTTAATATTATAAAACATAATGCGAAATAGTTATTACTAATTCCCAAATAAATTCATCTCAACTTTCTAGTTTTTTTGCTACAAATTTTTCAGTAAGTCATTAGCAATTTAAAATATTTTTCAGTCTTTCCATTGAATTGCACCAACTATTATGGTCCACACAGTGTTGAATGTCTGGAAACACTTTGGTATAATGCAACATGTTTGCTGGAAGGATATAATCATCCTAAGAATATGACATCATATGAACTCGATAATCTTGATAAAATGAATTTAAGGTTAGTCAAATTTACGTAGCATTATAATTAATTTTACTATTACCAGAATCATAATCTTATACATACCACAGTTATGTTAATTGCTTATTCAATGTATATGTAGAGTATTTTCTTTACTATGTGACTTTTTTTCAGATACTGAAATATCATATATTATAAATGTACTATTTATAGGCGAAACAAAGAAACAAACAATGCTGCATTTAATATTAAATTTCAATATAATTTGCTAGATACATCATGACTTGAATTGTTGTCACAGTTAATGCAGTACAAGTGTACTTAGATCCGTGTTTAATTCGTTTGCATACAAGACGTAACCAGTGGTGGGATTCAAATTTTTTGTCAGCCGGTTTCATCACAAAAGTCATATTTTTCAGCCGGTTCTGTTATAAACAGAACATTGACAGTAACTAGGAATTCTAACCGGTTCGCTGATCTCATAAAATTTGTAAGAGGGTTCTATAGAACCAGTGCGAAACGGCTGATTCCCACCACTGGACGTAACCAATAATTGAGTTTGTTGGTAACGCAAAAATCTCAGATTAGTTCAATACCCAGTTTTAGTCTACATCCTCTTTGATTGGGTCTAAACTTGTAAACAAAATTTTTTTTTTAAATTAAACACAAACTGGATCCTCGTTCAGTTTGGAGCAAAAATTCTGTCCATAGCTCGAGAAGTGCATTCCATTTAGGAATATGGCTCTATTCTTGAGAAAAATGTTAAAACAAAAAATTAATAAATGTTTTTTTGATCTGACTGATATTGATTGATTTGATTTTCCATACAAATAACAATAAATGATGAGATTTTGTATTAAGGGAAATTGAGGAAGAGTTCAATATCACAGCTTTTTCAGCAAACAATGGCAGCATTTTCTATCAAGAAGAATGTTATGGAATGGGTAAGATGTTTTTCATTGAAATTTTTATTTATGAATGTGCCCATACATCAATGTACAGACATTTTGGTTTCAGTGAGACAGTCAAAAATATAAAATTTGAGGAAGCTCTTCATGGAAATAGTTGTTTTCATAACTGTTCATAATCTTGCTAAAATGTTGATAATCGTATAAAATTATTTTGAATTTGTTCAGTTTTACTAAATGTGGGAATATAATATTATGCGTTACTTTTCTCAGTTTATCCTATGCACTGCGTGGAGTACTATGGACCACACCCAGTTGAATGTCTAGTTGTAATATGGACTCAAGAAAAATGTTTGTCAAATGGACATGAATACCCAAGAAAACTTGTATCTGAGGAAATCGATGTTTTCAATAAAATGAATCTGAGGTAAATATCTTTTTAATTAATCTCTAAAATTCATTTGGTCATACAACTAAATTATTATACTTATGATCAACTTGATTTTTTACAGAGAAGTTGTAAAAGATTTCAACAATACACACAATCTTGCTGATGGTGGTGATACTGCTGAACAACTTGCTTGCTTTGGACTCGGTTAGCTTGTTATTTTTGGGCAATGTTTGTGCTTGCTTTTATATTAACTTGTGAACTGTTCAAATATATTTTGTCTTTACTTTTACATTATGTATTTTAGTTTACCCGGAAAACTGCACATTCTATTATGGACCACATTCTGTTGATTGTTTGATTACAATGTGGGTAAATGCTACATGTTTATACGAAGGATATGATTATCCAACTAATCTGACAATCAATGAAAAGGTTGAATTAGATGAAATAGATATCAGGTTAGGAATATATTTTTCATTAAATATGATTTAAGTTAAAACATATTGCTAAATGTAATGACTAAAAGGACTGGTTATACCATTTTTTCGATCATGAATGACTACCTGTGTCTAAAACTTTTTGATTTGTTTTTAGAAATGTAACAGAATTATTTAATGAAACCGCATTTTCCGCCAACAATGGAAATTTTTCAAGTCAGCTGGAATGTTTTGGATTAGGTAACTGTGTTCAGTCCAAAATAAGATCAGCTTATTGGTTTTGGTAGAACAAATATTGATTTTGTTGCTTTTTGCTTGATTTTTTTCAGCAAAGTGTGATATGTGTATGTTTAACATCATGTCATGTACAGCTTAGCTCATTACAAGTAATACAATTAATTCTATAATATACTTCTGTCTGAAATTCATTTAAACTTTCTGACCTGTCACTTTTTCTAGAAAAATTGAATCGTTGTCAAGAAATGCCACTATTTTTTCTTATACTGATACACTGTGATTTTTGATTTTGCTACAGAATATCCAGCTAATTGTACAGATTACTATGGTCCTCATTCAGTTGATTGTTTGATAACAATGTGGCTTTCAATTACCTGCTTACATAAAGGAACAAAATTTCCCAGCAAACTTACTGCAGATGAGTTGGATAAATATAACCAGATGAACCTAAGGTTAAATGACTATATTTATTGTATTACTGGACAACATTTAACATAAGATAAAAAAGAGTAACTGATTGATTGGGAATGTTGTTCCGATTAAGCAAGTATTCATGCTACCATTGCAGGTGATGAATCTCAAATCTCTAATCCCAGCTAGTTAGTTAACATATCACTATAATTACGTTTGTCCATCATTTAAAATTTTGAGACAACGCAAAATTAATCACTCTTTTAAAACTGAAGCCTCACATATTTATAAATTTTATGAAGTTTATGCAGCTTCAATCTCGGTATTGGTACACTTGGTAAGCTCTAGATCTTACATACTATATTGTCTTGAGTGGATGATTATTTTGAATGATAAAGACATAAACTTCATGAAACTTGACAATAAAATAACCTGCTTACAATACTTTTTATCTTACAGCTATTAATACTTTTATAACATTGATATTCTCATTTAATGCAGAGAAATTCTGAACGAATACAACACAACGTTCACTGTGGCAGACTCGGGGAACAGTTCAAAGCAACTTGAGTGTTTTGGCATAGGTAAGTTATACTATCTAATTCACAGTACAGAAGAAATGAATATTATCTTTAACCAGATAAAAAGTTCAATAATACAAATTGGTAATTTAAACATTCTGTTATATTAATTTGACTTCAGATTATTTTCCTCATCATTTAATTTTTTCTGTCAATATTGCCCAATTTATTTCATACATTATTTGAAAAATTGATCTGACAGTGTTCAAAATGTTTCAGTGTATCCTGCTAATTGTTCAAATTACTATGGGCCACACTCGGTTGAATGTTTGGAGACAATCTGGGAAAATGCAACATGTTTGAAGGAGGGATATAATTATCCACGTAATCTCACAACAGATGAACGTAATATCTTGGATGAAATGAACTTGAGGTGAAGCAAACATTTGGTTTATATTAAAAAGCATTGCATATTCAAGTATTTGAATCAGCAGATTCTTATTATTCAGGGCATTTTTATTCGAGAGATCATTTAGTGTTTGAGACTATAGGGTTTTATTTTTGCAGATAGTTATAGCATCATATTTTATCATATTTTAAAAGTATCCATTTGTTTATTATATTTTAAACAATGGATATGGAGTTGAAACCTACAAATTTAGTTTGCTTTGAAATCGAAGTCACACTTCCATCTTTCGGTTTAATTAACTAGGCATTCGAAAATAGGAAAATCAATGCTGAAGTTGAACTTTTGAATAGCTTCGGTTTTACCCACTCTACAATACTGACTTTCCTAATATCCCTACTCAGAGCTTGAATGCCTACTATATCAGTGTAAAGTGATTTTTAGTAAGATGTTGATTAAATGATGCAAATTATTTTTTATTTTCAGGGAAGTGGCTGAACTATTCAAATTTTATGCTGATACTGCTGATCAGGGGAATATAACAAATCAGTTTGAATGCTTTGGGATGAGTATGATCAAAAGTTATAATTTATGACAAGATTAGTACTATACTAATACTGATACATACTATTTTTAGTGAAAGTGGGGGTTATTATCGTGGTATCAAATAATGTAATACACTGACTGAATAAGGAGATCATTTATTATTTTTCTACCACCAAAGATTTTAGCTAGCATTCTGATTCAGAGTATCCTGATAACTGCACTAAATACTATGGACCTAATTCTCTATCATGTCTCGAAACAATCTGGGAATCAGTAGATTGCCTCATTGAAGGTTCAGGATATCCAAACAAGTTGGAAGCTGATAAAATTGAGGAATATGATGATGATACTTTGAGGTAGTGTAAATATATTAATTTGAGGCAAAATAAAAAATATGCAATTAGAAGGTTTGAATTGAAGTCTTTTTTTTTTTATAAAATGAAGCTGTTGGCAATAGCGGTGATGTGGTCTTTTATCTTTTGACCTCGATTTTATTACCGGATTTTACCAGTATTTACTAGGGATGCGACAAGATTCGGACTCGTGCTCGGATTCGTGGCCGAATCTCTGGTAATTTGATACTCGGATTCGGCCCGAGTCTTTGATGATTTTACCCGAGTCCGGGATATCATACGTCACGCGATAGTCAAGCGCAGACTGGTGGCGGATTAGACGAGAAATTCAACTTTTTCGTTCTGTTTTGCCACGAGACTGTCCAGCCTATTTTCTCTACGGTGAAATTAAAACTAGGCGCCAAAACTACAAATTCACGACGTCGTAAGAACTAAAAAACGTCAGCGAGAGTCAGCTGAATAAATTCCAGTGTTGCGTGTAGCTTGCCTTTCATTGCCAGACGTCGTTTAGTAAATGCTTACCACGTCCTATTTCAAGCATATACTTGATAATCCTCGAACAGTGATTAATCCGTAATCAGGGGTAACCATGTCGCACTGTTCGTCTTTTATCGTTCCACAAATGATCTTGCCATTTCCGGAGAGAAACAAATGTGAGAAATGTTAGAAATGAAACGATAAAATAGTGAAAATTACGGATTTTTTGAGAGAAAAGTACAACTCGCAGATGTCAGTGGCGTTACAATCGTATATATGTACAAAAACAATCTCGCAAGTCACATCGATTAAATGTGCATAAATTTGGAAACTATTACTCGTGGTAATTGAATGTTAATCGGGCCGACTTTTTATTCAATAAGTATTTAAATACACCGCGATTAGTGACGGGCAAAATCGAATTTTTCCTGATCGAATAATTCGACTATTTCTTTTTATTTACCGATAGTAGAAAATTACTAGAAGACTGGAGCCTCAATAAAAAAGCGGCGCCTTTACTTCTTATCCGTAATTTTATCACAATCGCGAATTGTTTTTTTTGTCACCGCGATTGTTTCGGCGACCGACATCCTGATTATTGTTAGTAAACTATATTTTTAAAGCACCTTTTTTCACTATCAGCTCTCACGCAACTCCGGACATCGAAGTTTCGTTTTTATATTTCAGGCAGAAGTGTGAGTACAAATCGGCAAAGATATTAAAGACAGCTATTAATTAGTGAATTCATAAACAAATTAATTTTATTCTGGTCTCATCTTCTGGATTTGATCTTCCATATCACAGTTTGTAAATTACGGTCCCTATTTTAAGCGAACAATACCTATCGTGGCTTAAATCTTAGTCGTAACTCTCACTTCTGAATTAATGTCAATAAATTCGGTTTTGCTTTTCAAAGCGTCGTTATTTGTATTAATGAAAATGATTGCGTCATGACCATGAGTTTGAACAGACAGCCGTAACTTAGCATATAACACATTTCGCCTTTTGCGTCTCTCTGATTGAATTATAATCAACAATTACACATTCCGCGGATTCCGCGGATTTCGACAATCGCTATTGATGGTTTTTAAACGAAGAATAGTTAGCTATTTTGTTACGATATATTTATAAGATACATTTATTCGATGCTTCCGCAGTTGGCAATTCTTTATTATTATCTCATTTGTCACGGAGATGGGCGTCTGTATCAGCGCCGACTGAAAAAGATAACATATAAGTAAAAATTTCCCATAAAAAATTTGTTCCAAACGTGTGGGTTATGGCCCACATTTATCGTGACAGGACACGAGCGCGGCGTCGTCAGCAGTCGACGCGGCGGTAGATCAGAGTAACGTAACAAAGTATTTATTCCTTCAACGGGGAATAGGACCTATTTATACTAATTTAAACTAGCCGCTCAGCGAATGATTGTCTCGAAAGCAATAGTGTTTATGTGCAACGTTTTTAATTACATAGTCTTATCATACAGAATGAATATACGCGAACAACAGCATCACTTTATGTATTTATTTCGGAGCTATGTAAAAGTATTGGACTCGGGACTCGGACACGAGTCCAGCGCAAATACTCGGGATTCGGCCGAGCCGAACCTTTTTGGATTCGTCGCATCCCTAGTATTTACTAGAATACTTTGCTGCATTTTTTATCGGTAATTTTCTTGTTTCTAGAATAATCATGAGATTTTTGAAGCTCAATACATAATTTTATTTTTATTTTCCAGAGAAATATTGGCAGAGTTTTCAAATATAAAACAGGGGGCTGATAGTGGGAATAGTAGCTTGCAGTTGTACTGTTTTGGGATTGGTATGTATTTCCTTGAGGAGTAATTTTATTTTCCTTTTTTTTAAGTTCTATATTGTTTCTATGATTTGTCTTTGTCTTATATATAATTGATTGGTTAATATTTTGAAGTCTATCCTGCAAACTGCACTAATTATTATGGACCACACTCAATTGCATGTCTTGAAACAATATGGAGTACTGCATTGTGTCTTTCTGATGGATACAAATATCCTGAGAATCGTACTGAAGATGAATTAAAAAATTTGGACGCCAAGAATTTGAGGTAACATGACTGATATTTTTTTTATTCAGTACCAGTTTCATTACACTTATAATCGACTCACTCAGCTAAGTGTCAGAATTATAGTCCTTTTTTACCACAAGATTGCCCAAAGTAGCCAACCATGCATGGGCGTTGGATATTGAACCACTGAAAGTATGAACATGTTCAGCACAATAACAGAAGTTCTCATTGTCATAGACGTCGCGAAATTCCTTATCAACCAAAGCAAGACCTTGCATGGAAGATTTTAAAATCAAAGAAATAAACTATGCATTTATTAAAAAAACATATTAGTAAATTTAGTACATATAGTAAATATAGTATACCGGCAAATATAGTCAATTTCTTTTTATAAATGACTGAAATTAATTATTTTTCTAAATTACAAACTTTTAAATTTAGAATTCTTATAATAAGGAAGTTTTATTTTTACCATAGGGAGATAGGTGGAATATTCAATGATACTGCAAAAGCAGCTGATGAGGGCAACATTACAAGTCAACAACACTGCTTTGGAATGGGTGAGTATTTCAAGTTCTGAAGAACAACGTTTTAGTTTTATAATTATCTAAGTTGTGGTGTGGTAAAAAATTGTTAATATCATTCCATCGAAGCTTCTACTCAACTGTCTTTACTCAATACCAAGAAAACTTATCAGGCATGAATGATATGCATCAATGTATAATGTTTAACCAGAAAGCTCACAAAATGAAAATATGAAAACTTTCTAATGCAATGATTTGTTTTAATTATGTTTCATTCGTTCATGATTTTTTGTGATTTTATTTTGGTATTATATTTTAGTTTATCCTGAAAATTGCACTAAATATTATGGACCAAATTCTGTTGAATGCCTCGTAACAATATGGGATTCAGTAAAATGTCTTGAAGAAGGAACTAAATTTCCTGAGAAATTATCTCAGTTTGAAGTAGAAGAATATGGAACAATGGATCTGAGGTATATTATGAGATGTGAGATCTTATGACAAACCATTTTAACCATTTTCATTGTATTTGGTAAAATCCATATTTCAGGGAAATAAATCATAATTTCACAACTATAAAAGAAAATGCAGATAATGAAAGTGCAGAGATGCAGCTTGTTTGCTTTGGAATTGGTATGTTACTATAGATAGATCATATAAAATCAATTTTTCAATTTAACAAGTAATTTTGTCCATGGGTTTTCAATTTTTGTTTCTGTTCCAATTAGTTTATCCTGAAAATTGTACATACTATTATGGGCCTCATTCAGTAGAATGTTTGGAAACAATTTGGGAGATTGCTTATTGCTTACCTGAAGGATTCAAACATCCATTAAAACTTAATGAGAGTGAGCATGATTATTTGGATGAACAAAATCTCAGGTATTTTATGTTTTAAGTTTATTTTCAATTAAAAATAGGAACGATATAGTGTTTGTAATACTTTATGGATTGATAAATAACATGTATTGAATTCTCTCTAATGTTTATATTTTTGAAATGACAATATTTAAATACTATTGAACTGAAAAATATCAATTTTTTTTCAACTTTAAATGTACGATCTATTTTTTCTATTGAGCCCATTGACACCTTCTGTTCCTAAACAACTATTTCTGATCCTAAACAAAAACATTTCCTTTTTTTAGACAAGTTGGAACTTTGTTCAACTATACTGCAATATCAGCTGATAACGGTAGTGCTGTTGATCAGTTGAACTGCTTTGGAATGGGCAAGTATTTAGACAACACTAGCATAGCCATTAATTTTGTGACATACCAAATTTCATTTTAAATCATAGATTTAGGGAGTGGTGTATTTGAGATATTCTATTTGAATGATATAATTTGATTGACAATTTAAACATTTTATCAACTTAAACCTAGTTTATCCATTGAACTGCACTAAATACTATGGACCTAATTCTGTTGAATGCTTGGAAACAATATGGAAAGAAGCAGAATGTTTGAAACAAGGAACATTGTATCCAACCAAGTTATCATCTAATCAATTTCAAGTTCATTCGGACATGAACATCCGGTATTTATTTACCTTGTTTTCAAATCTCATTGTCGCAGTACGTACAAATGTACATCAGTGGGGCTTGACGTCATAATAGGATATCTTGTGGTTGATATCTTCATGGTTTTTTTTGTGTGGTGCAGATATATTGATTAAATTTACTCTGATTAATTGTGGAACCAATGCTACATTGCTACATGTTTATTGATATTTCTATTTTAAGAGAGAATATTCTTAACTTCACAATGCTGATGAATGGGTCAGATAATGGGAATGTGGAAATGCAACTTCAATGCTTTGGTCTCGGTTAGTATGCATAGAAAGTTACAAATACAACTTTTGACAAGATTCGACTGACATTTTTTGGGGTTCAGTAATTCTTTTTGAAGTGTTTCTTCCAATGTGATCCATTTCATAGTGACAGTTGACTCACATTTGTTAATATAGGAGGTAACATTTCTCTCTTATGTTTTGTATGCTATTGAGTATAATAAGTCACTTTTGATGAAAAAAAGTTTGAAATATCTTCTAGTTATCTATATTAGGGTATTTCCAGAAATTCATCCTAACAAACCATTCCTGTAATGCCATTAGACGAATTCATCAATGTTAACTTTTTTCTGTTGTTTTTCCTAAATCAGCTAATTTTGATGAGGTACACAGTTCAAAAAATCATATATATATATAAATTTCACACTTTCAGTTTATCCTAAAAATTGCACCAAGTACTATGGACCTCATTCAGATGAATGTTTGATAACAATATGGGATATCGCGAGTTGTGTGGAGGAAGGTGATAAATATCCTAACAATTTGACTTCTGATGAGCATGGAACTTTGGACGAAATGAATTTGAGGTATATTGAGTTTTTTATTAGTCATTAATATAAACAGCCTGTCCCAGTATGTATTGACAGATATATATATACTACTACTGCCAGTAGGTATTCATTTATTATTTTTATTATTCTTCACACATTCAATTAATTTACAATATCAAAAAATTTGATTGAATCAGAAAGATATATTTTATCATCACAATATTAATTCTATTTTAGGGAAGTTGGATACTTTTTCAATGCTACTTTTGCTTCTGCTGATAATGCTAGTAAATCTCATCAACTAAACTGTTTTGGAATGGGTATGATTACTGTTTATGAAAATTGAGTTATGATCTATTCATTTGTCATACTTGAATTGTCTGTGTTTTGTGTAACCGACAAATTAAATATTGCACAGGATGTTCACTGTTGCCAGTTTGTACAGTCAAAACTATGTCAGATTGATTATCATACAGTGAATGTTGACATTAAGCAGCTTTTTGACTTAGACCAGGGGTGTGCAAAGTGCGGCCCGTGGGCCAAATGCGGTCCACAGGGGAAAATTGTGCGGCCCTCGGAGGCAACTGTAGAGCAGTTTAAAATAATTTAATATTAAAAAATACAAAAGCTAAATGAGTTTTGGTTCCAGCCTATCCGTTGATTTTCTATAAATCTAACCTAGAATAAGATTTGACAGAAAATTATTTGGAAATGAATCTTGGCGTATTTCACTGAAAACATCTCAACTCAACTAAGATAACTTTCCACATTTAAAAAAAGTCATGGCCTCAAATATGGTATATTTCGGTAGCATATTTTTTTCTAAAATGGGCGTCATATCGAATTGCTGGCACTCTAGCACTTCCATTCAAGCAAATTTGGATAAAAGTATAGTCGAGAAAAGTATCCAGCAGCAAATTTCTTACTGAATTCGTTTAAATTGGGTGTGACGATATATTTGAATTACAGTTTTGAGAAATTTATGCATTTTACCTCATCATTTCTGCAAGGACCCTAATGATGACATGAGATCAATAACAAAAAAACATCATTTTGTGCCTGCAACCAATAGAGCGCATTTGTTAAATTAAGGTGCGGCCCGCGGTTTCAACCGGTTATTGATATTTGGCCCGCCTGCAAAAAAGGTTGCACACCCCTGACTTAGACCATTCAAATTTCTAATTCAAAAAATTTTGAAATGAAATTTAAAAAACACTGAATCTTTTAAATAAAAAAATGATCAAACTTCAAATAAACAAGTGGAGAGTCAGATTAGTGTACTATTGAAGTAATAACATTGTAACGAACATTACAGCTTGACAAGAGTATGGCAGCAGAGACAATGTTAAATAAGACCTTAACTTAGTTGTTGTTTAAAAAGGCTGTTTTATTGTTCACAAAAATTTTACACATAGAAAAAAATGTGAGTCAAATTAGATCTCACAAATTATCATCAGGAAGCAATGGTGAAATAAGGTCATGTCTTTTTTACTCCTCAGATGGAATATTCATTTTCTAATTGTCAACAAATTTTAGAATTAAAATTAGAAAGTAGTAAAAGATTTCAAATTTGTTTTAACGAACTGCGTTACGCATCTCTCACTATGTTTTATCTGATCGTTCGCCCAGTTTATCCTGATAATTGCACTACATATTATGGTCCTAATTCTGTTGAATGCTATATAACTATATGGGAATCTGTTGAATGTCTTGAAGAAGGTCATGGATATCCAACCAAACTGCCGTTAGATCAGATAAGCAAATATGATATGTGGAATATAAGGTAAGCGTGTCTTTATGTGTGTTAAGAATTTGATATAGAGAGCAAGAAACTTTAAATTCTGTATAAGATTAAGAAAAAATTCACTGCAGGTTTATTATTGTTGATCATACTATATTCTGAAAGTGTAAATGTCTATTTGACTAAAGCATGACTTGGATTATTGAAGTGACTGTCATTGTGGTATGAAAAAATGCCTCGCTTGTGAGCTATTTATTCTCTTCCACTGAATAAAATGCAAATACTTATATATTCCCAAACATCAATTTTAGGTTAAGATGATAATTGCATTTCCATGTTTTATCTGTATGAAATCTGTCGATAGTGCTCTAATTTATTACACTCATGCTTTTCTAGAGAAGTGATCGGCAATTTTAGTGATGTTAGACAAGAGGCAGATTCTGATAATGATGAAATGCAATTAAAATGTTTTGGAATGGGTATGATGATTACAGTATCATTGATTTATTGCACTGGTGTTCCGCGGAGCACTAGTATTCCATGAAATGCCTCCAGGTGTTTCATGAAAAATTGGAACGAGTATGATGATTACTCAGTTAATGATTTATTGCAGTGATTTTCAACTGGTGTTCCGCGGAACACTAGCGTTTCATGATATTGTAACATGATATAATGTAATATGATATTGTAACTGAAATTTAGTTAGCCAGATTTGTGAGCCGCGATAGTTTGCTAAGTTATTTATAATGCATTATATACATTATATCAACTACTCTATCTATGATGAATAAATATATATCAGAATTGAAAAAGTTGAAAGATGTGAGAAACTGAGAAACATCGAAGAATAACTACGTGTTTGTCTTTCTTCAATCCCTGCAAAAATATAGGACTTGTTCTTATCGAAACAATCTCGAATTGAATGTTATAATGTCATTGCTATACCTAGCTACTTACAACCTGGCTTACATAATTAGGCTTCCCGCTGCTTGTCAGCAGGGAACTTATTGTATTCCTGTGTTTTATTATTATTATTATTATTTATTTATTATTATTATTTATTTATTATTATTATTTTTTCAAATTGGTCCTACAAACTTGAAATTCACCTCAAATGTGCAGAAGTTCTCAGCTAGCAATAAAATGCAAATTTTTTTTTACGCGAGAAGCCTGTTAAAGCTGCACGCAGCTCTAGTTCCAGTTGGTATTTCAGCGTCCACGAGCTATTATTCTTTTCCATAGTCTATTTCTTTGCTTTACCCCAATTAAGCTAGGTGAATATTAATTAATTTGAATGTCTATTTCGAATAAATCTTAAACTATATCATCTGGTGTTTTGCAAACAATGCTCGATATAAAAAGAGTTCCATGGATTTTTTGGGCTGTAAAATATATTACCTTGCTCTGTACCTCAAAGTTTCATGTGGCATATTAATGTATGTTAAAATTGCTACTTGACATTTTGAAATGTGAAACAAATTTACATAAACCTAGTAACTCAAAGCTTGAATATAAATTATTTTCAATTACGATATGAGTTAACTTTTCCAATTGCCCACTAATCTTCATATATATGGAAATCTTTTTGAAAGTATTATTTTTAAGAGTACCCTGATAATTGCACAAAGTATTATGGACCCCACAGTGTTGAGTGCTTGGAAACTATTTGGGATATTGCAACTTGCTTACCAGAGGGTGATGACTATCCACGTAACCGAACACAAGAAGAACTAAATGATCTTGATATCTTAAATTTAAGGTATTAGTTGATTGAATTCCTGATTAAAAACCTTGTACTAAATCTTTAACGGATGATGAATTTGTGACGTCATCGCAAAAATATTTACCTTTATATGAATCACACTGTTTTTCACAGAGAACTTCAAAAAGCTTTCAACTCAACAGCTATGGCTGCAGATAATTATAGTGTTGAACAACAGCTTGAATGTTTTGGAATGGGTAAATATTAAACTTCGTAATCTTTAATGGCGTTTTCAAATAAATGATTTTGACTCGTATAAATACTTAATTACATAAATACTGTAAAGTAAGAGTTATTTAAAATAAGAATTATTTGGGGAATCATTTAGTATAAAATGAATCTATAAAAGTTAAAAATAAAAGTTTGATGTTTTGAAATAGTATGAAAAAGTTTTACACAGACATTTTGCTTGGAGGTACAGGGAATAACAAATATATTTATTACTTTACTTTATTCAAGTCTTGCATTTAACTATTTGCAACCTATTTTCAAGGAAATGAAAATGATAAAACACTTAAGAATTAATGAGTCAAATGTGGCATGTACCGTACTCACTTTGGTACTCCCATAGTGTGTGTACCAGGTTAGGGTTAGGCAATAATTTTATTCCAATTTTCCTTAATTTAGTTCTATTATGAGTTCGGGTACTGTCTGTTTTAGCCAAGTGAATATACCCCCTGTTCATAGATTTCAGTCCCTTTTCACAACTTGATGTAGGCGAAATTGGCGAACAAAATTAGTTACCCCCATATTTGTACACATACTGGTACTTCTGGAGCGCCCTTACTTTTCTATTTTCAAGTTTATCCTGATAATTGCACCAAGTACTATGGACCACACACAGTAGATTGTTTTATAACAATATGGGAAGAAGATGTTTGGTGTCTCATAGAAGGAACAAAACATCCATCAAAGCTAAATATAACTGAGTTGGATACAAATAGTGAATTGAATCTGAGGTGCTATATATAACTATATAAGTATTCCATAACTCTGAACCACTTTACTCGCTGATATTTGGAATTAGAAAACACCTTTATTTTAAATATAAATAGATACATATTTGAACTTTGTTGATATGAGACAGAAGTAGTAATAGAGATTTAGAGTTATGATTTCATGTTAATAAATATTGGTTTGTCTAAACATATGATTTTTTTCCACTTTATGATGCGTTCTGTTTTGATGGCACAGGGATGTAGAAAGTGCATTTCGCTTTATAAGATATAAAGCTGATATTGATAAAGAAGGATCATATCAGATGCAGTGTTATGGAATGCGTAAGTATTTCTTTTAATTTTCAACTTTAGAAGAAAGAAGCAATAAAAGAGCTTAGCCTTATACCCGTGCTACCAAAAAAATCAAATTTACAAAAACTATGAACAGAAAGTGTTGAAATACATGATGTATCACCATACATTTACTGTACCTGATTTTGGTAGTCACTTCATTTATCATTGATATTTTTTGGCTAGTGATTCCAGATTTGTGTACATATCACCCCAATCTTACTGATGATTGCCTTCATTTCATTTGGACAAATATGACAAGATGCGTTGAAATGGGAACAGCTTATCCTCTAACTATTGAGCTTTCTACAAAAAAATATTTATATGAAAGAGCTCATCTTAGAAAGGCTTTGGCAATTATGGCAGATAACTCAACCGACCAAATGGAATGCTATGGATTTGGTATGTGGTTATTGAGTTTTAACAATATAGTCAGTTATTATAGACAAATTTGTTTTCAAAATCAATTTGCTGTTTTCACAATGTTGAAGAAGTTGTCACTTATTCATTGTAAAAAGTTTTTTCACCCATGTAATAACTGCCTCCATTTACTTTTCTGTGGTAGCCTATAATACTTTTTTTAGTAACTGCATCACTTTTCTACTGTGTGTGATATGAAATTATATGGCGCTTTAAACAATTTAAGTCTTTTGCGCCAGACAATTTAAATCAAACTTTGTATATGCCTATGGTACTCTCTTGGTAGATTTCACAAAATCAACAAGAGCAGGGAAAATGCTAGCTAGGGTCGCTTAAGATAGCTTTGAGTTGAAAATCAATGCCATAATCGCGGAATTTCATCTTCAGTATGCGTCTTTCATTTCTATATGCACGATAGTTCATTAGAAAATGTTCTACTGTCTCTGGAACATTACAGAAATCGCAAAGTACATTATTGTGGCATCCTATTTTATGGAGGTGCTTATTTAAACGGCAATGTCCCGTCTGAAGTCGAAATAAAATTTTGTCTATTATTCGTGGTGACCAAGTGGAATTCTTCAATTGAGAGAAAAATTGTCTTGTTATGAAACGCTTGGTCACTGTGTATAAAATGTTGATCCCATTTATTAGCGCAGAATTGTCGAATTTGTGATTTGACTTTGTTTTGTGATTGGGATAAACTATTTTGTCGGCGACTTCGTTACCTGGAATGCCAACATGCCCTGGAGCCCATAGTAGTGTGATTTTGCACCCTTGTTCCTGTAACTCAAAAAGACAAGTCTGAATATTTGAAAATATATTACTAATTTGATCCGAGTTATTATTTATAGCGTGAATAGCAGACATACAATCCGATATGATAAGTATATTCCCTTCATAGTTATTTTTTGACCATGTAAGGGCACTATATATTGCAAAAACTACGCAATCAAACGAGGAACAGTTTTTGTCTAGCCTAAAACCCATACGAGAATTATTATATGGAACATAAACCGCAGCACCACATTTGTCATCAGTTTTTGATCCATCCGTATAGATATGCACGTGTGATTGATAAGATTTATTTATATAATCTAAACTTATTGCTTTTGTTTGGTCGGGCGTATACCAAGGAAAAAGTATATTCGATAATGCATCGTCAATATTAATTTCGTCCAAATACCATGGAGGAATTTCTTCGGCTTTAATAATACTGATATCCAATTTGTCAATATCGAAAGTCCTTGCAATCATACCAAATGTACGAAATGTTGGAGAGTAGGAAAATATCTCATGCCATGAGTGTTCGTTGGCTTCGTGGCAGGGATGGTCAAAAAATGTTAGCAGTTTAGCCTTATATAAGAGGCATAATCGTAGTCGTCGTATACTCAATGGCATCTCATTACAACAAACTTGTAAAGCAATTTTAGGCGTACTCATCATGCTACCTGCGGCGATGCGTAGACATTGAGATTGGATAATTTCGATTTTTCTTATGGCATTTATTGAGGCTGAAAAATACGCTTCCATACCATATTCAATAATGGGTCGAACTAGAGATCTGTACAATGACAAAAGGGGTAATTTGTTAGCTCCCCATCTTTTGTTATCAGCCATTTGTTAGCATCCCCCCAGTTCCAATAAGCAAACGCAGCAGATTAATCCGTTTACTACATTTTTGTACAACATATTCGATATGTCTCTTATAATTTAAGCGCCTATTGAAATAGACTCCGAGGTATCTTACTTCATTCCTGATTGGTACTATTACTCCGTTTATGTGTAGTTGTATTGGTGGTAATTTTCTCTTTCGGGTGAAGAGTACTATTGATTTTGTGACCGAGATCTTAAAACGCCATTGGTTGCACCAGGACTGAATACAATCCAACGAGTTCTGAGAAGAAATGATTAAATCTTCAATTTTGAGCCCAATGTGCCATAGAGCGCTATCGTCTGCAAACAATCCAACATTATCTGATGAAATAGTACTAGGCATATCAGCAGTGGACTGATTACGCTCCCTTGCGGAATTCCGTTTTCTAATGAGAATAATATACTTGAAAGACGACTGCCTACTCTAACCTGAAATGAACGATTCGTCAGAAAAGATGCAACGAAAAGCCAAATTTTCCCTGTGACACCTATGTTATATAGTTTGTATAACAGTCCACTTTTCCATACCATGTCATAAGCTTTTTCCATGTCTAAGAAAATGCCAAGTACAGATCTTTTATTTGGTAAAGCTTTATATATGTCATCGTGTAATTTTAGATATGCATCAGTCGTAGATCTCCTTCACCTAAAACCGCTCTGTTCTCTACATAATATGCCATTTTTTTCAACAAATCGTTTTAGTCTGCGAACTATAATTCTTTCCAAGACCTTACATAAATTGCTAGTTAAAGATATAATTCTATATGAAGATGGTTGATCTTTTTGTTTATTGGATTTAAGAATCGGAATTACAACAGAGCGTTTCCAGGTATCTGGAATACTCCCTTTGTTCAAAATTAAATTGAACAATTTGAGTAATATGTCTTTACATTCTGCGGGCAATTTTATAAGCATCGCATGGCAAATCTTGTCTAGTCCTGGAGCTAGCCACATACTAATAAACATTGGTATTCTGAGTTTCCGCATAAATGTGAATGAACTTGATTCATATGCATACTGAAATGAAGCAGATGAAAGGGTGTATGAAACAATATTTGCCTGGGATTTTCATGCATGATCGATGTCACCTTCTTCAGTATGGAATCAACAAAAATAACAGTGTGATAACTAGCAATATTAAAGTTATTCTAAGCACATAATTTACTAATTTAAACTCAACTAGTTAACCAAATGCTTATATGTTCACTGTTTCAATGCTTGGATCAACATTATGTTGTACACACATGCTTCGACAAATTTCAAGAATGGTATTAGATAACTGCTAAAATAGTTTGCTTTTTCTACATGCAGAATATTTTTGCTACATACGTAATTTCAATACAAGGCTGAGAGTTTGCATATCATGAAGCGTACATTTTCAGTTCTTCATATAACCGCTTCAGATTCAAAACCTTTTTGTGAATATTTTATTTAATGTATATCATGGAATATTTTTTCATGCAGATCTAATTTTCCTTTATTATCGATAATTTTTTTTTTAGTTTTTCCCCTCAACTGCACCTATTTTCCAACTCACAATATGACTTGTTTGGAGGAGTTGTTTCGACAGGTTTGTTTGCCGTTCATAATTCAGATGACTCAGTTTGAGTACCATCATGTAGTCTTTTGAGCTATTGTTCATTTGGTTGTTTAATTTATTCTGAGATTCTGATTTTCTACATTTTTGAATATAATTTCTGATAGTTTTATGCTCTATGATGATATTGTTATAAATTATTTACCGCACATTTCTTTTTCATCGTTGTTTCTCAATACAGGCTGGATGTGATCCTGTGGCAGGATCAGTACCTCATGCAAAGTTGAATTATTACAATGAATCAAATTTATGGGACATCTATCAACACTTTATATTGATTCACGACCAAAATTATGCTGATAAGTCAAATGGTGTTTATGCAGAATCATGTTTTAAACCTGGTATGAATATGTGATTCATTTAAAAAGGAAAATTTTTTCTCTAGTTTAAAATTTTATGCATGAAAAATTGAAATGTTCGCCCTGTCTTTGTTTATGTTTTGCATTTTATGATTGCGTTTGTACAGAAATGGCAAATTTATTGCATATAATTTATTGTAATTTAGTTAGCTTTATATTTAGAATTCATTGAGATTTCTGATGGTATGAGTATATTGATACACACAGATATGAAAACATTCAATGAAGCTCATGAATATTGTAAATCTCGAAATGCTCTGATGCATTTCTCTGTAAGTCATCATCTGGATTTTTGATTTGTATTGTGCATTCCTTATGTTTATTTGTTCAATTCTTATTTTTTTCTTTTCTTTTTTATTAGATTGAAAGTGATGATATTCAATCAAAATTGCAGAAAAAATTACATAACTCAAATGAATTTTTCGGTACAGACAAATGGTGGATTGGGCTTGATGACTTAGAAAATGATGGTAAGTATGTTTTGAATTGTTAGTTAGTAATTAATAATTACATTAACAATCATCACCTAACAATCATTCTGTTTATTGAGTTTTATTGAATTTGCAGATTGTGAATTTAAACACTACATCCATGGTAAACAATATTTCACATAATTTTGAGCATGATGTTGCTTAAATACCGACTCAATAAGAATTTTTGTTTCTTTGCTGAAATGATTTATATGTATAGCAAACTGTTCTGTATAGGTACATTCCGGTGGGCCAGCAACAAAGAATATGATATTGAAAATGATTATAATAAATGGGATGTGAGTTTTACCATGGATCACAATGAAAGACATTGTGCATCTTTCAACTCTGAAAATGGCTTTCGTTGGTCACTTGATAATTGTGATGAAGTATTTTCATTCATATGCATGGATGGTGGGTATTGCATGTAATAATTCGCTCAAATATGAATTGAGTAGATTTCAGTCAATTCTAGCTGAAGCCTTATAAGAATTTTATTCAAGGTTAATTTGACCAAAACAATATTATACGCACACATTCGGAAGTGAAGGAGACGCATGTGTGAACATTGAAATGACAAGGGCTACTGAAACTATACAGGAATATGTTGGTGCATAATGTGTCACTAAATGCCAATAGGCTTAAGACTTGACATCATGGAAATGTATGTATATGCAGAAGCTGCATGTAACCCAGAAGGGAGATATTTATGTTCATATTAATGTTGTACAAATAATGTTACACATACCAAATACCATAATTTTTGAAATTTGTATTTTATCATGCTGATTGGAACTTTCTCACATACCATACTGGAATTTTTCAGCAAAAGTTAAAGCTTCGAACAAATATAGTTATTAAAATTATATGTTACACATAGTTTCATTTTTCAGTCACTTGCAAGTATAGAGCTGACTACATTCTTCCTGAAGGTTGGTGTCTTCCTTATCTGCTTTTTTACTAATAAGTCATAGATATTATTAAAAATGTTATGGACTACTTTTTTCCATCATGTTAGTACTAATTACACTTCACAGATACACAATTTATTTTCTGAATAATTTGCCTAATGATATATATCTTTGAAATTAAACTGATTTTTCACTATGTTGCCTGTAGTACATTTTTTTTCTGTTCAATAGTTCCTGAATGATAAATATATACCTATTTTTGTTTGTTTGAGAGGTATTTTAGAATAAAGAATATTAATGGAATTTAAATATTTAAAAGGCAATTTTCAGATGAATCCATACAATACTTCTCAAGTGTATGCATTTTTGAAAATAATATTCTACATTATATTGATTGTAGAGGCACCATGCAAATCAAGTTGTAAAAAGCACTTCACTTGTGTAAATGAAGAATGTGTATGCAATGACATGTACACTGGTGAAAATTGTACAATATTGAAAGGTGCAATTGCATAATTAAATATACTCAGCTTCTTTTGATAGTTAAGATAATGATAATATTATGGTATCTGAAGTTGATTGCAGGTTTTCAACTTCTTGGAATATTATATCTGGAAAATGCATTTTGATAATACAGTACACTTTGTTGTTATTTTATATTACAAGCTTGTTCTTATAACTATTATTTTTATTAGGATTTCCGGCATCTATGGAATATGAAATGTTCAATAAATCTTATGTTTTCTTTGAAGAACAATTGACCTGGAAAGATGCTTCTGATTACTGTGAAGGTATCAAAAGTATTCATATTTATATATTATATAGCATCACCTTCCTTATAATATTTTCTTTATCTTTTATTCTTACATTTGCTTATTTTTTTTTAAATATTTCAAATGGAAGGGCTTGCCTGGTTTTTATTAACATTTATTTGGACACAGAGCAAATAATTTTTCCTTCAAACTCCTATTAAAAAACTATCACACAACAGAAAAATTATGATAAAGATGGGAAAGTGGGATTAAATGTGATAAAATAAAAACTTAAAATACATTTTCAGGGATATGGGGCCGTTTGGCGAATCCTAAAACCCAAGAAATTCATGAATGGTTAGTTGAAAAAATGATGCAATCAAACTACACAAATGCTTCAGGTATGAATTATGGGTATTTTAATAATCAAAATACAGGAAAAATATAGTTCAACCTCATGAGGTATTTGTGATACTGTCTAAAATCATCACGTTTATATTCAAATTTTGAAATTCAGTAACTGTCCTTACTTCAATAATAGGATCTGTTGCTAGGATGCGGTTTGGAGAGGAAAGTCGATTAAAAATGGATTTATAATGTGACAAACCACGCAGGGGCGTAGCCAAAAATGTTCGAAGAGAGGGGTTCTGAAATTTTTTTTGCCAAGTTAGATCGAAACTGCTAGCGGGTCCGATCGAACGCTGGAATACGCATGTTTTTAGTAGTCTTGGGGTCTTGGGGTTTACATTTCAAAAGGGGGGGGGGTTCGACCCGCAAAACTACCCCATGGCTACGCCACTGAAACCACGGCATTTCTTCTGGTTACCAATCCATGTCAGTTAGTGTTTTGATTCAGATGCATAGACTTGGTGGTGGGGAAAGCAGTAACTAACCTGACGGTTATGTGAACCACCATCCTATGAGGGTGAAAAGTCAGCAATCCTCTCGCACACATTTACCCTACAGGATTTAAACCTGTGAACCTGCGGAATTTCTAAAAATAAGAATCTCGCATAATAAGAAAGATATCCATCAAATTTTATTTTATAATATGAATATTTTGTGATGTTAAATTCTGTAATAGTTTCAAGTGCTTGATATAATAGAAGCCCTTTTTTAATTTTTTATATAATTCAGCTGTTTGGCTAGGAATGAATGATACGGGAACGGAAGGCAGTTGGTATTTTTCTGATGGAGAGAGAGTCAATCCACCTCCAGATTTTTCTGGTATGCAAATAGTTTTCCATGGTTACATAAGAATGGATTTATCTCAATTATCTTGAATACAAGAAATACAATACAAGAAATTATATGACTAAGATATAGTGAATCACATGAAGAGTATTCTAGATTTAATTCTTGATAAATCCATGCTGGAACGGGTTGCAATATATCTTATCAGCTGAACATACTACACACAAACACACTGTTATATTTTAGCTAGAATTGTGAGACGATTTAATATTTTTATTAACTGGTTATTTTTTTAGAAATGTTAAAAAAGATGTACGATAGAAAAATTCCGTGGTATGAAAGAAATTCAACGCTAGTCGATCAGTTTTACATTCTATGGGGTGACTCATTTTATGGTAACTTTACTGAACAGGAAGAGTTTTGTTCTGATTTGAATGGAACTCTTGTTAATATTACTTCTGAAGAAATCAATTATGCCGTTGGAAAACATGTTCATGTAAGTAACGTAAAACTATTATATAGATATGTCTGTATATATTATTACAATATATATATTATTGCTTTGTGTAATTATTTCAATTTCTGGATAATAATCAGATTAGATTGATTATGGATCATTCTCAAATTTTTAAATGTTCTTGAGAATACTACTAAACTATTCAATACTTGATAACCTTCGTACATTTTTTATTTATATTACTTGCTTCCAGGATCTTTATAATATCTGGAAAGAAAAAGGTCCCACATCAGCTCCTGGCAATGAGTATGGAAATTATTTCTTCGCACTGACTGGTGATGAAAATGATCTTGCAATTTGGAGGCAGGCTGATGGTCAGCAAGTGTATATCCATGAAAATTGGTATAGAAAAATGTATCTACCAGTTCCAGACAAGGAGGATTTTGCACGTAAGACCAATGTATTGTTCATTTTGTGATTTCAGAGACTTAGTTCATCAGCTCATTTTTTTAAACATCAAGATTGGTGTATACAATATAAAATTACCGTATTTTTTATATTTTTATTTCAGTTGGAATACAATACTGTAGTTCCATATTATGCTCAACCTCTATTTCTCTAACATACATTCTGTGGAAAATACTTTTTTCAGCTTTTCAAAAATGGCAAACTTGGTCAGATCCTAATGGTGACCTTGACTTTGAACGGCAACACTGTGCTTCCATCCAATCAAACATGAACTGGATTGATCAATTTTGTTCACGAAGACTACCCGCTATGTGTGAATTTGGTATAACTTGAACTTTGCTTTCACTTATTCTCTCTTGTGCATTTTTCTGGTATTTTATATTTGGGGAAAAATCATCTGTGAGTTCGTTTAATTGTATAAGGTCATTTGTATTTATTTTATTGTATGTTTAACCAAAAAAGTCACATTATTTGTATTACCAAAATGTCTGATAATAGATTCAATACCGTTTTTGCTGCCATAACTTTACAACCCATACACATGCCATTAGCTGAATGATATTAATTATTTCTGTCTAATATAATAAATTTATTGTTTATATTTCAAGAACTAACTGCTTTTGTAATCTCAGGTCCTTTTCCTTTTGAACGCTGGCACAATCGTGGTAGAAACTCATCTGAACCAAACAATGCATGGTGTGATGAACATTGTGCTGGAATGAATTTGAATGTAACTCATCCAATGTGGAATGATTACCATTGTATTAGAAAATTTCCATTTGTTTGTGAAGTTGGTATGTTTGATGCCATGATATTTTGTTTTTATGAATGTAATGATTTTTGACATGCATCGAAATTATTTTAGTTTTTTTATTTAATTGAACTACTGAGCATGCCAGTTTTTTCTTTCTACTTTTTATTTATGATAAGACGTTTTAAGCTGGTAACATATAATATAAAATCATTTTTTTATTTAATGTTTTTAACTCTCTTAAAAATCTTCGTTTTCAGAAATGCCCACAGGATGCACGCACAATCCTCCCATAGAAGATGGATGTATTATCAATTTGTTTTCAGAGGTACGAGGAAGCTGAGATAATCAAGCTATGCTAAAAAATTGATGGTAGCTGACAGTCACCATCAATAGAGAAATAAAAAAACTCTTGAAACTCAGATATCATTGGAATATTTCCCATGTCATGAAAAACTACTGATTAATTATTTGTGATACTTCACGAATGATTTGCTAAAAATCATTTTATTTTCTCAAATGCGTTTATATGTTCCTCATTAAATTACATGTCAACATTTTTATGGTAGGCTGGTTGTGAGGAAGAAGGACATGGTCCCGTTATGGACTTTGATATGTTTTCTGAAGACACATCACTGATTGTGCTCTATGAATTAAATGATATTAAAGAACTTGCTGACAGTGACATGGAATTCGGATTGTATTCTGAAGCCTGTTATGAACCAGGTAATGAAATTTGATTTATACTGTCATCTGTTTTTTTGGCTTGAATGGAGATTCATTACTTGTTAGCATAAGTATTTAAAACTAGTTTATTCTGATAACAAAAAATTGCCTAAATTCATTCAGTCGAGTCGAGCAGGCCGGATGTGAGGTTTCCACTTGTGTTAACTTTTGCTTATTAATTTGTGGATTGTATTTAAAATCTGTGTTAGGGGCTCAATAAAACCTGAATATATTTGCTATCTGCAGTTAGTTGTAGATCATATTTTAAAACATGTGGTAAGTTTTTTTTGTTGCCACGAAAGTTTTCTTTTTGAGTAATCAAAAGTAATCTTCTTGATTAATATCAATTTTTCCACACTTTATCATGAATAATACATATCCCGAATATTCATAAAGGGAATTTATCTATATTCCGCAAACCACCAAATGAAAATTTTGTTATCTTGTTACCCAGAATTTGTTAAAGTCACTTTGCCAAGTAAAAAGGAGGTTGAGCTGCTTTTTCACATCAAAAATAAAACATATGAAGAAGCAGAAAAGTATTGTGCAGACGAAGATGCAATTTTAATCATGGTTTGCATTTATAATTTTTGCTAATTTATAAATTTTATCAGTATAGTGATAGGTTGAATAATCTATTTTTTTTCATATCGCTGATTGTATTTTGCTGTCATATTCTTTTATCAGATTTTTATATGCATTCTTTTGAAGGTTTTTTACATTGATTTCACAGCCTTTACTATCTGCTATCCAGTACAGTTATGAGTATATTTAGAACAGTGTTTCTTCAGTTTTTGTTAATGCGAACCCCTTTTGGATTTGGCAACAGGGTTATGGATCCTTTTCTTGTACTAACTGCAATAAATTGTTGTTTTCACATTTTTATCCTGAATTTAGTCCGAGACATTGCTATATGATATCCATCATACAATGAAAATGAAAAGTCCGGCATTCTTTTTTCTGAATGAGGAAATTATCCTCAAATTCATTTTTTTTCATTGGTTAGTACTGACATACAAAAAAATAACGAAACCATGGTTTTTACATCCCTTATTTACCTTGTGTGTGACAAGATCATATAAACCTATCAAGACAGTAATGGAATTCTGGAATCATCTGGTTTTCACTATTTACCACAAGTTGAAGGGGTATAAATATGGAATAAATAAATATACGAATCAAAATTATATTCAGGCTGCAGAACAAGAAATTCTTGATTATGTTTACAAGAAAATCAATCTATCAGCCGAAGATCTTGGAACAAAATACTGGTGGATTGGACTTACAGACAGAGAAACTGAAGGTTTATTTGCTTCCCTGCTCGCATATATGTCATCGGCAGATGATAAAGCCTACTCTTAAGACAGTTGATATTGCTCATTGCTTTGGCTATCTTCACCAAACTGGAATGATGTCAATTGATTTGAATTATACTATGTATGCATAAACTTGGTTTTTCTAGGTGTGTTTATCTGGTCCAGTGGTCAACCATTTGATCCTGTAGTTGATGTAAACAATTGGCAGAATAAATCAATCTTCGATAACTTCAATACTGACGATGAAAAAGATTGTGTAGCAGGAGATCCAGCTGAAGGGATGACTTATTTTGAAGACAGCTGTTCTGAAACCCATTCTTTCATTTGCATGAGAAGTAGGGAAGAATTACAATGTTTGTTTTCCATTTTCCAAGTGCTTGAATTTTTGAAGATACTGAGGTTGAGAAATAGAAAAAAATATCTATGATTTTTTGTGACAATTTTATTTATTGAAACCAGAGCTTCAAAGATATTTTCTGGCATAAAATAGCCTTTTCTTTGCAAAATAGGATTATTTTGATCTTAAATTGGATCTGTTGTATTCACAGTATAAGAAAGAAGTTGTGGTGGTTTAAACCTATTTTCAATGATCTGTCGATAAACTAACTATTGATATGTCTTATACAGTTTCTACATAGTTTTAAATTCATTTTAGGAAACTGTGATTATCCGATATCACATACATATTTTCATCGAGATTATTGTGTGTACTTACAACATGATCCTGTGCCAAAAGTGAAAAGTCTATATGCAGTAAACCAGGAAAAAGCTGAGCAAAATTGTGCTGCTATTGGAGGGTATGTTGTTGTGCTGTTTGTCTAGCTAGCTGCTAATCAAATTGTAGCCTGAATCAAAACTGTCCAAGCTCATGTACATGACTTCAGGATTTAAAGCTCGTTTTCTTTTTCATCAAAATATATTCGGATGCTTCAACCATTTTCATCAATAATTGAATATAAATTCTAAGGTCTTGTTCTGTTAATACATTATCACAGTGTTTCCCAACCTGAGTCCGCGGTCTCAAATGAGTCCGCGAAGCCTTTGAATAAGTCCGCAACGAGCCGGAAATTCACTGCGGGCGCAAACGTTTTTTACGTTCGAATTTACATAACACATAAAAAGCAAGTTTATTCACATAGCATTACATGAGTCCGCGAAGCCTTTGAATGAGTCCGCAACGAGCCAGAAATTCACTTCGGGCCGCAAACGTTTTTTACGTTCGAATTTACATAACACATAAAGAGCAAATTTATTCACATAGCATTAATCGAGTCAATAATTACTGGTTACTGAGTAGGGCTGGGCATATATTCGAATATTCAACTATTAGAATAGTTATTTACTATTCGAAAATTTGGTAACACGTGACGCGACAGGTCACTTGTGGGTCGCTTAATCAAACGATTGGATTTCACAACTCACTTGCGGATTTTCGACGAAAACACGAGTCTGCACACGCTTCGAGGATACCTAACTGGTGTTTCTCGCGAGTTCGAGCAACGAGGAATAATCTTTTTTTTTAGTAGGTGTCAATGGTGGCAACCCAAATTTTCTAAATTGAAAAGCGGCACCACAAAATACTAAAAATAAAACGGAGAACATCTAAGTTTTGTTTTATGATGGTCCGCGACCGTTTAAAAACGCTTTTTTCGACATTGCAAATCGCAAAATTTTGGGTGCTACCGTATTATACGCACCAGGGCATTTTCCCTTTTTTGTTTTTTTTTGGTTTACTGCATACACATTGGTACGTACAGTAAATGTTGTAGGAACAGCTCAGATTTGTCGAATTCACATAAATACGAATCAAAACAAAATATAATCGGGCACTTTACCACGCATTTTTGTATCCACGGAATGTCATTGTATTTTCTGAGAGTATTGCTTTTATTTCCTCAATACAACCGCAGATTAAATTGATCAGAAGTAAATTAGTAATAAAACAAGGCGATGAATATGTATTTTTGATTTACTAATATAATTTGAATATATTTTTATTAAGTACTATATCAAATTGTATTTTCTGGAGATTTATAGCACTTAGTAGGATTTTTCTAACGGCGATAACAAATTCGCAACATCGCCAAAAAAAAGTATTAAGACTAAATATAATAGGGCAATATATTCTTACTTTCTTATGTTCGCAGATTGCCATAGCATTTTAAAAAAGTAATGCTTTCATCTTGTCGTAAGTCGACGCAACCGCCAGTTATCATGAACACAATTAAATTAAAATAGAAAGACATTTTAAATTCTCGTCGTTGTCATGGATTGAGTATTGTGCGACAGAAGAGGCCGCTATACACTAAAAAATAGTCGGCTTTTTTAACGAACGCGTAATTGCGGCGAATTTCCGATTTTAAAATTCGTTAAAATTCTGTTGTGATTAGGTTTATTGCTTCTTCACAGAGAGTACGGTTGCAATAAACGCACCTTGAGTCCGCAAAGGTTATCGCCGGTGAGAAAATAGTCCGCGACCAAAAAAGGTTGGGAAACGCTGCCTTATCATCTGCAGTATTGAGAAATTATGTTACAAAAAAATAATATTAGCTTGTCAAATATATGAAATTGTTATTTCATATTTGATATAGAATGGCATCACACAATCAGTCTCCAACTCTTACGAAGAACTTACGATACCTCACTACTAAAATGGCTGAATTGAATTTTATAACCTTCATATATTCACTTAATTTCAGGCATTTATTAGTTGCAAAGGATGAAGTAACTACTAAATTTCTCCGAGACTCTGTGCTTGACCATTCTCATGGAATGTATCATAATTCTTTAAGGTAAAAAAATATGGTAGTTTAGTGTACGATGTTTTTGTCATGTTTTCTGCGGAAAATTTTCTTTTTTGGTTTTTATTTTCCTATTAAATTATGTTGGAGTTATTTTTATATTTTGCATGTGTTAATGAGTTCCAACTTTCCAATTATTAATAAAAGTAAAGGATGTCCTACAGTCTTTGTTGATAGTTGTATATGATTTTGCAAAGACTTTTGTGTGAGTAGGTGGATTAATGGTTGGCACATTGTGCCAAGCATTAGTTACGTGCTTGTCATTGGACTGTTAATTTGGTGAGTTCGCAGAATTTAATCTTGGGGTAGATAATTATGTACAATAAGATTACTGTACCAATCGCCAATGTGGTCTGCATAACAACTAGCCTTATCAACAATCAAATCCATGCATCTGGAATGAACAAACAACGGCTTTACTGTTCCCATACAGTGCATGAACTGGTATAGGATACCAAGGGATCGAGATTTGCAATATGATTAATCCATTTTGTTGACTTTACTCACTTTCTTATAAATATAAAGAATCCTATATTTACATTATTCACCAATGTCGCAAAATATTGCGTTACTATATGCATTAGGTACTTTTTTTCTTCATTATCTTGACATTGTTTTAAAGTTCTGAATTGGTTGAATGGATTTAAGACCATTTTGCATCACTATTTTTCCAGTTTTTTTTTTTTTTTATATCTATTTATTTTTTTGAAGATATTGGCTTCCCCTCTATGATAAGAGTAATCCATCCCGCATCAATGCATCTGAACGTAACTGGATGTGGAGAATTGATGGGAATGATGAAAAAATGGAACCGCCTTATGAATTTATAAGAGGTATTGAATTCAACTTGTTTTCTTTGAAATTCTTGCCACACATTTTGAACTATATAATGTGTGCTTTATCTTTGTGTTTACCCAAAAAAGCAATATTCTTTTGATGAAAGCTATATAAGTTTTATCAACTTGGATCACCAAGATTGATTCGCTGCGTAGATTCTTCAGGAGCACTTTTGTATTTATCCTCTGAAACTTATTTTAGATGGACTACTGTTTTCAAATGTGGGTGATGATGAATCAAATGAGGAAAAGCTTCCTTACCGACGACGATGCATTTATGGTGACATGGAGAAACATACCTATGGAAATTTAGGTGGAAAATTTGATCCTCATCTCTATGTTAGAAGGTTGGTTATTTAATTTTATTGATTTATGCATTGATAATCGGGAATACAGCATAAATTTTTCATCTTGATGGTTACATAGATTGTAATGTATGATGTTATTTATAATGTATTAATGTCATTTTGAAATTTCAAAATTTCGATTTTTTTTTCCAGTAAATCTTGTCAATTCAACAACAAACGGGAATTGGAGTGGGTATGGATATCAACATATCATTTACTACATGTTGAGAGTGGCAACTGCCTTACTGCTCTATTCAAAGTTGAGGAAACAACAGAAGAAGGTGGTTATGTTATTATAGTTACTGGTACTTATATTGCTATTTCCCAATCTTTGTGTGGCATATTGCTCACTCCCATGTTGCTATTAAAAATTTACAGTTGATAAGTCCATTCACTTTGTGTTACAGGTGTGGGGAGCGTAGAAAGGGTTATTATCGTATCACATTTTATTGTGTGTTGACAGTAACATATTTTTTGTATTTTTTACAACTTCACCTGGATTTGAAATGATAACTTTCAAAATTTTATTCATAGCTGTTGCTGCTGGTGTTCGTATTTTGCCATGTAATCTGACAGATCCTTTTCAGCAGTGGGTTTGTAGATCTAGTAATCCATATCAAGTGAAGCTGAGAAAATATCCTTACAGTTTCATATTTGACAAGGTAACTAATTCAATTTTCTCTCAAGCCTAATCGCTCCACTTCAATGTTTTTTTATTATAAAATATTATTCTTTGATAATATAAGTTTGCTCGAAGCAGGTCAACCAGCACTCAACTAAAAATGGAAGAAACAATTATAGAAGAAATATTCACTGACACACTAAAAGCTATATACAGGTTCATCTTTGTACAAATATGTCGGGAGACAGCGGTTGATACATGGTTTAAAACAGTACTACATGTTTAAACAGCCAAAGAAACAGCTAATGGGACGGAAATTTCTATAACGGCAGTTTTTGAGAGAAAAAACTGTAGCATAAAAATGTATTTGCATGCACAACAATATACAGTGCATGAAATTCAAACTAGCTGCTAAACCAGGCAGCGTACTTGATCACCTGCTTCAGGTTGAGATAACTTAATATTCAAGTGTAATTTTTAAATTCTAAGATTGAACCATGGGACAGATTACATATGGCTGGCAGATTTTATGAAGATAAATGCAAGTCAATGTGGAGAACTGGTACAACCAAAAAATTCATTTGTGATGAGCAGTATCATCCTGGAGGTATATGCAAGTTTTGTTTGTTATAGTTAACAGAAAAGTATGTATGGTAGAAAGCTTAAATTACATAACCAATTGTATGATTTGCATATTTCATGATAAATTTTTAGGTTATGAATAATTTAGTTGAAAAATAGTTATTGTTTATTTGTTGCTCCATGTACATGGTATTTTTATAGATAACTCTACCCCAGTTGTGTCAAAGAACTTTGGTGCTTTTAATCAAACATTAAGTTATTCTGTTGATTCGAATGTACAATATTGAGCACATTAAAATCTTTTAGTACACAGCATTGTATTTACACATTCAATCTCTATATATAAAATACTAACAAGGTGCGAGTTATCATCAATAGTTAAAATATTTCTCTTTTTGTTTTGTTTTTATCACCAAAATATTAATGTTTTGGCATAGTAGTGGTCAATTGCTCATATTTTGTGTACCAAAGACAGTAATAAATCATAACTACCGTATTTCTCGGCGATAAGTCTACCCGGCATATTTTTAGCACTGAAAAATAGTGTTTTTGCATATAGCCCTCCAATAAGACGGGGATGAAAAATTGCTTCTCTGTTGATCAGTGAAGCACTAATATGCGCTAATAATTTTATATGGTTAGAACCGGATCATGTTTGTTTCAGGTAGAATAATGCTCACAGCATTAATTCTTAACAATAAAACAGTAATTTCAATCATTTTGAACAACCCATTAACTGAATTGTTGAAATAGCCTATGAATATGGTGTGATAAGTACTGCGCTGTACGTCCATGGGTTAGGCGACAGCATTGTTTTCCAGTCTGGTATCGTTTTTTCCTGAATCAGAAAAACGGATGGATAAATCAATCAATCACAGACACTTGATTGGAGATACATTATAAAATATATCAACCCATATGTGAAGCTTACGCTTTCAAGAAGACTTGCGAAAAATAACCTTATCCCAGAAAGGTATACCTGCCTAATAAGAACTCCCCCCCCCCCCCAAAAATCAGGCCAAAAATTTGGGTCCAGAAAGTTGACTTGATAGCCAGGAATTACGGTAATTCATTTTGTGTAGTAAAATGCTTGACTTTTGTGAATTTTTTAAGCCATCCATATTTTGTTTTAAGAAAATTTATTCGTAGTGCGAAAAGAAGGTTATACACCTGCAAATGACGCTACATGTGGAATGCAAGCTGAACTAACTGAAAAGTTTGTCAATGAAAAAGAAGCTGGTCTTGCTTGCTTTTATCAGGGTAATTTCTATAATGTAATGTTATGGCCTTTTTTGTTCAGTTAATTTGTACATTAACAATATATTATTTATTAGCAATGATATTAGCCTATATCGACCAATAAATCTGTTGTCAGAATGTAGTAATTTAAGCCAAAGCCAATAGTTTTTATTTAGATGATTATAATGATAATCCTATGAATACATCATCATGTTCAATGCAAAATGAACTCGATAATATTAATGTAATATTCTAAAGTTGACAAAACAAGATATTGAGCATGGTATTGACATTCAGTTTGTTCCTCTAGATACATTTATGAAAGTATAAACCCTGAAATTGTGTTGAAGTGAATGTTAATATGTACTAAAATGGTTATTTCAAACAATAAAGGTGGAAAAATTGCAAGTAAACTTGACATGAATGCTGGAAGAATGGATGGTGTTACTGATGGTTGTTTATGTGGTGAGACACGAGGAGGAAAACTTTATGGAATCATGGCAGTAAAAGATGAGAGTTGCACAAAACAAAAATCAGGAACTGGTGTATATTACTGTGGGAAATCAAATGGAACAGCGACAGCTGTTTGGTGTTATAGGTTAGAATATATAGCATTGAAGTAACAATTTTTAATTTGCCAACTTTTGTCAACAAATTTGTTCATTAAATTACAGGCAAACACTTTATTTTATGAGCTCAATTAAAACCACGGCTGGAGTTGGAGCCATAGAGCCGTGATGTTTTGCTGAAGCTAAGCCAAGATTATAATTTTAGCGTCTCCACGTCTTAACCATATGATTAGTTTTCACATTCATATTAAAATGAAGCTCCACAGGCAGAGCTGAAGCCAGAACAATTTGTGATTTCAAACCAGTCACTCAGGCATCTATCCGACCTTTGTCAGGTTTTTCTATATACTATGTTTTATTCCAGAGGAAAAGCTGGTGAAAACAAGTTTAGTGGAGTTCAGTATGCACCATGGTGTGCAACATATTCTATATTATCTGAAGATAAAATTGGTTATGAAGAACGAAGTTGTTTACAGCCACATTATTTTGCATGTCAACAAAGTAAGTTATCTTTGGAAAGCTATTAGATTGAGCTTATGAAGTGGCCAAAAAGATTATTTGGTTATACTTGAAGTTTTACGAAAAATCATTTCAGCTTGGGTGGTATATATATATATATATATATATATATATATATATGAAGTCTGTTCTGTTGGCCTTATTTTTATTAAATTGTATTAAAATCATGTTATATTAGCTTTGCCTATTCTTTTTTCTACTTCCTTATTATGTCATAGACATGATGTCAAATATTCGAAGAACTTTGTATTAATATCACTTTTTTTAGTTTTTAGTTCGAGGAGTCAGTAGATATTTATATATATATATATATTTTGCATTTCTTTTTTGACTTGAAACACAATTCCAGGAATTTTTTTATAAAATACCTGATTTTCACTCCTGTTTATATCATAAAATTATTGTAACAATGAAAGTAGAAAATCAATAAATCTAAATATTCTTTGGAATATATTTTTAATAATTTTCACTTATTATTTTTCTAGAATTACACAAAGATGTTTGCAAATCTCCGTCTATACCACTAAATGCCAAAACCATTTATGAAGATTGGAGGGTAAATAAGAGAGGAGTTTTAATTCAATGTGATTTTGGTTATGGTATCGGTGGTGATCCGAATAAATTGGAGGGCAAATTAGACTGCGTAGATAATGCAATGGCTGGTCTAATTTGGGAACCGGACTCTTCCCTGTGGATATGTGAAAGTATGTTATATTATTTTGCATAAACATTGTTTCATGTGATTTCACTTCACCTGTTTTTTTTAGTGAAAAAGTACAGACTATATTTCTTGTTTTGACATATGAAAAATAAGTAACCACTTACTAACATAAATACTTTAGATCAGGGCGGTACAAGCTTAAAAGTATCGTGGGCTACAGTTGGTCTCTAGCAGTTCTGAATCCATGCCACTAGCAAAAATTATACTTTGTGGTGATATTGTGAATTCCTTGCCAATGGTAATATGAATACATATTGGATGAAAAACTGAATGACTCATTATGACTCATTTTATATTATTTCTGACTTGATTTTAGTGACAGATATACATGGCTGTGCTTCCAGATGCTTCTCAAACATTTTTTTCTGTATTTTGATTTTCAAATGCTTTATGATTATTCATATTCAGTTTTCAAATCATCCAAGAACTTGATAAATTTGTAAAGTCTCTTTGTTCTATTTGCTCCACTATTTACCATGTTAGCCACCTGCACACCTTTAAACACAATAGTGCAGCGGAATGTGAGGTTCACTCCATGTTATTTCACAATGCCCAACGGTCAAAGCTCTATGAGCATTGACAGGGGATTCAAGGCTGTTGTATTTATTGATAGTTCGACAGCAGCATTTTGTTGGGACCAAGATACTTTTAACCAAGATATTAAAATGTTTTTATGGAAAACTTTCTCATCTTTAAAATTTTTACCTCTCCTAAAGCTTACGATTGATAGTGCAATTTCAATTGATGGTTCCAGCTGCGAATCAGGTGTAGCAAAATCACACCTCACTTGTTGTAATCTCCAATTCTTTGAAATTGCTTCTGTAGAGTTTTCTAGATATACATATTTTTTGTTTGCTTTGCAATGAATTCTTTTGGTACCATGAGTATTTGCAAGGACACCTGACAACGGTTTTCACCATTGCTTTTGTCAATAGTGCCAACAGACAGTGCAACTAAGTAATTATGTACGAGAGGCTGTGTCAGCAGTTTGGATCATCCTGCTTTAGCTAATTGTATATCATTGGTATATTATAAAGATTAACTTCCTTTTACTGGTATAACTGATCATACAATTACACTGGAAATAAATTTTATCCTTCCAGGACTGCAATGTCCAGATCCTCCTTCTATTTCCAATGCAACATTGGAAACTACACGGCCAAGCTCAGGATTTCGATACAAAGATAAGATCACTTATAAATGTGATTATGGTACTGCTGTTCTTAGAAGACCAGGACATGACACAGTTATTTCCACTTGCAATGGAACACAGCAATGGAATCCTGATCCTAGCGACTTTGAATGTTTGAGTATGATATTGTTGATATATTGTACTATGTTTTGGCAAGGATAGTTTTGATATTCAAGTTTTTGCCATACGATATACTCTTAAATATGTGCTACCATTTTGTGCGCGAAAATTTGAAGATTCGCACTTGATATTAATTGAGTTTCATTTGCTGTTGAAATTATATGCTTGCAGCTATCACTTGTGAATATCCTCCCCGAGTTGCAAATGCTGAATATATAGCTGATAACTTTACCTATGGATCAGAATCTATTTATCAATGCAATGATGGATATTGGATTGAACGTGGCGTTTATAATGTTACTGGATTCATCTGTACCATTGAAGCAAAGTGGGAGCCTGAACCTGTTACTACTGTACACTGTGTTGGTAATTGATTTATTGATTCGTTTATCTAGCTCTTGAATATATGCAGAAGCTTTTAAAACTTCTCTATGTAAAATGACAAAAGTGGAACATAACTTGATTGCTTTCCATGTTGCAAAAGGAAAAAATATGTTCTAATGTTCTAATCAATAACATTTCTCTTGAAAAGTCCTCCTCATAAGGCTTCACGCATTGTGAAACTTTGGAATGTATGCTTTATTTCATGATGTTCACTTATGAAGGAATAAAAAATAATCCACCAATTTAGAATAACTTGAATTGGTAACTTTATCAATGATAATAAATTTGATCCTGATATTGCTGGATGGTTCCAATATTTGAATTAAAAGTTGATTTTTAAATATTTGTATTTTGAATGAAACTATCATTTTGTTTTGTCTCCAAGAATAGGATTTTGTTTTTATTTATGAATCAAAATTATTATACGTAATTGAATAAACAAGACAGCAATGCTCGAATAAGTCACATATGTGCTGGATTCTTTACTACTTCGCTTTTTACTTTACATGTTTGTGAATTATTCCTACAGACTTGATATGTGAAGAACCAGACTCTCCACCTCATGGTGAGATGATTGTCACAAGTTACAGGTGAATGTACTGCTAATATGCTATTAATTGAATGTTATTCTTTTCAGAATTATCTAAGAATAATCATTAACAAGAATTTATTATTACTTATCATATTAACATTTTCTTTGCTAAATTCTTTTAAATTATTCAATAGTAATTGAAAAGAATATGTCACTATTACAGATACAATGCAAAACTGGTCGTAAGATGTGAACTGGGTTATTCTGTGATTGAAAAAGGAAAAGTTGTAAAATGCAATAAGTGGGGAGAATGGTATCCTGATCCCAGTGATGCCTGGTGCCAAAGTATGAACTGTTTCATTTTATTTTTGAATATTTTATTTACCATTTACTTCTTTGAAATGTCTGCTGCAGTAATTATGCCTGTGATACTTTTTTATAAAATTTATATATTTGATAATATATTGTCTGCAAATGGCATTGCCATTGCACACTTTTATTATATTGGAAATGTAACTTTCATGCTACCTCACTTAACTCAATGTATTTTATTGCAGATGTGACATGTCCACAACCAACTGACAGCGGTATTGATACAATAAATGTTGGTGGACATAAAACACAATACTTATTTTCCGATACTTTGCAGTATATGTGTAACAAAACAGGTTTGGTATATTATTGCCTGATTGCATTATAAGTATAGAACATGGCTTCACTATAATTATCAAATTTGTGATTGCAGGTCACGAAATAAGGCGACATTTTGAAATTATGAACCCTTATCGACTTGAATGTCTTGCTATAGATGAAAAGAAAAAAGTTGTGCTTGAATCTAACTGTGAATGGGGTGATCATAAATATTCATGGATATGGGAGGGAAACAATCAAATTCGAATAGTTGGTACTAGGGTATGTTTCATTCTATTGCTGTCATTTTTAAAATGATTGATATACGAGACTCATAAATGATATTTCACCAATTTTACACGGGATCATATATTAAAATATTGTTTTGTTCACTTATTTGAAAATATTCAGTGTTGTTATCTCACAGATTATTTTTTTCTAGTACTGTCTGACCATTGACTCTTCAACACATCAATTATCTGATGGTAAATCTGTTGGTCTTGTGCTAAGAAGATGTGATAGCAAGAATAAGAAGTAAGAATATGATTTTACACATATTTGGAGTATATCTATATCGCTGTTTTTGTCTCCATATTCAACTATAAATATTTACTCGTACAGACAACGATGGATTTGCCCAATATCAAATGGAAACAAATTGTTACTGTCACTGAAAGATACATCACCTCCCGTATACATTAGGTTAGTATGACTTTAAAGCTATTCAGATAGAAATCCAGTCTGGTCAGCACAGAGCCATACACATTAGTGACAAATGACATTTATTGCTGGTTACAGGATTTACAGATAAATTCTCAAGTTACCTGAAATATGCTGTATTTTTTTAAGACTTTTATTTGAATCTTGTATTTTGCAAAGTTTGACCAAAATTTCAATATTCTATATCCATTCAGAAATTACTGATTGTGTTTTTTGTTTTCTATTTAGCTATTTGAAATGAACATGCATACTTTGCACTTCAAATTATTCAAATGTATATCTATATTCTATTGGTCATTCTATGTTACATTGGCAACCTTTATGCTAACACTACTTTATTACAAGTTAATTTTTAGTTTATCATTATCTAAACTTGAATTATCTTTAGAGTCGTTAAAGATAAGAATGCTGTAGAAGCAAGATCTGGAGAAGAATTTACAGATCCGCTCAGTAGTTGGATGATTAGAGACCACTGGGAGGAAAATAATATATGTTCATATTTAGGTTATTTTATTTTCCAACTATTTCAAATTTATTTATCAAATAGTTAAATTGTTTACTGACTCAATGGTTTCAACACAAATGATTGACAGTTAATATAATTAATTGTAATCTGTACTTTGTAATCCTTAATTTGAATTACAGTTTTTTCAAGGATATATTATGCTAAGCAATTTCTCTTTCATGCACGACATTAGTTGAATATTCATAAGAAATCCAGGTTTAAAAATGAAATTTAGGAATACAATATAGAAATATATCATATTCTCAGATGGATTTCCAACTGCAAAACCTGAATGTACGAAGTTTGGTTATTGGACGCCACCAGCATCTGATGTGAATTGTTTTATTCAAAGATGTCCAGAACTGCCTGATATTGATGGAACAAATCACACGCTTTGTAAGTTATGGATATTTATTTTCATCTTGAGTGAAAACTCTGCCACTGTGTACAATGTTTTGATTACTTTTATATTGGCATCGAATGAAAAAAGGCTTGCTATACACAGATTCTGCTTTGATCTCCATCGATATTTCGTTTATTGAATATTTGTAATCTGATGGTTTGGATGTTGCTTGTAATTTGAAGTAAACTCTGATTTTGTTTGGAACTAAAAATAAGCTTCCCATTTCATTTATGAATTAGTGTAAGTAATTAGGCAAAAGAATAATGCTCAAATGAATCTGAGCTATTGTTTTTTGTAATATATATATTAAAACAAAATAGTTGCAGTATTTTTTTGGAATAAAGAAAACACTAATCCCAGATGTGAGATACCGGTAATATGAGTTGTGCAACAAAAAAAAAATTTTCTGTTGAGATTGTGAGATTAATTGAGATACAAGAAAATGATCAATAAAAACACGTTTTTCAACCTCATATTAATACTGAACAACATACCAACTAGGGATGTCCCTATCGTTTCGTTTTCGTTTAGAGCTGTATTCGAATAGCTTTTTCCAATTTCGCTTAATCGTAATTTATGATGTGCAAAACTTGCGACGTCGCCGCGCAATCTTTTTCAGTACGTCAATAAGTAGATATGCTGAATCTTCCGACGCATTAGCTCTGCTGGGTACCAGTAACCCTCTTCGAGACCAACAATCGTTGTTGTAAATGCACAATTGATGACAATTCACAGCGATAATTTTGTTATTAGAATCATCGATTGTTTTAGGCCGTAATGATTATTATTTCGGCGTTTAGTTTATTCTCTCAATATCACAAATTTCCGACGACATATGGGTATGTCTTTTGCCACCAGGAAAATGAAAGTTTTTTTTTTGCATGGGACTGTGTCGCCTCCATTGGGAAAAACGAGTTATCATATAATCATCGGTGACGAGATGCTAAAAATAAATAAGGGAGTGAATTCACAACCCGAATTTCCTAGATTAGAAAGCGGGAATATAAAATACAGCGCTGAAATAAAACGTAAAGCACCATAAGTTGTGTTTCAAGAGGCCCGCGACAGATTGAAAACGCTTTTGCAAAATTTCACATTATCATACAGTCAGTTGTGAGCGCGAGGCATTTTTTATCCATTCAAAACTACCGACGGGGCCTGGCGTAACTTTTTTCCAGATTATGGCAATATATAAAATATTTAATGTAAAGTATCTTTAAATAATTTCCTGAAAAAAATTCAACTCCATGAAATTTTATTGCGGACACAGGGATTTGTCTAACAGTGATATTATTTAAATTGATATTGAAAGCATTGTGATAGTGCGGTTTCAGTGTTACAAGAACAGCACAGATTTGTCAAATTCGCAAAAATACGAATCAAAACAAGATATAATTAAGCACTTTGCCGCACATTTTTATGTCTGCCGATTGCCGTGGTATTTTGAGTATTATTAATGCTTATATTTATTGACGCAACCACATCTCACATCTTTTATTTTGTCGTTAGTCGGGGTAACCACGAGTTACCTTGAACACAAGTAAATTAATATAAAAAGACATTTAAAATTCCTGTAGTTCTTGTGGATTGAACATTTTAGGCCACATAAAAGTCATTTGAACGCTAAAAATGTCGGCTGTTTTAACATTATTAACATTGTTTTAACATTATTAACACATTATCTCTGTGACCGTTCCAGAAGCTGTTGCAAGGGAATTTCCGAATTTGAAGAATCAGCGATTTTAATACCAAAATTAGTGCTGTGAAATCGCATTCGATGTTTTGAAAATTTAATAATGTGGCGTTTTGAACTCCGAGTCTGCTGCTACGCCACAGCTTGTAATACAATTGTAAATAGTTACGTTATCGAAATTATTTTGGCCTTCTAATGTAGCGCCTTGCGCACAATGCGTCTCGCCTAAATTTGAGATCATACATGAGATAAATTGTGTCCAAATATGTTCTTAAGTTGTGCAATGAATTAGGAAAACGTTCTTTGTTCACAACGTCGCAACAAAGTATGAAAAAGGCTTGCTTAGTCACTCGGCAATTTGTGGGTTTAATTTTGTTGTTCCTGATTGGTATAGCTATTTGTCGGCTTCATTTTGGTTGCAAAATATCTTATTGCTTATTGAGGTAATTTATATTTATTGCTTATTCAAGTAATTTAAATGTACGGCAATGCTTGCAAGTTGCAACACTTGCCATCTTATTTCTGTCTACCTTTTTAACTGGAAAGCATGTGAGAGCGTTGAATGTTCTACATTGCAGCCATAATTTGTTATAAAAAAACATTGGTTGAAATGTGCAATTTCAAAAAAGTTTCGATCCCATGACTCATTTTTGATAATTTTCAAAGTATTTTGATTGGCTCCAACTTCTGTTATTACAAGTTTGGAATGGCAAAAGTTCGTTTTATTTAATTCAGAAAACAATTTTTTTTGGAGAATGTTTCATTTTATTTCAGCAATTCACATCAGTATAGTTTGGCAGACTTTGTCATATGTCACATGTTTCTTACACTCACCTATGTTGGGAATAAAGTTATTCAAACACTGGTGCAGTATTGTTTTGGTTCTTTTAATTTAATTTAAGCAATATTCGAAATGTTTTTTGAGAAGCAATTTAGAATAGTTTATTATTCGGACACGGCATCCCTAATACCAACTCTCAAATTTACTCCACAGTGTCCTCAAGCACTACATATGGAGCAGAGGCAATTTACACTTGTGGAGTTGGAAAAATGGTTTCAAAAGAAATAGTTGAACAAAAATTTGTTTGTGATGAAACTGGCAACTGGTATCCTCCATTTGACGTTATTCGATGCATTGGTATGTTTCCTGATAAAATATCTTTTTATTTTTGATATGTTCAGTGTAGCTTCAACAGCCCCTTTATTAGGTTTTATGAACTACAGATTTGATTGCTTTGCATTTCTTTCAAACTTATACCAATGTTCATTTTTTAGTCATACTTGTTTACTAATATATATGTTTGCTAATTTCTTATATAATTTTTAACTGCAATGTTCCGTACTTATCAATTTTTCAGATCTAATTTGTCCACCCCCTTATCCTGTACAATATGCTGATATTATTGGACTTCGTTATACATATGATGAAAGTATAACATTCAAATGTGCCACTGGTAAGTTTCTTGTTTGTATTATGATGATTGGTAACAATTTAAGTTGTTTTATAGCTGATGTGTATATATAAAAAAAATGATTGAATTCTTTAAAAACAGCTCCAAACCATTAATAAAATAGTTTCCAAAAAAGTGCCTACTCACAAAATTGTGAATGATATGTATTTTATAGAGCATATTCAAAGCTACGTAAATGATGCACCTATTGTTAATTTCAACACTCAAATTCTCATTTAATTAACAGGATTTTGGGTGAAGAGAGGTGAATATGAACAAAGTACAACATGCACCAAAACAGCAGAATGGGATCCTGATCCTCTTAATTTTGAGTGCAAACGTGAGTATTGCGATTGTAAATTTGGGAAACTATATATAAATATTTCCCTTTATTACTGAAAATCTGATTTTTTCCAACCACTGACAGCAAATTTTTCAATTGTACCCTTATCTGATTCTTTATATTTTATTCTTATTTATTTCAATTTGACTCTTAACTTTTTATGTGTTTTCAGCCGTTGAATGTCCCGATCCTGGCAAGATTCCTCATGCTACTTATGAGATTTCAGAATTTATTGGATATGAGGAAGTAGTCGGGTAATTCTCATATCAAGTTCTTACTTTTACCTTTTTGTGTTAACATTTGTATGGCATTTTATTATGCTAAAAAGAAAGTTTTGTTTGTATATGAAAACTATGTAGTCAATTAGTCATTGTTGCAAAAAACATGTTACTAAAGAACAGGGATGGTGTACCACTGACCCGCAGGTCACAAAATGACCCACCACGTTTTTAACAGTGACATGTCAAGTCATGTGTGCACAAGTTCAAAACATGCCAACATTTCAGTGATAAAAATTTGCCATAAAACCAGCTTTACTTTGATCTAACATTAATGTAAGTACTATAATATACCTGTATTCACGCAACCTGTCTTGCTACAGTGGATCGCTTTCAAGGTGCATGTGCTGAAGGCAGCAACAGAATGTGTTGGGAGGCATACAAAAATGCTACTTCACAGTTCATTCTTTTCTGCATAATATGCCCTTTAGAAGACAAAATTTCTTCCTCTCCATTTTTATTATGGAAATATAATTTTTGACCCATTTATTGAAAACGTTGCTATAGAATATTATACAATGGGTTGTGAAATTGTGCATCTGCTTCGATCATATTTTGTATTTTGTTTTTTCCATATTGTATGTTAAGATATCGATGTGATGATGGTTACTGGATAGAACGCGGTGTAATGACAAAAGGGATCAAATGTCAAGAGGATGGAAGCTACAAACCATCTGTAAAAGATGTCAAGTGCTTAGGTTTGCCATTTCATAACTGGAATTTTATGGTTTTTTTCTAGAGATTACAATAAGAATATCATTGATTATGCATTTCAAATATTTTGGCACATGATTGAACCTTTCGGCACCATCTCTTCTCTATCTCACGTAAAAGTAACAGAAACGCAGCGGTTGTTTGATTTTTTCTTCTCATTATGTGTTTGCAAACACTTTATTTGTATGTTTATTCCAGGTGTTACCTGCAAGTCACCTGGCTATGTACCTTCAGCTTATGATACAGATCCAAAGCTCTGGAATCATGTTTATAATGCAGGTGAATTGCTTTTACATACTTTACATAATCATTCTTATGAGCATTTCTTAACCTCTAGTTTTACCAGTTCCAATCTATCTATTTATTTCAAGTATAATAAGTAGGACTGGAATGATTTTATTGCTGCAGGTGATGGTGTGACATATAAGTGTTATGATGGGTCATGGATTTCGAAGGGGAAATTATCAGAGACATTTTATTGTCAAAATGACGGAGAATGGAGTCCACGACCAAACACAGTAATATGTAAAAGTAAGTGAAAAATTTAATGGTTATATTTGCCTTTTGGTTTAGTCTGACTTTTTTTTTATCAAAGAAGGCATTCAATAGAAGTTTGTTGAACCTCGAATCTATGAACACTAATGAAAAGCACTGGCACAATATGAGTCATTAAAAATGTGAAAGGTACTAAGCAACTACATCACCTTGAGTAACATCCGTTTATATATTGTTGTTTTATATATATTAACAATCTATATTAACAATCCAAAAGTCTCTTTTAACAACAGATGTGTATTTTGGGTAAAACAGATAATGTTTAACTTCATGAATTCTGTAGATAAAATGTGTGGAAAACCTTCATATGTTCAAAATGGAATAATAGAAGATGGTGGAAATTATGTTGGTGCATTTCGTACTCTAAAATGCCATGAGGGATTTTGGATTGACCAAGAAGCAAAACAATCTGAAATAGAGTTAGAATGCAGTGTTGAAGATGCAATGTGGTATCCAGAAGATGTTAAATGTAGAGGTATTGCAACCATAAATAAAATATTGTATGCAACAACTTTTAAAAAATATCATTTATCAAAGAAGCTCAGTCATGTTAGTTAGCCGGTACCACACCAAAATTTGAGTTTGATCAAACGTTTAAAAGGCTGGTGCATGCGCTCAGTTTTCTCTGTGGCATCCTGAAAAATTAAGTTTTACTAAAAGTAAACTGTTTTAGGAAATTAATTGCAGATTTTGTGATGTGTTTTATATTATAAAAAATACATTATTAGAGGTTAATATATTTCACACATCTTATTCTCATTTTTATATTGATAATTGAATATTTTAGTTGCGAGATGTGAAAATCCTGGTATTCTACCTGGTTCTCATCAACTGCATATCCCTTCTTCATTCACCTTCAATGAAACAGTTGTATATGAATGTAATAAAGGTCATGAACTTGGCAATTATATCAATGCTACAACTTTGTTTTCTACAACTTGCCAATCAGACGGTTTATGGCTTCCAGATCAATCCAAGTCTATTTGTAAAAGTCAGTATTATCGGTATTGTCTTGCTATTCCGATCAAAATTTTTTTAATATACAAAGTTCAGGTCCTTTTGTGTTTACTTTTTGTCAAATGTTAGATAAAATGTCACAACATTATTAGCACCATTGCTGTGAATAGTAATGCAATAAACTATACAATAAATAATTATTGATGTTAATAGTTTGATTGTCAAATTCTACTTGTATTATGAACATGTTTACTTTATAAGCTATAAGACAGTTGGAACTATGTGAGGTGACTATTTAGTGACACAAATAAAGTTTGCTTGTAAGTTTTTCAAACCATTAATTGTTCCACGTTCTCCTTTTATTTTTGCATTTTTCTTATTTAATTCTTATAAATACATGCTCTATACCATATATTAATCTTTAAACTTGTCTTGATGATATAGCTTTGTACTTACATTGCTTGTTGTTCTGCATTTCCAGTCAAAACATGTTTATTTAAACAAGAAAGATCACTTCACTCAAAAATGAGTAGATCATTGAACAGCACATTTTATTACAATGAAACTTTGACAGTAACATGTGATCATGGTTATTGGTTTGCTTCTGAAGGAGGGAGGAGGATGCTTCACTTTTATTGTGACGAAACTGGACACTTTTTACCAGAACCTGAGTTTACACTTTGCACAGGTTTGTTTAACCTGTTATATATAACTTGGTTTATCATGTAGGGATGTAAATACAACACTAAAAAAATTCATTAAGCCTATAGTTATTCCATGAAATACTTCGTTCATGTTTCAAATGACTTGCATTTTACCTAATATTAACAATTTCTATTACATTGTCTGAATAAAATTCATCATGTATTTCTAGTAATTCATTTAAGGAATGCATTGACAACTTATACTGCCTTTATTCCATTCTATGTTTACTGTGATCTGGACCACAATGATGTCCTCATAAAATAAAGTGCAAATTTTTTGGTACAAAATAGCATTTGTATGTCTAACAAAACTATTTTATATTCACAAAATTATTCTTTAGCTGTTGAATGTCCTGAACCAACCTTGAGACCAAATTCAGTTTTAACTGGAAGTCAACTTTACTTCAATAGTACAGTTCAGTACAAATGTGTGACAGGTTATGCTGCCAAAAGCATGCAGATTTCATGGAAGTTTGTATGTGAACAAAGTGGACAATGGGATGAGGAGTTCACTGATGTCGATTGTCAATGTATGCTCCACATACATAGTTTGTTCACATTAAACAGTCACATATTCCTAATATTGTTGCTTCAGCCTGTTTAATTTAATGTATGGAAGAAAAATAGACATCAGATCTTGTTAGAGATGATTGTTTATCATGGGTCATGTGAATCAAACATCATCCGTTCTATTGGTGGCCAAGGGCATTTATTTTCATGGGGCATGTTAGTAATAACTTATCAAAGCATGCATTTCAGCAATCAGTTAAAAAGCTTTGATGCATACTAATGTTATGATTAAGAGTTCATGTCATTTATTTTGTTGTAGTGGTAAATTGTGGAGATCCAGGCAAAATTCAAGGTGCGATAAAATCTGGTGGTGATTATTCATATGTCAGTACCGTAATTTACATATGTGATCTGGGTACTTGGTTTCAAAGAGATCAATTCAAGCTTCGTACTACTTGTAAGGAAAATGGAAGATGGGATGAACCACTCCGAGGTTGCAAAAGTATGTTCAATATTTTTTAACACTAAAGAGAACACTCATGTCATAGACTAGATATTTAAATATCTTTTATTATCAGCATGAGCTGTGGTTTGATCATTTCCTAATTATTCTTTTTAGTTGTCGAATGTTTGGATCCAGACATACTTGTACAAAATGCTGACTTTTATGGGGATGATTTTGCTTACCAAAGTCTTGTTACTATTGTTTGTAAAAGAGGTTATTATATTGAGCCCGGTAAATCTCAAGTAACTATACGATGTACAGAGAGTGGTCACTGGGACATTCCTATTGAACAATTTTCATGTAAAAGTAAGTGCTGAATAAATAAAAAAAATATTGAAGGATACAGATATTGTTTACCATTCATTGCTGTTTTTATATCAACCATGAGATTTTTGTAAATATTTTTGCCAGATGAATCTGATGCTTTATTTCTCAGATGGACAATTTTGTTATGAGCTGTGTCAAACACAAAACGGTACAAATTTGCCACGGAAAGCTTCCTTAATTGGCATGTTTTTAGTCTAGTATTGTTAACAATTTATTTCAGTTACATAAGCTACTATTACAAGTATAGATTCTACATATTAATCTATTTGTTCCAACCTTTTTTGTTCAGATTTCAAATATTTTATCAATTATTTTTTAATTAGATGTGATGTGCCCTGAACCTGAAATTGTTTGGCATGCAACATCATCAGGAAATAACTTAACGTATGGGGCATCAGTCGAATATACTTGCAATAAAGAATATTTTCTTTCTCGAACTGAAAATCGTACAAACATCACTTGTTCCTACATTGGAAGATGGTCACCTGAGCCTCGTAGCATAAAATGTTTGCGTAAGTCCATTTGCCACACAACATTTTCCAGAACATTTTTTTACTGTCCACCGCAGTCTAATACTAATGGTTTAGCTTATTATGCCTATTTCAGCCTCTGAAAATAGATTTGGTATTTCTATAGAAATGAGTTTACACCACATCATATATTAAATTAGCCATCAAAGCAGATTAAACATTTACAGCTCCTTCTGTGAGCTTAATAGACCATCACCAATGCAGCATGCAAACATGTAAACAAATAGTAATTACTAAATAATACCAAGTAATGCCACAATGATTACATGTGTATGGTGAAGTAATTAGACCAAAACATTCACAGAAAAGTTGAGTCATCTGACTTAGTTATATCGAAATCTTATTGGGAAATACGGATCTCCGAAAAAGCAAGATTAGGGTGACTTTACTGTGAATTTCTTTTATAGCTACATTTTTTATAATTTGCTTATTGAGTCGTTTAATTTCAGACTCTATTTCCGAAATATGTTATTCTTCGAAAAAACATATAATATTTTTCCACTCAGTTTCTGATATCATAAAATGTTATTTAATATTGTATTATCAAATTTTAACAATGCAACCATTTCTCAGTGCTATGCAATTACTTTACAGCTAAATCTGCTTTCCTTTGTGATCCACCACAAAATCTTCCAGAGGTTTCGTACTATGTTGCAGATAGTTTTGCATACTCTAGTGTTATAAATGTCACATGCAGAGTTGGTCTTTGGTTTTCTCCTTCTGTTTATTCCATGTCCATAACTTGCATGCTTGATGGAACATGGCATCCAGATCCATCTACATTCTACTGCCATGGTAAGATGATTTATTAAATTGTTCATTGAATTCAATTATCTATTCAAGTATTAACAGAGACATGACACCCTGTGCCAATATGAAAGTGACTACGACAATTATATGTTTTTAGATGTTTACTGTGAAGAACCTGAAAGCGTTGAAAATGCTCAGATCCTTGGCTATAATTATGTTTATTATAGAGTTATCAAAGTTGATTGTGCTCCGTCTCATTTGATTTCATCTGAAAATTTCTATGACGTAAGAGCTATTACTTCTCTACTTTGTTATACAAATATATATACATTTTCTGGTATGTTGTTTTGATATGGTATAAAATGATATTTTATATTATAATGTTTTCAATTTATCTTCATTATTATGTTATTTTTGATATTTTAAGAACTTTGCCACCCAAACAGAACTCACAACAATTTCAATACAGTGTGGAGCTGATGGTAATTGGATACCTGATCCTAAAACATTATCTTGTACAGGTTTGACTAATATGTGTTTTGTCTTCACATTTGTAACCCAGTATCTGCTGTAAACTACTAAAATAAGAAAAATTTAAAAGCTCCTCGTTTGGTTATGAGTCTATGTCGGGTATGAAAATAGTTCACTGATTATTTGTTTAAAATGCACAGACTTTGTGGTGGATGAAGCCAACAACCACTGATGACAGCGCAGATTCCAGCAATCTTCTTGCATATAATTATTCAACACAGGAATCAAATCTGTGACATAACAAGTATATTTTTAGCATGATGCGCCAATGGAAGAACAACGTTTGCTGACTGTAAGATTTTTCATGATTCCATAAAAGACCTCATAAGTTAGCATGTCTACAAAATCTATTTCAGTTATAAACTGTTCTCATCCGATTTTGCCTCGCAATGCATCGATAACACAAACTTACATCGATACGCTATATGGTGCTGAACTCACCATAGAATGTGATGAAGGATTTTTCATGACTGAACGTATTCTATCTGCAAATATCAAATGCTCTATCAATGGTAAATGGGTGCCTGATCCAGAGATGTTTGCCTGCAGACGTAAGTGCTGTTTTTTTTATTTTTCATTGCGTTACTGTCTTTTTAAAAATTTTTAAAAAATTTTAATTCTTTCTAGCTGTTACATGTGGTTTTGTGAAGCAACCGGCGAACAGTTTGGTATTCGGAAATTCCACCTCCTATGGTGCGAAAGTTGCTTTCCATTGTCTGAAGGGATTTCGTGTGCCATCATCAGACAATGAACAAGAAATAAGAAACTCACAGTTTTTGGAATGCTCCAAAGATGGAACTTGGACCAATGCTAAAGCTATGAGGGATTGTGAACGTAAGTATTTTCTCAAGAATATGAGATAATTTAACATTGAATATAACTTGTATTATCGTCCTTGTATGATTCCTTTCATTTTTTTGCTTGTGATTTGTTTTGTAGACTAAAGATCAAATTAAAATTGTATTGTTGTTTTAACTTACAGAGCATTCTCTTATGTGTTATTTTTAATTGAACCTATTCAGTAACTAGGCTATATATTTTCAATCAAATGTCATAAATTAGTAACAAATTAAGGTGTGAAATTAGACAGTTTGCTGGAGCTATGAACTAAGAATGTAGCACTTATATCTTTGTACAGAATATACAAATTCAAATTCATCCATTATCTATGACAAGGCAGTTATGTTCACATCAGTTTTATGCATTTATTATATGGATAGTTAATTTCATGTTGATACATGTAGTGGATCGTTGTTTTGTTAAGCTGTAATTCTTTTCTTCTTTATCTCCAAATTTAAATGAAACATCTCTTTAATCGATCCTAGCAATATGTCAGTGTGATCAGTTTCAACAAAATAATAATTTCAGGAATAACATGTGATGATCCTGGATATTTGCCTGCATCTACAAAGCATCCCTCAACATCTAATTCTGTGTATGATTACAAATCAGTTGTTGAATATACTTGTAGATCAGGTATGAAATGCAAATGAGTTTTTGTAAATGCACCAAGGATACTACACTTAGGCACAAGTGCTTTGTATATACGTCACTTTTTTCTGCATTTCTGTAAATATTTTATCCTGAGTATGATTGTAAATGCATGTAACAGGATCTTGGTTTCATCGTGGGCACACTCGAATTAGGATAACATGTAGTGATGATGGTCAGTGGTTTCCTGGGATTGCTGAAACCTTGCCGTCATGTATTGGTAAGAGATTTTCCTTTTCAACTAAGCTTGTGTATATACATCTGTAAAGATTGTTGTCGTTATTTTGATTGCAATGTTCTTCTACCATTTTTTGTAATGTTGAACATTGTAATTGGAAGAAATTTTGGGCAATAATATATTGCTCAATAATGTGAACGTCAATCAACTGGGACGCTTGGACAGTTCAATACAGGATTGACAATATTACTGAAAGTGCATATGCCTCAGAAATTAACAGCAATCTAAACATGGAAATGAAGTTGCCATCATTTGAAAATCAGGCAATATTTTTCATCGCAAATTTTATTCACAATAGCAGGAAAATTTTATTTGACAGACTACAACTGGTCAGTTAGAGCTGGCTATTCTTGGTTTTTATTTTAGAATAATTAATGTTCATTTAGGAAAGGTTGAAGATGCCTTTTCTTCCACACTAGTGTTTATTACCATGACTTCTTGATGTGTTCACATTTTTTAAACCAAATTTTGCTTTTCTTTTAGATGTGACATGTTTACAACCACCGATGCTTCCTAATGCTGATGCGTCACCGTCATTTGATGATAAAGATATATATTCTGTATCAGAGACAACAGTTTACTTGTGCCAAGATAGATATAAATTCTCAAAGCCTCCATCACATGGATCTTATATTTCAACTACTTGCCAGCATGATGGTTACTGGTCAAAACTGCCTACTGAAACACAGTGTGAAGGTTAAAATTAATAATATAATTCTGAGTGGTTTTGTAGCTGTTGTTATTCTGACGGGTTGTTATATGATAATTAATATATAAAATAAATTTGTGAATATTGAGTTGTTTTCTTATGAATTGGAATTTTACTTCAAATCAACTTTTCCTTATTTGCATCGTTATGAGTGGTCTAGTCTAGTTAACTATCGATACGGAAAATAAGTGTATAGATCATTCACAGATGTAGATGTAAGGTATGTATAAAGTAAATTCCTCTATGAAAATTAGTGAATTTGTTAAGGTTTATGAAATAAAATAGTTTGATTATTATATACCTGAAATGAAAAATAATTTCATCAGTTTAGAGTCAGCTAATTGTGCTAGTGCCCAATTACACTTTGAATTGAAGGAATTTTTATTACATTATAACAAACTGTAAATTAGATAATTGATGATTGTAGTATTGGTTATTAAAGTTTTGTGTGCATATTATGTGGTTTTGTAATGAATGTTATATTATTTTGCAGAAATTGATTGTGGATTTCCGCCAAAAATTGAATTCATGAATTATGTTGCTGACAAGACCACTATTGGTAATAGTGTGATGTATTCTTGTATCGAAGGATACAAACTCAGTCAATCTGTAATATCTTTAAATAGAACTCATTTTGGAGCAGTATGTTCATCGAATGGAAAATGGACTCCTGATCCTGATGATTATGCTTGTCAAGGTATTTTAAGTTTGTGTGTCACATTTGAAAATACATATTCAATTGAAAATCCAATGATCACTTGCAATGTTTTAAAGTAAATATTCATGGGTTTTCCAATTCCAACTAAATTTTTTAATAATTTTTTTAATACTTGTACTCCAACTTGTCAACTTTATATTTTAAACATATTTATTACTTGATTTGAGAAAATTCGTATTTTGGGTGAGTGAACACGTACCATTTTATTTTGGCAAAACGCTTTCGCTGTACGTTTTACACCTCACTCGAGGTTTTGTTTGCTGTTCTGATTCTAAATAATTTTATGTTTAATAAAAGATAATATTATTGCTTTTGTTCAGTTGTGAAGTGTCCTCCACCTTTGCATTCTATTCCAAATGGAGTAAGACATGGAGATGTTTATGAATATGGATATTCTGTTACTTATACTTGTGATGCTGGATTTACATTTCGCGATCCAAATAATTATCAAAATACTATCAAGTCAACTACAGTCTCATGCATGGATACCGGAGAATGGGATAAATATATTCCTAAACTCAAATGTGCAAGTAACAAAATTCTCATAATTGTTCAGTTTTGGTTGTAATATTTTGTGTTATTTGTTTGGGTTTAAATGAAGCTGTACTGTCTAGAACAGTGCTTCCTAACCAGTGGGTCGCGAATTTTTTCCACATGTTACATACCGTTTTTGACTAGATCAGGAAATTGTGGCATTATCATTTCAAAACAATTATGAAACAATGCAACAATCAATATTATGCGTCAGTATCAGATCTCATCAGATATTATCCAATATGCAAGATCAAGTTTCGCATTATTAGTAAATTGCTTGGTGATGCATTGTTTCTTTTCTCATATATTAACATGTCATTGTGGGTCACACAGAAAAATGGCAATAAAAGTGGGTCGCAAACTGAGAAACGACAATGAAAGTCGATCGCGAACTGAAAAAGGTTGGGAAGCACTGGTCTAAAACATCCTATATTACATTTGAATAGAACTAGGGTTCTGTGCTTTGCATGAATACCACAAATGTTGCCTTGTATCTCAAGTGATTCTAAATCTTTTAACAAAGTTGGAATTTATTGATTGTTCATTTTTGTTGTATGGACCTTTTTGTTCAGCTCTTTTTTGTGACCAACCTTACGCTCCAAAGAACTCATCATTATCTGAATCAACTTTTGAGTTTGGTTCTAAAGTGAAAATTACATGTTTTCCTGGATATTTTATGGATCAGCATAATAAATCGGGAATAAATGAAGAGATTATTCAATGCACAAAAGACCAAACATGGCAACCTAACCCATATAAACTGGACTGTTCACGTAAGAATTTTGAATTCATGATAAAAGATTTGTGGTTTTGTTCAACACTAAAATCTGGTTATGGTTTATTGAGTCAAGATTCATCACATCTCTTTATTTATCTCTATTAAGCAAGTCAAAATGGTTAAGGTGGTTGAAATTCCGCAGCAAGTTAATCCTAAGTAATATATAGTGTTTAATATTTTAAACTCAATAACTGTTATCTGCCATTATTTCAGCTTTTGACTGTGGCATTCCCGAGCCCATCGAAAATTCTGAGCAATCATATCTATATACAAAAATAGGAAGTTCAGCACAATATCAATGCGAACATGGTAAGCAATTAGATTGAATTATTATTTACTTCAATTTTATTGTATCATCAATTTTCATTTCAGTTTCATATTTATTGAGTATTGTGTCCATTACCATAAAAATATGTATTTCATTGTATTTCAGGATATGTAGTGGATCTGGGAAATGGTGGTTTCATAGTAAAGTGGCCTCCTGTTACTACTTTTGTTTCAAAATGTACTATTCAACTTGCATGGACGCCACATCCGAGTACAATAAAATGTGAAAGTATGTGGCATCAATTTAACTACTTTTCTGATGTGTTGCAGATCTGAACAAACTGAAAACATATTGATAACCTATTTTATTTCCTTAAAACTCTTAAGATGCAACAAACAACTGGTTACATTTCAATATTATACATTGTGAACTCTTACATTTTTTTATAGACTTAATTTCTATTGTTGTTTTTGCAATTTCATTTAAAGTTTTGGGATCCATGTTCGAGCGATCTACAGTTGAACCGGGAAAATTATTGAGAAAATATTTTGTGCTTTATGAACAGAAAAGATAATGATGCATGCTCGTCTTTTACAAATTTGATAATTGTAAATCTACAGTTTACTATATGTGGAACTTTTTTGTTTATATTCATTACAATTTAGGAGTGCAATGTTCTGTTCCAATACCCCCTGCAAGAGGTTATATTTCTGGTGGCCACTGGACCAACAGAGAGCGCAATTTCTTTTTCGAAGATGAATCTACAGTAACATGTGCTCATGGCTATGTTTTAGAAGGAATGGATTCACTTGAAGACAAATCAAAATGTTTGGTGAATGGAAAATGGTCCAATAATTTAACAATGCATACTTGTGTGGGTAAGTTGATAACCTGGAATTTGAATCAAGATTACCAGTAAACACTGTTTGACAATCATATAAGCAGAAGCTTTGTTATCCTACAGAGGAGTATGTATCTCCTCAATTTAGATCCAATCAGATGTTTTTGAATAGATTACATCCTTCTTCTTTACTTCTAAGACTTTTTCATTCTCTATGATGAAAGTTCATACTGTGAATATTATTATATTAATTATTTGATTTCTTACATGTTCAGATGTTATTTGTCCCAAACCCCCAGAACATCCTGGCACAATAAGATTTTGGAATGGTTTAACTAATTATCGAGATAAAGTTACCTATGAATGTAGAGAGGGATACTTTATAAAACCTGGTAAATCATCTATCACATCCCAATGTTCTTATGACACAACATGGAAGCCTTCACCGACTTTCAAATGTATTGGTATGCTATAGAAAATTTAATCTTTTTGTTATTCTTGTAGTTAAATGTCAAGCCATACCATGTTTGTTTAATAGCTATCTTTATTGTTTTGTTGAAAATCTATAACGTAATATTTGGATTATTTAACCCATCACTGTATTCAATATCATCTATGCCTTAGCAGAGACTATAATAACATTGTGATCTAAAGTTACTGTGGCATTTCATTCATGATTTCTTGGTTTTCCCTGCAGTGTTTACACATATTATTATTTTTTGTCAGCCAGTGAACAAGAAGTTAGCTTTATGATAAAGTTTAATTATCTGATACAAATATATTATTCCTATGTGTAATTCAAGACAATGTAATCAAATCTCATTTGTAATATTGCTTAGATACGATTTTGCTATGAATTTTATACATAAATTGTTTATGATTTCAGAAATTCAATGTGCTAATCCAGGAATTTTACCAAATTCTGTAAGAATTGATTTATCAGGAGATGGTAATTATTCTCAAAATTCACAAATTGAGTATCGATGTCTGCCAGGATATTTCATTGCGAAAGAACAAGATGCAAAAGGGGCCTGGATAACAAATTTGAGTCCTGGAATTGATAAAACATCCAGTTCTATTAAACTAACATGTACAAATGAGGGAAAATGGAAACCACTCCCTGTTAATGTACATTGCTCCGGTAAGTTCTATATTTTTATGCTGTCATCCCAATCTTAGGAGCAATACAACAAACTATTGAAAAGTAATATTTTACTTTTCAAATTGGAGTATAAGGACTTAAAAGCTGAAACTCGAGAACAACATTTGAAATCAAGCGGAATAACAGCAAATTGCAGACATTTTCTGTATGTTCAGAAAACTCTCCTCTCATTGGGATTATTGCATACATTGTACTTGTACACTTTGTTTTACTTTTTATTCGATTTCATTGTGGCCTGGTATTGGTAGACTCTCTTATTTTTAATTACCCTAGAAATATTAAACATTACTTTTTACTGGTTGTGTTCAATATCCACATTAGTATTAAAATCATACATTCAATATCTTTTATGTAACTTCCTAACCAATATTTTCAGAACCAAATACTGGAACAAATTTAAAAGATTTTTTTGAAGCAATAAATGAATATCCCAGTACATTAGAAAGAACTGGTCGATTGAATCATCAACCCACATCCCGTGGGTCATTCTATGAAATTCCTGTCAAGTCATCATCTAAAGCTGAATCAGTTGTCGGATCACATTGTGGAGATGATGAGGTGAATGTCTGAAAGCATGCTGATTAAATTGATGATTTATAAGAAAATTGGATTTTTTTGAAAATTAACAATTAATATTCATTTAATGTTTGTATAAATACCAGTATTTATTACTAGAATACAAGATGCAGAAATATACTAAATATAATTATTTGGATTAACATTTCAACTACACAAATAAATTGTATTCAGTCTTTTCTTTTAATCCTGTGAATGTACTGGTAATCATTGTGCTTGTTATTATTTAGTAATTACGGTACTTGTTATTACACTCACTAATGATTACTTGTTTACATGTCCCTCTGAGGGTATTGCTTTAGTGATGGTTTGTTATAGTATGTCACAAGCTCAAAAAAGGAGCTAAAAATGTTTCATCTTCTTTGAGGGTGAATGTTTTTTTTGATTACTACTATTTTATTGTTACATTTTTATTTAGGTCATTCTCATTGAAAATCATGGCCAATGGTTACAACCATCATCAAAAGATGATGTGAATACCAAATTACATCCAATTGTCATGGAGGAAACTGGTGAAACTCATGATCTGTGGAATATTTTTGACAATGATCTTGACACATACTGGATGCCTATTGAAGTAGCTTTATTTTTTTTTAAATAAATATATATGTTTATTCATTTTCATAGCAAACTTATGCAAGATACTCACAGATTTTTCTATGCTTCTTGAATTCTGACTAATAATTGATCACATATATATCAGGGTCATAGTGCAAATAAAATTTTATCAACTTACGACCACACTTCACACACCATAGATAAGACAGGTTTGCAATTTCTTCAGCAACCAGAAATGGAATATCATTATTACTATTGGAAAGGATGGGTCGTTGATTGGGATTTACAACATGAATATGTTATTGCCAGCATTCAACTTCATACTTCTGATAATTTTGCTAATGATGTTAAGGTACTGAATAAGCTTCTTTATAACTTGAGTTGTATTTATATGTTTTTGTAAAGTACATAATGAATGAATGATAAACATATTAAAACAATAAAAATTAACACTTCATCCGTACTACATTTTCAGTGTATAATTGCTATTTAAATAATGTTTCTGCATGCTGATGTCATTTCAAATCACTACATCGATAACATTTTCATGGTACTTGCCTTGTTCCTTAAAAAATTAAGTTTTAACAAATTAATTTAGATGTTCAATGTTCATTTTTCACTTAATGGAGAGGTTTGGTCAAGTGTTGGACCATTTCATGCTTTCATTCGGTCACATAGAGCAGAATTTTTCTATGGTTTTCAACCAGTTCAAGCAAGGTAGGCTTTTCTATGTTTTAGTTACCAGTATTTAAAGTTCATCAATACTAACTCTATGATTTTTTGTCTCACTGGAAAGTATGATTCCATCATCTTCACTAGTAATTATCCTTCATTCAATTTGTTCACATAACTAACTAGCTTAACTTGTTTTCCTATGGATGCCAATTTGGAAAACTAGGAAACAAATACAAATTTTTAAATGTCTTTATTTTTTCCAGATACATCAGGCTGAATATCACTGTAACTGCATTGATGAGGTCGCCTATAGTGACAAAGTTTGGTGTTTTTGGATCTGAAATTGATTGTGTTTTGGATAGTACTAAGACTACTGATACTATGATCATTCCTGCCTTCTTTGCTGTTCTGCACTTGTTGCTATTTTTTACTTTCTTTCAAGCATATAAATCAGATGTCAAAGATAGATGGAAGGTTTCGAATTTGTATTTTGAGATTTTAAATTTGTATCTGGTTAATTATCATTGCTTCTAAGCGATTTTATCACATCACATTTGCTTATATCAATTTTTAAAACTTTCTGTATTTGCAAGGTATGCATTTTGCAGCATATACCTTTGCACTTGTATGTATGATTGCAATTTGAACATTTATTTGCCTTAAAATTTGTTGTGATAGCAAAGTACGTTTCCATTTTTTTTTGATATTTTCTACCTTTACCAGCATATATTTAAATCAATTTGGCATGTAGTTTTATAGTGATATGCATATCTACAGAGATATATATTGTTGGTTCCTGGGGGAAATTGTGATAGTTTGAAACTAAGAACATTCCAACTCAGTATCACAACATCATGGAAAAAGAGAAATCACGATGTAGATTTGTTGCTGCGTATCGTTGATTCTAAAGAAGACAGCATATCACCTATTATATGGCTACGACATTCATATGACGGTTTACTCAGGTGAGCAGAGCAATGATCATAGGTGTACGCTTTGTTGTGGTATCTCTGCTATTTTATGAGGCTGTTGTTTGTATAAAATAATTTATAATGATATTTATTAAACTCTGTCAGTTTTATAGTTTGCACGTCACTTAACTATGTTCACATTCATTATCATGGTTGTGTAGTGGGCATCGTGCTATGCTTTAGGAATATGCTCGCCACTGTACCTCTGATTACCCTGCGAGAGTTCGCAGGTTGGAATACCATGCTGGGATAGTTTTGTGCAAGAGGCTATCTCGCTAACTAATCCCATACCCCACTTGGACCAGTAACCGGACGAGTTCAATCAATCAAACATTTATTCGTCATCACAAAAAACAACAAATGCACAAAAAATTGGTACAGGAAATAAATATACTACCGTAATAATGTTAGTTGTCCGCCTAGAGTTACGAGGAACCTTATTAGGTCTTCAAGCAGCGACACCTAAAGCGCTGTTACTGGTTTGGTGTAAAAAATAACCACATTTGCTACAAACCTTGACTATGCAATAGTCATTATGATGAACATATTTTGACTTTTGAAATATTGAAAAACTTCGCAGCAAACGCAACTTTACTAAAATTATATAATAGAATAAAAAAGAAAAACAACTCGAGGAGAAATTTACAAAAAAGGCATCTTTGGATAAATGTATTTAAGTTATAAAGAAAACACACGATAAGTGAGGGGACATTGGTTACTGTAAAGTCCGTGGTTCGTCATAGGATTAAGCTGTTGTATTGACTTTCCTCTCCATCGGGATGAATATGTAAATCCTATATTTTTGTATTCAATCCTTTGTCATTTTGTTTCAGGCCTGGTTTCACAGACACATTAGCCATTAACATTCCAGTTGATATTAATCTTGTTGAGAAGATAGATGTTGTATGTATCTACAAACAGTCAAATATCAATAAATCATCATCTCAATTTCCAATTCCTAGTGGACATGCTTCTGAAAACTTGTCCAAAATTCTATCAGAACTATCGATGACAGCAAGTGAATCACCAATGGACAAAGCTCCATCAATTCACTATGATTATTTTCCGGGGCCACTGAGACAAATCAGTAATATATTCTTATCTGGTTTTGATTCGGAAAATCATGTTATAAGCATCAATAAATTAGTTTTGATGGATCCCGTTAACAGAATAAAAAAAGAGTGGAGTAGTGTCACTTCGGGGTCATGTAATAAGCAAGCAGGAAAGTATTTCAGACATGGTGACCCTGTAACCTTTGAACTTATTGATACCTCATCAAAATACCTTAGGCCTAAGAGTGGTATCCAAAAAATTTTATCTGTGATTCTGCAAGAGTATCCACTTTCATGGCTATTCTATTGTGGTCAACAAGTTCATCCAGTGGTGACAAACCTAACACGAATGGAGAGATTGTGCTTTGTTATTCTTGCTGTGTTTCTAAGTTTCCTAGTAGAAGCACTTCAACATGGCCTTTCTGATTCTACATTATATTTTGCTTCTGATGATACAACGAGTGTCCTGCAATTTGTTGGGGAATACTTTGAAATCACTCGATTTCTTATGCTTTCAATCCCTGTAATTTTGCTGATTGTTACTTCTCTTGTTGGAAAGTTTTTATCAGGAAAGTGGAGTAGGAGAGTTGAGGATCCTATAAGTTATTGGCAAGGTAAGGTAATATATATTGACAACAGTTAGTAAACTTGTTTGATGTTAAATTACTTAAACTTGAATTACAAAGTTGGTCTGTCAAAATTAAAGAAATTTTGATACTTCCAGTTTATCAGCCTCACTGACACATATGTACATCATTAGATATTCAATAAGGGGTTCTGTCCGCTGGCAATCCTATAAAACAGGGGTTCCCAAACCGCAGGCGAAAGACAGCCCGTGTAACGATTTAAAATGGCCCGCCGAGCTTACGTGAAGTAATGTTCAACAGATTTTATTCCTACCTTTTTGCAATCTAGATACCGCTAATTTATGTCATTATCAGAGTTCAAGCACGTGTTTATCGTAACAATTCAATTATACCAGTATATCAATTATAGGTACCGGTGTTAGGATTACATAAGGCAGTAATTTAGTTATCAGCCATATAGGAAAGCTTAAAGATGTCAGAAATCAAACAAAAACTAGATTTAGAAAACTAACGTTTCTTGGATAAATGGCGGTGTTCGTATTTCTTCATTAAAAAATATCAAACTTTAGAGATTTGTCTTCTTTGCCAACGAACTATTCCAGTTCTGAAGGAATACAACATTAAGCGCCATTATGAGTCAAACAAACATGTTTCAAAAAAATGTCAAATGAAAGTGAATCCACTTTTGGGCGCTACATTCTTCCGGCCCGCGAACATCTTTCCGATTCTAATTTTGGCCTGCGTCCAATAAAGTTTGGGAACCCCTGCTATAAAAGAACCCAATTAAAGTGATCTGAAACTGTTGATACTTTGTGTGACAAATTCTCGGATATGACAGAGCTACACCTACAATGCAAGTGCGAGAATGATTCTCCTAGTATATTGTTTGAACAATTAAATTTTTCTTTGTCTTTTGAGAAACATGTACTCTCAAGATCAGAACTATTTTTTTTTGCTATCGTTACAAGGTACCAAACCACTCTACTCAGTATGGAAAATATTACTGAGCTGTATGCACAATATGATATCGGAAAAGCAAGTTATGGAAGATGAGAAATCGGAAGAAGGAATGAGTTTGGGACATTCTGCATCAAGACTCCATCTTTCTTCCATTAATCAAAAATCCGCAACAACTGTGAACTCTGGTCCTGTTGAGTTGAAACAGGTAATATAATTTTTAAATGATCAGACATGAGAATTAGATAATTTATTCTGAATAAATATTTTGAGAATATATAGAATTGAGTTTGGGAAGCTTTACTTTCAACATCCTAGTATTTTGATATTTCAGCTCATCCATGAAGAGATCCAACCGGTAGTCAGAGCCATACCAAATTATTTGAGTGAAAATCGAAGCTTGCGTCAGTTTTTGTACCCAGAACCTGAGAATGTGAGCAAAGATGAACTTTTTGCATGCAGCAGTTCAGTTATTGATCAGACTAGACAAAGCCATTTGGTATCTACTTCAGCGCAAATCAGTGTACCAAGTTCGATTTCATATCCAGAATCTGACATGATGCAAGAATCAGAGGTAGAGGAAATTAATCTTGAAAAAGTGACATTAAAACCAAAAATGAGTGAAAGTGACTTTACTGCTTCAACAGAATCTATCTATAAGACAGAGTTTCATATAAAGCATCATTCATTGTCTTCAAATCTTCAACATGAGCATCCGTTTCTTTTTCCTTCTTGTGGTGTAATAAATCGACCCCAGTCCTTAGCCTCAGATATTGATTCTGTTAAAGTTTTTGAAAAATCTGATGATCGTCCAAATGTAATCACTCATCGTCCGTATCCACCAGATGATCCATTCGAAAATAATCTGCCCAATGATTACAAACCATTTCATTTCACACTTGCTCGTTTTATACTTGCTGCTTCAATAATTATCTTTGCCATATCAGTGACTATTTATATAGTTTCCAATACCACAAATTGTTCTGAAAAAACATCTGCTCAAGTTTCAGTTTTGTTATTACTCAGCTTACTTATGAATATCTGTTTAGGCATTCCAATTTGTGCTTGCATTATCGCTTTTAGTTTGTACCTATTGAATAAATTGGGAATTGGATCTTGTTTTCGCAATAGATTATGAATTTTACCGAGTTAATAGTTTGATTTGTTTTCGCATATTATAATTCCACCTATTGTGTTATTTTTTGTTTGTGTGCCAAATTATGGTTTCAATCAGTTCTTATCAATGAAAATACATATTAGCTGTTTTAGTATGGATGATGCAGTTGGTACTGTACATATGGGGAGCTTAATAAGTTTCAAGTTAGGATATTTTTCATTCCCTTCTCTCAATGACTCATTGTTCTGGTAGAAGACCTGACGCGAGGATAAATATTAATTCTTATTGCGGCTTCTATCAATTTGGAGTTAAAAAAAAGAGTTGCCTAGAATTCAGCATTTCTTAACCTGGGGTAAATTTCGTTTTTGTGAAAAAGAGATTCAGAATGGTAAAAAAAAAACACATCTGTTTGCTTGTTTTATTGCAATGTTGTGAGAAATCAGTATTAGCCTATTATCAACAGTAGGTTCAACCGATATTGAAAACAACACCTTCAAATAATAGTCCGGCAGAATCGGGCCTTAACATTGTTTTGGGACATAAAGTTTTTTTTATTGTTTAGATAAAATGTCGATGACATAAATAATGATACCCAGGTGGGTGTGGAGTATATAATGTTGAGCAATTTTTTTTAAATGGATTTCAAGTATACGTACCAAGATGACGCACAACCTGAATCCTAACCTGGTACACATACAATGTTCAGGTTGTGCGCCATCTTGGTACGAATACTTCGGGAGCACCTTTTCGTTAAAAACAATTATTTCATAACTACATGGGTTAGTTTTGAATACATAGTAACATTGCATCTCCTTACAATGTCAGAAATTCATTTTTAGTAGATTAATGGTAGTTTATTTCACTAATATAAGCCAAGATCCATCGACAGCATCTAGCCACTTTCTTTTGCGCTCGTCAAACTACATTTGTGTTGCTGCGGGCATTTCGTTTTCTTTCTTAAAGCTTAGGGACTTAGGAAATATTTTATTAGTTGAAATGGATTGGAATATTCGACCTCGTCTTTCACTCCGAACAAGGCCATGCAAAACCATCCACTGGTATCTAACGATGTGTAACGTGTTTTCTTTTGGAATAACCGGAACCTTTCAGGTGCAGCATTGACTTTGGCCAAATTAATATATCCTTGTGGAGATAGAAGAAATGCGTATGCGAAACCAAGATGTGCACCTGTTATGCCAACATAGTTGAGTCAAACATTTTGATCACTAGTACATCACATACATTTTCCTGCGTGCTTCGGTTGTACGTAGTAACGCGCACATTTTTGCGAACATGCATCAAATTCCACTTGTTTATTGAGCTATAGGTTTTTGACGAGCTTTTGTGTATGATTTCATTCCATAGAATTTGTATGCTGTTTTAAAGAATACTAGTTTCAGCTTTTTTATTCATTCAAACCGTAGGAAGTAAGTTTTGTAATACTGCGTGTTGGTTTTCAAATGGTTTATTTATATCCATTACTTGACATACTTAAATCGGTGATGCCAGTAAATCTTTAATACAAAAAAATCAGTATCATCTGCAATAAAAACAGCAGTACCTACTCAAATGACAGCTGGGGGATGGATACTCATATTATCTGCTCCATCGCGTGCCTCTTACCAGTTTACATGAGTGCCAATTGGTATCTAAGCTCAGCCAGAGACAAAAAGTTTCGGATTGCGGTTGGCGCGAAGAATTGTTTTTAAATATATATTCCGCAATAAGATTATTTGATGCATATTACTGAAAGTTACTTTCCCATTGCACTATTCCTTTACTGATATTCAATAATATGACGCTCATCTGACATAGTTTTTCAAGTGTGTAGATAGGTATAATCTTTTCCACGCTGTTCAGATGGGAATGCGCGAATATATCTGAGAATCGCTGATATTGGTTTGCAATACGATGAAATTCCATCTTGGCATTTCTGCCTCGCGCAATTGCTGCGTATATTTATCGGAGAAGTTCTGTGGCGTGGTTATCAAATGAAGAACACATGGGAGTATTTTTTCCACTTTTTTACTATTCTCAAACCTTGACATTTTGTCAAACCTTTTTTCCATTCAACCTTTTTTTTGAAACATCCCCAACAACCACAATTAATTCTGTCATGAAACTTCCGAAACAAACAGATAAAATCATCAACAGATGCATTTCACCAAATGCTAAGTAGATATTGCTAAATTGATCTTTATTTTACCATTTTTCATGTAATGCTTTTTGGTAAACCTGTTATCTATCGTAAATACAGCACATTTGGCTATGTTGTAGTGTAACTTTTTCACCTCACATTTTTGATATTTGTATTCAGATCTCTTGGCCTTGGGCCTCTGTCAAGCAAAGTTACATATAAAATATTGGTTGTAAGTTGCAAAACATGATCATGTTGTTGGAATAACTCGGCATTTTACCACCCGCATATATATCATTCATTGTCGAGAATAATGAGGAAATCTAAAACCCGTTCTCGTGATTTTTTTGTTGTAGCTGAATTCGAGGGACAGCATGACAACAGGCAAGAAAAGCACGGTAGCCTCTTATAGTTTATGACAGGGTTTCCTAAAAGGGCACCCCAGCCCCCTTGGAGGCCACTGATCGGTTATCTGGGAGCACGAACAAACAGATGGAAATGCGAATATATAATAACAATGTATTTTTATAGAAGAGAAGAAGCAAAAGTGTTGAAAGTCTTTGGTAGTTTGAAAAGCATTGGCATGGAACATAAGAATGAACTACATTTTTTCCCCATGGATATACTATAAAATGTAGCAATTTTCTCATTCTTGTTCTCGTGATAGCATTATCTTTCACTGCATCGTCGTGATCATCCCGCTGCATAACAAGGGTGTATATCCACTTGAACCACTGCCGGCTGCATTAGCAGGCTTGTATTGTTAATTGCAACAAGAGCGGGTATTTTGAAATAGTACTCTTTATTTTACGCGTATGTTACAACAGTATTTCCATATATATGGGTCGCGACCCAAAGCTGGGTTCAAAAAATACCTAAAAGTTATTGATTTGTATTTCATAGTAAATTTGCTGCTTCCGTTGTTTGTGCACCAAGATGGCGCACAACCTGAACATAGTATTGTAACAGGTTATGTTTCAGGTTGTGCGCCATGGTGCACAGATTTGATGAAAAACACTAATACAAATATCGAGCCGTAAAAAAAATTGCTCAAGGCTGCAAACTCCACACCCATGTAGAAATGATGGGCAATAACCCCAAGATGAATAATCACAAATAAAAAAAACTTTATGTCTGAAAACAAGGTTGGGCCCAAAAAAGCCCCTTATCTGCCGGACTATAAGCCGACTTCTTCGTTATTTTAACCATTACATCGAATTTAGTCACAAAGTAGCACACTGAAATTTGTTGAAAAAGAGTGTCAGGAAAAAAATATCAAGAATATTTAGATTTTGGGTTTACGTATCTTATTCGGGATGGTCTTCATATTCCCAGTTTGTTCTGTGCATGAAAACCTTTTTCAAACAGTACAGCGAAACCTGCACCATCAAAACAACACCTAGCCAACGAGTAATAAACGATAATTTTACATCATTATTTCGCTTGACGGATGTAAATGGAGATTATTTTGAAACAACTCAGCAGGACTCAAAATCTCATCTGCCATCTAAAAAAAGCTGCAAAAGGAAATCGAACGATATTTTCCCGAATTCCACATTTTGATGAGATTGGCAAGGAATCTCTTTGTATGTGTAGTAAAGGATGTTTCTGAAGTAATCAATAAGAATTTATAGAATCAATAAACGATTCTTTCGCTAGAGATCAATTTCACTTACATCCTAGAGGAGTTTTGGGTTGAAATGCAACGTTCTTATCCAAGACTGGGTACTAATGCCCTAAAGCTACTTGTTCCCTTCCCTACGCCTTACCTGTGCAAGTGCGGATTTTCTGCGTTGCTTACTATCGAAGCTAAAGCACGGATGAGGCCTAATGTCGAACCTGACTGACATGCGTAGCGCATTGTTTGCTATTTCACCAAAATCTGGTTGCCCTAAACAAGGGCATACGTCGCGCATTAAATTTGATTGTTCTTTGTTTTCCTGAAAGTAAATTCATGTAGCTTCCTGACCGGTATGTTAGTCGTTGTTCCTGACCAAGCCTTTCTGTTTATTCTTGAGTTTTTTGTTAATATCGGTTTTTGGCTCGAACTCGTTTGAAAAAAGTTCTAGTTTATAAGATAGAAATTACCCCGCAATCTCCCCAAGATGGGGAAAAGAAGGGGTAGAATGTTGAGAGGAAATTCGCTATTCATACTTTGCTTGACGAATTTTTAATAAATGATTATCAATGGCTCGATTGGGGGTAAATATTGTAATCTTGTTTGATAAAGGGGTAAAATATGCAAAAAAGGGTTAAGAATCACTGGCCTAGATTGACCTCCCGCCTTGATTTTTATACATTGCCTGATGAGGATATGGTTTTCATATATACTTATCCAGTGGGAACACGGCTTAATCGTATGGCTCGTCTCGTCCGCTTACCAGACTATAACAAAATATGCGGTATTGGTTTAAGCTGCATCATGTTAAGCTTTAGGGATGCTTGCCATCAGCCCATCACACCTCTGGTACCGTACGCATTCCTGGGGAAATAATCACGGCTCGGTTATGTGGCGTGTCGTGCTAAGCATTATAAATGCCCTTGTCACCGCATCTCTGATTACCCTGCGTGGGTTCGAATCCCGTGGGGGGTAATTATGTGCGAGATAGTAGCGGGTGGATGGACTCGCCGCCGTAGGGTGTTTCACGTAAACGCTAATCGGTTAGGGCTTCTGCTATTATAAGTATATAGCCTACCTGGTTCCTGGGTACAAAATAACTAGATAACCGATCCCATACCCGAAATGGACAGGTAACCGAAAGAGAAGCCGTGATTCGCCATATGATTAAGTTGGTTCATCGACTTTTGTCCCCCTTCTCTTCTCCCCCGGATAAATATGTAAATCTACCCTGTGGGAGGGGATTGCTCGATGGTCAGTTAACATGAATTGGTGACCGGAAATGACGTCGTTTGCCATGATATCAAGTCGTTTTATCGGCTTCCTTCTCGCTGAGATAAATGTTACAACCGTATCATGTAACTGTAAATTTCACACATCGCCAAAATTATTCCATAAAATTTTAAGTCGGAAAAAGTTCGTGTTACGTTTCCTTCCCAATTAGTTAGTTCTGTGGCATGTTTCGGAAGTTCAAGCTAATGCATAACGGTTTTTGCTGAGTACTAAACGCGGGCGGAAGTGGGAAACGTAATGCAGGAAATTTTATCGGAGGATGTTCGCGAAGCAATATTGTTGAAATATTAGGTTTGGTATGTCGTGTTGAAACACTGCCTAGCTCATGTGTCACTGGGGTACATGCACCACTTGGTGTTAATAGTTTGAAGATCTGCGTTTAAGAAATAAAGTTATTATATTATAATTATAAGAACTCCCTAGAAAGCCACAACTACAACCATAGTAACCACCAAGTCTACTTTAGCAGCTCACGTGCCCTTTTTTGCCAAGCAGGCACGCAAGACGAAACATCAGAATTGTGGGTGCACGAGAGAACCTATAAACTGTTCAAATGGTACCAATGAACAGAAGTTTAGGGTTGAGTTCGGGAAACCCCGTACCTGAACCGAGGAAAGCTTAGTGATAGGTATACGAAAACAAAACCGATAGTAAAATGCTCATAATAAAATACATTTTGACTGATAGGCTCCAGTCAAATATCCAATTGCAGGCCAAATTACTATGCCTTCATTGCACGCAATGTATATATCAATTAATATCATTATTAATTTCAATATATATCATTATTATAGCATTGTAGATTTAAAAGTAAAGAATCTAGTTCCAGGAGATAGAAATAATTTACCACAGCATTCAGATGACAAGTTCGCGATAATTTTGATCAATGCGCTCTTGTACGTGCTGAGCGTATGGTGCGTGTAATATTTACAGGAAACAGTTCTGCATTTGATTAATTCAAAAGGAAGCTTTGTTACGACATATTGTCATTATAGCGAAGAGGCAACTTCTCTCAGTCGCGGAATCCCTATACTCGGCGAATGATCTTCCCAGTTGACTATGTTTTGCACATGTTAGGAGTTATTTGCCATCAGATAACACCGTGAAGTTGAGTTTTATGAGGTATAGGAGGTTTCGGGAATTAGGACAACAAAAAGTAATATCAGTGGTTAGATGTTTGGTATATATATGTTTGTGAAGTATGGATAAGTATAAGAAGCAGAATAATATTTTGAAATTTCTCTTTTATATAATCATTCCACGCCCACGACCTGTGACAATGTGGAAAATTGTCAAGTATTCGGAATACCAGGGGTGTGTTGGATAATAAACATATTTCGAGCACTCTGTCGTCAATTCGAATACGCTCTCATTATTTGTATATGATTTATCACGGACTATAATGCTTACCATTCAAACTAAAGTAAATCTTTATAAATAAAATGGGAACATCTCTTTGCTTTGCCTTCTGGAAGGCAATTAATCGAAAAAAGACATTGACTGAAGACTTGTTGCAAACAGGTGAGGTGAAGTTTTTCGACATTTCTTTTTGTATTGGAAAATTTGTAAAATATCATTTTTTTCGTCCACAGTGCCAATGTATATTACGCCTGAATTCCGTTTATTGATAACACATTTGGTTCACCTCAATCTTTGCATTGGGCGGTTAAAAGTAGAAAACTTGATTAAAAATCAAATATCTAGAAGGATTGAGTTGCTAAAACATTGCTTTGAAATGTAAGTTTATTATTACATTGCATCGTGAATCGCGCGACTCTCTTGGGTAAGTCTCATCGTCAAATTAGTCATTCTGATTATCAAATTAGTCATTTTATTTATCAAATATTCATATATTTAGCAATATTTCTGTACCATTGTGATCAGATGTTATCACACGGTGTATCTCTAACTCTAATACATTTCAATATCAATTTAGATTTGAAAAAATGTCTCAATCTCGTCGACCTCACATTTCTAGCTATCGGCTCGATGGTTGGAAGTGGATTATATGTTATGACGGGTACAATAGCCCACAATGTTGCAGGTCCGTCCGTAATAATTAGTTACATAATAGCTGCGGTGGCATCTGGTCTCTCTGCTATTTGTTATGCTGGTAAGTGAACCACGTAGCAGTTTCTCATTCTCCACCAGGTGGGCAATATGTTTTTACAGCCAAATCAAGTTTATTTGCGAATGTTTACTTTTCTTTTCAGAATTCGGAGCCAGAATTCCCATAACTGGTTCGGCGTATCAATTCACTTATATTAGCATCGGAGAATTTTGGGCTTTTATCATTGGATGGAATGTACTCATTGAACATATAGTTGTGGGATCCGCCGTAGCAAAGGCATGGAGTGGGTACGATGAAACTTCAATTTTTTATTCGTTTTATATCATTTTGTTTCCATTCTGCAATTAAATCTCGTATTAACAACTGAACAACCGGAATTTATGTCCTTTATTCACAGTTATCTTGATGCCGCATTCGGAAATGTTGTTCAAAATTATCTTTTACAAAACGCTCCAATGGCCGATGGCGGTATGTTCGCAAGATATCCGGATCTCATTGCTATTGCTGTTTTGATAATAATAACAGTAATTCTTGCAACTGGTGCCAAGATATCTTCGTTGGTAACAACAGGATTTGCTGGACTTAATCTGCTCATTGTGGTTATCATAATTGGTAAGTGATTAGTGTGATGTTGGGTGTCACAAGAAGAGAATTTCGTTGTTTTTATGTCTACGTTACAAAATTAATTAAACCTGTTCAAACATAAAAATTGCCGTCACTGCATCACCATGTAAACCCTATTTGGCTGAAGTTTGAAACACAGCATGCATAACTCTTGTTTGAAGTCTTTTAATATGTCATTGTAGCATCTTATGTTGATGATTAAACATCCTTCACAAATATACAATATTTCTATCTTTAACTAACTAGGTACTGGTTTTTACCTGGGTGATACCAATAATTGGACTGATGTTGATGGCGGATTTTTCCCATACGGATTTTCTGGGACTATGAGCGGAGCTGCCAGCCTAATATTTGCCTATGCTGGATACGAAGCCATTGGAACCGCCACAGAAGAAGCGTTGAATCCGAACAGGTTATTGTGAAAATATTATGTCACTGGTTTTGTTTGTATTTACGTTTTTATTTTTTTTACTTTGACCATATTGTTTTTTTTTCGCAGGGATATACCACTATCACTTCTCATCGGGTTGTCGGTAGTTGCGACAGCGTATGTTGGTGCATCAGCTTCTCTTACATATATGATTCCTTACAACATGATTTACGATTTAGCTCCATTTCCTAATGCGTACATACAATATGGATGGAACTGGGCAAGGTTCGTTTTTTCCTTATATTATATCATTATATTTTCTTATAATATTTAAAAAAATTATTGTAAAAATTTAGTGAAATTTCGCCTTCTAAAAATATGCCTGATTACTAAACGACATGTAATGTTATTATAGCCGCTAATTTTACTGCAAGTCACCGTAAAATTGCTGACAGTCATTTTTTCCTTAGTTTTTATGTGTTATAAAAAAACTCAAAATTCACGTTCTGTCACATTGAAAATGGGCATGTATGTGTCATTTGAAATAATATTGTAGCATGTAGATATTGCATTCTAAAAGTCTGTATTATTTACGTATATAGCCTATAAACAACTTGCATTCTAGTACTATTTAGGATAATTTTCAATAGTCACGTTATTTGCCTCAAGGTAAGGTAAAATTGTTTTACAGTGCAGTGGCGCATTGTGTTTCTGGCTATATGTATATTTTTTAAAATCGAAGTATAAAAATTCATGTTTAAATATTCTCATATAGGAAGAAATATAAAATGAAAGAAAAAAAAACAATCACGTGCCGTAACCTAATTTATTTTATTGATAATTATACGATAATCCTCAAAACACAGGTTCACGCCCGATAACTCAAATGTAATTACAACGTTTTTGAACAGGTACATCGTCTCGATCGGTGCACTCGCTGCCATGACAACAGCTATGTTAACTTCGTTGTTTACCGTACCAAGGTATTTTCTTGCAATGTCCAGAGATGGGTTACTGATGGAAATATTTGCAAGAGTCAACGAGAAAACAAAAGTACAAATACACTTTTATGGTGATGTATCATAAAATTATAAGTGTATAATGCATTTCCTATAAACCCGATATGGCATTACAATATATATTTCACATTGTGCTAAATTAAATATCATGCCATATTATAATGTCACGAATATTGAATGCCTCTTTTCCCCCTCTTCAACTCAATTCTGGGTCCGCAAATGTATGCATGTTGATATATTAATGATTATTTTCACAATTATTTTAATCCTTACAATTGAGTACTTGCCTATTTTTCGAATATTATCCGATAGAATCCAAAAATTTATTACTGGTGTCGAAATATCAAAAATCACGTACTGTATAGGTTTGCAGACTTGCAGCCTATGAAAACATGAGATAGAAGTATATTTAACTTGATCTGCTAATTTTCTGAGTGGCTGTCAATTCTGATTGTGAGGAGATGGTTTTATATTGCGTCCGGCGTTATTAAATGTGTTTTATGATGAGATGAGAGCGTTATACTAAACTAAATATTAGTCATGGTCAAGTTTATTTTTTCCACCCAGTAAAAATAGCATGCAAAATTAAAAGAATAAAAATAAACACACATTTCACTGGGAAAGAAAAGCCGAAGGAACCAAAGCTGTCTAGCAGCGACACTCAAGGTTCGAATTGAACATTCGCGAGGTCTAAAATATCGAATTTCGGAGTGATGGTATCATTGATGGGCGAGGATTTGGCAGTTAACTAACCAACCGTGCGCCACAAATTACAAAAAATTAACATTCGGCCTGCTAGGTGGCTAATGGGGTATTCCGTGAATAAGCAAGAATGCTAAAAACTAGGTAAAATGAATGAAAGAAAAGTCAAGATGCTCGGCGAAAAAAAACATCGTAAAAAAATAGTGCAAACATGTCAATTCAATTACTACTTAGCCGGGTTCAATAACCATTTTTTATTATTTTTTCCATCCAAGACCAATTTTCCCAGCTTGTCTGTTTTTGCGAGTTGAATCAATCTGCATGTTTTTGTTCAAATAATAGTCTTTTGCGTGTCCGTGTTATGTCCTAACGAAAATTCTGACCAAATTGTTATTTCAGAGTAACGGCTAAAAATTCTGTTATTCAAAACCTGCCATTCAATCTGAATGTGCTATAATCAGGGTGTGCAACCTGCTGCCCACAAGGACAAATTGTTAATTGACACAAGAAGAAGTGTCAATTTTAAAAGGTGTACGGCCTGCGAAACGAGTTTTTAATTTAGTTTAATCTGGTACGTGCTAGTAAGTCCAATCCTTTTGCCTTGCAAAGCCTGTATATATGTGAGTCCAATTTATTGTCTATGACTATGACCTCACAATGCGCTAACACCGAGCTTGTGCAAAGTGCAAAGCGAACAATTCATGTCATAAGACCAATAACTAGAATTTGTGTGCAACTACAAAAGGGTGCATGTTAAATAAAGATGTGGCCCGCGGTTTCACCAAGGTATTTGTATCTGGCCCTCCGGTATTAAAGAATACACACCCCTGCTTTACATAATGTAAGAACTAAATTTGCTCAATTTGCAATGTCAAATTTTTAACAGAATTTTTTATCATATATATGGCTCCATCCACAATGAAAATTTCTATCTCCATACAATTTAGTAAGTATAGTTGCATTTTAGACGCAGAAAGACAAAGGATTTAATAATGACTATAGAAGATCCCTTCTGGGCAATACTGTAAAAAACAGCTTTTGAATGAACAAATTTTTATTACAGGTTCCTATATTTTCTATCGTGACTTGCGGACTAGTATGTGTACTATTTGCTTTTGCATTTGAAGTTGATGCACTTGTAGAATTCGTCTCAATTGGACAACTAATTGCGTGCACTTTCGTCGCAATTTGCGTCATAAAACTTAGATATCAACCAAATTCCATTACGAGGTAACATGTTTCTGATAATGATGAATCGGTTAAAAATGAATGTATTTGTTTAATTGTAAGGCTTTTATGATTCTACATGACTGGAGTAAACATATTATTTAGCAAATAGCATGTTCAATATATTATTAATAATGGGTAAAAGTACACTATCGCAAATCAGTATAAGTGCAGACGCTGTTTACAATATTTTATTTTTGTTGTTGTTCTTCAGATTCATGGATACATATACCATTAATGAAAACCAATCTGATGCATCGGAAAAATTTCCGCTGATGTCGCATGTGGTAAAAACTTCTGAGAAAGATGAGACAAAGACCCAAAGTGCTTCGAGTTTATCTTCTAAGTCCGAAGTAACCCTCTTCGAGGAGACTGGGCCAAATGTTGATCAAGGAGTCGGTAGTGTGAAAGCCGAAATTTTATCTAGCAAATTTGGTTTTCTTTTTCAACCTCTAGTGAAATTTGAAGCCGGAGAAGTTCCAAATTATCTTCTAATATTGGCAACTTTTGCTATTACCGTTACATCTGCACTCGGCATATTCACTCAAGATTACATCTCTTCGTGGTGGAACATTGCTCTGATTTTCATATTTTCATCCATCGCGACAGTATCAATTCTGCTATTGCTCGTATTCAAGCAAGACGAAAGCATCAAAACTTTCAAGGTATTTTATTTCTATTGGAAAAAATTCTTTCGACTACAGAATGACGACATCACAATATGTGCTCAAATTAAAAAAAAAATTTATGCGATGTCAATACAATATCTCACAAATATGATTCAGTCATTTATTATCATCAGTTTATATTATTTTAATTTACACAGGTTCCTGGAGTTCCGTTTGTCCCATTTCTCAGTGCAATCATAAATATTATTCTTATTTTAAAACTTCAGCCAATGACTTGGTTAAGACTTGGAATTTGGTGCATATTGGGTAAGTTTCAGTGGAGTGGGTAACTAAGGAATATCAAACACGTTAAATATCTTTAGTAACCGATATTTATGTAATTATTATCTTCCAAACAATAGCTTGTAACTTCTAGCATCGAGGTTTCTACTGTAAGCTGAAAGCTCTCGATTCGCGATTTTGTTGTAATCTTACAGTATACTGCAAAGAATACCATAGCTTAGGTTTTGTCATATGCCTAGGGCGGTAATTGCAAGTTTATTTCAAGGTAACGATTGAACTTCATTTTGTATATGACTAATCTACGGTTGCTGTGAGGCAAACAAACAAGCCATTTCCAAGTCATAACTTGAATAAAGAAGCCTCTTTGCATTTAAGTCATTTAATGGGAATTCAATTAATATGTAATTTTTCAAGTCTACTTTCAGTTGCTTTACTCAATACTTTCACTTCTATTTTAGGTTTGGCAATATATTTTGGTTACGGATATAATCACAGTGCAGAAGGAAAGCGAAGATGATAATATGCGTTTTGCATGGATGAATCATTTTGTTTAAAATTCATCAGAGAAACATTTGAATTACTTTTGTATTTTTATACCTATATTATTTATGTTGTGATACCAGATAAATTAGACTATATATACTATATGGCAAAATGCGGTCGAAGCGTGGTGGTAGATTGGGGATGGCAAAATGCGGTCGAATTGTGGTGGCAGATTAGGGATGGCGACGTTTGAGAAAGTGAAGGGCATGGTGTCAGTGTTACCGTACCGTACATCGGTACTGTCGGTACCGTACGAACATTTTAGGGTTCTTAAGTTTAGCATGTAGCCTGAATGTAACTGCATATGCCAGGATACGGTAATAAGTACCACCTACCGGTACGTACCGTAGTGAGTACCGGTATGTGGCCCATTACAGCATTAATCTGCTAATGCTAATCCAGTCCCTGACGGCATGGGCTGCGTAGAGAATGGCAGTAGACAGAAAATAAGAGATTTAACATTCTTCTGGTCCAAATTAGGCTACTCTGGCAGTTGTTTTGGTGGTACTTACTTCGACCACATTTTGCCATCCCCAATTTGGCTTTTCGTCCCTATTTCGCCATCCCTAATCTGCCACCTTTCGACCGTATTTCGCCATCCCCAATATGACTTTCATGCTACCAACCCTCCTCCTAATTACCACCAAAGACACGCGAGAAAAATCACACTTGTACACCTATTAATATGTGTTTATTTCGCATATTAATGAATGATTGGACAGATAGTCCAAAGAATGAACGAGTTTACAAATATTCACATAATGAGTTGTACGGATTGTTTAATTTCTGTATATATATGGCCTGACATATGTTCGTACAGCTAATCGATAGGAACGTGGTGATAGGGGTTTCGTTTGACTTCATATGAAAAGTCGTTACTACCACTGTGCTATTTGGAGCCTAAAAAGCGCCCCTACTAATCTTCAGAGTTTTTTCAAAGACAATAAAGTTTTTGATGTTGCACTTGGTGAAAGTGAAGGAATTCCAAACTACAAGTCGCAGTAGTGTAAACCTCGCACAAATGAAATTACTTGAACATGAATCGAAATTTTACATATTGTTGGTAAACTAAGAGTTCTATGGTGAGGCTATTAGGTTGATATTGTACTAAATTCTTGTTGGTATTAAATTTGGGAAAACTGGACTATCACCGCAAAGAACGGAAAATTTGATTTCAAATTTTACTACTTAATGATTACAAGTGCGTTTCTCCTCGCATACATATGCAATTTACGTCACTGTCCCTGTCTACCAATCTAATAAAAGACATTCACGACAGGATCAATCCTCCACCAAATATATATCTTAAAATGAAAATTCTCATAACGGACGAAAGTTTATATATTGCATCATATTCATATGATTATTTTCTGTTATCGCTTGTATCTAACCTGAATTGTTATGTAATACAGTATTTTGTTCATAAAAGAATTCCTCTCGCCATTAGATAACTTTTCAGACCAATGAAAACTCTAATACCAGTAGAATCATTTCAATTATAGCTTAGATTTGTAATATCAGAAGATGAAACTCGTATACTTCATATAAATGCTAAGATATCAAAGCATGTATGTAAATTTGATGTCCGTATGGCCAAGCTTTTCTTCTATTATTTTATCCATTAATTCAGACTGTGCAACGGTAAACGTCTCTTTCCATCCTCCAACCTGCCCTAAAATACATTTTATGTTTGCTATGTGACACAGGATCTGGCATTTTAATATTATTATCATTACAAAACAGCCGACGTCTCGCGAGACTAGTAATTCAAAAAACATTTGTGTGCTGATAATTTTTCTTACGAAAAAGTTGCAAGGGAAAGTACGAAACTTCGCACGTGGTTTGAAGATTTGTCAATGATGAATAAATTGAAAAGGGCTGTTTTGCAGTAAAGCATGTTTGAAAAAAACACAGTTACTGTGGAAGATAATAGTATATGTAAATATATTAACAAATTCTATGTGAAACTTCGGTTCTCTTTTACTTCTAATTAGTGTAAGCATGATATCTCAACTGAGATAAAGCATTATTACGAAACCTTCTCTGTAAATATCCTGTTAATTTAATTAATGATTAATTTGTTTTTACCTTTTCTCATCATTGTCATGATATTCTGTACTTTCGCGAATTCACTTCTGCCTAATTCTGCATTTTTTTTCATGGCGCCAAACGATGTAGATTCAGCAATCGCTGCTACTCTTTTATCTGTTATATCAACTTCCAAAAATGTAGCTAATCTTTGAATTTCCCTCTTAATATCCTTGTTGAGTAATATATAATAATAATATTTATTAGGAAATAATATCAATAATTTACATAACTATATGGAAAGCAATTGCTTTAATTAAACTAATAACAATTGTTTTAGAGGCTATACACTCTTTAACGTATAAAAATGTTCCCGTAAATAAAATGAAACAGCGAAGTTGCAGAGAAAGCGATTGCCCACAACATTAACAACAAATTAGCTAAACGATCCATCGTTATACTTTGTGTCTACTGTCTAATAAATTAATAGCGCAAATTAAAAGATGGGTCTGTGTTGAAATTTATGATATTGACGATTAAAACAACACTTATTCTTGGTAGTCGCCCTGTGCTTGTATCTGATTTAGGCGTGTGAAAAATATAAGCTGCTAACCGAGTGAGAAGTTGCCTACATATTACTAACCTTTTTCATATTTTCAAATATTAGAAACATGACGTTACTATCACCTTTGTGCTTATTCCACCCCAGCAAAAATTCAGGATACCATTCACCCGGTTTTGTTATAAGAGGGTGCTTGCCTGAAAGAAAGACAAGTCACGAAAAGCATACAATTCAAGATCAAAACAAGAATACTATCGCATTTCATGTTTTGGCTCTCTATAGTTCAGGGTAACTCAACCAGCGGTCCAAATATTAAATTTGAGCTGCACATGCTTCTTGATTTTGAAAACAAGCCATGTAGTCCACTTCATATCTATTATTACCTGCTACCTGTATTTTATAGTCGTGTTACGATTTTAGCTACAATATTACCTTGCACGTAATCTGACAAAAATTGATTCCAATCGCTGCTTAACACGTCACGCACCGAATCAAAATGATGATTTTTCGAAAAGTGATACCAAGAAACCGCTTGATCTTTTGGATTTCTCACAAGAACAACAACCTTTAGACATAGAAAAAGAAAGTAAATTTGTTATGACAAAAACAATATATGGATTTCTACTTCTTATATAGTATAAATTTCAGCCTCATTGTTAATGTGAGTTATACGCATGAAGCATAATAAAAAATGTGCTGTTGAACCAGAAATTGCTTCAGTGAGATACCATATTTTAAGTCAATAGGAAGGCCATTGCGTAATAATGAAGTAGCTCTACCAATCGAATATCGTGCTAGATTTTTGTGGCCGATTTTATACACGAGATCTTTGTTCAAAGTATATATATATATAATCAACTTAAGGTAGGTTATGTCAATGAATAACTAACGAAGAACATTCATTAAACTATGAAATGGAGATAATTTGAAAAAAATTATAGAGATATGGCAAGGCAACAAAACTTGTGATGCGGCTAATCTTAGTCGCCACATCAGTGATAACTCCTGATTTCGGTCTGAGAGGTGCGTTGTTTGTCTTGTATTCAAAATTGTAGATTTAATACCTTTCCGTTTTTCTTTTTTAACTTGTCGATGTTTATCAATTCAGCCGGAAGATGAGTTGCAAATAGCTTACGTGGTAAAGGTAGGTGCTCCATCAGATCAAGCTTTTCAGCTGCATAAAAATATATTCAATCATTATGCTATTAGTTCTGTGTAAAATCAATCAAGAGATATATTAAAATTTAAGTTACTCACCCTTCCAAATTTCTAGCATTGACAACGCTGGAGGTATCGACTTAGAAATAGCATCGAGCTTTTCATCTTGCCCGTAAAATATTTGGCGAATAATTTCGGCCGTCCAATTAGTTCCTAGAATGACAATTTTAATATAAACTAAAATTGTTGAAAATTTAATTTTAATAGTTCAAAATTTAAACTAAAATTTTTATATAGCTCAACATGGTTCAAGCAACATGCGACGATATTGAAATATTTAAAACTAAGCAGTGTTATTTACTGAAGCAAGTGTTTGTTTCAAAGATCACATTCTGTTAAATTGAATACACCAATACCTGCATAGAACGAAGGCCTAATTTCGAAATATTTACCACACAATTTTGTGTGTGTGTGTAATATGAAAATATATGGCGCTTTCAACAATTTAAGTCTTTTGCGCAAGATAATTTGAACCAAACTTTTTATATGCCTATAGTACTCTCTTGGTGTACTTAATCGCGGCATTTCATCTTAAGTGTGTGTCTTTCATTTCTATATGCACGACAGTTCATTAGAAAATGTTATACTGTCACTGAAACATTACAGCAATCGCAAAGTCCATTATTATGGCATCCTATTTTTTGTAATTTGTTGGAACCAGTTCTCTCTCCGATTAAGCGTGTGCCCATGTATGTTATATATATCGCGCATATGGGCTATTCCAAGTGACACTACAGGACAATTCCAGAAATTTTGCATGTTGTTGGATGCAATATATTTTCAGCTACATGTTTTGTTTCATTGTTCAATCAGTTGCTTTATTGAATATGTAAAAAATTGCACAAAAGTTACACCCAAGACTTACTTGTAGATACAAACAATATAGTAAAATATAGCGTGACACTACAGGACGGCAAATCCACCATGCAATAACAGTACGTTGTGTTGTGCTGTAAATTTTTGCAATGGTACAGCAGGAGCCCATAATATTTTCTGGTGGAGTAGCTGAACGACCCCTCTATGTGTTGCTCAAGTTACTTAATGTAACACTGTAAATCCATGCCAACAATGTGCATATTGTATGTGACACGACAGGACGTGACACAACAGGACATTTTTCCGCTTCGGAATAGTGGCCTCTATTATCTCTTAAAATTCTGGAATTAAATCGTTAAATGGGTGAAGAAATGTCCTACAGCACTGCAAACATTTAAACTTTAACTTAAATCCAGTGCGTCAATTTCATATGAAATAACTGTACCATACAATCAAACACTTTGTGTCAGGAATCATCACAAAATATGTCAATATACCAAAATTTCTACATTTCAGGCCATTTTTTATAAACCATCAAAAACCTGAAATTTTAAATTGTTCGATGAAATGAATGCAGTCCAATAATATTCCAATGTCTTTTGATATCAAAAAAAAAAAAAATACTTTCACTACACTTTTCAAAAAAAATGATGGAATTCAACTTTTGCTTGGAATGGCCCATATACCGTTCATATCAATCAATCAATCAATCAATCAATCGTTTATTTTGTCATCACAAAAAAAACACGTTCAAAAATAAAGTGACATAATGAATAAATTACAGTACTAATCATGTTTTTGCGTGACCGGAGTCGCGAGGGACCTAAGAAGGTCTTCAAGCAGCGACACCTACAGCGCTACAGGTTAGAATAAACATAATTAAATGAGGGATAAAATGAATAAATCCTAGGAATAAGTCACAACTGATACAATTACAGCGACATTCGAAATGTATGCGATTATGACACAGTAAAACAGAAAATGTAACTTTCACGGAATAATTACTAACAACTAATAAAAACGCGAGGAAAGCAAGATAAAAGCACAGAAAAAATATAGGAATGTAAGTTTGGCGGAATATGCAACTAAAAGCAATATAAGGCAAACAGTAAATCGAAAATATTTACAGCAAATGCAATTTAGGAGACACTTACGAAAAATTGATAAGGTCTAATGAGGAATACAAACAAACTATTACATCTATATAATGTACATAATAAAGAGGAAAAGATAAAACGGCCTGGTCATTGAAAATAATAGCGAACGTAGGTTAAGGGCAATAAGCTATCGCTCTCCACTCTGAACGATTTTTGAATCAACTATTAATGTAGTAGATACTCTCGGATTCCGACTCCTTGCACCTATTTTCGTTCGGGTTGATTGACGTTAGCCAGTGTAGGCCAGATCGTTACGGTAATAAAAAGTAAGCGATCTTAGTAGAAATTTCAATGGTTACCGGTGGCGGTACCCGTACTGGTATAAGAGGAGAGATATTCACCGATATATTTATTTTTCAGGTCTCTTTTAAAAGTGCAATATGCTAGGGATCTAATGGTATTAGGTAAAGCGTTCCACAGTTTCACACCTATATATTTAATGGATTTCTGTGTTCTGCTCGAGGAGTACCTTGGGACATGGAATGAACCTGATGAAGCCGATCTGGTAGAGTAGGAATGGATATTACTCTGCTTCGTAAAAAATTCGGTGAATGCCATGGGAAGTTTGTCATCAAAGTACTGGTGCATGAGTTATCACATGCTTGTTCTTTGCGTAAACTTCGTTTCAAAGATTTTACCTTTGACTTTTACCTACCGTACCATGTTTCGTACGGGACAACACTAAAAGGCTGAAGGAAGAAACGGATGAAGTGGAGGGAAAACGGAAGTTGAAGTGTTCCCAAAGGTGAAAAATTAAAAAACACTAAAAGGCTGAACACTAAAAGGAAGAAGTGGATGAAATTTCTTCCGACGGGTAATTAGGTGGCTGAAGTCACTAAAAAGCTGAACACTAAAAGGAAGAGGTGGATGAAATTTCTTCCGACGAATAATGAGGTGGTTGAAGTCACTAAAAAGCTGAACTCTAAAAAGAAGAAGTGGATGAAATTTCTTCCGACGAATAATGAGGTGGTTGAAGTCACTAAAAAGCTGAACACTAATAGGAAGAAGTGGATGAAATTTTTTCCGACGAATAATAAGGTGATTGACGTCACTAAAAAGCTGAACAGTAAAAGGAAGAAGTTGATGAAATTTCTTCCGACGAATAATGAGGTAGTTGAAGTCACTAAAAAGCTGAACACTAAAAGGAAGAAATGGATGAAATTTCTTCCGACGAATAATGAGGTGGTTGAAGTCACTAAAAAGCTGAACACTAAAAGGAAGAAATGGATGAAATTTCTTCCGACGGATAATGAGGTGGCGGAGGTCACTGAAAAGCTGAATACTAAGAGGAAGAAGTGGATGAAATTTCTTCCGACGAATAATGAGGTGGTTGAAGTCACTAAAAAGCTGAACACTAAAAGGAAGCAGTGGATGAAATTTCTTCCGACGAATAATGAGGTGGTTGAAGTCACTAAAAAGCTGAACACTAAAAGGAAGAAGTTGATGAAATTTCTTCCGACGAATAATGAGGTGGTTGAAGTCACTAAAAAGCTGAACAGTAAAAGGAAGAAGTTGATGAAATTTCTTCCGGCGAATAATGAGGTGGTTGAAGTCACTAAAAAGCTGAACACTAAAAGGAAGAAATGGATGAAATTTCTTCCGACGGATAATGAGGTGGCGGAGGTCACTGAAAAGCTGAACACTAAAAGGAAGCAGTGGATGAAATTTCTTCCGACAAATAATGAGGTGGTTGAAGTCACTAAAAAGCTGAACAGTGAAAGGAAGAAGTTGATGAAATTTCTTCCGGCGAATAATGAGGTGGTTGAAGTCACTAAAAAGCTGAACAGTAAAAGGAAGAAGTTGATGAAATTTCTTCCGGCGAATAATGAGGTGGCGGAAGTCACTGAAAAGCTGAACACTAAAAGGAAGAAGTGGATGAAATTTCTTCCGACGGGTGGTGAGGTGGCTGAAGTCACTAAAAATCGAAACACTATAAGGAAGAAGTACGTTAGGGTTAGATGATATTTTGTCTTATCAATTTTGAGGCGGTTGAAGTCACTGAAATACCGAACATTGGGAGAGTTAAATAGCCAAAACATATCCCGACGGAAGTGAGATTGGATGAAGACCCTGAAAGCGGACTGATGAGTAGGCATGCCCTTTTTAGATTTATGAATTGAATCGATTCAAATCGCAATTTTTTCGAATCTGATTTACGCGATTCGAAAGGAAGAGAGCCATTTAGCGAAGAAAAACAAACACTCCAAATAACACCAATTGCAAGACGGGAATGTAAATGAATTTTTCGTTATTTACTTTTATTGATCTGCCTTCATTCATTTTCATGTTCAGCGCAACACACCCTGATCATCACTCGAGATGCTGACGTGCTGTGTGGGTAATTAATTTCCTTCAATCTGTCAATCGAGTATTCCACTGAATGACCTAAGTTTCTATCACACGCAAATTTAAATGGATCGTATACCCGAAAGTTCGTTGCAATTTTGTTAAAAATATGCAACAGCACACCTTCTCTGCGACTAAGTTATGGTACGCCTTGACATGAATTGATAAACGATCAGATACCGACTTCTAGAAAACATTTAATTTTGATTGAAATTTAATTTAAACTTCGTTGAAATTGAAATATTGGTACTACTGAAGTATGCGCACCAAGATGTCGCACAACCTGATCCCTAACCTCGTACACCAGTGATTTTCAACCTTTTTTGTATCGCGGAACATTTTTTTTATTCTAAAATTGTGACGGAACACCAAATGAGATTTTTGGAAATAAACTATATTATGCAATTAACTGACATCGATCATTTCGGAAAAAAATAAATTAACGAGATTAATATTAGCTTGTCAACTTCAGCTGGAAAAGACGTTACACATATTCCGATTCAGAGCTACCGATGAGCTAGGAACAGAAATGGTATTTTAATGTAATATCTGGGCCTGTTTCGATGAGTTTCAATTTTTTATTCTGGCTGGAATTTAATTGAGAGAGACAAACACGCAGCTCTTTCTCGACGACTCTCAATTTTTCGTGTTTTTATACTCTTATGGCGGCCAAGAAAAGGGTGGGCAAAATCGAATATTTTTTTCGAATCAAATAATTCGAATATTCTTAACAAATACCGAATAGTCCAATACCGACTATTTTTATACGCAGCAGGGTCCAGAACGTCGGAGGTAGATTTGGAAATTAATAGAAACATTGAAAATCGGCAACAAAGCCTGAACGTTTTTAAATTCCCGCCATTTGTTCTTCCGCACAGCTATTAATTTCCGTGGGTCGGCGGAGATCGAGATTTCATATTATTGATATAACTATGAGTTCACATCAGCGACAGATTTTAATGACATTACGGAGTGATTTCAAAGCCAAATTAATTGTATTTTGATATTTATCTTTTGCGCCGACTCTGATCTAACTTATCGCCGTTTGCAAATTAAACGTCCCAGTTTTAAGCAAATAATATTATCATTATCGTCAACGGGATGCACACATTTATTATTAAGACGACAATTGACTTTCTTAGGCTCAGTGTTATTTTCGAAAAAAATCAATTTGATACTGTGATTAGATAAATCTGTGAAGCTGTGATTGCGTGAATAAAGAATGTTGATTTAAAATCTGAAATAAAGGCATTTCTACGTTGTCGTTTGGCAGCACTCTTGAACGATATTTTACATACGCGACCTGATACCAAAAAATTGTAAACAATTTTGTGCCCAAGTGCTTTTCGTACCTAGTAGAAGGGAAGACGCTAATTATAATTAATCACCTCAAGTCACCATTTATTTTACAACAAATCAATACCCCGACCAATATCATAGCTAATATCGTTACCGGGAAATTCATAATTTTATTTACGGAATTTGCAAATTCAACACTCCACTTGACGATTTTGATGATGCCACGCCCTAATTAATACTGCAAGAAAAGCTTCAAAATGCAACAAATGTAGTCAATTCCGATGATGACTCCATCCATGGTCGAGTATAATGTTCACATTTTTGAAACATTATTTGGTCAAGGATGAAATGGATCACTAAAAATACACGCCGAGCTATTAGAAAGTCCATTAAAAGAAAGTATGGCCTGTCATTTCTTATCTGGTTATATGTTTTTATACCGGCTTTTCAAAACTCTGACTCGCCATTTTCAAATCTATGCTATTTATATGGTACTCCCGTGGTATGTGAACCAAGATGGCGGACACACGAACGTAGTATGTGTACCAAGTTAGGGTCAGGCCATAACTTCAGGTACGAATACTATAGGAGTCACCTGGCTAGTCCCCGAACTCGTAATAGAACTAAAATGAGGAAAATTTGAACAAAATTTTGGCCTAACCTGGTACACATACTACGTTCTGGTGTCCAACGTCTTGGTTTGCATATTACAGGAGTACCAATTATATAACTCGAATTTTCTGACGACCTATAATTGCCGTTTTCACCATGTATCGAAAACGTCTTTGTAACTCTTAATTTCCGAAAATGATTTTCTATTCGGGTCATGCATGCGGAGGCTGGTAACTTTATTTTAGATATCTTATTTGGGTTGACGTTTCTACATTTACGGACTAGTGTCGGCACGCTTTTTGCAAAATAACAGTGGAAGCCGAGGGTGAATTCTCGCGTAATCCAAGCGATCGATTTACCGGCGTGAATTCCGTGCCCAAGCAAAGCGGTACAGATTATGTGGTATTGTACATACGAACAGTAAAATGGCATTCGAATATTTTAATATTGTATTCGCTATTCGAATATTTTGCACAGCCCTAGACCGGCCATGCTTAAAAAACTCATTTCGCAAAGATAGGTAGTAGAAAATGATAGCAAGATTGGAAGCGGTTGTGAACAGCGCTTTGTGAAATTTATATAAATCCATCAGTTATGACGTCATAATACTGCAAAAAAAGCAATTTTCCGCAGAACGCCCGGAGGTCTCTCGCCGGTTGAAAATCAATGATCTATAGCAGTGGCCGGCAACCTTTTTTCAGTAACGGACCGGTAAAGCCTGACCAAAATTTTGGCGGACCACCTTTATACAAACGAACTAATCTAATAAATAATATGCGTTAGAAAATGTATGTTGACAATTCATTCAAAAACGAAGGTGATACTATTCACGTAACGTATTTCTTACGTTAAACCCACTTCGATCTTTCGTTTTTGTAATTGCCATTTTAAAAACCCAACCTCACATGAAGATAACAATGGCATTGTACGTTTTCATGTCACCTTTCTGCGGACCGGTAGTGACCTTTCCGCGGACCGGCGATGGGCCGCGGCCCGGTGGTTGCCGACTACTGATCTATAGTATATGAAGGAATTTGCATACAATAAACAATGGAATAACTGTTATCTACAACATGACTATATTACCATGCATTTAATGTTTGCAGATTACTGCGATATATTTTTATATACCATTAGTTACGTTATCAGAATTAAATTAATACGGCAAGCATTTAAAATAGTGCTATCGGTCATAGATTTGAACATTTTGCGCAACACAAAATCATCCTAGTAAAAAATACTTTTAAATACCAACCATTATCCAAATTATTTGCAAAAAGCGGGATAAAGTATAAATTATATTTCTGACTTGCGACAATTTTTTCGTGAGTACGTAAATACGAATGGATTTTTTATATTGGGGCACTTCAATGTCCGCATATATATCTTTTATTATTTTATAAATACGAAAATATGTATCAAGAATTAATTATAATCGGGCAGTTTACCACACATTTTAAGTCCATGGATCGCCGTAAATACGAAAATAGGAATCAAAAATTAATAATAATCGCGCAGTTGACCACACATCTATGTACATAGATTGCCGTGATATTGTGCCCGAATATAATTTATTTTTGATTCCGTATTTCATTCCTTGAACTTAATATCTGTTTTTATAAATTTTGCAAGCAGTTCACGCACGAAGACTTTGAATAATGATGTATTAGTCAAATCGAAGTCCTGTTAGACCACTGGTTCTCAACCAATGGGCCCTGGGCCACTGGTAAGCCTCAGAGGCATTTTGAGGTGGGCCACAAACATATTATAAATTACAAGGTTTGTTGATCTAGAACAGCTAGATATGAAAATATATATATATTAATTTGCACATTACATCAAAATTAAAAAGAATATAACGAGAATGTCATGGCCTTCAATTCGCCAGGCTCGAACTGAGCATAACAGATAAAAAATTACCAAAAAACGAATCCACGAGGACATTGTCTTATAAATACGAACAGAACAAACATTAAATTGCCCAATTCCTAATATATTAAATTTTCAAGTATTCCTCACTATCCGTCGGAAGAAATTTCATCCACTTCTTCCTTTTAGTGTTCATCTTTTTAGTGACTTTAACCACCTTATTAATCGCCGGAAGAAATTTCATTCACTTCTTTCTTTTACTGTTCATCTTTTTAGTGACTTCAACCACCTCATTATTCGTCGGAAGAAACTTTATTCACTTCTTCTTTTTAGTGTACAGTTTTTAGTGACTTCAACCACCTCATTATTCGTCGGAAATTTTTTTATTCACTTCTCCCTTTTGGTGTTCAGCTTTTTAGTGACTTCGACCACCTCATTATTCGTCGGAAAAAATTTCATCCACTTCTTCCTTTTAGTGTTCAGCTTTTTAGTGACGTCAATCACCTTATTATTCGTCGGAAAAAATTTCATTCGCTTCTTCCTTTTAGTGTTCAGCTTTTTAGTGACGTCAATCACCTTATTATTCGTCGGAAAAAATTTCATTCACTTCTTCTTTTTAGTGTTCAGCTTTTTAGTGACTTAAACCACCTCATTATTCGTCGGAAGAAATTTCATCCACTTCTTCCTTTTAGTGTTCAGCTTTTTAGTGACTTCGACCACCTCATTATTCGTCGGAAAAAATTTCATCCACTTCTTCCTTTTAGTGTTCAGCTTTTTAGTGACTTCAACCACCTCATTATTCGTCGGAAGAAATTTCATCCACTTCTTCCTTTTAGTGTTCAGCTTTTTAGTGACTTCGACCACCTCATTATTCGTCGGAAAAAATTTCATCCACTTCTTCTCCACTTCCTTTTAGTGTTCAGCTTTTTAGTGACTTCAACCACCTCATTATTCGTAGAAAGAAATTTCATCCACTTCTTCCTTTTAGTGTTCAGCTTTTTAGTGACTTCGACCACCTCATTATTCGTCGAAAGAAATTTCATCCACTTCTTCCTTTTAGTGTTCAGCTTTTTAGTGACTTCAACCACCTCATTATTCGTCGGAAAAAATTTCATCCACTTCTTCCTTTTAGTGTTCAGCTTTTTAGTGACTTCGACCACCTCATTATTCGTCGGAAAAAATTTCATCCACTTCTTCTCCACTTCCTTTTAGTGTTCAGCTTTTTAGTGACTTCAACCACCTCATTATTCGTAGAAAGAAATTTCATCCACTTCTTCCTTTTAGTGTTCAGCTTTTTAGTGACTTCGACCACCTCATTATTCGTCGAAAGAAATTTCATCCACTTCTTCCTTTTAGTGTTCAGCTTTTTAGTGACTTCAACCACCTCATTATTCGTCGGAAGAAATTTCATCCACTTCTTCCTTTTAGTGTTCAGCTTTTTAGTGACTTCGACCACCTCATTATTCGTCGGAAAAAATTTCATCCACTTCTTCCTTTTAGTGTTCAGCTTTTTAGTGACTTCGACCACCTCATTATTCGTCGGAAAAAATTTCATCCACTTCTTCCTTTTAGTGTTCAGCTTTTTAGTGACGTCAATCACCTTATTATTCGTCGGAAAAAATTTCATCCACTTCTTCTTTTTAGTGTTCAGCTTTTTAGTGACTTCAACCACCTCATAATTCGTCGGAAGAAATTTCATCCCCCCTTCCTTTTAGTGTTCAGCTTTTTAGTGACTTCGACCACCTCATTATTCGTCGGAAAAAATTTCATCCACTTCTTCCTTTTAGTGTTCAGCTTTTTAGTGACGTCAATCACCTCATTATTCGTCGGTAAAAATTTCATCCACTTCTTCCTTTTAGTGTTCAGCTTTTTAGTGACGTCAATCACCTTATTATTCGTCGGAAAAAATTTCATCCACTTCTTCTTTTTAGTGTTCAGCTTTTTAGTGACTTCAACCACCTCATTATTCGTCGGAAGAAATTTCATCCCCCCTTCCTTTTAGTGTTCAGCTTTTTAGTGACTTCAGCCACCTAACTACCCGCCGGAAAAAATTTCATCCACCTCTTCCTTTTAGTGTTCAGCTTTTTAGTGACTTCAGCCACCTAACTACCCGCCGGAAAAAATTTCATCCACTTCTTCCTATTAGTGTTCAGCTTTTTAGTGACTTCAACCACCTCATTATTCGTCGGAAGAAATTTCATCCCCCCTTCCTTTTAGTGTTCAGCTTTTTAGTGACTTCAGCCACCTAACTACCCGCCGGAAAAAATTTCATCCACTTCTTCCTTTTAGTGTTCAGCCTTTTAGTGTTTTTTAATTTTTCACCTTTGGGAACACTTCAACTTCCGTTTTCCCTCCACTTCATCCGTTTCTTCCTTCAGCCTTTTAGTGTTGTCCTTTCGTACGTTTTGGTACATAATCTAAGCTTCAGTGTGTAAATATACATTTCACGCAGACTTTTCCTATTTGATGTGATTATTACATTGAATAAATCGTACAATGAAGTTTGGTAGCTGTCGGACAATACTGGGGTTCTTTGTATTAAAAGGAACCAGATAAAATGATATGGATCTTTCACTGGTCTGGGATGACAGACAAAACACAATAAAATTCTATCCTTGCATTTAACCAATTGAGTACATCTTTACAAATTATTTTAAACTTTCGCAACAAAGATATAGTAACATATCTATACTAACAGATGCATAAGAATTATAGAGTTAGGAGAAAATATACCCGTCGTCATTGGGAACATTATCAGACGTTTGATACTCAATACATTAAAATCCACCCAAAGCGTAGATGTAAAAAGCTTTTAATATTTATTTTTATGGAAAATGTTGTCACCAGACCCAATTTGCATTTTTAGTAGTTTCGGTTTGATTGCGTCTAGGTTTTGGTTATCATGACAAATTTCAGTTTGTTTAGACATTCTGCCATGCTTTTGTTAGCATGGATAGATATTAAATGCTTTGTAGAGCGATTTTCATAACTGAAGAGTGTGAGAAATTTAGTCTTTTGCCATTAGGCATGAGGCTCAATTAATTGTTTTCTCGGTGTGTAAAATATTTTTAACTGCAAACCTGTTTTCGGAAAAGATGCCAGTAGAACAGTATTTTCTTCGAATTCGTAATTGTCATATGCTCGCTTTGCAGTATCTGCTTCGAATAGCGGAATAAACTTGTATCCTTTCCATTCACTACATGTAAGCGCACCAAAGTCGAATGTACGTTGCACAATTTGTTCAACCAGAGCTGTCAGTTCTTGAACAATTATCTTTTTGTTGTTCGGTATCGAAGCAAATAACTGATTCATGATAATGTTTTGGTTTCATATAACTTATCTATCTAAGCTTTGTATATAATAGAAAATCATTAAAAAAATTTATATAGTTGAACCGCTATGCAATTAAATGCTGTATCATTCCTTTTATTATTTATTATCAGTAATAAATGTCGTTGCTCTCGACTGCGGCCCTGAGTCATCTAAAGATGATTGTTCTAAAATTCGATGCCTGCAGTAGCCAGTAGCCACCACTATTATTTCGGATTAGCTCGTTCTATATGTAGGCCTACTTGTTTCTTTGAGTCCACGACAAACTATTTTTACCGAAGTCAGCTTCTTCACGATATTGGTAAATGATGTGCCGTAATCTGTACAATTTTCAAAACAAGATATTTCAATTTCAACATTCACTAAAAAAATGAAACTTTGCACCCATGCACAACTGCCTAAACTTAATGAGTTCACATTTCTATCTGACTCAATGATCTCGTCAATGACCTAATTTCTGTATCGTATATATTTATCTAGTTTGAGTTACAATGTTTACTTAGTCTTATCACGTAGTACAAATTGACCCTATACGACTGCACTTTTTCCGGTGTATGCTTTGCAAGAAAACCACTATAGCAGATTGTTGGTTCAAATATATTACTATCGTTCCATTGTGGAATGTACTGTTAGCGTCGAACAATACAAAGACTGTATTAAACTTTAATAAATTTTAAAAGTTTCAACTATTTATAATCAATAAATTCATACTGTAAAACTGTACATGAGCGTCGGCAAATAATGTATTGTTTGCTCAACACGGTGCAGAATTTATGGAAATAGCTTGTAATATATACCTCATTGTAATATTTACAAATGCGAACCTTTGGGTAATATAACCTTTAAAGCAAACAAGAGAGCGATGCTCAAATATATGGACAGGACTGAAATTGTGTGGCGTTGAGTTGTCACTAATATCAGTCGGCACTAGGGAAACGCTATCCAAGTAGGTGAGTTGTCAGTCTCTCGAGCATAGATATCGTAACTTCGCAGACTGATCGCTCGGTATTCGGTCTTCCTCTCAAGCATCGATATCGCAAATTCGCAGAGCGATTACTCGGCCGATATGTTGTCTGCCTTTCGAAAATAGGTCGCTCAAGCACATAAAAATGTCAATGTGAGAATATTGATGTGTTTTACCTGCCATTGGAACCCCGAAATAATCGAAATTACATCTATATAGTCTTATTATAACATGCCTTGTAGAAAATGTGACAATACGGACAACTCATCATTACTCTTGTCTAGGTAGTCGAATTGTCTCAGGTAAGTTATCCATGTAGTCGAGTCTCCCGCCTCCCGTTCAATAAACTGCGCTTAGAATAAAGGATAGGACGAAATAAACCATTTTGAATTATGAAGTCACAATAAGCGTGCAATATATTTAAAAGCGACTGTATAAAATCTGAAATACAGTGAATATAACAACGGCATCCTCTTGTTGTGTGGGCATGTGTTCAAGTCCTAATGTCGTGCATCCCGTAGGTGGCGACGAAGAATATGATTCAAAACCGATACCATTGCGGAAGCGACAATGCCGAGACTTGCCATTTCTTGCCTGCTATATATTATTCGTTGCTGCATTTGTTTCAATATCCATGCACTGTTTTCAGAAATGTTATCCGTCGTATGTATGGGCTGGGACCGACTCATGGGGGAACGTTTGTGGAGGCGATCCAAGCTCTTCGCGTGTGGTTGAAGACGTTAAAGGATCGGGCGACGTAAAGGCCGATTCGACGTATTTGTGGAGAATGCAATGCATCAATACAACCTTGAGATTCTGCGTTAAAAAATGTCCTGAGTGGTTGGAGAACTCGTCTATGTGTTCCAACATATTTTGGGAAAATGGCTACAACTTTATCAATGATACAACATTGATAAATGGATGTGACGACGCGTGTGCACCAAAACGATTGAAGTGAGTTGCCATGTATAGTAGACATGAGGTGGTATGCTTTAATTGTCACTTGACTACCATAAAACGGCTACCAATCAAAATAATAGGGAAAATTCTGTCTATTTTCATCTAATTTATATACTAATTTCAATTTGCTATTGTATGGCAAACTTTCTAAATGTCTAGCATGAGCAATATTTTGTAAAAAGAAGAACAAGTCCTTGAAATTGAAAGTATTGATAAACCCAAAAAATACGCCGCATCAGGCTTGCAATATTTAATCAGTTAGATTTTTCTTAGATAGTCTTTTTTTAAATAAAGTAAAAAACGAGTTGGAGAATTTCTTCAACCATATCTAATATGCAAATTTGCACATTTATTTTACAGTGCCAGCAACAGCATCGTTATATTGAACAGATGTATAAAGGAGACACTAGTGGAGGGTGGTTATGTCGAAATTGCAGATTTCCTCACTATTTTCAGTTACGTCATTGATGATATAATAAGCAGTCTGAACGCAAGCGGATCAATTTTCGTACTCATACTTATCGGTAGCATATTTATGAACATGCTTCTCGTTCGCTTTCCAAAATATGCATCGCTGTGCTGTTATGTGACATCCTTCTTAATGACATCACTGGCCTGCTCATACATGATAGCGTATGTGGTCAAGTTACTTCCCGGCATGACAGATTATGAAAACGCTGTTTACAACAATAAAAGATTATTTACGACATCGCGAACGATTCCATATTTATTAACATCCGTGTTCTGTATTTTTGGAGAATCCTTTATAATTTACTGCTTGATTTCATCAAGAGGTAACTTTAGTAAAGCAAGGGGATTGTGGCATAGTGCATCACTTTGCATAAATGAAAATCCAAAAATATTGAGCCAGCCTCTGCTCACCTTATTCATAAATGCCGGAGCAACTTTTCTCTCTGTTTTGTTGTTTCTCTCAGTATTGGGCTGTCGAGAAATCAAAGCATCAGCAACAAATCAATATGTTGAATTCGAAGCTAACACTGATACTTGGATACTATTACCATTATTGTTGTTCCATATATGGTTTCTAGAATTAGTTGGACGATGTCAAGCAGCCATACTATCAGGAACTGCAGCAAACTGGTATTTCAAATCTCATAATCACCCAATAACCACCGCTTTTCAAGATGTACTGCGGTATAATATGGGCAGTCTTGCAGCTACTTCATTTTCTGGAAATGCCACGGAGAGAATCGAACTCTTTTTAAATGGATTCAACAGCACAAAGTTTCTGGGATATTTTTCTTCATTGTCATCTATTTCCATTGGAGTGTACGGAGAGCTGAGAGATACTATTTTAAAATGTTCAGGAAGCAAACAAGTTGAAAGGGCAGTTACAAAAGCTTACTATGAAACTAGAAACGCAATTTGTGCATTCAAAATCGGTTTAACGTGCGCTTCAACGAGCCTTTTTCTTGCATTGACATCGAATATTCGATTGTATATTCCTTCAGTCCTGATTTTACTGTTTGGTTCAATCGTTTGGCTTGTGGTGGGGATTTTTACGGCATCTTTACTTGAGACCATCGCCGGATTAGCTATCTGCATATGGGAAGATTTTGAAAGGAACAACGGAGATGAAAGGCCATATTATTGTGACCGTAAAGTTGCGCATCTTTTACATAATGTTATTCTTCCTTTACATGCAACACATAAAGGACGAATACGGATTAAAGAGCAAGAAGAGCGTATAGAGATTATGAAACAAAAACCCTCTAAAGCTCATTCCCGAAAAACGAGTGTTCATAAACTCGCAAAAAATACGAGTAGACCACTCGAGAAAAAATCAACAATGCGACATGTAGCTAGCTCGCATATAATCTTAAAAAGGATTTGTCATGTAGAAAGTCAGTTGTTGAATTATCAGTCTCCCTCTAGGGAAAACATAATACCTGGTGAAGATGCATGCTCCGTCAGTAACCAATTTTTGGCATGTGCGAATATTGATAATTCATCACACGAATTATCAATGTCTCAAATATCGACAAACAGTATTGAAAGCGAAGAACAAATGCTAGAAGCACAGCCTCCAGTTCCGTACTCACTCAACCAAAAATATGAAGATGAACTTTCAGCAAATGATGATATATTTCAACCTTCCAACAATAGAAAAAAATCTGCCAATATTTCAATACGTACAACTGACTCAGCAGCTTTCACAGTGAAGACACGGTTACCCAAATGGAGAATTTTGGCACTTTCAACCGCAAAAATGATGCAGTACTCTAAAACAGACAAAACAAATGAAATAAAAATCATAAAATCCATTAAGAAGGAGGATTCCAGCGATATATGGGACGGTTGGTGGTGACAAAGACATTTCATCTATTTTACACATAATATATACGTTTATTCTCTTCATTTATTTACCAATTATATTTTGATTTGTCGAGTTTTTAAACACACAAAAAGATGTGTTTGCACTTGTTCTTTATTGTTTTCTAATAACACCAAAAAACCTAGGGGGTTTGTAAACTGTCTCGTAACACCACCTCTCAGATTTTGTACCTATGGTATGAACGGTATGTTCATTAAAGAATTGAATTGTCTTGAACAAATTAAGATAGATGAATTTTGCACGACACGAAACTCATGTTGTGAGTTGAAACGGTATCGAATGGAATTCTGGGATTTGATCATATTGTGATGTTGATTACAACTGTCCAGAGCTGCCTCCGCTAGAGTCAAATAAAAGACAGCACCGAAAGTTAACGTGAAGAGTCGTATATGCTTATATAACTTTTTTAATTTCAATTAAGAACACTCACAGATATCCGTTCTTCTCTGTGCACACGTGCACGGTGCTAATTTAAACAGTTCAACAATCCAGGTCCTTCCTTCGACTGTTTCCCAACGGCTGTTCTTTTGTTTTCTAAAATCCTCAACTATTACAGTTTTTATCTGTTTATGAAGGAGATCTCATTAAAAAGTATCTCGATTTTTAAATACCCAGATGGCTACCTAATAAAATATTGAACACCCAAAAGCCTGAAAACTTCATCTGCGTATATGACAGTCTTTTGTGCCAAGTTTCGTTGATGTGTGTTACTTCTCAAATCCTAAATATAGAATCGTTTATATACTGCCTTTTTCCTAATAATGTGTTTACTTGAAAGTTGATTTGAAATTTTTTCAAATATGCCTATTGCCATAAAATCCGAAAAAAATTTCCAGTCATCATCTATGTGCAACAAAACTCGATTCATAGAACCTGTTTCGGACTTCTTCCTATGGCTAGGGCTGGGAATTTGGAAAATTTAGCCGCTAACCAGGCGGTTAACGACTGGCGGGGTCAAAGGCGCAGCATAAAACAACGCCGTCTCATTTGACGTGTTAAAATGGAAAAACACGTCTCATTTTGATTATAAAGCAGTTTGTCATAAACTTTCCTTAGTATTGCTTGAAATTGTGGACGGATCGAAAATTCCCTTCTAGTAGTTCTTTTTGGTCACTCTTTCACAAAAGAGATGCAAACTATTTTAAAAATATTATTTTAATACCGATTCGGACATTCAATGTAACTTACGTGTCAATGTTTCAATTTTGTATTCAGTGCGGCGGCGACATTGTGAACTCGCAGCATCTGGCACTACTTCCCGAAGATATTTCATTGCTTATGTTGTTTCCACAGAATTTGCATGTTTCGAATGTTATTCCTAAAATTAGTGTCATATAATTTGTATTGAATGGTGAGATCTGCATCTGTTCATGAACTTTGTATTGTCACATTTTTATTGCTAGCAGTCATGGTTTTCGAAGTCATTTGTTGCCTTCATGCCATTCATGGCTTAACTCAATTAGTGGTACTATGAAGTATATATCACAAAATAGGTATATGTGCAAATTAATTTTTATTAGGAGAATTCACACTGAAAAATGGACGCCTACCTTGGATGCCAGTTAACGGTCTAACTAAATTAATAGAAACCATTAACCATCTATAGTAACGGTCCACCGATTTACCGACTATTCCCAGATCTACTCACTGATGTGAAGATATTGATAACTTCGTTCAGCAACAGTGGAAAGTAATGGATCGGTTGCGCTGATTACATTAGGTGTGTGGATGGTCATATAATCAAATTCTCCATTGAATATTTGGCAAATGGTTTGATTTTGATACGAGGGCTACTGCAAATCAAGTACAATGCTCATGTAAGACTTACGCTTTTATGAAAGAGTTTGTAGAGTATTTCCACGTGGATAAAGGATTTTCAACAAAAAATCAATGTCCGTCATTCGGGAGGCGAAAAACAAGATCGAAGGGAGAATAGTCAAAAACTGCACTGTCATTCAAGAATATTCTCCATGGCTCTCACGATTGCCGAATTTAGCTGACGTGGGCTGTGGATAGGACTTGCATTTAAGGGACGATTATCTTTGGACAAACAAGATAATTCAATAGTACTTTATCGTAAACCCAACATGACTAAGCAAACAGACGAGCAAAAAGACGTTGTTGGCATTTATTGCGCGATTAACTGTGATAAGGTCATAGTACAACGGGGAGTATTATTTCAAATGCGTTTAATTCAGAATTGGTGAGCCTCGGCTGCAAAAATCTTCGTTGGTTAATGATGCCAATTGAGCATAGATATTTTAATACATTCATGCACGTGTATCGTGATTCATATACTTCGTAGTGCGTTCAAAATATGAATATAAAACAGCCAGAATTGTGTTATTGCAATCGGTTATTTGTAATATTTTGATGATATAGAATTTGGGGGCGAATATTCAAGAGAGCCGTGACTGAAAAATATATGATATTTCAGTTCTATACCTGCTGGGGTATATCAAACACTCATATGATAACAGATTGTGGTTTAAATTAGTTTCCAATGCGCTGGTCGCGTTTGAGTATTTAGGACCATCCAGCAAAAGAATATTTTCTAATCTAATTCAAGATCGCCTCAAGGGATTCAAAGAATATGAATTATTTATAAAAACCTCACATGCTGTTCAGGAGTCCGGTCGAATATCATGTGTCATAGAGAAGTATCCTTCTCATATATATTTTGTTTGCTAATAGAACAATATAAGGTTTTCATTTTAGTAATTTTTTCTTGTTCCATCATTGCAACTATCAGCATCCAATTTTGAACTAAGTGTGTGCAATGTTGTGAATTTAGAGTTCTTTCATTATAACATTACAGAAAAACGTCAAATAGTAGTTAATAGTAGTATTCATAGCTTCCCTTCCCGATGAGAAAAAACCTATAGTTCAAAAGTTGTTTTCAACGATGAAGGGAATGTTGGGACAATCATTCGATGTTAAGTCTATGAAATGTAGCGAGTGGAAAAGTTACAGATTCATTCCATTTTTTTGAAGCAGAGACCGCAAGAAGAGCATATGAAGATTATGAATTTGAAGAAAATACTATTCTTTTGGCATCGTATCCAAAAACAGGTGAACTGTAAATCTTAGGTCAATATCTTCAAACATCTATCGCCAGCCTAATAAAAAAAATGACCCAAGTCATATTTTCGCATTTTGGGTAAATAAAATAAAAAATTCATATCTTTCCCATTTCTCAATCTGTTTCAAAAATTTCTTTATTTAGATTTATCTTATCTCATTATTAATTATTTTAGAATTCATATTACTTACAAATTTTATTTCATATGCGGTAAAATTGACATTTTTTTTATTCCCGCACCCTGCGTTGTGCAATATTATTCGCATAACCTAAGTCCATTCGGCAATAATTGAAAAAAAAATTAGCGGGTAACTTTGATTGAATTAATATGTCACAAAATGCAATGTACCTCCGTGACTATAATTTGGCTATGATGAACATTGGACTAGATGTGTTTTTATTCAATTGATATGAGGAATGTAAAATTTCACAATTAAAACAATATAATACAATCAAAACATCACTAACTTATTTTGAACCTACAACATCAACATGAACAAACAACTTCAATACATGAATTCAAAGTATAATTCACTAAAGTTCATATAATACACTCGTGAGAAAGTTATCAAAAATTACGATGGCAGTCAATTGGCCTTGAAGATTTCCTTGAACAGGCTGGAATACGAGATCTAACATTGGCAACTGTTGACTTTGAACATTCTTCAAATAATATTGTGTAATAGGATGTACTAGCTCTGGTTCTAGGTCCCGGGTCATAGGACATCGATGGTTGATGCGGCAGTGAACTTGCGTTAGGTTTGTTTGCAATCACTGGTTATTTTGTGGTAAGCACTGCCTGTAGGTCCATCATCCAGACTGATTTATTTGCACTTGCAGAATCTTTGTCGGTCATCTTTTCTAGCATCATCCTTCAGTTACACCAGATGATCTGTTTAACCTCATGCTTCCCAACCAGAGTTCAATATTACAAAATGCCCAACAAGGCAACCAGTTTAGTGTTTTGCAACTGCTGCAAACCTGGGAGTTTGTTTAGTAACTTAATTTTTTCGTATCAGTTTTGTTTCGAACATACTTTTTTTGTATCAAATAAATTAGGACACTGTAACAAAATATGAAGATTCGCGAAAAAGGTATTTTCCTGGTCGATAATTACACGCCTCTCTCAACGTAATTGTGAGATGCCCGATTTTCTCCCGAGCTTATTGGGGGCATCAATGGTTGATGCGGCAGTGAACTTGCGTTAGATTTGTTTGCACTTACTGGTGATTTTGTGGTATGACACCAGTGCTACGCTATATGAGACGCTGCTGGTCTCAAACGAAACAAAAATCATTATAGATATGGACTTTGCGTGCAAGTCCACAATGAACTACAGAGAGAAATAATCTGCTGTTCGATACTACACACAATAAGTGGTAGGCCAAATGTATATACATTGTACAGTTTCATCATAGAACTGATTCAAATATCAGATAACGAATTACACTTAGAACCTTAACTTAACGTAAGTATATGAGATGAAACTAATTTTCTAGCTAACAAAGAACGATAAAACAAAGATGAGCAACACTTGAGCGAGGTGGAAAAGACATCCTCAACTTGTTCGCATCTAACGTTCCATGAAAATAATCATGAAGAAAATGATATTTGGCAACGACCTTGTTTCAGGCAAATGACATGCACTATTACTCTATTAGCAATAAGTGGTGAAAAGTATTATAATACACAGTAACTATTCTATGTACTCGCTACACAAGATTCATCATCAATTTCTATCTTTGAGTGGGTTATGTTGTCCTTAAAAGTTCCTTCATCTAGAAACTAGACTAATACTTAAATTGAATAATTACCGCAAATATTTACAGTTGAACAATTTGAAGCATACCTTCCTGATGAGAAACAGCTTAGCTCAAGCTTAAAATTAGTTGCAATGATGAAGAAAATATTGAAACAATCATTCGATTCCAATTCTATAGAATGTAGTGTGTAAGAGGATTATAGATTTATTCCTTTGTTCAAAGCATAGACGGCAAAAAGAGCATTTGGGGAATATGAATTTGAAGAAAATACTATTCTTTTAAAATCATATCCTAGAACAAGTTAGCTACTATAGTCTAAGTTTGTGGTCTTCAAAAATATTAGATGCGATGTCACGCGATTGTCGTTTTAACATTATTTCCTGTCGAGGCGCATTCTCTTTATTTTCAGATTTTGGCGCAGTAGCTCACTTTTGTGTAGTTATTAACTGTATAAACTCATTTTACAAATTACAAAATGCATGATCTGGAAGGATTTACATATTGCAGAAAACGGTCGTATCATATCGTTGAGAGACTGTTGAAATCTTCAATTTAGGATTAGTTTTGGTAAAAAAGAATATATCGCACATAAATTCATTTTGCAAAAACATTTTAAGAACGAATTGGACAGCCGAAATTATTTGTCAAATATTATATGGTGAAAATGGAAGACTTGCCGCGGTGTCCAAGGGACTTCCACCCGCTTTGATCGCTTTAGAAACACGGCCTTGTAAGATCATTGAATATGATGAGGAAAGGTGAAATGTTAAAACCACGTGTTTAATGAAGTTGCTAATAACATATGTATTACATGTCTAAATATATCTAATTCTTCCAAGTCTTCATATATAGTCGTAAGACCTGGGTGTTGGAAATATGTCTAGCATTGTCTAATTTATTGTTTCGAATTCGCCAATGGGCTAGTTTTTGCAGTTGCCCAAAACAGATGTACTATGAATTGGTATACCTCAACCACATCCTCTATCGCTGCGATATTACTGCGTGCCACAGGTATACATCTGATATTGATATAAAACGCTCTTAATCGTTCCCAGGTTGTCGCCATTTCTTCGAACCATCTTCTCTCAGCCTCTGTTATCGCAAGTGGAATAAACCACAATACAAGTTGGTGCTGATGACTCCTAACAAATAGTTGAATCACTCCTACCAATTGGCTTGAGCAACCAACATTTTCCAATTTGAACTTCACTGGCCGCATATTTCCTAATAGCAGGCAACTTGGAACTCCTAGGTTAATGCTTCATTCTTCAACACCAGCAGTTGGCAAGTCGTATTTTCCAAACAGACCACGCTCTCCTTTGTCATCGGTCTTAGCTGTTTTTCATTACTATTATTTTACACTAAGTCCTCAAACATATGGGATGGTAGTGGGCGCGATCGGTTTCAGTTTTTCATTCGTGTCTTGAAGGTTGCTCTGATTTTTATACATTTTCATTGGATATCCATTTTGTCTTAAGATCTTTTTAATGAAGTTGATTTCTTGCTTTTGTTTTCTTTCATCTGGTATTAGAGTTTTGGCGCGATTAATAAGGCTAACTGATATACTGATAACGGAACGTTTGTGGCCTACCGGGTGGTTGGAAATAAAATTCAGATAGCGATTTGTATGGGTCTTTTTCCTAAATATATCGGTCGTTAACTTCCCGTATTCTTCTCTATGTATTTGTACATCTAAGAAGGCGATAGTTCTATTCAGGTCTTTTTCTATTGTAAATTATATACTGGGTTTGTTGTATTTGTGTGGTCATTGAACACATTGCAGAATTCTTCTTTGATAATGTTGAAGGAATCGTCAACATACCTTTCCCAAATTCTCGGGCTATTAGGGAAGGACTTTAAGGCTCTTTCTTCTACGTCCTCCATAACCATATTGGCCACCACGACCGAGACAGGCGAACCCATGCACGGCTGTTCCGAAAATTTGTTGATAGTGTTCCCCTATAAAACTTAAATTGGCCGCGCTTAAACAAATTGCTAGAGCTTCGCAAATTTAGTCGATTGAAAGTTTGGTCCTCTCCTTAAGCGTGATGTCGTTTTTTAAACGTTTCCGGGTTACTCTTAGCGCCAGGTCAACAAGAAAAACGGCGTTGATTGTTCCTCTATTTACATTGGAGGAACGAAACGAGGTCTCGAAACTCGGAAAAAAGAACATCAGCGACATGTAAATTAAAAGAAATACGAAAAATCGGCCCTCTCAAAACATGCCCTTTCTACAAATCACGGCATTGATTGGGAAAACAGCAGGATATCAGAGAATGAAATTCACTACAGGAAAAGACTATTTCTCGAATCATATCACATTAACGAAGAGAAAAATTCAATGAACGATAAAGAAACTACATTGTTCCCGCATATGTATAAGTCATTGTTTAGATAGTCGCATATTTGTCTGAATTCGAGCCAGTTCACTCGCTATTATCATATTGTCATTTTTTTCACGCCGTGTTAATTTTTACCTTTTATTTTTTGCTCTCTATATATACGATAGTATACTCTTCATAGCATGCCCTGATGAAGTTTTTCTGAATATAAATTCGAAACGTCGGCAAATTAAATCGTTTTGCTATACACCGACTGTGCTTCGCTTATCTTCGACATGAATATACCTGGTGGCAATCAGTCGCAATATACAGTAAATGTTAAGTCATATCTGCATCAGAAGACCAACATTTAAGCGAAAAATTGGTACAATTCTGACATTTTGTTGAAATTCAATCATCGGTACAAATGTCTTGGATGGCAATTGGGATATACATATATATATGTATACGTCTCTTTTTCTAAATTGTATATATCGCACTGTGATTGAAAGGTCTGCGCTCGCAATTCTCATATTTGTAATTCATAAAAAAGTTGTCGTGGACCATGTATATAAGGGATATTGATACGCGAATCACGTCTGAACAAACAAGATACTATAATGCTATTCGACCGTAAAGTCAATATTTCAAATGACTAAGCAAAAAGAAGGATACTCTTCACGTTGTAAGCAAAGTATAGTGTCGACATATATTCTAATTGTGAGTCTTCCTCTTCAAAATAAGTTGTTGGCATTTTATTGAGCGGTTAGTTGTTATAAGTCATCATATAGTAGGTAGAATTAATGAAATTAAGTTTATTTCAGGGTTACTGAGTCACAGCGTTTGATATTCCAGTGCAGAAATTTATACTGTGTAATAATGCTAATTTTATATTCTTTATTATTTCAACAATCAATTCATTCATAGATGTTTTAAAGTTTCTTGTACCTTATTGTTAGTTCAAATTTATTTTAAATACAGCCATAACGAGTGCTGTATAATTTTAATGGTGCCGTTAGTCGACAATATTATGACAATGTCAATATCGGATTTGATTTACAAATTTGAAAGCGAATATTTAAAAATACACAAAAGTAATGAAATGGCCAATCTATAACTTCTGGCATATATACATGAAGCTCATCCGATAACAAATTTTGGTCATTTACGAATCCGATAAGAGCAGTACTGGGGCATAATTTTCAAAAATATTATACTGTTCAGTTCAATACTTAATTCGAATTCTCTGCTTCAAATTTCCAAGCTCTATGGTTTTACTATTTCCTTATTTGATTTTTATATCTGCTGTTTTTTAATGGGACATGATATAATTTCATCTCGGTAAATTGTTTTGTATCTGGTTCCTCTTGTCGAGAATCGTCATCAATTTATAACTTGTGTATGTGATTTTGCGGGTTGAGAGCTCTTTAATGTATACTATACAGAAACGTGTAAATAGTTGAATAAAATTAGGGCAAATATTAACAATGGAGCAGTTTGTAGCTTCCCTTCCCGACGAGAAAAAACCTATAGCTCAACAATTGGTAGCAACGATGAAGGAAATGATGGGACAATCATTCGATTTTAAGTCTATGAAATGTAGCGAGTGGAAAGGTTACAGATTCATTCCATTCTTCCAAGCCGAGACCGCAAGAAGAGCATTTGAAAATTATGAATTCGAAGAAAATACTATTCTTTTAGCATCGTATCCAAAAACAGGTAAGCTTCAAATCAAAGTTTACCGCTTTCGAAAATATGCGAGTGTTGTGAATATACTCTGATTCTCTTTTTTTTTTTATAAATTCCACATCGTTTATATTTGTGTGTTTCTATTGATAAGTAGTAAAGTTTAAAATAGATCGCTTTTCCATAAAAAGCAGTTTCGATACTGTTGCGGCCTGTAGTCCAGTTTTTTAGAACGTTTCCGTGACCCGCAGAAGCGTATTTTCTATAGTTATATATTGACTGTATTTACAAATTACAAAAATAATCATTGGAATAGTTTACTGCAGAAAATGGTCGTATTATATCGTCAAGAAACTGTTTAAATTTTTCTTTTCAAATTAGCTTTGTATTCAAAAATATAACTCGACTTCATCTCGTGAAAACATTTCAGGAACTAATTGGACAGCCGAAGTAATTCGGCAAATATTATATGGCGACAATGAAAGATTTTCAGCGTTGTCCAAAGCACTTCCACCTCCTTTGACGGCTTTGGAAATCTGGCGTCGTAAGTAATAAAATGATTAGTCTATCATAACTAATATTACTTACCTTTCTATTCATTCACTTTTCAATTTGATGCACACATTTTATATATAAATTACGTATCATTTAGCGGAGAAACTTGATCTTCTCGAGCACATTCCGCTACCTCGCCGAGTTCTTTTGACTCATCTTCCGGAAGAATTGGTGAATTATGAAAAATTGAAAAAGAAAAACGGAAAGGTATAAATTTTTCACATGAACAGAATACAATCTCGTAGCGTTTTAAATTTTATCTAACACACATATACATTTATCTTCGAAGGTCGTTGTCCTCGTTAGAAATCCCAAAGACCAGGCAGTTTCTTGGTTTCATTTTACGAAAAATCGTCATTTTGATGGATTGCGTGATGAAATAAGCAGCGATTGGAATCAATTTCTATCGGACTACGTTCAGGGTATTTTTCCGCATAAAAATCTACTACAAACAAAAAAACAATAATACAATATCGTCACGCTAATGAACGAATTGCGTAAGTCATTTTTGGCGATTTTGAGTTTTTTATAAAATAGGTATTTATGTAATGCAGGACTATTGTGACGTCACAAAGGCAAAATAACCTCGGCGAAGTATTTTCGAGTTTTTGCATCTCGGATTCTATCTTAGCGCGTATTAATTTGAATATATACTACAGTATAGGAAGACGTGCACTTGTGATATTCACTGTCCGAGTCCAATTCACCTTGGTTGGCTTTTATATTGGGTGCATTGCTGTTTTATTCTTTATATTTAATCTTAGTCTTATTTCGGTGGGTGTGCAGAACGTGTTATATTATTGAAATATATATTTTTAAACATAAAAATATATGTAATTGAAACTGATTAGCTATTTTTGGGATTAGACATTGTAGATACTGAAAATTACATTCGTTTTTGGAATGTTTAGTTTCCAGGACTGGTGCATATAGTAAAGTTGCAAAATTGCGTATGTCCCCAAGTCATAGACACATTTCTGCCTAAGTCACAGTGCGCCATTATGACGTCACTTAACTGCGTCATACAAATTAACTTAAATCCGGCTGCGATCAAAAAATTGAACAATGGCAAATTATTGACTCAATGGCATAACAATTTCAATAGGAAGTTTTTTACGTTTTTCTCAAAACTGCTAAAAATGACTTACGCAATTCGGTTATTAGCTAGACGATATATATTTTATGTAATTCAGAAAAGCATATTATATATTTCCAATACCATTACAATAACGAAAACTTTGTAAAATCATTTACGTACAGTTGAACTCAATCGATAGAAATATCATTCGATTGCTGGTAAAACAAGAAATGTGACCAGTCGTTCATTTAGTATTGTACTACGTATTGTGGTTTTGTTTATAATGACATATAGGCTACTATTATTAAACAGTATATAGCACATACAAAATCTTTTACACACTCGAAAATTGATTATATATATATGTCAAACTAGTTTTTCAATTTAGGTTATATATGAAACTAATCAACCAATCCTTAAAGATATACATCAATGTTTATAAGCATAAGCAGTCCTGGGACAATTTGTAATGGAGATCTACCTTCGTCATATAAACAAAGCTTATGCCTTCACATGATGTTTTAATATTTAGGAAAGCATCCCATGATAACAAAACCAGGTCAATGGTATCCAGACTTTTTACTTGGTTGGAACAAACACAAAGATGAAGATAATATTTTGTTTCTGGTGTTTGAAGATATGAAACGGGTTTGTGGTTACTTTTTCGTTGACACATTTTTCTGATATGCGCTTTCCGCGAGTCTTCAGAATGTTTAATTTTGAAATTTGGATGTCTAAACAGTCATATGATGCAAACAAAACATGCATCTTCGCATTCCAGCTATGATTACGAATTGGGTCTGGACTGTTTCTTTACCTTGTTAGTATATTTTTTCTAGGATCCACAAAAAGAAATTCGTCGATTAGCAAATTTCTTAGAAGTTGAATTGAACAATGAAAGGGTATCGTCGATTGCTCAATCGACTTCATTTGATTCAATGAAAAAAGCTGCTGATGCTGGCGCTGTTGATTCAGCCCAAGTACACAAATCATTGAATATGATGAGAAAAGGTAAAATGTTAAATTTGCGGTTTAATAAACCTGATTACACTATTTGTATTATATATCTAAGTACGGTTCTGGGAAAATTCGCCGTAGGAAATGTCGTCGCAGGAAATTTCGCCTCACATGAAAAATCGCCGCGAGAGCATTTTGCCGTAAAACAAGTATTTGTGATAAAAACATTCAGGTTTTTGAAGTTAATTTTTATTCAAAAAAGATTCGTTATTAAGAGCATACCCTAACCCTACCTAACTGTTTTTATCACAAATACTTGATTGACATATAAATGCACTTGCGGCGAATTTTCCAGAAACGTCAAAATACATCTTGGACTTATGCTCAAGTATCCATTGCATATTATAATTTTACAAGCTAAACTGAATAACAATTCTTTTCTTTTCAGGTCAAGTTGGTTCGTGGAAGGATTCTTTCACGGTAGCTCAGTCTGAGTTGATGGATAGTATCATTGAGAAAAAACTCGGTGATACAGACATAAATTTCACCTATGTGCTATAGACGTAGTGAACATCTAAGCTTGCAGACAAACATGTCTAATTTTGACATTGCATTTTGAAATTTGTTCTCGTTCTCATTACATGGTAAATACTCGTTTTATTAGAATTGAGCAACATTGTAAAAATAAAAAACAAAATAATATCAAATAAATTCTTGTGTTGCAATACCATGTTCATTATAGTTCATTTTTATATAGTATGATTTTATTCGGGAATATCGTGTTGGTATTTGCATACTTTGGAGATACGATACGACAATGCTTATAATTTATTAACCTTCTTCGTTCATTACAACAAAATAATGAACTTGGACCTATCAAACAACGAGCGCATTGAGTAGATTGTCGCTAGCCCTGAAGTTATAATATGTTTACACACGATGTAGGATACAGAAACAATTTTCGGAATAAAAATTCATTCACTCCAAATATTACACTTCCGCGCTATTCAAAACAAAAACGATTTGCGTTAACAATAAAATTGTTTCAGCCTATATCCTCAATTCAGAATCCCGTCACTACTATTGGACATCTAAAATACCCATACGGACTTCTTGGAGTTAAAAATTTCGCCCCGGACTCCGACTTGTTTGGAAATTCGACTTCGGTTCGGGTCTCACCTGACTTCAATATCAGCAAGAATGCCAAACTCGGATTTTCAGCTCTGATTTTAATAGGTCGGTTTAGCATATAGCCATATATTTAGCTTGTTTATGTGTGAGCTAAGACACACCCTGCACACCTGGATTTTAAATCTTGACTAAAGTCTACACTCTACTGTATCCGCTGGCCCTTACTAGCTCGACTACCTTAAACGTCTGCCTACTGCCTTCTCATCATTCTCAAGGCGGTTAGCTATGGCCATCGGATGCGCGGTGCAATGCGCGCCCAAAGTTTGGTCGATTGGTGTTGGCGATTATGAAGTTTCCCGACTGAACTCGTACCCCGGCTCAAGCTTTTTCTCGCCACCGCGGGATATCGTAACCAGGTAACCATACGACCCGCTTTAGACGGAACAGTCCCGCTTTTTAGCGTCTTGTCCCTCCGTCCCGACAAGTCAGCCAAAAGTTGAAGGTTCGGACGTTCACGTGAATGTAGCATTGGACAACGTCTTTTTGAAGGTGTTATCTACAGAAAAGCATGCTTGGGCGAATAAGTAAATTCTCAATGCTTGAAAACGGCAGACTATTTCATTATTCTTTATTCCCTTTGCTGTGTATAAAAAATTTAAATTCGGATCATTTATATCATTAACGTCTATATTTCTTTCTATTTCTCGAACTGAACCCGATATTTAAACAGAGAATAAGCGCATGAACTCTCGATGACAATATGATCAACGAAGACAGCCGGGATGGCTTTAAATGTAGGCCTATGTATAGTGAAATCGGAAACTGTAATGTTTCAGGATCACAGCTAAGGGGTCGTGTCTTTGGAGGCGTCCCACCTTGAAGTAAAAAAAATATGGTAACCCTACCAGTAACTGATGTTTTTAAATTGACCGCTGGTGACGTAAGTTCTGTTTCTTAGGTCAACCAGGTTTATTATGTTATTGGTTAGTTACTACTATATATATATCTGGTACCTATCTATATCTTACTCTTCTAAATCTCCTAAGCATATTTCATAATTAGACGAGTATGGGCAATAACATTTTTTTTGCAGGTGAACATATAGCCTTGATTGAAAAATATTTTTAAATAGTGAGCCGCGATCATATAAACGCTCAATTTTTGTCAGGACATTCCAAATGGAAAATTTTGATTTTTTACAACATGCCTAATGCGAAAGCGGGAAATTTTGTGATATTTTCAGTGGATTGTATATCAGCAGGCATTTTATTTTGGACGCGTTCAACGATAAGAGTTAAGAGCTTGTTTGACAACATCAGAAATATTTAGGAATTTGCTTCAAACGGGGTTTTTCAAATGTTGTAACCGATATGTACGAAGCTACTATGTTTCTTAAATGGATATATATAGAGATCTTTCAGATTTTGCAAAAGCCAATTCAATTTTACTACACCCCAGTTGATTTCGTGAATATGCAGGTTGAATCGAAATTTGGCTATTTCAAAAACACGTGAATATGAAAACTGTTGTCGAAATAGAAAAGAATTATCCATCAAATTTTAAAATGACGTGCGTTCAAAATATTGCGAATAGCTAATCGGATTATTTTATCGTGTCATACCTTGTTTATACGTGTGTGTTTTTCACAACCTCAGCAACAACAATACGTTGCTGTTCGTGGATAGGTGAACAAATAATCATGATCAGGCATTTTAGAGAATTCAGTGACACACAAATCAGGAATATTTGCCCGCAGTTGCTCACCAAACTGTTTGAATTTTTACTCATTATTAAAAAAAGATATATATATACTAACTAAACAGTATTGAATATATATATCGATATTTGGATGTCGCAAAATTTGATAAGAGAAGAAATGTTTTATGGGAGAAATACAGAAATATTTCGCTCTTAGCACCAGTAAAATTTCATCCAGCATATTCGTACTCGTATTCACATACATTTGCACCCACATGTCCAGGATTTTAGGGGTTAAATTTGCGTCAGGGAGAAACGTTGAAAAGTGCTTAAATGCCAGGGATTATTGAATTTAGTGAATCCCTGCTACAAATCCTCGAGTTTTTAGATATTACGAAATGGAATTTCCATTAGAGCTATCGGATATGTCACACGAACGCAGATTGTGCCGGATTCAGATAATTGTGACGTCACATATGACCTGAATTGTCAGCATTTTGTAATAGGTATTTGGTTGCACAGCCGCTGAGGTCGGCGGCGGTTTCGTTCCGTTGTTAGTAAAATTCCACAATTTGTAAAATTCAATGTTAAAATAAACGCTTGCGTGCTGATGAAAAATTTCGTTGTATAATCAGACCAGATTGGTGTAAAATTGCTTGGATAGTTTGCACTATTTGTTTGATGATTTGCACACAAATTATTTGTTTCAATGTAAATGTCACGGCAAATCATTGTTATTTGTTATACATAAAAGAAAAAATGGTCACAATAGCATCTTTGTCCTTGCTTTATCTCACTCAGAGTTTAAATATTTGGCTTGTAATTTGTAGATGTTAGCTGAACATAACCTTCGCAATTATCAGCCGCGAGACAAACTTCATTTGCGAAAAGAATTGTTTGCACAAGTACCTATAGATCCGAATACAGAAAGCAAGGTTTTACAACGTCTCTGAGATTACCAAAATTGAACCATCGGTAAAAGGCTTCTCACGCTCGGCGATACTTTCTGCAACTTGTGGCCCCCTTCCCGTAGATTTTGATTTTTTTAAACGCTACTTTGTATTACGTGAGGGAAAACTGCCCTTTTAAAAGCTTCATTCTTCTCCCAATCGTCTTTGAATAATTTTTTGTGTTTGGTTTCAAATATATTGGCGAACAATAAATATCACTTTAATATTCCCATCCCATCACTGCTTATATGTATATATGTTGGGTTGGCATATGAATATGCATATGAAATTTGGCAGTTCACTATATATGTATGCGAATTGTTTCAATGCGAATTTTGTCACGGAGACAACTTGCTCAACGTCCCCTCCGACAAGCTGGCAAGGACTGTTAAAAATGACTTCAGTGTTCAATGCCAAAACATGATACATCTGAATCGGTGCTATCCAAAACGAGTAACACTAGGACGAGTACTATCACACGGCATCTTATGAAAAACGTGTTGAAGGGCTCTGAGATTCGGAACGACGTCCTAATAAAGGGGGTAGATTGTGAGGTAGCGTATGAATACTTTTACATATGATTCGAATAAAAATAATTTCGAGTCTAAATCCGAATATTTGTGTGTTTTTGCAGTTCAGTGTAAGGGTATTACTCCAAGAGTAAAACGAAGCATGAATGGGAAAACATGTACTGGGTTTGGTCGTGTTGAGTGACTTTTATTTTGCCAAAATTTGTTGTCCTGTTGTTTTTACTGCGTGAAACGCTCCGAAATAATAATTTACACTAGAATATAAAATGCCTATCAGCTTCCGTTACTTACAGTTTTTGGCTTTTGGCTAGGAATGTTTGATTTATTATCTTTCTTCAGAAACAAAATCCTTCTCAAAAGTGATGAGAGCATTCCTGGTGGTAATTTAATATGGATTTGTTTTTAAAAACAGTACCGGGGTTTTGCGTGTTTTCAATACTAAATCGAACATTCCGAAACAAAATTAGCAAAATCACACGTCACCCAAAAATATTAACATCAAGAAAACAACACTCATAAGAACCATTACAACGGAAAAATCAAAATTCATCACAAATTCAAAAAATTGCATACTTCTAGGCATGCCCATTTTGACCTTTACTAATTAGGTTAATATTTTCATATACTTCTCACTTGGCGGTGCAGAGGAAATCGGGAATGTAGCGCAACATATTCTAGTTTCAAGTTTTGTTAATTACGATATATATATAATACTCTTGTAACATTATTCACTTTTATGCGATGGAGATGACTAAACACGTATGGGTTATTTAAATATTTAGACCATGGATGAATCAAATACCCAATATATTAAGAATGGGAACATTTATTTTTTGATAACATAAAACTGCAACAATTAGTTAAATATTTAAGCTGTAATTCTTAAAAGTTCGTTTACAAACAATAATGGACATATAATGATCGTGTTCTTCTAAAATTAACCTTCAGCTAAATGATAAACGCCAGTTATATATATATGCTTTAGTACCGTTTACAATACGATTTTAGAAGTAACAATGAGAACGAGGTAAACTTTGCAGAATTATGTTTTTTAATAAGGAATGACGTTATAATGCTATTATATATTGTTACGTTAACGATTATACAATGACACAATTGTAAAGCTCCTTAACATTTTAAGTAGTCGAACTTAATGCTCTAAAACCCTTGCCAGTATGAAATATAACAACCGCGGAATTGCTACACTCAGGAAAACATGTAAACGCAAGGAAAACAAAAGAGCCATGATGAACACAACACGTACTAGGAAGCGCCACAGGGTGTTTAATGTTGATGACGTCTTCGACCACACAAAAACGAATCCCTTGAAACTCACAGAAATTTTTGAAACAAATAAAAGTAATACTAATAGTCTCTTTTCGAGAAAAACAATCATTAATCGCTGAAAATTCCAACTAACAACAGCATAATAACAAAGCGATTCATACGTTCATTTCGTGTTCAATTAACGAAGATACTCGTTTGGCCGGTGTTGAGATAATGACGTGGCGACCTGCAATTGTCTCAAGATATGAAAAAATGCCAGATAAAAGCAAGCCGTTTTTTCTAAAATTGCTCCGAATTCTTATGAAGGATCGTAACTTACCTTTCTGTATCCAAGAGGGTAATTACGATGGCTGAAAAAAGTTTCTAGCAGTTGGAAGCCACTGGGCTAGACTAGAGGTAAGATCGGGCCAAAAAATTCCAGCCCGGCCCGAACCAGGCCAATGGGTATTAAACCCGATTAAACGGATATGCAGGCTGGAGCCCGAAATTTCATTTTTTATTTAGTAGTTCATTAAATTGTCATTGCAAGAGTTTAGTACAGTATGTGTCGTGGTGATAAGGCAACTTCTGTATTTTGCAGACCACGGTCCCTCGTGGCCAAAACGACTCATTTAAAAAAAAGTCAGCGATAGAGAAGCCCGACCCGACCGTAATGATTAACATTTCAGGCCCGAAGCTCGGGTCGGGCTTCAGATCTTAGCTCTAGGCTAGAGTTAGACCACTTTACTCACCAGTTAAAAACGTACAAGTACGTTCCCGTCCACCAAAAATAACAAAGAACACAATAAAATAAAGACACGATATAAAGCGGGCAATACCTTTTAAATCAATTTAGGATGTAAGACACTGATCGAAAGAAGATCATGGCAATACTTTATGTTTATAAAAAACTAGATTTCAATAAATAAGAAAAAAAGTGTGGCTGCGGTTCTTATATGGTTCAATATTTTTATTGGATCAACTGAAGAATTTGATGGTGAATTGGTGTTAGTTGGGGTGGAGATTCTTCAGTTGATCCCGTTTCCCTACTAAAGAATATCTCCCTCCCCCAACCCACCTAAGCCGATAATACCAGTTGATCCTTTATTCGACCTGATGAATACCTTCATTTAACCTGGACTAATTATTTGGTAGGGTTAGATGGTCTTAGTTGGGGTGGAGATTCTACAGTTGGTCTTAGTTAGGCTTACCATACGTCCCGGTTTAGCCGGGACAGTCCCGGATTTGACAAGCTGTCCCGGCGTCCCGGCCGGTTGACTCAAATGTCCCGGTTTGTCAGCACGGTTTTCATGGGTAAAAAATTCAAATTCATTAATATTACAATTTTTTTTTAACGGTGACAGCCCATTTACCACTGTTTTGCGACACACTTTGCTAGTCCAGAGAGAGAAATCGCTCTATTGTTATGTCACAATTGGTATATGTTTTCTGGCGTTAACTGCAATGTCGTCAAGTTGTCGAAATGCCAAAAAGAAAGTACAAGTTTTCTGATGAGTTGAAGAAAGATTTACCTTATTTGAAGCAAACTGAAGGAGGAAAGGTACACTGTACGCATTGCAGATCTGTTTTTCTATTAGTCATGGCGGACGTTCAGATGTCAACGATCATATCCAAAGCAGGAAGCACAAAACAATAACATTGAAGCATCGACTCGACTGACCAATTTTGCGATAACAAATTCGGATGATTCTGTGTCGTTGGCAGCCGACATTTACCTATCGCACTGCTATTCATGACCAAAGTTTTGACTGCACCTCTAAATGAATTTCAAATTTTTTTGAGGCTAAATTTGCATTAACTTGTAAATATACACAGTTAGAATTTCTGATGTCCGCTGTTTGATAAGCGGATTCGCTGATTTTGCACGTTTAGCCAGAAATAAATGAGAGTTGGTGCATTGCTCCGTTGTTCTCCTCTGAATTTAATGATGATTTACTTCAAGCTCGAATGGCAACAAAACGCAGAAAAGTTGATGCTAAGTGCAAAGGGTTCAATGGCGCTGAAAATATTCAAACGGAATTTTTTGAGATGCAATGAGGAAATAAATCTATATTCTATTCGAGAGATGTATCACTGCTTGATTTTTAATATAAAAACTATCATCCGTTCAGTTTCAACTTTCTAAAAATATCTGCGGCCCGCCAATGACTCGCAACCCTTAATTTTGGCCCGCGGGCGACAAAAGGTTGCCGACCCCTGCCGTAGATGTTGCAAATATTCTGTCAGAGGTGAAGCTAAATTTGCAGGGAAAAAATTTGTATTTAAAAAGAATGTTTGCGATTTTTACGAGAAATGTCTATCGTATATAGAGCTGCACGATGAAGCCTACAATGCTGCCAGGCCACACATATGGACAAATTTGAAGAGTGAAATAAACTGGACTGAAGTGTTTGGTCTGCAAAATTGATAAATGATATATTTGGTTAGCTGATCAGATTTTGAATAGCGATGCACTTTTACGAATACTGATAAAGAGATATTTATCTGAGCATGGTTCAAATGCAATTTGACTTACTTTGCCGGTTGAAATTAAGTGGACAAAGATGTTTAACGTTTTTTCTAACAGAAATATTAGCATTTCGAATTTGCAGCAAATTGGTTGATTTTGTTTTTCGGAACATCGGCATCTGTTAAAAGGATTTTTTCCATTGTTAAAAAATTTTGGTCCGAAAGCAGGTGCAGAATGCCAGAAGAAAATATAAAACCACTCCGTAACCTGCAAATTTAATGGTGATGTCTCTTGTTATCAGTTTTATGACAAAATCAAAACAAGAATTTTTGAGAAAGGTTCCATCTGCGGACAAATACTTTTGGTATAAATGAATAATACAAACTAATTTTTTGTGTTTTTTCTAATTCAATGATCAGTAGAGATTTAAAGCCGTATATACCCGCAATGGCATGGTAGAAGTTCCAATATTATCAAGACTGGCAATCGACCAAATGTTTGCCAAATCGCACCGTCCCGGTTTTTTGTTTCAGATTTATGGTAAGCCTAGTCTTAGTTGGGGTGGTGATTCCACAGTTGATCTAACTTGGGGTGGAGATTTTTCATTTTGGTACCACCACCATGGGATTCTTCAGTTGATCCTCTCTTTTTAATGGAGATATCCAATGTTACATAAAAATTTGTTGTATCTATTCAAAGAAAGCTTGATGCAATGCAAAAAACACAAATATGACAAATGCAATTGAAAAGTTAAGGTTCATGTGAACTGTATACACTATACAGCATGCAAGTGAGTGACCTCTAGCTATAGCACACACACAAAAAAAAATAAGGCAAAAAATAATATACGATTGTGACACATATCACACATCTAAATAACAATCAGTAGAACGATTCGCCGATTGTATCTGAAAATTTCCGAACTACTGCAATACTGATGAACACACGCTCACACACAATTGTGTAAACAACGGCTAAAAAGGGTAGACTCGAACAGTTCATTTCGGGCGTCTGAACTTTCTACAGTGCTTATACGTAGTAGTATACATATATTTACGCTTATAAAATATATACTACGTTCGGTCTGAGTGGTATTTAATTATCCAGATAGTGTACTTTTTGCAAACCATATTAGATCAACTTGGGTTATTACGGAGCAGCCGCAAATGAGTCAGTCTCATTCTCCATTTAAATAATACTTCGTCCTAGCTTTGCCACAGCTCTTACTTCATGGCGGTATTCTTAGAGCAACTTGGAAAACGAAAAATAGATTTGCGAGTAGATGTTCGAGTGCTTAATGTCGAAGTCAAAAAAGTCAATGCTCCTAAAATATCCGAGTACAAATTGAATTTCAACCTCACTAACGCCCACCGCCTCTTGACCTATCCGTCGCCTTCAGAATCGCACACACTTTCTTCGTGTTTCTTTTTCTCGCGATTGGTCATGGCTGGCTGGTATCACGTTTAACACGCGTGCTCAGAATGTGATTCTGTGACTTATGGTAATAATACGGTATAGTACTGTATATGATATATTCAGATATTGGTATACGTCATATGGGTCGTTACGTGTTTGTGCGCTTCAGTAGCGGAAGATTTCAACTCTTGACTGTCTTGAACCTCTGTGGAGACTGTTTAATATCAAGATATCGGTAACGTGTTTCAACTCTCTTATAGCAGTATGGTGGGTGACAGACAGAAAAGTTTGACAGTTTAGCGTTCTGCTAGCCTATAAGAGACTTCGATTTGCTTGCGTGAACCAGTTCACACACCTTTGTTAAATCCTGGCATCGCGTTCTGCTATTTTTTTGATTTCAGTGGTCTATTTTAGACGTCTTGTTTGGATAGAATTCAAAGATATACCGTAGTCTATCTGTAGGAAGGATAAAATGCCTAATGATGGAACCGGTAGGTACCGGTACCGTACCCGTACGAACGTCAGAGCTTTGATGCGTTATTTCAGTACCGGTATTTGGCATTGAAAAAAAAATCTGAAATTGGGGTGATGTTGTTTGTTGCTTGGCTATGTAATACCGTATTTGACTTTGCTGTAAATCAATCCGACGGGTTCTCGAGCCATGCATGGATAATAGTTCAGTACCGGTAGTTGTGATGTTTGGTTTTGCTTTCGAAGTTTGCCATTTTGATTATTTAAGCCTTTCAGTATTTCATTTCAAATAGTTGAGTAGTTAAAGATTCCACTTCTTGCAGTCTTGAGATCTAGCTGACTTTTCTGTTTTTGGACTGGTTCATTCTTCTCATCTTCCACGCATACATCGGTACATGGTAGCCAGTTAATTGCGTCAACTGCCAACTCATGAGAAGGATTTAATTTAATTTGGGTAATGGAAGAATGGGGTGTTGACCGATAAACAATTAATCTGAATATAAACCACTTGGAACTAAAACAGAAACAATCAATTTTAAATGCATCCACGTATGTCTGTATGTTGGTATTATCTCTTAAATACCTCTGGCCAAGGTGTGATGATGCTGGTAAATATTGCTTAATCGGAAGGATTCAGGCTTTACCGAAACTATTAGCTCCTAGCTGCTTGTTTAGGGCTTCGTTCAGAGTGATTCTGTAAAAACACCTCAAAAATGGAATAAATAAATATTGCCACCAGCAATATGATGGTTAAGGCGTGAACTTTGGCGTACTCAATCAGTCAATGGCGTCACCTGGATTTATTCCTGACCTTTTTACAATTGTCAAATTTTACTAAAAACTATTTCAGGGATGACAATTTAAGGAGCTTATTATGTTGTCAATCCTACATTTAAAAATGTATGATTTTTGCCCTTTGTACCTCAGAATGGATAAAAACCAATTTTTTTTGCTTGCTATTTTTCAAGTTATATTTATGATGAGATCAGGGATAATTTAGTTATTAAAATGGTAAGCACTTAGCTTAGCTCGTTAGTAGGCGCTCTTAAAGCCTTGCTACAAATTTAGTTATATTTTTTTCGTTAATTCATTAACAAGAACTGAAAATTTTTCCAATTTTTATTTCTCTGTTTAATTATATATTTTCCCAAAACTGACTGCCATTTAGTATTTGGGAAATATATCATATATTGAAATAGAAATAAACACTTACTTTCTCACTTATATAAAGATATTGAATTATAAAATGAGTATGTGATGAATGACATTAAATTTAATAGTTTGTAATTCAGTAATTACCGGGACTATTAATGTTTTTATTACCTGGATTAATTACACAAGCACAATTGAGGTTCTGGCATGATTAGAAAGTCTGTAGATGCTATTCAAATTATCAAAATAAAATTAATTAAAAACATGCGAGCTTTGAATACTGAATTCAAGCTTGCTTATTTTTCACCATGAATATCTTTTTTATATTTTTATTTTGTTTCATGATTTGTTATTGAAATAAGATCACCAAATTGCCGTCTATTCCAGACATGTGATTTTCGCCTCTGGGGCATAAATATTGATTTTGTCTTAACTAGTTACTGTGGTATTATCCAAGGGAAATTCCCCTGGCAATTCACCTGAAGATTTCCTGGGGGACATGAATCTAATCTTGGTTATTGGTTCTTTGTTCACAAGTAATGACATTTCTTATAAAAAGTTGTTATGTTGTATTGCAAGTCAACATTGTTAAACTGAATGTATTTTATTGCCTTCCTGGTCATTCTTTTGGATTATTCATAGACAATTGCAACATGGCAATATTATCACATTTAAAGCTAAGTCTCTAAAGATTTTTTTTTTGTTAATCATAAATAATGTATCTACTAATCAGGTTAATTTACTTTTAAGAAAAGTTTGAAGTCTTCTATGTTCACTGTCAATCTTCAAAATGGCACCCAAGTGAATATTTAGTACTTGTGTAATCAATTTTAGTCTAACATAAATTTCAGTTTATTTGTAAAAGCTACCTTCTTTGTATAATTAGATAATGTGATTGTTTCAATTTTGGTTTGAAGGTATTAGTAATTTTCCCAAGCAATTGTGTAGTCTTAGCTGTGTAGGATCATAATTTTATGAAATAATTCTTTGTTGAGTGTGAATTGAGTTAGATTTAGAATATTTGGCATAGACATATCATATTGAGCTCTTCGTTTTTATATTTATTTTTGTTTGATAATGAGGTTGTATTATCTTCACCAATTTAAATTAACGAAGGATGTTTTTCTTATGCCTAGTGCTCCTAATTTATTCACCTTACTAGACTGTATTTTTACATTGCATTTGCATTTAGTTTAATTTTTTGCATAAATGAAGATTTTTTTCTTAAGATTTATAGGCACATAACTTTTGATAATTGTTATCCAATTCTGCCTTTACATTTAGATTGTAATATGTAGGTGTGGTATGGTAACGTCAACCTTAACGCAGGAAATAAGTAGTAAGTACTCTTCTCCAAACTCTTGCCTATTGTTTATTCAGGTTTTATCACTCTTGACTTTGGTTTGACTTACACACTAGGTTATCAATTGTTATTTTGTTGCGCGACACTTTCGGAAAGGTGTAATTTTGTAGTATGTTTGGATGAGTCTATGTTTAATTAACCTATATTTAATAAATAATCTCCTTACAGTATTTACAGTATGTTATCCCTATTGATTAGATACCCGTTTTGAGCACTCATTTTTATTGGTTAAAGGTGTCATGTTTACGGATTACAATAGTTTGAAATATTTTAAAACCATGAATTTATACAATTGAAGAAATTGGCCTTTTTACGTAGTTAGGTGTTTTGTATGATTCTTTAACTGCTCTGCCAATTCAATTTCCTTGATTTAATTTCCAATGTATCGCTTATTTCAAAACCTTCTACATGTCATGGCCATGTTTTTATTATGTGGGTTGGTGATTCATTCATGTTGTTTGTCATCTGTGTATAAAATATATTAGCACAAGGAGGTATGCACACAACATCTAACCTAATGAGGTCAATTGATCTTTCCCTACTTTATATTAAAAATATATAGTATAGGTTAGGATATATTGCACCACTGGCATTTTTAATGTTATAGGTAATATATGCTATTGAATTCACAGGCTAGTTTGCAGATAAAGTGCCGTACTACATATATATCCTTGCCTGTTCTGACCAGTACCTCTTGAATACATAAAGGCACACAAATTGATATTGACTTTTTGTACAAATATTTGTAGTGATAAAATATGTGTATACTTTGGGTGTGTTGCTTGAATTCTGTGGTACTTTATGACATTAATGGAATGATTTTTAATCTTAGTATCAAATGTGTGTGCTTTATTATGTCAAAAGCGTACAACCCAAAGTTATTTATGCATACTGTGGCTTTTACAAAAGAACTGTAATATTTCTCTTTAAGCAGTTGGATGTTTTAAGTCTCGTGACTTCAGAGTAGTGCTGTTTTTTGTTTATTGTAAAGAGCTGGTGCGGTAAATCTATTTTGGATAATTATCTGTTGTTGACTTGTTGTGCAATTGATTTATAAAATTTATTGTTTCCAGAAATTAATTTATCTCTGATATACTTGTGTATGTGGATGAAATGAAATTAAAGCTGGATCAGACAAGAACATATGACAAGGATGGCCTTCGTCGCCGGGCTGCATGTTTGTGTTTGCGTTCAAAGGAAAAAATTGAAATTTTACTGGTCACGAGTAGCAGACACTCCCACCTTTGGATAGTTCCTGGTGGTGGATTAGACCCAGGCGAAGGTCCATCAACTGCTGCACTGAGAGAAGCTCACGAAGAAGCTGGTGTCAATGGTAAAATATTGGAATTGCTGGATATCTTTGAAAACAGTGCACGGAAAACCAGAACTTACGTATATGTTGTATTAGTAGAAAGCCTAAATGATGAATATGACGATGCTAAGAACATTGGTCGTATGAGGAAGTGGTTTACACTTGATGATGCTTGCGCTCAACTTCAGGTACATAAACCAGTGCAAATGGCATATATCAGAACTTACATGAAACGACAAACTGCCGATTTGAGTCTCACAAATGATTCATTTCAAAATATAGATGAAGCTCATTTATTAAACTGTGAATGTGATAAAGATTTAACAAAATGTGATCATGCATGTCACATTACATATAATAACATGACATTAAATACAGATTCAACAAATGTTCCTGTGCAATAATTGTTATTCTATATTCTATGTTTATTGACAAGACGCCTATTTTTCTATATTACATTGTTTTTTTCTCTTTTCAGCATTGTGACCATGGTTTCACACATGCATAATAGGACTATGAGCAAACATATTATGACATAGAACATGATTGATAATGCGAGTCATTCATGGCTGTATATGATAAGGCCTAAAATGTGAATCAATGCCATGCTGTTTGAAAAAATAATATAGATTTATATTGATGATAATTCATGTGATCTTGACCCAAGATGACCACCCACCTGACCCAAAATTTGTTTTATTGTACTTAAGATAAATTTTGCCAATTACAACTTCAAAATTACTCTAATATGTTATCTAGAGTTTCACTACCAATTGTGCACATATTAAAATGAAATATATCCAATTTAATATATTTCTTTCCCAAATCTGTTAGCAATCAGGATTGGAGCAATTGTTTGGGATATGTCTCCTGAAAATACAGGAATAATTTCATAATTCCTGATTACATTAATAAAAAGAGAGTAAATGTATTGATGGCTATTTATAGTTAGGCTATATTCATTTTTTTTCTGTTAGAGGCATTGCAGGTAAATTTTATTATGGCAACTTTCATTGCCATATGTAGTTTTGATATAAAAAATATCCTGTCGCTATTGCTTCAACAGCTTCTGTGAATGTATCTTACTGTTCTCTCACTGCTGTATATGATTAAAAATATGATATACCTGAGGTATCTGCATCGAATAGAGTCGTGTGAGTTTTATTCAAGTGTCTTATAAATGTGAAGATATTTTTTGTAATTTGAATTCTCTTCTTTGATCCGTTTCAGTATATTAAAATCACATACCACCTTTCATGTTATTTCTGCCAATGTATTATAATGTATGACTCAGTTAATTGTTACAATCTCTTGTGTAGTTTAAAATCGTTATCATGTACAAACTTGTTGACCTAAAATCAGCCTGAATACTTTTTTTAATGTAATAACAAAAGTTGCTGATATGCTGTTTATGTTGTTGCAAATCATTCTGCACTATGTAGTACCAGCAAAGTATAAAGTATTGAGAATTTTCAATTCTATGATTTGGTTTCATTTTACAAGGTGTAAGTGTGAATTGTGGGACTGAACGAAAAGCCTACATTTAGATGTACGGTATTAATGATATATGAAATATAAACCTTCGGGGCAGAAGCCACTTGAATATAATAGAATTTATCACCGCGGAAAGGCCGATCTACCGCTATTAGGTTAATAATTAACTAACAGGTTTATAATTAATGAACACTCTTGGTTTCTATTCGCCCCACCCACACTATTACTTGGAGGCCATTTAGTATTACTAATATGGGTGCTCATTTCACACTGATTGGATCATGGCACACCTGTTCAAACCAATGGTGTCAATAAAGGTCGATTGGTATATTCCACCTACATGTCGATTCAAAATGTTGACGGAGCGTAATTACATTTATATGAAGAAATAAGTAGGCTATATCTAATAATGTACCATATCATCTGGCAATAGTTTAACTACTTTAACTTATCAAGCCACTCTATGGATTTGTTACTGCTCATTAGGAAGGAATCTCATCTTTTAGCTTTCCTCCGGTATTTGGTATGGCAAGAATTTAATATTGCCACAATTTTATCATACCGCGAATACTGCATACATATGGAAAAATAAACGGCGTAATGAGGTTAATCGCAACTGAGCTGACCAATATAATGCATCGTTGATGTACCAATTGTATCTCATTGGTTCTACAGAGAGCATGGATTTTTGAAAATATTTTCGAAATGAATCCATTTAGTTTCTACATTCTGGAATCAAGGTATTACTTGTTCTCCTTTTTATGGGGGTATATTCGTTGTAACATGATTAGAATTAATTTGCATTATTCCGCCTAATTGTTATTGTATTGAACATAAAGTTTAATTTGTTGACGGTGTCGTTTGTTGACTTGATATTTGCCACCATCATTTAATTAGACAGCTTCACATTAGAAGGTATATTAAATTCAAACACTTGCTGTAGTTGTTGACGTCAGCAAAACGCTATATCTTAATCTTTTAATTTGTAGTTATTACTGAATTATTTGCCATCATATAGCTGTAACCTGAACTTGCAGTGCCTCTGGAAAAATTATTAAGTCAATTTCAGGTTGTTTGGGGCAGATTTTATTATATAGTGATGTATGTTTATTTGCCTCAAAAATGTAACAGTATCTGCATAATAGTTAAACGGTATAAAAGAGACGGGATACATGTGCAAGACCTTACTGGCCTAAGACACAGATGTGGACATGCACCCCAACAAGTATAACTGCAGTTTAGGACTGCTGCGTACACCTTGCGACGAAGACTCGTTATTGCACCGTTTTTTTGCGTTTTCCTGCTTTGCTATCTAGCTAGGGTTTAGTAATAATAAGTACTTGTGTCGACTTACTGGCGATATTCCGATAATATGATTGCAACAATCTTCAATTGTTTACAGGCGTGCCTTGCTTCATTTTACATTAATGTAAATGATTTTCCGCGACCGGCGAGTTTTCCCCAGAAAATGATGCATGTAAACCAAAAGCCAGGCGTGAAATGTTATGACATTACTTGCGATTAATTTAAATCAAATATTATTTAGGAATAATTTTATTACTTTTATTACACCAGTTTCCGAAATACAAAGTTATATCACAAAACATGACGATCTGTCGCATTTAAATTTCACTCTCAAAAGATTACATATTTTTCGGTCCGTTTCTATCGTTCAAGATAGACGCACGTTTGATCGAGTGTCTGTAGTAATTTTATTCGCCGATAAATTTAGAAAAAGATGCCACATCTGGCGAACTTAGTTACGTATTGAGTTCGAGTAGGGCCAAGTCTGGGTAGATAATGACAGGTAACGATAATAATACTAAATGAATTCGTCTTTAGATGATATTAACTAACTACGAAATCGCGTTTACGGGAACCTTGTTTTGCACGTCTTGATCGCACAGAATAAAAAGTTGATTTTTTTGATAGTGGTTAAATTTAATATTTTACCCCGGTCGCATAGGTTGCAGTGGCCACACGCTGGTCCTGCATCTAATTGATTCTCAGTGAGTGTGTTTTAGTACACTCGGCACTCTAACGTTAATAATAATTTAATGCCGTTCCATATCTATTTTTGTATTTAACCGCTTACTATTAAATTGTTTGAAGCGTGTCTTAATTTAGCATATCAGTATTTAGAGATTACATACATTTGGAACAATTGAAAGCAAAAATATTGTAATATTCTTAGATTTCATTGTCCTGGGAAATGCCTGTTTGGTATCAAATCCAATGTTGCGGACATTTCCAAATAAATAATACATTTATAGTAATACATTTATAATTTTTTGACATCTAAATCCAGCAATCAGGAAAATTCCCACTATTTGAATAAGTATGAAAATAGAATAGTATTCTGGATTCGATTTAACTATTCTAGAATAGTAAATTATTCTACATTGCCCATCCCTAAATGTGATTTTATTTTTGATAAATGAACACAAAAGACCTCTTCCAAAAACAACCATAGTAATATTCTTCAAAAGAAAATAAATTTAAATCCTGTCTAAATTTCGGGAAAACACGGTAAGAAGTGCTGTACGGTGTACAAAACTGCTATGCGTAAAAAAGCCACATGGTCATTTTTTGTGTAGCAAACTTTTGTTCCTTTGAAAAGATCGTAAAAAGGAAACTTTCACAGATTAGAATTTAAATTAAATTTAATTTCTTTTGTTATTTTGAAGATTTACGTATTCCAGTCGCTACCGATCCTAATAACCAGTATAATTATCCAAAGCTTTCTACATCTTTTCACGACCCACTAAGACACCAGTGGGTTGCGACCCATAGTTTGGGAACCGCTGGAATAGAGTATAAATCGCATTTTTTTTTGTTTTTTACAAAAGATTGTACGAAACAAGTAAAAATTTGTTCGAGACATGAACTTGCCAAAAACCAACGTTGGGTGGGACCACGACACAAAAAGATTAGGTTCTAAGAAGGTAAACAATAAACGACATATGTAAAAATTCTTTGACACAGTTCTTTCACACAGTTGTTAATCATAAGTTGTATGCGACAAAAGAAATGAGAACAATAGAGTCTGGCATAAAATGCAGGTCAATTTCGTAGGTGCTATTTTGTGGAATTTATTGTCACCACGTCTCGGCATGATAAATTTAAATTTGTATAAGATGATCTTTTCATTAGCGACGATCCAACGAAGTAACTGTACAAAGCTAATAAACCATGAAAATATGCAGGTACTAGAGACAATAGATCAGTGGGTTGCCCGAGACTTGTTTCCTGAGCAATGGGAGTTGGTTGCATCCACGATGACATAGTTAGTCAAACCAATGACATATAACAATATTGTTAAATGTCATTGGTCAAACGGAGATATTTTTCATCTGCCAGTCTTTTCTCAACTTTTTTTCACCAATCATCAAAAGGCCCTTTCTATCTAAAAAATAATGCCTGGAGAGTAGAATGTCCTTACTGCACGAAAGCTATTTCGAATATTATTATTTACGAAAACACGATCGAAGCAACTAGGGAGTTGATCAGTAGAAGATAAAAACATCAATGTGCAAATCTCAAGTATTAGTAAATCTTAAACACGTAGTAGTTTTTCACTTTTGAACAAATCTGCGACACTACCTCTCCGACCCCTACCAAAAGTCATTCTCAAAATGTGATTACAGACACTTTGAATTTTTGCTGTAATACCTTTTTGACGATGCATCCAAGTAGTATGCAATATCGTATATGACTTTCTATCAATGAGTGGTATAATGTAATAACATAATGTAATAACAGGCATGACTTATTAAGGTTTTTATTGACTTTTGAAATAGCTCCGAGTGCTGTCCTTATTTTAGATAGTACCAATTGTGAGTGGTATTTCCATGACAATTTGTCATCGAGTAAAACACCCAGGAAATGAATTTGGTTTACTCTTTGGATGCACTTGGACTGCAGAATTAGCTCATCGTTGAGGATGGGTAGTTTTTGTCTAGGTGCACTGAAAATCATGTACTTGGTTCTTTTCCGCATTTACTGTTAGTTTGTTTGCAGTTAGCCAAGATTGAATATTAGTAAGGTCAGCTGTCAGCATTAGCTTTTTCAATAAGGTCTGGTAAATTTTTCCCTTGTAGGAAAGGGGTGGTGTCGTCAGCGAATAGGATAGCATCGGAGTTCTTGAGTGACTTAGGAAAGTCATTAATCATAATTAAGAAAAATATAGGCCCCATAAGTGACCCTTGAGGGGCCCCAATTGTTAAGTCGCAGCATTTACTTGAAGAGTGCCCGTCATAAACTAACACTTGTTTGCGATCAGCCAAGTAATTGCGGAACCACGAAAGGCAGTGGCCTCTAACACCTATGTGGTAGAGTTTGGAAAGCAAGATATGATGGTCAATGCAATCAAAAGCTTTCGATAGGTCAAGAAATAGTCCGAGAGTATAAAGGCCTTTTTCAAATCCACCCAGTATTTTACTTGTAAGTAGAGACGTAGCCTGCAAAGTTGTATGTCCCTTGCGAAAACCAAATTGTTGATGGTAGAAAAAACTCTTTTGTTCTAAAAAGTTAACTAATCTATTGTACATCACTTTTTCTAAAATTTTTGAAAAATAAGGCAGTAAGCTAATAGGTTTATAGTTTTTGACATTTTTCATGTCTCCGCCTTTGTGAAGCGGTACAACTTTGGCGATTTTAAATTCATCAATAAATTGTCCCGATTGCAAAGAAAGATTAAAAACATGAGCTAGAGAGAGCATGCAGTTCCACGGCATTGCTCTGATAACCTTAATAGTGATTCCATCAAGCCCATAGCTGGTTTTAGGTCTAAAAGCTCGAATATTAGCTTGTATTTCTGTGGCTGTTACGGGTGATAAAAACATCGAAGAGTTACTTGATTTGCCCATGTATATATTTCATGAAGTTACCGTCAATATCATTAGTGAATTTGTCAGACATTCGCTTTCCTATCGTAGAAAAATGTTCATTGAAATGATCGGCTATCAATACAGGATCACACATTTCCTTATTTCCCACAACAAATACTTTTGACAGTTTAGATTTGCATCGACCTAGCAGGGTATTCATTGTTTGCCACGATTTTCTCGGATCGTTTTTAGTTTTACTCAAGAGCGATCTGTAGTAAGAATGCTTTTTGGCTAATATCATTTTTTCATAAGTTTTCTTGATTTCCAAGTATTCATTCCTAGAATATTGCGATTTATTGATGGTGATACTTGTTACTTGAACTCGAAATGTTTAAGTCGCTACTCAACGTCATATTGAGAGGGCAACATGTGTTAAAATAACCGATGGTTGCCAAACGGCCAATAAATTTCTCACTTGATATCTAATGTATTAATTGAGTTATCTAGCATTTACGAATTCCAAATAAAACGCCCCACCATATGTTACTCAACTTGAATAATCAAGTCCCTGGTTATTTTGCTTTTCATTTCGGATTGTGTTTAGGATGTGGACAATCAATCGATCAATCAAATCGTTTTTTATTAGTCATTCCGGTAAAATATAACGAAATGAAAACATTAAAAATCAAAAAATATTTGTACCGAATGGCAGGATAACCGCGAGATGACCATTCGGTCTACTTGTCAGCGACTACTAAAAAGTAGTCCCAAAATTCACTTTAGAAATTAATTTTCAATCATACTCGGTGCTGGATAGTAGGGACCAACATGTTGGTAACGTGTGATAAAATACCTACTCCATCATTCACTACAAACCAACAAGTCAAGTGTAACTGGTCTCATAAATGGTTGTTCCTGGTATTTTAAATTTGAGATGTGCGGTTCACATGGGAATTTTTAGTTTAGTGATTGATTTATTATCATTACAGTTATCACGTTACACTACCATTACGCTGCAATCGTGTGGAGCAAATCTTTTTCGTAGCATTGGAACAATAATACTAAAATATTTGAATGAAAATTTGAAACAGGTACAGTATATCATTTTTTCGGAGTCGAATTGCAAATTATCTCCGTCATATGGTTGACTCATTGAAGAAGATTCAGCATATTTTTCGACAAGCTCAGAACAAGGTATTGTGTCAGCAGTCTACTATCGCCGAAGTGGCGCACCTGAACAATTGACCTAGCTAGGAATAAGATTCGGCTTTGACTTACTTTAGTAATTAGTAGTAAGTGCTAATGTAAAACATTCACCGATCGGAGATGCTGGCTAAGGTTGAATAATATTTGTTTCGAAGGGGTGATTTGTGATTTGGGGGCGGGTATCTGTCAATCAAGTCACCTTCGAACAATTGAAGGCTCTCTCGCTTTGACGATAAACATCTAATTAGTTCTGTCGGTGGGGACGTGCACCGAGCCCTCCATCCCTCTCGGTGTTGAGAAAAAGCAACAGTGCGCCGGTAGAATTTCCGCGATTCGTTCAGCGCAAATTTACCCATAACTGTCCCTTACATTTCTATTCGGAGGTGACCGTACATTTGAACCCATGCACATTTGAACCCATGTACATTTGAACCCATGCGTATATCCACGGGTTCAATCTATATGCGGGTGCTAAAACCCATGGGTTAGGGTTAGTATGGGTTTAACTATCCGTGAAACAAAAAAAATTCCATAGGTGCAATAGCATACAGGTGCAATTGTCATGGGTTCAAATGTACGTGGGTTCAAATGTAATGGAACCCTATTCGGAGGAAGCGCCACATGTGCGACCTCCCCTGGATGCCACTGAATATAAGTTTTCAAACTTTTATCATTTTTATTGAATTGGATTCCGATGGGAATCCCATGGGATGGGATAGATTGAGACAGACATAAATTGCTATGTGATGGGACACAAAAATATGTCCCGTGCACAAGCCTGCAGTTAGGAACTGTTATGTTTTTAAATATTTTTGACATACGATCCAATCCACTTAGGCGATTAGCTTTCGTGTACACGCAATTTGAATTTATTTATAACATACCGGTAATAATGTCTTAAATATATTATAACGTCATATTGAAACATTGATTTTTGATGATGTCATTGCTGAAGGAGGGACACTGATCGTCTAAATCCGGCCCTGGTTGCTCCCATATGCATTACCATCTGGATTGTTAACATTGGGAAAGCGTTAGATGGTATTGTACACGATGAGTTATTGGGCACACCTATGGATCGTTTTGTCATTTCGTATCCTTGTTGTTGTGAAATAATCGCTTTTCTTATTAACTACTAGACCAATTGCTTTGAAATTTTCAGTCTTTAAAGATTGTAATTTTCTTTAGAAGGCTATTACTACAAAAATTTCTGTGAACTCTGAATTCTCGACGTAATCCAATCGATGCATTGTAAATTGTTTGTAATAGTCTTATATATTCTCATCTGAAATATGTCGTTATCAGTTGAAGAGGAGGTAATAAAACTGCTCTAAAACCACCAAAACAAGGCAATTTGGAGGATGCTTTTTGCAGTATCACGACATGTTCATAACTCACTTTTATACAAGCAGTGTTAGAATTAGCAGTGTTAGAAAAACCATCCATAGCCATGCCACAAGGCGTGTTACAAAACAGATTTATTTCATGCCTCGGTGCTCATTTTCGAATAACGAAAATCGCTCAAAACAAATAGCATTCGTATTTGGTAAAATATTCCGCCATAAATCAGAGAAAACTAACCTACAACATTCAGTCAACGATTAAAGAATCATCTCATTCAAGGGTAATAAATAGATGAAAAAAAATATTATGAGGTATTTCTCATATTCAAGTTGTGTGTATGCTCAATAAAAAAAATTATAATAATTTCTTTGCTCAAAATTTTCTAACTTACCGTCATTTAATAATAACAAGTGAGCTATGCTCAAATATATGGACACGTTACGCTGAAATTCACTGTGGTACGGTTGAAACCTAAACACCAACTCTTTGTTAGTATAAAAAGTAATTACATGACTAATTACTACGGTACGGTAACTTACCAGCAGGCTTGACTACGGAACCTGTTCGCTGTTCGATTATCAAGTGATCAATATATGCAGAGCCGTTATATAATGGCTCTGATATATGCATGTTTGTTTGTGGAATCGCCACGTGGTGGCAAATTCTGATGATGTCATAGTTCAAAATGAAAACGAATCCCAAATCTCACAGAAATATTTAAAATTAATAAAACTTAAAAAATTTATAAATAGCCTTCTAGAAAAACATTCCATCTTTAACTACTGAAAATTTCAAAGCAATTAGTCCAGTAATCAAAGAGAAAAGCACCTTTTTAAAAACGTGTCAAAGAACAACAACAACATAATATTGAAACGATCGTAATGTCCACTGACGTGTCCAATAATCTTTGTCACCAGTTGTGCCCATTTCGAATAACTTCTTCGTAACATTCGAAAATCCCTACTTCAAATATTGTCTATTTCATACAAAACCAGTTATTTTATTTTCCACATGATTTTCATTTTTTAATAGCAGTAATATTTTATAGGGTTTCACAGTTAAATAACCTTTGGGGATCTTCTGTGTCTCCCTCAACTCGGCGGTGTGGCACTCGTGCTAAGCGTCAGGAATACGCTTGCCACCGCATCTCTGATTACCTTGCGTGGGTTCGCAGGTTCGAATCCCATGCGGGGATGATTATGTGCGAGACGATTGCTAGACTCCTCGCCACCGTAGGGTGGTTCACGTAATCGCTGGTCGGTTACGGCTTCCTCCACCACCAAGTCCATGCTTTCGAAAACAAATAACTGGCTAACTAATCCCATATCCGACCTGGACTGGTAACCTGACGACCCTGGTTCGCCATATGATCAAGCCGTCTTATCGGCTCCCCCAATGACATTAAACAACATGATAGGCAACTCTGACGTCACTCCATAAGACTACAGGCGAAAGATTGTATTTCATGATACGCTCCAATGCACATATTTTTCGTCGCCTTTCGCGTCCGTTTTCCGCTCGCTTTTGCTACTCGGCGTCTTTTTTACGTGTAGTACCTGCCTTTTTGCGCCTGTAACGAAACAAAATCATCTCTATATCTAAGAAGTTTTGCTCACTTGGAAAGCTGGAATGGCAGGCAAGCTGTAAAGAGCAATTCTGGACATTATAGACGTTTTTTTTATCAGAGAAGATTACAAACGCGATAGCGGAAAGATTTGTGTGGAACATTTTGCAGATAATCCCAAAGTTTGTAATTTTAATGTTTGCGCTTAATCATTGAAATTTCCTTTAAAGAGGGTGTCATACAAAACTGTGATGTGATACAATTCCATAACACAAAGTTTGCACCTATCGAACATGCTTTTGTAGGTGAATTTACTAGACATATTACATATTCAGTTAATCGTAGGTAACATTGCTGGTACATAATGCATCGTAGATAGGTTTGTTTGAATTTAGCTCATAGCCCACTAATTAATAATATCTTCTATGCAGGAGGATGCAGGGCTGAATTCAATTAGTTTGGCTCGAGCAAGTCTTCTTGAAATGCTTGTGTGGATGGAAACTACCTATATTTTTTGCCTTCCTCCGATTTTAGACAAATTTATTATGAGGGATTTCGCATATATTTCTCATTGATTGTTGGCTGTTTATAATTCCTATTGATTGTGAATTCTGATTATAACAAAGAGTTAAAAAAAATTTTGCCTAATTTACTGGCACCTTTTTCTTGTCAATACTCCAAGCTGAGGTAATAAACAAGACAATACATTTATGTCATCTGGAAGCAAAATATGCACACTAATTAATAGTTTGGCACATTGAGATAATACATCATGACAGAAAACACAAGTTAAAGATATGTATGACCATCACATGGTAATTAAAATTAAAAAAAATTATTAGGGGCTGTGGAGTATGAAAAGTTCAAGACAAAGAAAAGAACAAATGTTCATAGCTCATGAACTCTCAATTTTGCCTCCATTGCTTTGTGAAGGCCAATATATTTCGAGTGGCTGAATTGGTTTACCTTTACGATAGCAACGATTTTGTATTTAATATAGCGAGATTTTTTTCAATTTAATTGAAGTGATATTATTTCCCAAAGCAATGCTTGAATCGTCTAGAATAGATCCGTGGTGTCAAACTCATGGGTTTTCGAGAGCCGCATTGCATTTTGGAAATTGTAAAAAGGGCCGCAAACAGTTTTTGATAATGTATAGTTAAAAGATATTTTTAAGATAGTTTTAGGTCGTGACATATATTGTGATGCAACTAAACAGTTGGATTAAGTTTTATTATTTTCTTCAATTTCAAATGCAATTACATATTAATATTTGCATTCCACTATTATTGCAACATTTGCAAGTTACTGTATTTATTATAAAAAATCATAAAATTTTATGTACAACCATCAAAATCATTTTTGAACAAGCTTTGGATAAGGAAAGAATAATGCATACACTAAAATAACTTAATCTAAATATATGAACCTAAAATTGACAAAAATACTACAGTATAAACTCAATGTTTTAATAACTATATATGTCCTGACGTTTGGCATCTTTTTTGTGTCACCAGCATACTAAGGCCAGGCTGAAATGATTTTATAGTACCAACTAACGAGGCCACATGATCACGAGTTAATCTGGATCTTTGCGAATGTTTAATTAATTCCAGTAATGCAAAAAAGTTACTTTTATCATTTCATGTATAGATCAGTGAAAAAACAAATGACAGATTTTTTCGACAAGACATTTCGCACCACATTGCGTGGCATAGGATTGCTTGAATTATTATTGATATTGATTTTTAGTAACTAAGTCGTTGTATAATTATATTAATATACAAACACATGGAAATTTTCTGTTCGAAGTTGGTCTTCGAATTTGTCATATTGACTGCTGAGCTTATTGTGTTTTTTCAATGTATTGATGGAAATATGACGAACTAAACAATGTGCTTCAGAATTTTGTGAAAAGCAGAAAATATTGCAACTCCCATTTTCTTCGAAAATGCCGCCTTCTTCACGTACTTTGCGTTTAATTTAATCACTCAAGTGTTTTATTCAAGTATTCTTTTGCTAGCTTGATGTGTATTCTTAATTGGGTCAAAATGTGGACAAAAAAAATTAATATTCCAAAACTATTTTCAGTAAATTGTTTTCTGTGTGAATAATCAATTTCACTTTAAAAGGTTTGAAAAATCTATTACATTTAGATAAAAAAAAACTTCCAAAATACTATTACAATTATTGTTAAGCGTTCGAGGGCGGCACTGGAAGTTCTCTGGTGCCGCGAGTTTGAGATCCCTGGTTGAAGTTGTCCAAAAATATATGATAGTATTTTATCATGAATGATGATTATACCCCTTCCGGAATTTCTTCTATAGTACTAACAAAAGTTGATGAACCAAATATAACACAGGTGCAGTGAGTTACCCGTAATCCTCATTTTCCAAAGCTGTTTTAAGTATGTCTGGCGTGTTTTGTGCCTTTTCACAAATAAGACCGCTTATGCAATCTTACGCTTTGGAATTTTTAGTTATTTTCCTCAAGCCCTGCAGGATGTGGGGGCCATACACAACTTTACCGGAGGGTCAAATGTCTTTGCATGCCTCCATAGGTTGTTTTTCTATTGCAAACATTTATGGAGTACTCTAATTATATTTATTGGAATCACACTGTCACTGATATGTCGCCAGACTTCTGATATCTCCCCTTCTGCTATAGTTGTCCTGTGAATAAATAATAGGAAATTGAGATTAGACGAAAAGTTGAAAGTTTTGCTTTATGTCGGCTTAATTTCTTGATTGATATACTTACTATTTCTGCTATTGCCTCTTGTGCTGCAGGAGTCTCGCAATGCTTAGACAGGTTTGTCCACAACTTTCACATCTGAAGAAATAGAGGAGATTTATTAATTTTCGTTAAAATTAAATAAAGCAGTTTATGTGATTTAGAATGGAAAAGCTAATAAATCCAATATCTCATGTTTTATGTAAAAAATATTTTACTGAATTTGGTATATAAACCAACTAATAAAAGGGTTTAGTCAGAAAATTACAAGCAGTCGTGGCTCCAAATACTTGAGAGATCAGACTATACAATATAGACCGGTATGAGTGAAATGTTAGGTGAACTTGTTAACACTTTGATTCAATACGCAAATAAAAGTGAATGCGCAATAGTATGTTACAATGAGCAGCAATCAACAATGAGTATATATTCTCACTGATTAAAAAAATCTAACTGGAGGTGCATGAACTATTTGAAACCATAAAGGGTAAGTAAATATGTAATTTCGGCAAAGGGGCAACTACGTACCGTACTGAATTAATAACTTCGTAGTATTTGACAAAGGCTGGCTTTCCCACATGTACTTAACAGTGCGATGCCCGGGTGTGATATACAACAATAGTATTTACCTTATGTTTTTCCGATTTCTTTTTACCTTAACTTTCCAAAATATCATTAAAATCGACAACAACTGTCAAAGCAGGCACGAACACCATTCGTGCTACGCCTTGAAAGCAGCACACATCCGCTTGTTTTCGTCTTGTCAAGTATGTGCATTGGAGCGTGCTATCGAATACGATCTTCGGACAAAAATGCCGGAGTTGCGCATCATGTTGTTTAATGTCATTGGCTCCCCCCTCTCCCCCGGGATAACTATGTAAATCCTCTCCTATCCCTTCACATGTTTTGCTTCTTGTTGTAAATGTATGTTTTATTCGCACATGGTCATGAATAAATCAAATATAACTTACTTCCGGGGTGGTATACCAGTCCGGAATCTAAGAATCATGACTCTCACACACCCGGTCCAGCATGTGTCGACCGGTGTCACTAAATCATTATATTCACTTTGGTCTTTGGGTCACAGTCACCCTGGTGCCGACTGCTCGCTTATTACGTGTTTTTGTGTTTTTTTTACATACGATGTGCAGTTAAGATAGTATTTACGTATTTATCCAGTTTCCATACCGGACCCGGTACCGTACCGGTACCGGTACCGTACGGCGTACGTCTGTGCGTGGGCTAGTGTTTGACAGTTCTGTGGAGTGGACCAATGGGTCATGGGCCGTCTGACCGTAAGTGGAGTCACCGCCCCTGTAGGAGTGGAAGTGGTTATTTCTCTATCTGTCTATGGGCCTGGGCCACGGCGCATAGCCTGATGGGCCGAGGCATCAAGTTGTGTAAAGCTGTAAAGGGACTACTCACTTGGCTAACACAGACAGTCCCTGAACTAATAATAGAACTATAATGTGAAAAAGTCTGAACAAAATTTTGTCCATCAGACGATGGGCCGCGACCCATCAAGTTGTGTAAAGGGACTACTCACTTGGCTAACACAGACAGTCCCCGAACTAATAATAGAACTAGGGCTATAACTGTATAATGTGAAAAATCTGAACAAAATTTTGTCTTAACCCTAAGTCCTAACCAGGTACACATACCACAGGAGTATCCTTTTCCGTAGCTTGGTATTTTGCTTTATTTTTATATAAAGGCCCATCGTAAGAAGAAAATTTGGTGGCATCTCGCGATTTTTTTTTGGTTCGAATATTGAATATTTTTTAAAAATTGAAAATTTTGGTAAGATAATTGAATATTTCCTGATGGGGCCGCGGCCCATAGCTTGATTGGCCTCGGCCTATGTGGCCCAATTAGATGGGCCGTGGCCCCGGCCCAAGGGCCTAAGAAGAGTCACCACCCCTGTAGCACTACCAAAGACTACCATCAAGTCCATGCTACCGAAAACAAATAACTAACTAATCCCATACTGCCATATCCGACATGGAATGGTAACCAGACTGCCAGACAAGAGGCTGTGCTTCACCATACGGTTCAGGTTAAGCTATAAGCTATATTATCGACTTTCCTCTCCCCCGGGATAAATATGTAAATCATATCCAGTCTGTTTATTAAGCGCACAAGTGGCATCTAGCGAACTAATTGCCGTAAGTCAGTAAGGGCTAGAATACAAAAATAACGCCGAACAAAAATGTGATAAGAAAATAAATGCCGTCTTACAGTCTATATGGTTGCCAATTATAATATTAATTTTATAATCATGTAATGGCCTTGGCTCTGTAAGAATGTGGTCTGCTGGTTAGAGTATTAATGTGCTGCTGTTGTAATACTGCCTGACTGTGGGCCTGGCAACATGGGGAATTTCTGCAAAATGGTTGACATAATGACTAGTCGCTAATGGTTATCTTCGCCACCGCCAAATTTCATGCACATGGAACAATTATCTGTTCAATTTTTTCCTGCTGAATTGTCATAGTAATACTGCTAATTTTCGCTTTCTTGAGGGTAAATATTACTTAAGTCTGAAAGTTCATTAGATCTTGTATGTTGTTATGTGTGCCGAAATATTAAACAGTTTATCTATTCTTGTTAATTCAGCCTTGAATATTATAATGTTACTATCCCTCTATTTCAGGTTTGATATTCGATAGGATGGCTATGCTTCGTGTTGCATATGCCACAGTTTTTCGTAGTAGAGTTTTATTATTTACTCAACCACCTGTTTTTAACTTTTCTCAACAACAATCATGGATTCATTTAAATAAAAGTGTTCAGCAAAAATTTGAAGAATTTGAATCAGAAGAAAGGATTGACAAACTCGAAATCAAACAGATTAAAAATAAGGGGCAAAGCCCAGAAGATCCAATTCTTGTTGCATCTCCAACAGAAAAATGCATTGTGGGATGTACCTGCTCACCTGATGCTTGTACAGTGAACTGGTTTTATGTCAATGAAGGCGATCCTCAAACCTGTGATTGTGGATATTTTTTCAAACTAGTAAAAGTTGATCCAAAAGTTGAAGCAGTTCCTGAATATTCACGAATTATGTATGTTGATGATAAAAAAGATGACATTCGAAGTCAAGACAGAGGACCATCATTTTTGAAAAGAATATTTTCTAAAACTTCAAAAAATGTTTCACCACCCGCGTCAATGTCTTCTATAAAGAACAAACAAAATTTGTAACCCCTTCCCTCTAATAATAAATTTCTTCATAGTAAGCACATTAATTTTGGCGCACATAAACAGGGATGTCCAAAGCGAATCAAATAGTTGCTTTGGAATAATTTAGAGATTAATATGAATCTTTTTCTTTGCTCTTAGTTCGTTTTCAGTTTGGTATTGCATTGAGTTGACAAAAATTGTTTACTGATTACATCGAGGCTTATATTAAGTCTTCAAAAAATAGTAATTATTCATTGAATTTATCACTGAATAAGTATCTAAATATGGAATGAAAAGTACGAGTATTCCAGCTCCTGTATCTTACAGATATTGGGTAGCCAAATATTTTTGTATCAGATATAATATAGCATTCGTTACTCTATTTACCGCAGAATAACGCACTGTTATTATTGTTGTCTTACAATTGAATATCACCATGTTGATAAAATTACATGGCTTGTTTAATATGCATGCATTCATAATGTTTGGTTGTTGAATATTTTGTTTTTGATTATTATCAAAGAGGGTTTTACAAGAATATTTGGTTGTATTTTGATGCTGGTGCTTTTAATATAGCAATTCGGTAAAATATCATTTAATAATTTTTGTAAACTTTGATTATAAAGGATATGATAAGCATAATATGTGTCCGACATTGAATAACAGGCTTTTTGGTATTTTTATTTATAGACTGTAATATCTAGATTTCATTTACATACATATTAAACACTTCTTGTTTGACTGATATAGGCATTCTACAACATGGTAAGCACTTCCTATCACAGATTTCTTCGAGAAGTATTGCGTATTATTTGAAACTGAATATTGAATGTGTTATAAATTGGATTGTATTCAACAAAAGATTTGAAAATCTATATATTTACAGATGTTACAAATTTTTATACTGTAGAAAATCAGAACTAGACATTTTTCTTTAAATGAAAATATTCATAGTATTTCACAGTTTCACTTATTTTTGTCTAGTATGTAATATTGAGTGTTCAATCTGAAATTTCCCACCTGTTGTTTCCTATTATTTTTTGGGAAATATAAATATATTTTACACTTTTTAGCCTCATAAAACAAAGAGAAAGTTCATTGATAAGAAAAAGGCATTCACGTTTCAACTTGTCCACAGGTAACAAACTTGAATCATTCATATTATAGCTACCAAATCTAATAAGGAGAATAGTGTAGTATACACTATGACTCAATAAAATTTTTGATTTAAAAAATTGTTACACAGTTATAATATTGTATTCCAAATTGTTATAAAGTGAAGTTATTGTTTTTGACTTCCTATATTTTGCTCTGTGATTTAGTAATATTCTTTTGAAATTGTAAATATTTATTTGTTTTCCTGCTCTCATCCATTATATTTTTCAGGAGTCAGAAAGATCCTCTGGCTGCAGATGATGAAGCACCTCAACGTGTTCTTGTACCGCTGGATGAATCAATTTCACAGCATGAAAATATACAAGAAGTAGGCAATAGTTGAGAACTTTTAATAATACCTATAAGTTTTCTTGAATTTTTGAAGGCTTGAAATATATTGGAAACAGTGTTAACTCTAAGCGAATTATGAGTGCGAAAGTGCTTGGCAGTCGAAAAAAAAAGTGCGAAAGTGCTTTTGCCGATTTTAACAAGTTAGGTGCCCTAGCCTTTCATATAACCCATTTAAAACGACATAGATACTCGAAAAAGCGCTCCTCCGGTTAATATTATGAATTAAAGAGAAGCCTTTCCGTTAACAGAGTTCCCTTTAAGCGAATTCATGTTTAATTAAAACAAGCGAATTCATCGGCAACGAAAGGACATCTGCTAACACCTGCCGGGGACAAAACTTTCATGCAATGTATCACGGTGTCAGTTGCTTACTCGCATGAACAGCAAAGGCTTTCACATTTGTTACTCCTTCCATCTAACAGACACGAGGCAGGCTGGAAACCATATTAGTTACAGGGTGGATCGTTTGTACAAATCCCGTGCAAAATAATTTCCCCCTCCCCCCCCAAAATATAAATAGCATTCAACTAATTAGGGTTAGGTGCGCTGGAAAATCAACTTTCCGATTATCACTAAACCTAATCTGATAATTATTAATTTGTGATTTTGAACCACTTTGAAAGTCGCCACCCGCTGTTTTAAAAGATAGGTTAACCTACGTTCCCTCCGGAATATTACGCAGGATACTCCCCTGTTTTAGGAGATAGGTTGACCTACTTTCCTTTCAAACTTTTTTCTTCGAAATATTACACAAGATCACTTTGAAAATCCTCCCGTTTCGTGAGCTAGCGTGACCTAATTTATCATTTACATTCATATTATACTATTTCAGAGCTTACCCAAAGACAAGTAATTTTTAAATGTTGACATGCTTTGGTTTGCGTGCGAGTTAGTTTAAATCGGGCAGAAAACATCATATATTGGCAAAATGTTTAGGAATGCCATGTACTTTAAGTATTCATAAATAGCACTCTTTGTAATGCTGCTGACCTAGTATCAAATATTCGCATCACAACGCCACTTGCGAGGTTTCCATAAATTTCAAATACACTAATAGGAACGATGACACCAAAGAGTTTTCTTTTGCGGAGGTACACGAAATATAACGAGGGTGATTCTTGAAAAAAACATGAATATAAAAAATAAACGAATGATATGATAGTGGATCCCAAATAATTTTGAGAGTGTCTCGAAATACCAATCCATTTGATAAATAATTTTTATTCGACCACATGAACGCTGATATCCTGAAAATTAATGTTGAAAGATAAGTACGCATTCTCAGATATCGGACATCCAGTCGCGATATTCAATCGTTCATATGCACAAATCTCACATTAATAGTAATTGCTACCCAAGTTTGTAAAGTTTAGAAACCAACAAACAGAAAATAACTTATACTAAAACACAATTAAAATTTAGTCGGCAATAAATTCGTCGCCAAGACCATGCCATACAATACAAAAAAGATTTGGTCGCGAGAGTTACGTTAGATGACTGCAAAACGACGTTGTTTTTTAAGCAGAATTTAAAAAAATTTATAATTAATAAAAGGGAGTTACGACGCCCCTAACACATCGTGTGTATTAAACGTCCCTGGTAAGTACTATTATTATTGTACTTATACACCTGTTGGAGTATTTCGGACAATTTCGAATTCAAAATAAATGAAAACCCGACATATAATAAAGACGCAAAAGTAAAATGAACATTTATTGAAAAAGTTATTATTTAAAAAAGACAACATGATCGTACAATTCCGCCAAGACTTCGATGTTCGCAAGTGAGATGATAAATAAATACTTCCCTGTATTCGATCAATTAACTTTAGCGTATCGTTGTTCTGCCAACAAACAGCCGGGTGCAAAATATTTCCGTCCTGTGATATGCTCACAAATATTCTCGATATTAATATCATACCCTCGCGTATGTACTTTCTATTAACTCTTTAGTAATCCCTTCCATCCTTGGCCAAGTCATGTTTCGAATATGTGAACATTTTATTCGACCATGCATGGCGGGCGGGATGTTAAAATTGTAAACAAGAGAGAGGTAAAATCAATCGCGAATTTCGTTATAACGGCTCGTTTACGAATTGTTGCGCCTGTTATCGTCGAAAATGATTACATTTGTTGTATTTTGAGGCATTTAAGCAGTAATAATTAGGGCATGACATCATCAAAATCGTCTAGTGTACTTTTGATACAACCTTGAAATCAATACAAACATTTTATGGGCCGTAATCGGTATTTGGCAATTAAGTGAGATCTTGAAATTGCAAATTCCGTAAATAAAATTGTGAATTACTCGGTAACGAATTCAGCTTTAATGACCGTCGGGGTATTGTTTTGTTGAAAATTATTATTAATGTGAGAGCGCCAAAAACATACAGTCCATGCGATGCGACTGCAATTTATATGGCCGCAATTGGTGTGGCGCGTTTATTAATAGTGTAAAATAAATTAAACGAATATCAATTATAACCAAGCCTGTCGGCGTGTTTATTTTCTATGGGCAGGATTCGTAAAATACCATCTTAAGACAAATTTACTTACTATTATAAATCTTAATTTTCAGTTATTATCGTTATACAAATAACGTGTGGCAACTTTTTAATTTATCGTCGACCAAAAAACCGCCCCACACTCGTCCAAACGTGTGTCGAGCTTGAACGACAGGAGCAGATTCATCGACGACTTTAATTAGGGAAAATATGTATTTTATTGGTAATGCAAAATAAATGTAACAAAACGCATTTTTTTGTGATATAACTTTGTATTTTCGGAAACGGGTTGCCGTGAAAGGTAAAATTTGATCTAAATTAATCGCGAAAATGTTTTATTTTAAATGTAACAAAACACATTTTGCGATATAACCTTGTATTTTCGAAAACGGGTGTCCTGAAAAGTAAAATATGATCTAAATTAATCGCAAAAATGTTTTATTTCAAATGTAACAAAACACATTTTCGCGATATAACTTTGTATTTTCGAAAACGAGGCGTCACGAAAAGTATTAATCTAATGTTTTATCTATCGTCTAGCTAACGTCTGGTACACATCATTTTCGGGGAGAACTCTAGCCCGCGAAACGTCATTTAATTTAAAATACAGAATGTTTCACGCATTGCAAAACGGAAAATCACCAGTAAGTGGACAGGGATTCAACCCTCCGGATTCAGTATTCTATATCCCCTGTGTCAGAACTTTCTGAAGAATGGAACAAAGAACCCGTCAAACCGCCGCGGAAGAAGAGGGAGTATTTTTTGCACTAATAATTAGGGGTGACATTATCAAAATCGTCAAGAAACTGGTGACTTTGCAAATTCCATAAATAAAAGTGTGAATTGCTGGGTAACATTTTAGCTATAATTATCGCCGGGGTATTGTTTTGTTGAAAACACGTCGAAACTTGAGGGAATTCGTTACAATTAGCGCCTGACCTCTATTAGGCACTCGAGCACTCGAAAAAAAAGCACTCGAGCCCAATCTTTTTAGCATTAAGTCGCATACGTAAAATATCCTGTAAAAGAAGTGCTGTTCATTAACGTCATCTCGTCTTATGTCCACGCAGAAATGCCTTTAATGCCGAATTATTCAATCACTATTTTAAATCAACATTCAGGATTGGCACAATTTCAGATTTGCGAAGTTTCACCATAGAAATACATGAGAAAGTTAATTATCGTCTTAATAAATATCTGCATCACAGTATCGACAATAATATTACCATTCGCATAAAATTGGGACGGTAAATTTACAAATCTTGATAGGTAATATTAAAGCCAACGCAAATGTTAATTTGAGCCCTCAATGTCTTCAAAAGCTGTTGCCGATGTGAACGAACGGGTAAACCCGAAATATAAAACTTCGATGTCCACCGACTCGCAAGAATTCATATTTGTAAAAAAGAGAGGGCGGCAATATAGATTACCAAAACCTGGATATCGCCGCCAAAACGATCGGTGACAAGAACAATTAGCGATTACAACGGAATTAACCAGTAAAAAGACTTTGTTGCCGATTTTTTAATGTTTCCACCGATGTTCCAAAAATATTTGTTATTCGGTACTCGTTAAAAATATTCGATTTAAAAAAATATTGAATTTTGCCCACCCGTACTCTCAACATTGTGATTACAATAAAATGGCACTTAATGGTATTTTGTGAATTAGGTGATTTTGCAAATCTGTGACATGCTGCTAAAAGTTTCGTCTGATTTGAGAATCGTGCAGTTTGGTCACAATTCATCCAAAGTGACTATAACACGTTACTAACACTTTTATAGTCATTTTGAATTCATCGCTATCATTGATAGTCACATGACCACTCTCGTTCAAAGAAACCCACTGCTTAGTATACAACATCTGGTTTTCAAAGACGCAGAAGCGTTTTTGCGAGAGAAGCGGAATCGGTGTGCTTGTATAATAATCATATTATAAACAAGAATTTTGCAGTTAATGCAAAAGCCTTATCTCCTATGTCTGCATCTCATAGTTTAGAATTCTGGTAAATATCGTTATGATATGCAGAATTGAGTTACAAAAGTACTAGTATGTTACTTATTTGTCAACTTAATACTCGAAAATATTTGTTAACTTTGAACTTTTATTCCATTCAAAATCGGAAAAAAGTGCTATTTCTCTTCAAAATCGGAAAAAAGTCCTATTTCGCAGTCCCTAAAAAAAGTTGCGAAAGTGCTTCGCAATTTTCGCAAAAAAGTGCGCTAATAGTGAACACTGATTGGAAATGTAAAATTTTCTGATTATTAAGTATTAGAGCATGAAAGCAATATAACATAATGCTTGAATATCATATATCCAAAAAACGACTCCTTGCAGCGTACATACACATAGGGGAACTATATTTTAAAATGTGCTCATCCTTGATATGATGATTGAACTTTGATTGAATTTTTTCTTCATAGTCACCTGATGAAAGAGAAATGAGATTGTCAAAACAGAGGATTTATGGTGTTGGATTTGATGATGACTATGATTACATGCAACATCTGCGACAGCCTGAAAAACAGACTGCAATACTTGTACCTAAAAGCAATCGAGGTTAGTTGATGCCTTATTAGTTTGCCTTTTATATATGACTGTAATCATAATCCTTTTCACTAATACCACTAGTTTCATTAAAAAAGCAATTTTCTCCATAAGATTAACCAAAAAAGAAAGTATGAAATTGCAATCAATTCTTAATTAAGATATAAACTACTTTTGCTTGATCACTTGTATTTGATAAAGATAATATATATTTTACAGTAACTTTTCAAGAGCCAAATGAAATGTCACATTGTTCACACGAAGATATGACTGAGGTAATAAAAGATGGGGAGAAGTCTGCTGCTATCAAAATACCAACTGTTGTTTTTGCTTCTAAAGAAGAGGAAGATATTGGGATGCTGCATCGTGCTATTCCACCAACAGGTGCAGTGAACATAGACTGCCAAAATCAAATTATAGATGTAATTTCGTCATGCATACACTTTATTTTAGAGTCTGAAAGAGCAGATTTGTTATATATAAAACTGTTTTCAAATTTGTCACTGCCCAAAGCAATGCTATACAATTAGAATTGTATATTTTTAAATCTGTTGGGCTGACATGACGTAGACAGTAAACTAAAATATTTACAATGTAATACTAATGAACTCACTATTTCTTGCATTCCCTAGTTATTTATTTATATTTAGTCTTGTAGCAGTTATCAATTTGCTAAGAAATATGTACTGTTTTCAAACAGGTCCACTAATTGAATGGGATCCGGATGTTGTCGCAGCCATGGACGAAGATTTTGATTATGAAAATCCAGAAAATGTTATCGAGGATGATTTTATATTGCAAGCAACAGATGAGATAGATGAAAGAAATGAAAATAGGTGAGTTGATGTTAGATAAACGTCTTTAAAAACCTCATATGGACGCCAGTACTCTCATAAAATAGATTTACAGTAGTAACCTAGTAGAGTTATTTTCTGCCTGTCTTGGTATGGTATAAATCTGCTGGAAAGTAACGAATGCTTATATATATTGATTTTTCCTGCTTGTCTGTTGATGATATCTATATGCTGTTGTAGTGCTACTTATTTCAATTATTATCATTTATTTACCTATCATAACAACACAGAATTTAACAAATTATCTCAGCACCAGCTTAATAAGCATTCATCATATTATACATAATAAAACACAGAATAAGACATTTGGTAACATTTGTAGTCTGTCTGTACTTTTATAGAGTCCACAATCTTTAAATCATAGTATCATATTTTGTAGTCTTTTTTGGGAGACTATACACTCTACATGAATAGCCAAGTCCTATTTCAACGTAAAATGAGGCTTAAAATTCTGTATTAATCATAACATCTTAGATCAGATATTGGTAGTGATGAAGGAGAAGAGAATGAATATTATAGTGATGATGATATGGGATCATGTGATTCTGAAGATTATTTTGCAAACGAAGAAACAAGATCTAGATTTACACAATATTCCATGTCTTCATCTGTTCTTCCTAGAACCGAACATTTATCAATATTGGATGATCAGTTTGAGAAGGTAATTTTATAAACTGATAGCACAGCATCAACTTTTATATCACAATTGAATTCAATAGGCAAGTGGTTTGTTGCTTTGATTAAATTTGCATATAGTTTGAAGAACCTGTTAATAATAATAAAGCCAGCAAAAAAGAGTAGACAAATAAAGGCGTTAAAGTCAACTTACCGTATTTATTCAATTATAACGCGCACCTTTAAATTTTGAATGAAAATTGGTATAAAATTCTTTTTTTTATTTTGTCTCTACTAACTACTGGTAAGCACATAAGGTAACAACTCACAGCATGAACAAAAATTTATTAAAAGCACACAGTAATTCAAAACTTTTCAAAATCGTATTCAGTCTCTGATTCACCAAACAACTGTTCGATTTCTGTTTGGGTTATGTTTAAATCAGTGCAAGTCCATGCCTTCTCATAAACTTTTGTGCCCAACCATTAGATGCTTTAAAGGTTGAATCTTTGCAAATCTTTTGTGCACGGAGTCTAATATGGAGCGAAGTGACGATGTACCCACTAGATCTTTGATCAACTATCCAATCATAAAGCTCCTTCTCCAACTCTGGGTACCGGGCTTGTCTCCCTCGCCGCGCTTTCTTTGTTTTGTTCATATCTTTTAGAACAACTTTCTGCTTTCTCCAATCTCTGACATTTGTCTCTGGTACATTGAATTCTCTAGAAGCTTTTCTATTTCCATGAGTTTTCGCATAATCAACAATCTCCAGTTTGAATGCAGCCCTATATGCAGAACGTTTTTGTCTTGCCAATTGCCATAATAGATAATGGGTAATATATAATGGGTATCTACAGTACAGTACGATAATGGCAAATAAATATTCTCAACGCAGCGGGAATGTCAAACGCATGCTGAGCTGTCGCATGTGCGTGGGCTTGCACGAAATCGAACGCTTGCACGAATGTCAAACGCACGCTGAGCTGTCGCATGTGCGTGTGCTTGCACGAAATCGTCCTGCATTGGAATGTGCATGCGCGAGCGCACGCACGTTTCAGATGTTTAAAACCACATTTTCAATACCGCATTTCTCAGACCTCGTGTATAACGCGCAGCATTGATTTTTGCCTAAAATTCAGTTCAAAATTTTGCGCGTTATAATCGAATAAATACGGTACTTTGAATAAATGTAGGCAATGGCGAATGAACTTGTGCTCGAGCCTACCAGTCATATAGTTTGAAGACTTCATAATTTAATGTTAATGAAGTCAAATTTTCATTTTAGCACAATGTGTTCTTTATTAAATAAAGTACTTTAAATGTTTTGTGAGTTTGAAGAGATTGAGAACCTTTTTTTTTGTCGTAAGTTCTTCGAAGTTTCTTAATAAATTTCAACAAGTCTATCTGAATCTATCTAATCTAGTTACCCAGACGGTCAAAGTTTACGGCCATTATTAATTTTTTACCTGCTACATAGTAAGAACTTAAACGTAAGAATTTTTTTAAAGTTTTATGAAACATATGATGATGACAAAATTGGAGATCTCGGTCAAGTTGAAATTGATGGAGCAGTTCCTGTTGATAATATAGCTCAAGAAGATGCAATTAATATGTTACTTGGAATAAAAAATAAATCTCCGAATTCCAACATGAATCTGAGGTAATGAGCAACTAGCGACTGGTTTTTATCCTTTATTTGATTACATAAAATTAAAAAATGTGAGCAGAAGTACGGTAGTCTAAATCTTCTGTGTTGGAGCATTAACAGGTTATAAGTGAGTATGTTTTAGCTTTAATTAAATCATCATCCTAAATCATACTCTCGTTAGCTTTCTGCCAACTTTCTAAACATTTTTTCCATTTCTAATGCACTGTGTTCGATTCCACAATTTTAAGCATAAAGTAGTGTCTTTTGTGTAAAAGCAATTCTTTAATAATAAGATATTTGTTGAATTGTAATAATTTCATTTTTCTTTTAGGTTGAAAACAGTTCCTGAACTAGTTGAGGCAAAAGACCAGGTTGAACAAGTTGAGTCATCTGAAGAATCCTCTGATGACGATATGATTGAATTAACTAAAGAAGTTCCCAAAGAAAATTGGGATTGTGAATCAATATTGAGTATGTACACTTCTTTATTTCTGCAATTTTATAAAATGTATGCCATGTATGAAATATACAAAGGATCAGTGTTACTGGCCTATGTCATACAGCCTGTGTTATGTTAATATTTTTCTCCATTATTCATACCAAAGACTTAATATGAGGAAGAATGTATTTTGTAGAAGTTGTGATTTTTGTATCGTTACTATACATACTATACTACTTCACCATTTCTGTGAATGATAAAGAATTCACAAGATATTTCAACAGAGCGATTAATCTGTAATGACAAATTAAGTTTCGCAAATATTTAGCTTTCTTACCTTGACTTTGTTTAGTTTTGACACCTGTAATTATTCTCTATAGGTACATATTCTAATATCTACAATCATCCAAAGGTAATTCAAGATCCACCTAAAGTAAGTTACATTATATTTTATGTAGACCAATTCTGTTTCAAGTGAAATAGTAAATTCTGCTTCATTTCTTTTGGTCTAAGTGAAATATTTTTCGTAACAAAAGTATATTATTTTAGCCTATAAGGTTGTCAAAGAAGACTGGAATTCCCTTGGACACACTGCCAACAAGAGGAGTGACTGCAAAGCAGGTAGATATTCAATGGTTGGCTATTTAAAACTCATAAAGCAAGGACCGGGCACTCATTTAAATAAAGTGAAAACCTAAATAGTTGAGGATGGGAGCTGCAAGGATTAAATAAGTTGCCAACTTGTAACTGATGTGTTTTACCCTATTATTATTGCAATGCTTCTTAGTTTTCTTCTTCTGAGCGTTGCAAAGTTGTCATTTAAATGGTGACAAGCAAGAAAAAATATTGTATTGGTTTTGAATCGACTTTTTCTCAAACATTCATGATTTGTAGGCCCCGTCCAAAGACTCAACAATTCTGGCCACCTACTCTTCAAGAATAATCTTTAGTTTTGCTTATAACATGTGTCCATCAGTTATTTTATGTTCCAATGTTAATAATAATAAAGCCAGCAAACGAAAGTAAAAGAATAAAGGCATTACAGTCAATTTGCTTTGAATAAATTTAGTCAATAGCGAATGGTACTTAGTGAACCTTTGCTTGTGACTACCAGCGAGCCATACCCTCCTTGGCTGGCCAAGATTTGAGAAACCCTGATGTAAACTTTCGTATATTATTCATATTTCATACTCTGAAATACTTATCTGAGCTGTATTTTTACCCCTACTGCAGGGAACATGTTGAACAGTAAAAACGCTTCTCTTTGACAGGAAAGTTTGCTGTAAAGTGAGCTCTCATTGCTCATGGAAAATAACGAGTTCTTTTAATCCAATTGAACTAAATTCTCAAATTGCAATTTTAGACAAGATAGAACAGTAGCTTTTATTCAAATTTTTCAGCTTCGGATGCTTGACCTTGAAAATGAAATGAATGATAAACAGTTCTGCAGAAATCAAACGATATCAGAATCTAGTAATGTAACATCTGTTGCATCAAATGTAAGAAGGAAAGGAGAAACTAAAGATGAGAAGTCAGCTAGGAAACATGTCATCAAAGAGATGCGTCGAGTGAGTTGTAATCCTTAATTCAATAGTTTTTGATGATGCTAATTCATATATACGGGCACAAGTACAAGAAAAGTTCCATCCCAACTCGGAGCCACCTATTGCTTGTCCTAAATTATTACTTAATAGTAATATCCGGCACTTGCTTCTTACTGATTAGTACATGAAAAACTAGATATTTGTATGAATGTATTTTGCAGTTTAAAAGAAAATATCAAAAAATAACACATCAATAGGTTAGATAATTTTTCATACAATTTGCTATGACATGTATAGTATATTTTTGATGACTAAAAAACCCACTCTTTGAGCGACTGGTCAATCCATAATTTGTATTTTCAGGAAAGAAGAATGGAAAAGAAAGCAACCAAAGTCGCATTTCGACATGAAAAAGACAGACAATGGAAAGAACAGATAAATATACAGAAAAATCTAAAAGGAATGAAAATATCTTGAAACTAATCTGTGCAATGAAATGTAACTTGATTCATTTGGATTTAATGGTGTAATTGTGTGGGATTTTCTGTATTTGATAGTTGAGGAGTGGGAGAAGTGCCCTTGTCTTCAACAAACTCAGAGGCAGCGTGACATTGAGCGTTATACAGAAAACACGAGGTTACATTGCCTTATTAGGAAACTTGTTTTTATCATAAAAATTAGTAGTTTAACACCGATGGTATGGGTTGTATTTGTCGAGGGGAGTAATTGTCTAAATAAGAGTAAGAGAGCAAAAGGTGGAGCTGAGTAAAAGAGACTCGATAAGATACTGTACAAATTTTCCTAGTTTACTTCCATGCTTCGTCCTATTTTTGAGTTATTGATTGAGAAATTTCAATCACCGTCACTTATAATTCATTTGGAAGAAGAACTAGAACACCTTCTTTATATTGAAAATTTTTCAGACGGAATTTTTTAATCGCTTTTAAGAAATTCGAATTTACTAAACTATGAATATTTAAAGAAAAAATATAAATGTTTATTGAATGATGGAATATCGAAATGGGATTTTTAAAAAGACTTTTACACTCCTTCATAGTCAGTCTACAGTAAATATATGATTAATCAATGTACACACTTTAGTTATAGCTATGTTCAGTAAACGAGCCCCAGTTTGCCGTTTACCCCCTCTGAACGGACTCCACCAATCCCACATTTTTTCTAACAGTGTTTCAAGGTACATTACCAGTTTACACCACCCACTTATGAATATACATTCACTGATACATACCAGCCACGGGTAAATCACAAAAATTGACATATGGAATGAATATTTTCAATATTAAACAATCCAACCGTCCAATTTCTTACCATCATTTAATAAAAACTATTTTTTATTTGACGTCCGCCGACTTCTTCTGCTGAAAAAATGCTAACGAATCCATTCATCCTGTGAGCCAGGACTTTCGTCTCTGTTGCAAATTAAAAGCAAGCAGAGAAATAGGATTGATGTGGTGGGCATTGGCGTATCTACGTGAAATGGCGCCCATGGCAAAGTTTAAAAATGCGCCCCCTGATAGTTGTTTGGCAATTTATGACTATTATTGAATTGAGATACTTGTACGTTATTATTTGAGTAAAAATACGAGTTTCATTTATTCCCAATTTGAAATTATTTTAATATAACCTTCTATGAATAATACTTTTCGCCGTTTTTGCGCCCCTGTTCAAACGGCGTCCATGGCACGAGCCATGGCTGCCACACCCTAGATACGCCACTGGTGGTGGGTGATTTGCGTTGTACATCGTCGCGTTTTCGATAAATGATAAAGCATGTCCCAGAATGAATTCATTCCAACTTATTGGACACGTTTAGTGGCCATAACGATCGTTTCAAAATTTTGTTGTTATTGTTATTTTCTTTCGTCATTATCATTAAAAAATCGCTTTCCTCTTCGAATACTGGACCAATTGCTTTGGAATTTTCATTTCGCCAGAAGGCTATTACTTTCATTTATTCCTGAATTTTCTATGAATCTTATGAGATCTAATATTTCATCCAAAATTGCGCTGTATTAGTTTTTAATTATGGGAACACGGTTTTTAATCCGCCAAGCGTGACGGCTGACTGTGAAAATTCTTGCGACTGAAAACCCGAAACTTTTTGAGGGTACGGCACCGGTAACGTCAAAGGTAAACCCTGCTTCGCTCTAGTCCACGTGTCCATATATTTGAGCGTTGCTCTCTTGTCTTAAGTATAGTGGCCTAACTATTTTTCTTTAACAGGTCATTACAAAACACTTGAATTTTCATAATCAGTTGGTAATATACTATAAAAGAGGGTTATAGGATCTCTCCACTTTTCGTTTCAGAACATATCTTGAATCAATAATCTTTATGTACTAACTAATAACCAAATTTTTCATCGATCTGAGTCATACATTTTCCTTTGGCAATAGTTCAAAATGATGATATTTCAGCGATTTAGTGAATGCAACTCATGTAGAATACTGTACTAGCATGTTTAATGATAATCTACTTGAAATCTGAATTGGGATAGTCAGTCGGGAATTTACTATCAATAAACAAATTTAAGCAGCGAGTTTCTGATAATGCTGCCCCTAATCCCTAACTTGAAAATATATTGAGGTCAAACAGAATACAGATGTCGTTATACATAAAAATAAATAAATTGAAGTTAGAGTAAAATGTTTGTAATAATCATTAAACTAAACAGCACGTATACAATTGAACATGTGTATTAACAAAAAGCAAGTCACTTATTTCTATGTTAAATCGCCACTTAGCTGTTAACAAATGTGTGAACGACAGCCTCTTCCACCTCGCTCGTCAGGATTTTTTTTTTTCGAAGCTAATCGAAGATTAATGGACAGGCGCTAATTTGACATCGAATACCTCGAATATGTTTTATCTGTTTCAACTTGGAGATCTTTAACATTTTTTAGAAAATCTCTGTTTCCACTTCGGAAACGTAGCAGTAAACGATTTGCCAGCCGAACAGACAGATTTTCTGGCATGGTTGTAAACATGACCTCGTTTTCCCGTGCAATTTGTTAGTTTTTGTTTATGTTTCGGAAATTTCAGTACGAATGAAATATAACTTAAATATTCTGTCTTCTTATATTTAATTACAGTAATCAAAAGTTAACTAACAGTTGAGGTTGCGTGAAACTTAACTACCTTTCCTTGCTCTATATGCCTTTGCGCAGGTGGATCCGTATGCTTATTACGCAAGGATGCTGTAGCAAGAGTGTAAATGGCTATTCTATTCAATTCAAGAGTCTTGCTGCACACGAACACAAATATATTTCTGTAACGTTCCAATAGGTAAATTGGAGACATTTAGGAGATATCCCTGTTGCTGCGAAGTGCTTTAGGTTCCGCTTGTGGTATTGTAGTCTGGTTTCTTTCAGTGTAATTTTCTTCAAATTGTTGAGGTCCTTTTTGTGATGTTTGTAGATTCGACGAAATGTTACAGAAATATATTTATGTTCATGTTGTGCATCAAGACTCTTGAATTGAATAGAATAATCAAAGTTAGTTTAGAGTGAGAGAGAGATATTTATTTCCACAAAACAATGTTGAAAAAGGATCATAGTACAGATTTTCATGAAAATACAGTGCAGTGAATATTTAAACATTCAATCGTGATGGTCAGTATGCAAGACCTTCACAGGTCATTGAGGCTCCCGACCATTTTATTTACGCTGTGATCAAACTGTCAGCATGGATTATCACAATATGAAATTATAAAATAAAGACAGAAAATGAGTTGGCTGATAAAAAATTTGTTTTCTACAATTCAACACTTTACATCTGATTTATTGTATAGTTCAGAGGACATGTGTGAAATTGTATATACATTATACTACACTTTGATCAAGTACAATACTGATCCCATCCACAGAACCTGGTTCCGTATCAATACAGTCATCAATAAATAGCTGTGAAGAAATAGCTGTGTATTTTTTAATAACAGGGTTGCCTATTTCGAATTGAAATGATTGTTTGATACATATATATTAACCAGTTTAAGGCGTCAACTAGCGGAACCACCCCTAAAATGAGCACCAAAAATGTTGCAATTGAAAAATCTTGGTAGAGACGGTCGGGGAAACATCCATTGTTGACTCATCATTACCACAGTAAGTCGCACAATACTAAACACATAATGTCAGCTTTTGATTCATAAAACTAACAAAAAAATGTGTTTTATGTGTAATAAAGCTCAACATATTGGTTCTGCTGCCCCCTACAACGTGCCCCTCTCGCCCCCCATCTATCCTTTCCAACAAGCTATGAGTGACATTTCGGTATCTGAAGGGAGATATGGATATGAAAAGTTACCGCGGTGGTATGTAGATGCAATTGTCGCATTCAAATGTAATGGAACCATATATATAACCATCAAAATCTCAGACCCGAACAAATCTTTTTGAAATCTCTCTTTCAGATCAACAATAACCAATACCAGATCAGACATTAAGAAGGCATAAGTAATAATTGTATAGGCATAGTTCTAATGTAAATTCTGCAAAGTTTTTAGCGCAACCACAATGCTTTAGAGCAGACAACTCTGGAATTCTTAAAAATTTAGAGTTAGACATAAGGGAGGCATAGTGTCGCAATCTCACACCGCAGAGCACCACAACGAATCAGAAGGCCTTTACATGTTTAACCTTTAGATCTAAACTCGGGGAAACGTTTTGAAGCCCTTGTCTTCAAGGAGTATCCGTAAACAAGCCACTGGATTTGATAGTAAAGATGTAATACAAGCGATTGTCAAGAATAAGATAATAATAATATTGATGAAATTCAAAGTACTTTAAATAATATCAATAGATAATATCAACTTATATCTTTTTTCACAATATCATCGGTAGACTTAGCAATGTTTTAGTTGCTTGCATTAATAAAATCCTAGATATATGGAGAAGTATTATATATCCTTTGAAGTATGATAATAAAAAGGGTGCCGGCTAGAACTAGAAGCTGTTTGTATTTTCAAAAATTACCCGATATCGTGAGTAATTCACGACAAAACACTTGATGATGTGTGTATGTTTATTGTTCTTAATCGTTGGCGTTATATGGACGCTTCATCACATCCGCAGACTGACTAGTTTTCCGTGACTCATCATTATAGAAGCTATATCACTTTCACCGCATGCCTGAAATGTATACATACCCATTCGCTATAGGACTATCATTACACATCCAGTACTATTATATGTTAAACATAGATGCTATTAGTTATACAAAAAGCATTATTATAGTATGTATTTCCACAATATGGAAATTTTTCTCTTGATATTCATGATATTTCTATACACATCTCGTGAGATCCAAGGTGGAAATATCGAGACAAGAATCCACCAAATCCTTGAGCCATCCGCAACCGTTGATGTGAAATTCGGCATAAGTATGCAGTCAGATCAGTGAGTAACTTACTTGCGTTCTTTTTTGAAGCTATGCCATGATAATTTATACTTAACCGGGATTTAGCGAGAATGGTTCCTTCTTAACGATTGGAATTTGTTTTCGCTTATTTCGTCCTACCGGATGCGCTTAGTTTGGAACTTTGTTTTATAATTCATGTCATCTTTATTATGCTGTGTATAATTTAATAAATTTAATTGCTGAACTCATACCTTAAATTTATTTATGTCTATCACAGAACCAGAAAAGTTTTATTTGTCGGGGGAGCTGGAGGAGTCTTTTCGTGTCCCTTTTCTTATAACTCAGTGAACAATGAAACAGTGATATGCACATCAGCTACGGCTGTTGGTATGTATTGAATATAAAGTATTCCTATTGTTAATTAGTGCTAAGATTGTCTATTTGCGGTAAGTACTTTCAAAAAGCTCATTTCACATGTTGGATGCAAATGAATTCCGAGATGTGTAAATCCTAAATATTTTTACAAATAAATAAATGCTGATTTCATCTTTAAAATATATGCGTTACCCCAGTGCAATCCCTGGTTAAAATATCACCAACCAAGATTACATCACTATCTTCTCATTACTATCTTTTTTTCGTAAACCAATTCTAGCGCACCAAGTCCAAGATGTTTAATCAATAATCCAATTTAATTCGATATATAACTCGTGTGTGATTAATTTTAAATTGGTGTTGAAGGAACTAAACTCATCCGACAATTCTATTCTTCATAATAGTTTACTATTCCCAGGCGATCTTGCTGCAAAGATTGGATATGAAATGGCAAGTTTTTCACACGGCGCAGATGACTATCTGTTGGTAAGTGTGAAATTTCATCATATAATTGATTCTAAATTTCGTGAGGAGAATCTAGATTGGAAGATAGGAGATAATTGGTCGTTGGATTTTTTTTCCCAACACGGAAAAAGTACATTGTGTGTGATGATATTCATCATATCCAAGATTATATTTTTCACTAGAAGGCTGTTACTTTTATTCATGTCTCTCTGGGACTTGCGCACCGTGCCGTGGTTCCGGGAATGATTCTCAGCGATCTCATGGTCAGACTACGATACTATAAAATATATGATGATAACTGGTTCTCGTGTCCATATATTCGAGCGTAGTTCTTTTGGTAGCCACTTGTCAAACAACGGCGCATCAATTTTAGATTTGCGGCAATCAGCACTACTTTTCTTGTCCCGATCAACAAATAATTCAGAGAATGACTGGACAATGCCATACCTATTCCATCAGTGACGAAGTACAAACAGTGATACCATCGCCGTGTCCACGGAGTAAGTCTTGAATATAAATACACAATATCTAGAAATACATGTGTGCATATTATCCGGTGGCGCTCAAATCATTTCTTCAAAGTAAAAATTCAATTTATGCACAAAAGTACTGTGCTACAAAGTATACAACAAATGAAGCTACTTTTGTATAAAATTTGTTTGTTCAGGATGTCCACAGGGACTAGTGGCCGATCTTGTATTTGTTGTCGATGCATCGGGAAGCGTGGGCTCGACAGATTTCAGGAAGGGTCTTATTTGGATCATCACTATCTTAGAGATGTTCAGGTATACAGTTGTCACAATTTTTGTTGGGTGTTTTTTTCAAGTACTCAAGAATATTTCTATAATGTTCAACTAAATTGACGGTATTCAGTGGTATACTATACACGATATTAATGTGTTTCTGAGTTATTTAATTAACTCATGGATATTTTTCTCTCCTAATTAGCCGCAAAGTTGACGAAACTGTGTAAATGAACTCATGATGCATTGACAAACATTTAGGTATAGCATAATATGTTATGTCGTTATGATATAACAAATATTACTTGTTGTGATATAATGTATAAATAGTATCATAATAACGGGCCTCATCGATGATCCATTCATTGCTAATTCATCTATTTCAATTGTTTATATAATATACAAAATACTGTGGTGATTCATGTTTTCTTTTTCCTACTGCACAACAATCTTGAAGGTGGTATTTAATCATTTTCTATTTTTATTGGTCTATGATATTATATTATAAATATTTATTATTCTAAACATGGTATATTATTATTAGTTACGACATTGATCAGAAAAATCTACACGTCGGGTATGTCATATTCAACGGACTCCCTTATAGGATTGCAGAACCAACACAGAAAAGCTTTCATGAGCTCAAAGGTATTATAATTAAGTGAAAAACGCACAAAAACTACACGACACAGATAAATGCCGTTATGTAGTGATGATATTAATGAAGCATTTGTGAATGACTATTTATTTTATAATTCTCAAAGGGATTAAATACCACTGATTGTGTTTATTATTATTATATAAACGGATAATGATGAATATATATATAATGAATTCGACTTTTCTAGATGAGATATTGTCAGTACCATACAATGGCGGAGGTACCCGTACAGATAGAGCAATCGAAGCTTCTAAGGATGTACTCACAAATTCAAGAAATAAAGTCTCTAAAATAATGATAACTGTCACAGATGGGAAATCAAACGACCAAGAGTTAACAGAGTCTGCCGCGCTTGACGCCCGGTATGACACTTTTAATTCTTTTTTTTCTATTGGCGACAACTGTGAGAATCTAGCCCTACTACAATCTAGCCAACAACTATTGTAAGGATACGCTTGTATGAAAAAGTCTGATCTTGTGTAGTCGTTAGAAACGTTACTGGATTACATTTGTGATAGTGTACAGCAAGACTCTTGAATCACATAGGGAGTCATCTTTATTCTTGCTACATCATCCTTGCATGGTGCGCATACGGGTCAACTTGCTCAAAAGCATAGGGCAAGAAATGTAGTTTAGCCTCACGTTACTGCGACTGATATAGTTACAATTCATCATATTGTTGTTTTGCTTTTACATTTTTATCGCATTGTGCAATTGCAGAAATGAGGGAATCGTAATGATCTCAGTCGGTGTAGGTAGCGAAGTATCTACTGATGAACTACGTATCATTGCCACTGGTGATATAGACAATAGCACACGAGTTATGACTGTAACCAATTATGACAATCTTGCTCAGATCATCGACGAATTAAGTCAAGTTATAAAAGAAACTGCTGCGACCGGACTTGAGGGTAAAAATCTCATCTTGTTTCGGATACCACAAAAAAAGGATGTATTAACATTAAAAAGCGTCTGATGTTATTGTTTTAGGTGCAGAGAGCAATTCAACTACAGAACTAACGAATTGTCAGTTTGGATCATCCATTACAGCGGGGTCGGTGAGAAATTGTTTTGTAAAAATTCGCTTTCTTGTTGTCAGTGTTAAAACGAACGTTTAAAAATACAGCAAGGATTTTATATTGGAGCACCTGGTTCATATGACCGAGTGGGAACAGTTGTGGAATTTGGAAATATTAATTTGTTCCCTCGTAGTACATCAAGTGATCATTTGAATGACACAGAGTTAGCTTCCATGCTCAAAACGTCACGAAGCTCAATAAAAGATATGTATTTGGGTAAGTCGTGGGTGAAATGCAAAAACTGTCGTGAACGAGTTAATCTGTCGTTAGATGATTGTTCAAAAAAGAACGCTATACGTAAGAAGGCTTAAGATTGAAAGGTGTGGTAGAAACAAAAAAATACCAAATTTGTTCAAAACGTATTGTTTTCTAGGGTATTCGGTTACTTCTGGAACATTCAGAGGCGATGATAAAAAATGGATAATAACAGGGGCACCTCGATATTTATCTCGAGGACTGGTAAGTGTTGAATTAGTACTGAATTTTGAGTTATCTTTGCTCAGAATGATATTTGACAAAATGGAAAATAATACAGAAAATATACGGAATAAACCAATTTTATTACTTTGTAATTTTGTTCTTGAATGGCCCGAAGGCGGTTCGCACTTTACTTGACTTTTCATTATATTGCTCTCCTTCTGATATTGCAGATTTTGATATATCAAGAAGATGACAAAAATTCATACACTGTCTTACGTCCATCAGATCTTTCTGGAAAGTGGCAACTCGGAAGCTATTACGGACACAGTGTATTGGCGATGGATATAAACGCCGACGGATATGATGATCTTATTGTATCAGCTCCGCTTTATTCAAAGGAAGCTGGATACGATGAAGGGCTTATATTTGTCTATATGAACGATAGATCGACTCTGTTTTCCCAAGACTGGGTTAGTGGATTTATTATTGCAGTGTAACCTCCAATTTTATCATTCGCATAACATTCGGAGAATTTTTTTGAATCAAATAAAAACAGAAGAGACAATTCTTATATTCAACAAAGACATTAAAATCCAAATACGATTCGCAATCTATTCCAACATAACGGTACAATGTTCGAATTTATTTTTCAAAAATATTCTTTCGTCGCAGACGAGTCCGGGGTTTTCACCACTACTATTAGATGGAAGTGGGGTGTCTGGTTCCAGGTTCGGAATGTCCGTAGTTAATGCCGGTGACATTGATCAGAATGGTTATGATGACGTCATCATTGGCGCGCCTTTTGAAAAAAGTTCTCTGTCTGACGATGGTAGTGGTGCAGTGTATATATATTTTGCATCGAAGGATGGATTACAGCCTAGTATTGTGCAGGTAGATATGTGTTCGGTTATTAAATATGTTAAGTTTTAGTAAAAGATGAGTTAGCATGAAGGGGAGTGAAAATCGATGTACCATAAGAATAGATTCCATGAGAAATTAATAGTTTTGAATAAAATCAATTAGACCAAGTATATATAAGTAATGTGAGTTTTCAAAAGCAGATCTAAGAAGTCGGCCTTAAATTGAAATAACCTATTTCAACCTACTCCATAATATATCTAAATCCTTTGACACGTTTGTCGTCAAAACAAATATATTTGATTATAGAAAATATTGGGAAAATCGATTGAAGCTGGTGGACGATATTTCATCGGTTTTGGAATGACAATTCACGGTTCCGTAGATTTTGATAACAATGGCTATCATGATATCGCAGTTGGAGCGCCATCTAGTGAAAAAGTCATTTTATTGCGTTCAAGAAAAATTCTAGAAGTATCTCTGACTGTCACCGTGTTTCCAACTACCATCAACATAATAAATTGTGCTAGAAATTTGGACGCAGCTTGTTCCACTGTACGAGCTTGCATATCAGCGCGATACAAAAAAGATCCTATGTTTGGAGATTTGTTTGGTAAGTAGGTGTATATAGGTATTTATATCATAGCTGCAATTAGTTTTATTCTTTTTATATATATTTATAATAACGAAATATAATAAAAAACCAGAGAGTCAAATTTATTCGACGCAACGTTGACACTTTTAGTCATTTCTTGTCTATAGTAAGCTATTTTAGATGGTTATTCAGCAGAATTATAAGAAACTGTGTTCAGTACTTATGTGCTGAAGTTCATTGACGCTACTTTCAAACTGTTCCCAACATTGCTTTTTATTTTTTCTAACGTAAACTTGAGTGCAAAACTTGTTTTTAATCAATCTCCGCCATCTCTGTGGGTTGCTTTACATAATGTGGAGACAAACATAAACACGAGGTGTGTGCGTGTGTATGGGAAAAGTTATATATATATATATATACGTATGATATAGAGAGCATAGACAAATGATTTAATATTCCAGTTATTTTAATTCTTTATATACAACGATTAATATACTTTTTAGTTTATACATTTTTGATTTCAATCACAATTTTGTGCTTTATGATATTTTAGATATGGCGATGAACGTTACTCTTGATTCTCTCGTTGCGGACAACGTTCATAAACGGTTTTATTTCGTTGAGTCAAAATCAAGTGTAATAAACGTGGATAATATAAATGTTAGAAGTTTTTGGACTTGCCGACAATACACTATGCAGATCAACGTTAGTTTTATTTTACGAAGATTTTCGGTGTTTGTTTAAATAAATACTAAATCCTATACTTTCCAGGCATTCTATTCATTTTTGACTTATGCGCTAATGATTATGCCCGCACTGGCTATATATATATATATCTTTTGATTTCTTTCGATTTATGGCTCGACTAGGTCATTTAGGGTTGTAGGCAGGAGACAAGATCGATGTTTTTTTTATTTAATTTTTGCTGGTTTTTTTAGAGTCAAACCTAAACTCATGTTATCACCGTTTCAAATTTTTCCACCTTTTTCAGAAATTATTTTTTAATAATTTTATAAAAATACTGCACGAATCCACTACTTTATGTAATTGAAGATAATTTTGAAACAAAAAAACTATTGTTATTCAGCCTGATAATCTCGGAAAAGTAAATGGGGGAGGATTAGAAGTTACTCCTCAAGTTCGACTACAAGTTGATTTATCGCAAATCCAGAAGAATCAAATAATGTCGGGAGTGTTAGGATCACTTGATGAAACTTCTAAAACAACAGACTGGAGTTTCGTAAAAGGATGTAGCGGATTGAACGGTCGATGTGAACATGACTTAGAATTAACAGCCACTTTCTCGTACGTTTGTTATTTGTATTCATATTAGAATAAGCCGATATGGTAAGTACACGATTATCAACAAATCCAAGGCATTTCTAACACGACTTTATTGTGTCAAATAATACAATATTTGGTAATCCTGAAGTATGTGCACCAAGATGTCGCATAACTTGAACCCTAACCTGGTACACAACCTGAGTTCAGGTTGTGCGTCATCTTGGTGCGCATACTTCAGGAGGTCCGAATATTGACTAACACGTTATCGGTTTGGCAAGTTGATAGCTTGATGAGAATAATATTTGCAGTATTAGGGTCGGATGTAGACGATAAGAGGCCGCTAAGGTATGTCATTTCTGAGGCCTCTCTTTAACGCCACATTTGACGCCATAAAACTTCATTGAGCCATTGGCATTAGGCTTTCTTAATAGAATTTCCGGTGTTGTTCGTTGAAATATTATGGTACATTTTGAATTGTGTAAATACAAAACTTAATCACCTAAGTGGATTGGATGGTATAGTAAAATTATTTAAAAACATGATAGTTCGAGACTGCATGACGATGCTGCTCGGCTTCAGACTACCTTGCTTTAGGGTAAATACGGCACTGATTCTCAGATTCCAAAGTAACGATGATGACAACATGGCAGAATTTATTTTATGATATAGCGAAAAGACACCAGCGGATCCAATAATTCTTTCTGGTGAAAGTAAAGTAATGCATGTTAACTGTACGATCAAAAACAATGGCGAGGATCATGCGTATTTTTTGAAAGTCAACATTTCATCAGGGTACTTGACTGTGCATCAGGTAATAACTGCCACCCTAATCTTCGTATATACTTTATACAAAATGGGAAACCACATGCTATGTACTCGAACATAACTCTACACATTTTCCTACTATTATAAGCAATAATCTTTCAGAAATTAGCATTTTATTTGAGCTGTTTGGTTTATTTAATGCTTCACTCGAACTCATCAATTTGTGTTTACATGATTAAACGTTAAGCTCAGGTGTATCAACAACTACAATACAATCTTAAATCGACTTATCAATCGTAGAATAAAAATGGTAGTTTCATTGTCTTTCATTGTTATACCTTTATTCACATGGTTTCAAAGTCTGATTATATGTTGACCGGGTATACAGATATTAAAAATGTGTTTCAAACTACAAGGATATGAGTCGTTTTGTTATTATATTGTTGTAAAAAAATCGCTTTTCTGTTCAACTACTGAACCAATTGCTCCGAAATTTGCAGTGGTTGAAGCTTGTTGTTGTCGCTAGATGGATATCTTTTATTTAGTTATTTTTGTATTTCTCAGGTGACTGGATCTTGCGTTTCTTTGTCAGAGGCAGAGAGTGATCCGTATGCTGGATCTGCAGTTATAAAATACCAATCGACTGTATCGGTATTTAAAGATATGATGCTCTCGGGAGATTCCGTAAGATGTTCCTTTTATTTCTCACTTGTATACAACTTATAATATGCGTAAACTTGAAGCAATTTCTGGGATGTTCGATTCTCAAAAAAAAATTTGAATCAATCAATAAAAATAGCAAAATACCAAAAAAAAAAACCCTCCTTGTGTCAAAACATAGCATTCTTTCGTTATATCAGTAGTACACTAGGCTTGCACGTAATTTACGGATTTACAGAATTACGTAATTATTTGGAGTTACGGAAGGAAAGTTACGAATTACGTAAAGTCGTAATTATTGCATTGAAACGAGCTTTCTTCAAAGCAGTCAATTTCGTCGATTGCGAAAAATGAAAGCTCAACAAGTAGAAGAAGTTAGAGTTCCAGTATTCGCAGCCGTTTTTCTCACTTCTCTCTCTCTTGTTAGGTAGGTGAAGGAAGTCAGGACGCGTTGCCATTTACTAACCTATTATCAACTTCTCTGGCATGGCCAATGTAAATTATTAACGTAGTTAAGGGGGAAGAATTGAGTAGGGCCGTTTGACGCCAACACACCTGGTTTTAACTTCTCCCGTAACTTAACCGTAGATAAGGGATAAAATTGCGTTGAGACCGATTGACGCCAACACACCTGGTTTCAACTTCTCTCGCATCTTATCTAGCATGGCCATGGCCAATGTACATAATAACCGTAGATAGGGGGAAGAATTGTGTTAAGACCGATGGACGCTAACACGCACGGTTTCAACTTCTTCGGGTGAAATGACTAATGAACGCAGGAGATCAATCTTTCAAACATGGTCTATCAAACATTTGTATTCATTTTACTTTTATTTATTATTTACTTGTTCCAGTTTTCCGTTACTTATGGTATATATGTTCCGTTTCTATTTTATAGTCACGCGTTTAAATAGTGGGAATTCCCCACCAAGTGTGGATTAGCAATGCCTAACCATTCTTTATTGTTAATATCAACACTTGATATATGAACATGGAATATCATACTGTTTTTGGCTGTTTTATTTCAGACTTGGGGTATAAACAGGAAAATATCCATAACCTTTCAACACGACGATCTTGTGAAATTTAACGAAGAGCTTTCGCGACGAATTGGAACCAAATAAGCGAAAAGAGCGATTGATCACTCGCGCCAATACCTCGCCGTGATAATTAATGTCGCGCTTATCAAATAGCAATATGACGACAAAAGAGAGATTGCGTAATGATAATGAACCAACGCAACTTCGTCTTCTCGGCATCGGTAAAGCGATTGAGACGGCAGAGAAACAGCAAAACGACGGATTCCTCGCGGACCGCTAAAAATTTAACTGCTATCATATATAATCAAATATGAGCCAGTGTGTTCATTCTGTGCGAGATCTATTTTCCATTACAAAATCTTGATGTTCTGTTAACGGTTTTATCGTTATATATCAGTCCTGACTTGGCCTTGCTCATGATGTTTTTCACAATTCCTCTCAATATTTCGGCCATATATGATTAACTGTCTTACCAAATGCGGCAACTTATTTTGGTTTATCGTCGACTTGAATACCACCGGCACTCGACCAAACTTGTGTCAATCTTGGCCGATAGGATCGCCGACTTGAGTTAGCAAATAAATGTCGTGAGTGTAAAATAAATGTCACAAAATGAATTGTTTTGCGATATAACTTTGTATTTTCGGAGAAGGCATATCATATAAGTTCCATATTTAAATTATACTCAAATAAATAATATTTGATCTAAATTTATCGCAAATAATGTTATAAACATTCAGTCCGCGAAATGATTAAATGTGAAATGTAGCATGGTAATCGGAATATCGTCAATAAGTCGACATCAATAATTATTATTATAAAATGCTAACAAGGCAGTAATGTCGGATAATGCAGAAGACGCTGCAAAAACAAGTCTTCGTAGCGAGGAAATCGCAAGTATAATCAAACGAGAGAATACGCTCCTCGTTGATTAATAAATTAGAAACCCGTAATTTTTATTCAGTACTAAGGTGGTTTTAAAAAACTATCGTTTTCATAAATATCCGTATACCAGTGTCGGTAATGATAAAATAAAATTGATCGCATAAAAATGGGACGGTTAATTTGCGAAGGTGATAAAGGAAAACCAAAGCTAACACAAAAGATAAAAATCAGAATAAAATTAATTTGAATTCACTCCTTGATATTTGTATTTAACATCTGCCGCCGGCGTGTAGTACTGCCAAGAATATGAAAACCCAACTTCAATGTCCCCTTCGGAAAAGAAGTGGATTCAATTGGTTGTTATGATAGGTTTAAATGCGTGGAAAAATATCGCAATTACGGGGTCATTACGTAATTGATTTTGCCGTAATTACGGAATTGATTTTTGTCAATTACGTGCAAGCCTATAGTACACTATTATCTAGTGAGCACTCTGTCATTACTTAAATAAAAAATTGGGAATAGGTACTTTTTCAATAATTTGTCAGGTTTGGATATATCCTATCCTATTGCTATAACAATGTTATTGGCGTATGGACCAATGACAAGACAACCAATAACAATGTAACAAAATCCAGAGAGACATTCAATATTTCGCCTATGGAACCAATTGACCACGTTTCACTATATATAGTATATGCAGTTTACAAATATATTCCCGTTTAGTGTGATTTCACAATCTATTTTGACTTTTCAAAACTTCAATCGACTGCAAGTGAATCAGAACTAAGAATCAAAGTAAAAGTCTACTCGAAGTAAGATTAACACGTTCAATACTCAATTTAATATTAACTAGTTTATCGAAGTCCGTAACCCATTTGTTGATGCCAATCGGCTAATTTTGATGTTTGCTATTAGATTAAAATAACGCGGGTGATTTTCTAACGTTTCCTCATTTAGAATTTCCCGGAGAAAACTTGTTATAACATCACGAGATTTTATGAGCGTGTGAAATGGAGTAATCGTAAACAAACAGAATGCAAGAAATGAAACTTCTGCTGCTCAACCCCTAAATATAAATAAAAGCGAAGAAAAGTATTAGTTTTATTAAAAACCTCATTTAACATAATTCCACATACATTGGATATAGTTATAACTAGCAATGAAGGTAAAATCAATTCCTAAACTAATTCATATATATTGTGACAGTGCCGGTGGAGAAAATACAGCTTTTGACAGCAATCCTTCCAATAATGAGGTCTCATATTCGAGAGCACTACGATACAAGTCGAATGTTCAGCTGAACAAGTGAGTTAATAAAATGAATAATAAGTTGTAATAATGTTTTTACGCGACGTCATCTTAGTAAGTAACTTTGCAGCAACTTTTCATTTTAAATTTTCAACGGTAATCTACTGGCGACAATTAAGGATGAATATCGAATACAAGAGAGCAATGCTCAAATACATGGAAACGAAGACCAAAATACGAAGTAATATCAAATCAGTAGTACAGTATTACAGTACCGCTAGTCTGACCACCAGATCACTCAGATGTGATCACGGAACCACGGCACGCAATTTTCAATTTTAATAACGTCATCAAACAAAACTTCGAAGTGATAAACGAATCCCATAGAGCCCACAGATATTTTTAAAATAAATAAAAGTAATAGCCTTCCAGCAACAACAACAAGCTTTCATCACTAAAAATATTAAGGCAATTGGTCGAGTAGTTAAAGAGAACAGCGACTTTTTCACAACAATGACATAATAACAAAACGATCCATAGGCTCATTTCGTGTCCAATAAGTTTTATATAAGCAGAGAATTAGTTTGACTTAATATTCGAATACAATACAGTGGTTTTAAGCTGTAGAGCTTGGATGGTGAGTCGGTGACTTAACAATGATGCCGTTTACAGAGTCTCGAATCCAGAAACCGTGTTTTTCCACCCACCTGATGATCAGAGTATTACAACATTAAAGACATTGGAGGATGAGGTTCTTGGTGGATCAGGAAGTAATTTTTACCACAAGTATTCGGTAAAAAGCTTAGTTTTGAATTTAAAAAATTTTTCTGAATATTACACTTCATCTGTATCTGTTTGCTCTTATCCACACTTGAATCGCTATTTGTGCAAAGCTGATTTCACAGCAACATTCAAACAAAAACAACTATTCTGCTCGGCTGAAAAAATTCAATAATTGCATGGTCAAGAGTCAAGACTGACTACAACTTATATTTTCAAGATATACAACAGCGGTCCATTAGGACTAGCCAATGCTAGAGTCAAACTAAGATGGTCTGAGATGACACAAGAAAAGTATAACTTACTCTACTTAGTGGACGTCAATTGTCAGGTATGTTAAATAAGTTTGCTAAAGCTATTTGCTACGCTACCTTATATCGTGAAATCTCTAGTGTACGACACCACCTTATAAAGTTGTATTGCATAAACCATTCAAAACTATTATTACACAGACTATTTGTTTCATTCTAAGTGAAGCACAGTTATAATAAGATTCATTAATATTTGAATTTAAGTTGATTGATTCTGTCTTAAAAGCGTTGTGAAATTTTTAAATTATTTTATTGCTTGAATTCAACACACTTTTGAGGACTTATTTTCTGGATTACGAATTCTTACACATTCATTAAAACTTCAAATGCAAAATATAAAAAGACCGATGTGAAATATTAGATTTCATTTAATTGCTCGTTGGTAGTGCTGAAGCTAATAACTATTAGGAACAGCTTCACCATTTTTGACAGCCGGAAGGTGCTTGTGTTTGTGAAAAGGAAGGAAAAGCAAATAAATACAGAATTTCACCAAATCTCGATTCCCTTCGACCATACTTTCAAGAAGTGACTTTGGAATACCCGAGTGCATCAGAAGCGCTTGTTTCATCAAAGAGCGTAGTAAACTTACTTATATATTCTACAATTTTATCTTACAATTACTTAAAATTCTAGAAGCATAACCTTTTTTTAAAGTGACTTAAAATTGACTTCACAAAGTTCTCATCTTTCGCTTGACAAGTCAATGGGAATATTAATTAAATATAATCAGAATACCAAATAAGAATACTTACAATACAATACAGAATACTAATATTTGACATCAAGTAATTCGGGGTTTAATTAAGTATAAGCTTCTGTATTATTCATAGAACCGTTGATACTTTTTTCATTTGTAAGTGTTTGCAACAAAAAAATAACTTTTCTTCTTCAGAACTGTGACAACAGCATTTGTTATGAAGTAATCTGTGAACTGAGCAAAGTCGATGTGTTCAAACAAATTAGCGTAACAGCCTACTTCAAACCATGGACTCCGACTTTTGGAAAAGTAAGGAGGCTTAGGGTACCATGTATATTCGTATATGCGTAGATTACTTCTTTATGCTTCAATTCAGAGTTTTTCTAAATAACACAAGGTTATAAACCAATTGTAAATGGAGTAGGATCATTCATGAAAAAATTCAAATATAATACTAACTGTTATCTTATCAACCTTTCCATCAGTATATAAAATATTTTAACAACTACTATATAATGGATGAAAAATTTATCAGGAATTTACCAAAGTTGACGTTTATAGTTCTTTCAACCTCATTCCGGCAACTTCTACTCTTCAGACATCGAATACACAAGAAACGGTGAGATAATATTATATTACGGTAGCAATATTTTTCAGAAATATGTTACATAATTTCCTGTTTACTTAAGCTGGCGACAACAATGATGTCGTACGATCCATCCAACCCTCCTCCTGCTCCACCTTCGAATGCTGTAAACGTTGGGGCGATTATCGGTGGTATTATCGGGGGAATCATTTTGTTGATCATCTCAGTCCTGGTTATGTGGAAAGTATGTGAGATTTGCCTTTTTGCATTTAATTTGACTTCGAAAAAGAGGGAAATGCACTGTTAATCAGTAGATATTTATCAGGTAGACATTTGTTGTGCCTGTGCTCGCAGAATTCGAACACCTATGACATCCACTAGGCAGCGACTTTATTTAAGATCAGCAAAAATTGCAATAAAACTAAGGATGTTGAGAAGTCTGAAAATACTATGAGAAAATATAAAAATATTGTTCTTCTAAGATTTCCAACTGCAACTAATAAAATATTACAGTATAGTGAAAATAAATATCATCGAACAACTACTTGATTTTATCAAAAGGATTTATATATCCACGTTTTCCGAAAAGTCCTTAATTAACAACTACACAGAAATAGAAAGTTTTATTATATTATGCTACTTTCATTTTTTGTATGTATTTTTGTGGCACTTGTTTATCTATGTAAATATGTAATATTTATCTATGTAAACGCGAAAACATCGAGATTTTTACCACATATCTATTTTATTTATATTTTTAATTTACTGACAATGATCAAACGTGATTGCAGATTTAAACATACATAACTTTAAATATGCAGGCTGGTTTCTTCGAAAGCAAATACGGTAAAATGACAAGAGAAGCCAGAAGAACTATCAGAGAATCTCAGAGAGGAAATATCTCAGACTACGTGTACGACAATCCAGTGGCGTCTAATCCTGAGTTAAACAAAAGCACTGGAAAACTTTACTAAAGAAACTTTACCAAACAATATTCAAACCCGAGTTTTCTACATAGATATTGTCTCTGCTGCAATTTACATGTATTCTCCTTTAACCCACATGTGATGTCATATAATAATTGTAAATAATTAGTAAAACTTTAGTGAAAATAAGTAACAGTTTCCACGAAGTTATCGTATTGTTATTTGTTGCAAATGCTACTGGATTTTAAATCACCTTGAAGTCCTTTATCAAGTTGGGCTGGGATCAGTTGACTCTTGATCGTATATCATCACTTCATTGCAGTATGGTGAGTGAAATGGCATCAGAAATAAATCGATAATATATATATATATAAAATAATTACGCATTTCGTAAAATGAAACACGTTGAAATAAGTTATTGAAAATAATATACGTATAATCATGTTTTCTCTTTGTCGTAAATTCCATATTTAACTTTCAATTCTTCAAATTTCTTTTTGGCATAATTATAAACTTCATATTCATATTTCATGTCCTTGGATTTCAATATTTTTATTGCTTCATCGCTTAAAACTTCATGCTTCTTTGTCTTCGTTATTGTTGACGTTCTGCTGTTTTTTTTCCATTGACTTACTGCATCTAAAAAATACTCTGGAAGCAATCTTTGCAGAAGAAGCAAAGTATTTTCAAAGTCCTCGAGTAAACCAATAAGAACGTAGTTCTGATTAATATGACGTTTTGCGAGGTCAGCGCTCTCTTGTGATGGGTGATTGCATATTTCATCAAAGCCGCAGAAGTACTGTCCCACATAATACAAAAAATTTGTGTTGCATAAATCAATTTTTTTCAAGACACAATCGTTGATGTGTGGTAAGTCATCTCTTGGGTTTTTAACCATTGCTTCACCGTCCCCGTATTTAATATAATTATAGTGTGAAACAAATCTGTCAATTGGATCTCGAATAACGTTGATGTAAATGGGCTGCAAGTGGTGATATTTCTCGAAGTCCAAAAAATGAATATGTCGATTGTAAAAAATAGGAGGCTGGAGTTTTGAAATTTTTTCCAGTTCTTCCATCATTTCGTCATGAGCAGGATGATCATGTTCGAAATCACGCGATTCCAAGAAGGTATATTTATATTTATCAGAAAGTCTTCTTGCGAGATTTAATATTGAGCGACTTCCGCATTTCCCAATTCGGTTGTAAAATATCACCCTCGATCGTGATTTCCCGGGCTTAAATTGAATAGGATGTCCATACAAGTCGACTTCATTTAATGTTTTATTTTTCGAACGCTCACTGTTGCCATTTTGATGTTGTTGAAAATAATATATGACTGATATGGCGAAAAATATAATAATGGCTATGTACCGATAAAGTACCCTCATATTATCTAGATTTCTGTCATATAAAAATAACTATTAAAATGAAATGGAAAGGTAATCAATGTATAAACTTTGATGTTATTTTAAATATATTCGGCCAACGATAGATTTGAACATATTTTATGAATTATAAAGTACCTTTTTACGATACAAAATGACACCATCATATCACAACAGCTTTGCTATATCAACGATCATTAGTTCCGTTTATCAACATTCTCTGGAACACCGAGTAATCCTGTTTTATCAGTCAAATATAATGACACGCTGTCTGGAATAAAACCTAACAGAGCCATAGCCAAAGTTAGGCTATAAATCCATTATACGACTCCTTGTTCAGTGCCAACTCATGAAATATTCCCATAGTTCGGTGAATTCTCATGATTTGTTCGTGTTACGCAGATAGTTAATATTTTATTATACATAAATGTCTCCGTTTTGCGACCACAAACAAAAATATTTATTTGTAATATAAACTCATAGGCAAAGCATTGCGCGTTTCTGACTCACCTCACTCTAAGTTCTAAGGTAGGGTTTGCTTTCGTCGACTTGGAAGGAGTTAAACACAGTCGATGTCGTTACACATATCAAGTTACACACTATATACATAACTATGCTTTTGCCTGCACTATATAAAGTCAAGGAAACCTAAACTTCTGCTTCACTAATCTTACACGTGTGACTGCTATAAAAATCAGCTTATGCTGCAAAGCGTCATTCTATTAAAATCATGCATCGACGATCGACGAGGGTACGATGTTCGTGATTTCGCCCCAGGCGAACTATAGCAGTCGATCTAGTTTAAGCAGGCCTAGCTTAGGGCGACTTTGTATCGATCATTCCAAAACGCAAGAATAAGAACAGTTACGCCACTGACTTTTTGTAACAATCATGTGTGATAACCCTGTCTGTTCTTACTTTCGATTGCGGTGATCGACAGGCTTGTCCATGGGAATGGATGGGACGGTACACATTTGTATTTCCCATGGGACACGAAAACCGTACGATTTTCAGGGAAATAATGGTAAAACATTTCGTTATGGACTTTGTGTCCATATGTTTGAGCATAGCTCTCTAGTTAGGTAAAAAGAGCAAAACATATTGAGTAATAACAATATACTTGCTAATATACACATGTACAATAGTTATGAATATAAAGTTAACGGAGTCCGTAAATTTTGTTGTTTTGCATGTCTCTTCGTACATGTAGTCCTAGTTAGACGCTAAACCTAAATTTAACATTTTTTATTGAATTGTATTCCAATGGGAATCTCATGGGACGGGAATGGGACCGATAAATATGCCCCGTGGACAAGCCTGGTGATCGATAAACATAATTCGTGAATTACTCTTTATGCCTCATTTAAATTATAATAAAAGAGCATGTACTATATATAAAAAGTCTAATAATGCGAATCGTTGTATATATACAGGCGCAGGTGCAGGTGGTGCGCAAGTAAGCAAACGCATTTTGACTGCACAAACGCTGCATGTAGATTCATGTACATGTATGACTGAATAAATACAGTTGCAACAAAACAATGCTGCATAATATGATCAGCCCATTTTAAACCTAAAATGGCTTGCCTAGCTGCTATCTGTTGGCTACAGAAGTCGTTTTTCTTTATTTTTATTGTGCAATTATTAACATGCGTTATGGGAAATAAAGAGATTAAAAATATATAAACAAAATTACAAACACGAGCAATGGCTCACAGAAGTGGAAGATGAGCACGAATGACTCAACGAGTAATCCAGTCAGCGAATTACAGTCGTAAATAGGGAGAAATATAGAATAATATGAAACTGCCTAGAAATAAATACATACTTACAAAAGAAAAACAATAGACTTGAAGAACACAAAGTAAAGTCATATTATATAAGAGCTAAGATGTATGTAGAGATTTTGAAGCTTCAAGGAACAATGCGTATAACAGGTTACCGATTGATATTCGAAAAAAGGAGTTGGTTGTAGTGACCAATAAGCAAGAAGCTTGGCGAATCTTTATTCCGTGCTGTAAAGACGGGCTAGTTTGATATATCGTACTGTTTTTTCTGATATTCAAATTTACGTTTTGCGTGATTATAAACTTCATATTCAGCGGCCATGTCGTGATATCTTAGTTTATATTTCGATTTTTGTGACAGAACATCGAATCTATACGATGCGGTGTTCATTTTGGTTTCTGAATGGTCTTTCCAAACTTCTAGAGCTCCAGAAAAATAGTTCGGTAGAACTTTTTCAAAAAGTTTGAGAGTATTTTCGAATTCTTCTGTTATTCCAATAACTGCATAATCTTTATCAATATGCATCTTTGCCAATTCGACACTTGCGCGTGAAGGCTTGAGACATATCTCATCCAAACCACAGAAATATAATCCAGTGTAAAATAATAGGTTGATGTTACCGCACACTCCGATATTTTTTGTTACGCACACATTTATGTCAAGTTCCCAAATCTTACTCGGATTTGTTTTAACATCCCGAGCTTTTTCTCCATATTTCATATAATTATAATGAGATATAAAACGTTCGATGGGATCTCTGATGAGATTGACGTATATTGGCTTTGAATAACCAAATTTTCCAAAGTTGATGTAATGAATATGTCGATTGTAAAACGTCGGATGCGTAAAATTTGAGATTTTTTGAATTTCTTCTAGTACTCGGGGCCGTCTGGGTCGTTTATGTCGGTAATCTGACGAAGCCGAAAATGTGAAATTGTTTCGATGAGCAAGTCTTCTAGCAACACTCAGAAGAGATCTGCTGCCGCATTTTTCGAGTCTATTGTAAAATACATTCTCATTTACTTCAAAAGTTGATTCAGGATTGATTCTTTTGTTTTCAATAGAGACGTTCCTATCCCAGTGTGGTGATGAGTTGTTACCACAGTAAAATAGCATCAGGTAGAAACACAAGGCACAAAAAGATATAGTTAATTTGTATTTTCCGATCATTTTCCATGTATCCTGTTGGGCTGGGGTACAAGTTATTAGGTGAATGTGAGAGTTTAACAAATACAGCACGAGGAAAGTTTTTATTAATACAAACAGTTTCATATATCATCAACGCGTTATAGATGAGCAAAGCGACAGGTATTTCTCATATCCAAATATTCTTCTGCAGAGTAGTAAATTCTAAAATCCAGATTTGATACAAAGCTGCCCGCTTTCCATCTAATATCTGGCTTCGTAATACGTCGCTTTGAGACTGTATGCTTCACTTAGCCCTCCAACGTACGAAAATTACATTTAATATCTAATTTCAAAATCTGTTGATAAACTAAGCACCCCCCACCAAAGGTATATTTAAATAAAAAAAATATTCCAATGATTTTCATAAAGGCAATAGACAATCTTCAAATACATATTTTGCTACACATATTGATAAAATGATCAAATTGGGTTGATCACAGAAAAACTCAACAATGAAAAAGGATTGAAGCATTTCCAGCGAAATGTATCAACGTCTGATAAACATGACTTAAAATGACGAATACGCCAGCATTACACCTATAACTGCACCAATCTATTCAATATGCGCTATGGTCTTCATAAAACAAAGCTGCCTATTTGTCAGCACTTTGCACATTCATGTCACGTGATATATATACAGTAGCGTAGCGACACTTCATGTATTGATCAGGAATAACAACGGTATATAAAACATATGTCAGAAGTGTCAATGCGTGATGTTGCATAATATAACACTATTTCAATGAAATGTGGGTATAGAATATTGTTCCGAATTTCGTTGCACTTTCTATTGCTACTGTAGCGTTTTAGAAGCTGCTTTAAAAAGTGTTGTCAATGACGACACGGTAAGAGAGTTATGGTATATCATATTAGGATTCTAAACGTACTTGGCAACAATGGTATAACTAGTTAGCACCAAATTATTTTAAAACAATAAAGCCACGAAAGCCAAAACGAGGTAGTATGGGTATGCAATCTGTCACAATAGACTACGGCCACAAGATGCGCAATTTTTAATTTTGATGACGTCATTGAAAAAATGAATCGCATAGAGCCCACAGGAATTATTAAAATAAAAAATGAAATAGCTTTCTAAAGAAAAATACAATCTTTAACCACTGAAAATTTGAAATCAATTGGCCGAGTAGTTAATGAGAAAAGCGATTTGTTTTCATAAAAAGAAAAATACTAGGAAAGGAACAAAAGAACAACATAATAGATTATTTGAAATAGAATATTTTAAAAAACTCCACAATCTGACAATACAAACAAATTCAAAATAGAGAATTCTGGCGAGCGAACAAAACCTTTAAAAAAGTTTAAAACAAGATGAGTATCATGTGCCCGCTCAACAACACGGATTCACAAAAAAAAAAGCTTGTTAAACAAGGCTTGGGCCAGAAATAAACACACAAAAAATAGGCGAATAACAAAACAATCCATGTATATTGTATACATTTCGTGTCCAATTGCCGTTGGCAGCAACGGGTCAGTGAAAACGAAAAGAGATTTTTTCGTAACAATGATACTAACATGAACAAGGTCAACAACATAATAACAAAACGATCCATCCATATATACATTTCGTGTCCAATTACCGTTGGTGGCAGGGGGTCAGTGAATGTCTTGATTTTGATCCGCACGGAATTCGCACCCGCGCAAAAAGTAATCAGCGTGTTGTCGGAGAGTTTTGTTATGATTTGAGCAAGGCAGCAAATCGTCCTGTCATGACAACAATCATTGCGTCCGGCGGAAAATGTATGGTACCGAGTATCAAATTATTTTTAGAAGTTCTTCAGTTTTAAAAGTCTGTTTTGAGGAATTTTGATACAGGTTCAATTAATTCATGGAATGTTCCCATTCACAACAATCAATCAATTATTCCGACCCCTCTAACATGAAATACGACAATATTTTACACACGTCGTGCAAAATTGACATATTAGTAAGTGCATACATGCTTTCATCAACGCAGGTTATAAACTTCAACACCGCAAAAACTTCTATCTCTACATGAACGTTTAATCAAATTAACGGAAACGAGTAACAAATTGATCCAAATGGCCGAGGAGAGCGATAAAATAAACAAACACATTGTACACAAATGCACTGCACCGAGCATGCGATTCTGAACGTTGGATTGTGGTCATCAATTTAGCGCCACTGGGATATTAAAAGGTAGTTACGAATTTTTAGTAGCTTACACGAGCATCATGTCACACGTCTTTACAATGTATGACCTAACAACGGACTTATTATAAACAAGGATAGATATCTCGGGTGTTTCCAAACTTAGAGGATGGTAGATATTTTCTATTAGATATAAAACTATTTATAACTTATAAAAATGTGGTATGTATTTGACTGACCATCTGCCCTGGTTTATATATATATACGCCACTTTCTGGATATTCATTATCCATTACTGTAATGCATTACTTTTTTTGAATTTGTGTTGATTTTTTGCACGACGAAATAAACGTATTGTCGATTCAAATTATGGGGTGTTTGAAATTTTAGGGGGGTTCGCCCACTACAGGGTAAGGGATTCACTGGTCATAATGACTATTGCACCAATAAGAAAATCAATTCGGTTTTGGCAAACAGCTTGTGGTACGTTAGTCAACTAGAAAGCAAAATTACCATTATTCAGCAGAAGTAAGTGATATGCGAATCATTTAAGATCGGTTTTTTATTTCATTTCCCTAGAAAGAATTATTAATATGAAAATAAGAAATGTCCTGAACTCAACTGTGTATAAAAAAGTTATTCTAGAAATGTAGGTATGCCCGAGTTGAAACTTCGTATTTTAAAACAAACCTTTACGTCTAGCTCTCCTCACAGTCCTGTGCTGCGCCGCTCAGGCAAACAGCGATCAAGACATGTTGATGATACAAAAAAAGTTTAAAATCCATGCCGTTTCATTACTTCAACACCGAGTCCGAAATAGCGGTCTATACGTGGTATTGATTTTATATGAAGACAAAGATCATTGTTGCTCTAGCAGACGGGGGCGAGGCGGCTTTATACGCTGACTTGATCGTGACACTACGAAACCAAACGGGACATTCACTATGCTCTCCCTCCAACTCACATCCCGGTAATTTAAATATGACATTTCACAATTCCAAAACCAAGTCTTGGGTAGAAAACGGCCACTAAAAGCGTTCAACAGGATTCCATGTGCTCTGGATATTTCTTCAATATATATATATATGTACTGTATAACGACACTAAATATACTTGAGCAATCAAAGTAGTCATGAACACGTTCAAGAATGATGATGACCACAATCCCACGTTTAGAATCGCATGCTCGCATTGCTCGGTGCAGTGCATTTGTTTACAATGTGTTTATTATATCGTTCTCCTCGGCCATTTGGATCAATTTGTCACTCGTTTCCGTTAATTTGATTAAACGTTCATGTAGAGATAGAGGGTTTTGCGGTGTTGAAGTTTATAACCTGCGTTGATGAAAGCATGTATGCACTTACTTACTAATATGTCAATTTTACACAACGTGTGTAAAATATTGTCGTATTTCATGTTAGAGGGGTCGGAATAATTGATTGATTGTTGTGAATGGGAACATTCCATGAATTAATTAGGCCTGTATCAAAATTCCTCAAAACAGACTTTTAAAACGGTAGAACTTCTAAAAATAATTTGATACTCGGTACCATACATTTTCCGTCGGACGCAATAATTGTTGTCATGGCAGGACGATTTGCTGCCTTGCTCAAATCATAACAAAACTCTCCGACAACACGCTGATTACTTTTTGCGCGGGTGCGAATTCCGTGAGGTCAAGCGTTGATCCGTGTTGTTCAAAATCAAGATATTCACTGATCCCCTGCCACCAACGGTAATTGGACACGAAATGTATATATGGATAGATCGTTTTGTTATTATGTTGTTGACCTTGTTCATGTTAGTATTCTTGTTACGGAAAAAATTGACTTTAACCCCTTTGTATTATTATACTGTTGAACTCAATGAAAATAGGTCATTTTGTCCTGTTTCTATATGATGATTTGTACCTTTATGTAGCGGGCTCTATGTGCCGAGAAGATTGGTGACGTGTTTCCGGCCTCCGTACGAGAGTTGGGAATAATAGTGTTTTTGATGTTTCGTGTGTGCATTACTGATTTGGATTTCAACTGTATAACTTGCATCGAGGTTTAAGTGTGTATTTCGTTATCTGTTATTTGGACCAATTCAATTGTGCAACTTTACAATGAAATGGCTAGGTACGAGTCCAGTTGGCACCAAGATTTGAGAATTCCATCTTGTGTTAAATCAATGTCGCTTCAAAAAATCTCATCAGCCATCGATTTTCCCAATCTTTTTTATTTAACCAGCCTACCCAGGGATTTTGTAATATCGCATGTTTTATATTTATCATTAAATAATGGTGAGCGCATGCCATTGACCAGATAGGTCGCAGATCAACATTTTGTTTTAGTCCCACAAGTTGCGTGTCGCGTGGCCGCAAACGTACAAGGCTTGTGGTAATCAATGAACTTGAGCCAAGCGAGTCAGTATTATTAAACCTGTTGCTAACGACCAAGGGCATTTTTTGCGCAGATGTCTTGCGCATTTTAAATTTATTCGGTACCCCGTTGAAAACGATATGAAAAATCAGCATAGGGCACCGACCATACGTAACTCCAAATAGGATAGGATTTATATATTTATCCAGAGGGAGAGAAAACCGATAGGACGGCTCCAGCAATCCTCTCGCCCATAATTATCCCCAACGGGACTCGAACTTGCCAACCCACGTAGTCAGAGGCGGGAGCGTATTCCTGACACCGAGCACGATGCGCCACACGGGTAGCGACAAGAACGGCCGCGGGCCTGAGACCATCGAGATAACCTTCCAGGTTCATCATTCGACGGTGTGTAATAATGTGTGATACGTGACATGAATGCCGCCGGTTACATTTTAAAATAAAATTATACATCTGCCCGATCACGCGCCACTGGCATTAATTCGATCTCATCGGAGGGCTCGTCCAATTAGATAAGGTTTATTTTCATATTGACTTGTCAATTTATTTATTTTGTTTACGTTAAAATCTTACGAGTTATCTATTTCCATGAATACTGTCGTTTCCCCCTGCACGGGTGGCTCACGATTGTTATGGACGAGCGCGGAAATAATTATTACTACTTTTTCGTCATTATTATAACTGATGCAAGTGAAGGAAATCTTCAACTTTCCAACGCAAACAAGATTGATTTATAACATGTATATCCTATATAAAAGCAATTTCCTCGAAAAACACCTCCCACAGACATAAAATATACCACAAGTTCCATTTCAGAAACAATTGCTGCGGCGGATTGTGTTGTTTGCATTTGGAATTTCCAAGTTCTCTTCCCCTTTCATAATAACGAAACACTCCTATTTCATTAGGGAAATATACAATCACGGCGATCGCATTGCTGATAAACAAACCTCCGCACTCGAGTCTGTGAGGTCCAAAACGTCCCTATAACGCGTGGGTGCGGGCAGGGTTACTAGAGTATGTGCCCTTCTATCACAATAAAACTTCTTGAAGGTTAACAAGACCTGATTGAATCAAGTGTTACAGACGTTTGAGAAAACATTTGCTCGAAATTTGCGCTAGCTGGCGCCTGGCGGGACGAATTGTAAAGATTGTGAACACCTGAACGATCGAACAATGGAAACGATATTCAGAATAAAGAGATCCAAAGAAATCTTGTTTAGCATCCCTACAAAACATTGACCACGCGGATGAAACTCTCTGTAGCCTGCAATTTCCTTTACCTATCAATTTATAGCTGGGGTATCATAATTCGGTCAGGCTATTCACTCAAGCAGACAACACCGAAATATTTGCACATGATCATAAATAGACAATATAATCTTGTAACAGTAAATAATTATAGGAAAAATATGAACAAATGAATGATTGTAAATGGCTGGTAAATAACCTGACTCCTGGTCACAAGAAGGAATTAAGCCATTCATAAAATCTTTTGGAATTGCACAAACTTGCTAGCAATAGTAATATCACATAACAAAGCATTGAGAGAAGAAACTGATGCCTCCTTATAAAGTTCATTATCAATGAGCTGTCAGCTTCCGTTTTTGATGGATTACTTGTCGCACAATATAGCAATAAATACTTTACACGCACCAAATCATCATTTCTTACCACAAAATATTTTTCAGGAATTTCTCCTCCCTCACTTCCTTTAATTTTTGACCTGTTTACTGCATTTTCGGATTGTTTCAAGGGTTCATAACTTGTGGAAGAGAAGCAAGTTTCACTGTCTTGTCTTACGTTACCATACAATGGAACTTCTTTTTGTATTGCTGAATCATGAGAATCTCTTTGATATTTAAGTGTACATTTCACATCTGGATGATCAATCATTTCACACAAAGCGACACATGAAATAGAAGTTCCGAACATGCTGTTATCCCATCCTTGACCAGTTGGACTGTAGTTCAATGCAATACTCAAGTCACTAGATAGATAGATACCCTCGCCATAAAGACCGACCTGTAAACAAATTTAGAGAAAAAAGCAATCAAATTTTGCACAAAAAATATGTATGGTACATTTGCTACAGGTTGCATACTGATGAGAGCTTTTAACATACTTGTCATCGCAATAATGATTATTTTGCACTCGGACGGGAAGGTTCAACTGTGCGATCTCATTGCTAGACTTCTTTACATTGCAGAGTGTAACACATAACCAGGGGTGGGATTCAAAGGTTCGCACAAATTCGCGAACATGCAATGGAAATCAGCCTAGTGGGGTAATTAGATTAATCCGTGATGTCGACATCTCACTATTCAACAAATATAAATAACTCAGTCACACTACTTATTTAACTGAATAAAGTGACTAAGATTACATTTTTTTGCTTTATCGAAATACTGTGTTCCGGTTTGGTGGTATCACTTTAAATAAAACAAATAAAATAACTAACCTTGTTTAAATTATTTTTAAGCCCATTATTCAATATAGAGTAGAAATTTTCAATCTTGGTACCATGGAATGCATGTAATAGTGAAGCAGACCCTTGCGTGTTGCAAAATTTCTTCTCTTGTGTGGCAGAATATGAGATTTCGAAAATATAATCAGGCTTTGGGGTATTCATTGAAGGTCCATTTTCATATCTTGACAGAAGCTTGTAGACAGTTGGAAACTAAAAAACAAGAAATATGTTAGTTGAATACAGTGGAATTGGTGAAGCCAATGATATATACCGGGGTGGTATTCGGAGAGTAATCAAAATACGCATTTGATGTTGTTTCGTCATAAAATTACCCAGAAAAATCTTTTTACATGTTGCTACATCACTAATGTCAATGAATTGACTAGTGTTATGGCTAACTGAGGCAACCAGCGAAGTTGAATATTGTACTTGGCAGTCTAAATTGTTATATAGCTTTCTATCTTTTTGGTCGGGAATATATGCTAACAATTTTGGCATCACAGAAAACTAAAAATTGAATGCGGATTCTAATAACCTAGGTTGGCTATGCCTGATAACTAAATATGAATTATATGGCGCAACAATATAATCATGTATGATGTTTTTTGCAACCAGCCTGAACAGTATTACAAAAAATCCTGCCTATATGCTATATGTCAGAAAATTCAGTGATTACCCTCCTGTACCTCACATTTGGTAATCAATCAATCTGCAATTATTTTGTAAACAGGAGTTTGAAAAGAAAGCTGACGTATTCAGACAGATTTTTAACTGGATGTGGGAGAGAAAATACCACAATGCTTGCTTGATTTGTCGGCAAGTTGTGTCGCTGACAAAGGAATATAATTTAAAACAGCATTTTAGAATCTTGTGAGTAATGAGCATTTTCCAAAGTGTTAAGATTTTGCTTTGAAAATCTAATCAATGTTCAAAAGCACTAACATTTGCGAAAGCACTTTTTCCGTTATGAAGTGTTTGAAATCTTACACTAAATGTAAAAGTATATATGCATATACATGCTGATTAATACAAACTGAAACTTGTAATAGTTTTCCTAGATACAAATAACTTACTGCATCATTTCCCAATATCTTCAACGTAAATTTTTGGGGGTTTAACACTGATCTCAATAACTTGATCACATCTGCATTCACATTTTCCACATTTCCATTCAATTGAACCAGAGGTGGACACAATGTTGCTACCTGCATCTAAGAGAAGAACATACCATAAGCCAGGGATGTGCAACCCACGTAGAAGTGACAATTTTGAATGGTAGAGTTTGACAATCCTCTCGCACATAATTATCCCCATTGGATTTGAAGTTGCGAGCCCATGCAGAGTAATCAGAGGTGTGATGGCAACCATATTCCTGACCCTGTAACCCTTAGTATGATGCGCCACACAGCCAACTGATTACAGAATCTGGAGAGAAAACAAAGCCTCAAGTTTAGATAAAGAGATGTTGCAAAAAGCAGTTGTTCTTGTTCACTAAACAAAAAATATAATGTTTATTAATATACACTCACACACATACCACATAGATATCAGAATTAAAAATTGAGAGAAAGATAGGATACTGCAATATTATCCCTTGTATCTTGTAAATGAAAAAATATTTGTCACACCATATCATCACAGTTTTAAAAAATTTGTAAAGATTGCCAATCCCAAATTTCCACAAAACGGATGCATGATGGGGTGGGTTAGCCGCTAGACCACTTTATCAAAGTTATCATCGCTTTTTTCCAATATGGTATGGTTACACAAAATTAATAAATTTTCTATAGTCTTTCATTAAAGAGAATGTAAGATGGAGAATCAAGTTAGAACAAATAGAGAAATAGCACGCAGTAATTTAAAGTTAAATGGTGGACGATCTGTTACGGGTGTTTTGCGAGGTTTCGATCCTTTTATGAATGTAGTTGTGGATGATGGAACAGAGCGCAAAAAAGACGGGACCACTGCACCTGTTGGATAGGTGGTCGTTCGTGGAAATTCGATATTAATGTTGGAAGCATTGGAACGGATGCAATGTTTTTAAATTGAACTGGTCAAAAACGACAAAAAAACCCGAAACCCTAATCCATGTTTGTGCATAGACCGTTATGAAACATTCAATCTATTTATAGAGCTTGTTTCTTTTAGTAACAATTTTTTGTCAATGTGTTATTTTTGCAATGAAATTGAACTACAGCATCAACATTTTACATCGACGAGTATTTTTTATTCCATATTTTTGTAGGAAAAGCACTGTTGTGATTAACATACCAAGCCATGCATTCCATCCTATCAAAGTGTACCGGTATTTATTAATTGGGAGTGTTTGTTACACGAGTTTGATGCCAGAACGATACCCGTTCGTGTCTTTGTCTTTTTTATTTTGAATATAATATGTTTGTGTGTTGAATGTGGATAAACTGGCGCATGTATATTTACATGTATTAATCCTTTATAAAAGTTTTGCCAGTTTCCCCGATTTTCCCAGTCTTCTGTTCATTGTTGTGTTTTGTGTATGATTTTTTTTGCGGAAAAAAAATATACTTATTATATAGTCTACTTCCCGTACTGTCTGACTCTACTAACTTACATACACTGTACATACATACTGCACACGTGTCCGCACACCGAATTTGCTGCCATGGTTTTGCGTTTTTTTGTATATTAAACCACTTATCACCTTTTCCGCAATGCCCAATCTAGCAATGAGTGCAGTTTTTCATGGCTTGGTCTTTCTTAAAGCTTTCATGGCTTCATGAGTATGACTATCGTCGCAAATTTATTACATTCCATTAATACTATCATGTATTTTGATTGTTAAGTTTGGCCCAAGCCTAATTTAAATTGGCTTGTGTTTTTGTGTCTGTGCTGGTGGGCAAGCACATGAGATAGCCTACTTATCATGTGTTAAACTTTTTTTTATAGGTTTTGCTTGCCCTCCAGAATTCTCCATTTTTAAATTATGTTTGTTATGGAGTTTTCAAAATAAACTACCTCTATCTATCTACCGGTACCTACCAACATTTGAACATACCAGTTTATCAAAATCTTTATTGCCACTATCATCTTGATATTCAGCTGGGAAAGGCCTCAATACAGAGTCTTTGCGATAACTAGATAACGCAGTCATGAAAAAACTCCAAAGTAAATCAGCAGCAGGCGGCTCCATCTCATAAAATGTCTACGAATTTACTGTACAGAAGGAACAACCAATTTTACTAAACTTGTTTACAAAATAAACAAACTACCGTACCTTTTTTCGACCTTTGACTCCAACGTCAGCGTTTGGGTGCCGGTAGTCCGGTACGTATAAACACAACCCTCTACAGCAGTGGTTCCCAAACTTTTTGGGAACCACTGCTATAGAGTTGAAACCCACTATTTATTACCACAGCTTATGGCGACCCATTTAACTTTTTATAACACAACACAGAACACAGCAATGGCTAATCATCGCAAAACTACCGTGTTTCCTCGAAAATGTACGGTATGTATGTATGTTTATTCGTCTCGTAAAAGCAAAAACACAGGAGTTAGTAAATATCAACATTGAAGACGGGATGTATACACAAGAACATACTGGCCTAAAACACATGAAAGTGCGGCATACACCCCCTATGATAAGCATAAAATGCAATGAATCAAATAAGTATAATAATATGGTCCTTCATACAGACAGTTGTGCAAGGAAGGTGGATGGGTAGCAATATAGGCAACATGGGTAAGGGTGGAGTATGCCCAACTGTTTGTACAAAGAAGTTGGTAGGACAAGACAACATCAATAAATAGAGACAATACAACATGGAATATAATACATGTAAACATAATAATAAAATTTGGACATACTGTATACTAAATATAGGGTTTCATTACATTTGAACCCACGACAATTGCACCTGCATGCCATTGCACCTATGGAATTTTTTTGGTTTTACGGATATTTGTACCCATACTAACCTAACCCATAGGTTTTAGCACCCGCATATTGATTGAACCCGCGGATATACACATGGGTTCAAATGTACGGTCACCTAAATATAGTACCCTTGAGTAATGATACCCCACCCTATAAATGGAAGAAATAGTCAAGTTTATAGGAGTATGTGCATATATGGTATGTACCACTCAAGTGTCTTAAGTAATATATGACTAATCTAACAAAAATGCGTTCCTTCCAGGCTTGGGCAAATGCGATGTAATAAGCTCTGTCAAGTTATTCGCTTTTCCAAGTTACTTTGTATTTTATAGTTCTGAATACCGCCAAAAAAGATCAGGATTCAAAAAAAGATATTCAAGTTGCATTTTCATAAAACCTATCATGATCGCATTTTAACCAGACAATTTGAAGGTATAAAAGTATATTGAAAAAGAGAACAATAAATTATAAAGAGTATCATCTTGCCATGTCATGGATTTTGAATTAAAATAATAATAGAATATGGTATCCTGGGATGAATTTAACAATAACCGTTGTCCCTATTGTTTGCTGCATTTACATTTTAATGTAGGCCTACCCCACTTTCTATAACCTGAATTGATGTTTTTGTCTAATTAGGCATGATAAGAAAATAAGAACAATAATATAATTGAATAATAAAATATCCTAGAATGAAGAAAGGAATGAGATTGTTTAATTTGGTGCTGGGCGACAATAATGGAATGAAGTTAAAGCAGCATGCTACGTTAACAGTGACCATTGTCCCTATTGTTTGCTACATTTAAATTTTGTTCCTTTGCCTAATTTATTGAGCATGGTAATGAAATGAGAATGGTGTGCTAGGTATTAAATCAGTCCATTGTTTCATGTTGAATCCGGGTGAAGTATCCTCTGGAGTTATTGAAATTGCCATCTGTTCTATGGTGACTGGGGATTTCGACCGGTTCCTGATAGTAGTTCCTGAAAATAAGACCTGGCCAGAAAATAAGACCTATTTTGAATTTTAAAAATGATTTTAATTAAATCCTACCCTTAAAATAAATTTAAAATGTGTGGGAGAGGAAAGGTTCAATGACCTGAGGTAAGGTGAAGATCACACCACTATTCAAGATTGTGTGATGTCCCAATTATGATATTTGTCATTTAATTTTTGTATAGGAAATACAAATAAAAGCACTGGATGTCGGTTTTTATATAATTTTCATTAAAAAATATTGTGATTTTCTACAATGTAATTTTATTTTTTGATAAATGAACACAAAAGACATCTTTCAAAACAAAAACCATAGTGTTATTCTTCAAAAGAAAATAAATCTAAATCTTGTCTAAATTTCGAGGAAACACGGTAAGAAGTGCTGTACAGTGTACAAAACTGATGCTATGCGTAAAAAAGCCACATAGTCATTCTTTGTGTAGCAAATTTTGTTCCTTTGAAAAGATCGTAAAAAGGAAACTTTCACGGATTAGAATTTCAATTCAATTTCTTTTGTTTTTTTGAAGATTTACGTATTCGAGTCGACACCGATCCTAATAACCAGTATAATTAATCAAAGCTTTCTACATCTTTCCATGACCCACTAAGGTTCCTTTTGCGACCCACCAGTGGTTCGCGACCCATAGTTTGGGAACCGCTGCTCTATAATATAAGCATGGCCATTGGTATAAGTATATTTCGACCCCATAATCACCATAACAGACGACAAAATATTTGATAAAAGCAAATAAACCAAAACTGATTATAGAATCAGGATAGCAAACAAAACCTTAAATGACACGTTTTTCTCTCTCACGCGTTTTAGATTTATCATTTAAAACGCATGTTGGAGATTTCTTGCTATCGACCAGGGAAAAAAATTTCGCCTCATTGACTAGATCATGGCTGGCGAACCTTTTTCAATGAATGGGTCAAAAAATATATTTTAACCCCGGAACGAAAGAGTATGGGTCACAGATATTCAATCAAACTTGCTGCTGCATCTCATCTTGCAAACCCTACGAGCTTCAGTTGGTGTTGTTCAGTTTTAGGCTTTTTTATGCCACAATTCTACCAGGCCTACTGCTACTAGACTCTATAATGGCACTCGATTTTATGAAATTCGTGTACTAAAACACGCATATAAATTACCAAAAAACGTTTAGAACCATGCAGCAAATTATTTTACGGTTTTAAAGTGTTTGGAGGAAATTCCACTGTGACAGATTTATATTTTTTGATCGGCTTTCAACCACATAAAAGCACTTCCACACTGTCCCATTGTTATTTCAGATTTCTAGCCTTTGTTTTGGGTCTAAAAGAATTTTTTTCCCAACGGCATTGTAGGCGAGAATCAAATAAAAATCAAAGTAGCATCTGGTTCTCGTATATCCTCCCCAAAGCAATCTGCAGTCTGCCTTTTGGTTTTACACTTCCGAGATGGAACGCTGCAACAAGACGTGGCAAAATATAAACAGTCACAGCCAATAGCTGCAAAACGGTATACACGGGTGCAGACGTGCGTCACAGCCAATAGCTGCATAACGGTATACACGGGTGCAGACGTGCGTCCAAGATTGGGAGTTTTGAAAATAATCATATCGTCCCGAAAATTGAAATTTGAGTTATCGTTTCTCTGGCTGCCCAACTGAGGGTACAATATAATAGTTTAATTATTGAACACGTCAGGGGACAATGCAATCGTTTTGCATTTTATGCTGGCACTCTTCTTCTTGTTGTTCTTTAACGCAGAATTTTAACGATATTTAAAAATCGCTTTTCTCTTGATTACTGCACCAATTGATTTGAAATTTTCAATGCTTAAAGATTGATTTTTTCGCCAGAAGGCTATTACTTTTATCTATATCTAAAAAAATCTCTGTGAACTTTAAGAGATTCTTATTTTGTGTCAGAATAAAAAATAGCGACACTTTGTGACGCATAGCTCTCTTGTTGTTAAATTTAATTAGAGCCGGCAGCCGGTTAGCCGGAAAAAGTGCGGTGTGTCACTTGGCCACCCGCGGGTCAGTGGTTCGCCATCTCTGGACTAGGTCTTATAACGATCATTATGCATTTATGCTGGCACTCTTCTTCTTCTTTGACACGTTTTTAAAATGTCGCCTTTCTCTTTGATCACTGGACCAAACCCTTTAAAATTTTCAGTGCTTGAAGATTAAATTTTTCGCTAGTAGGCTATTACTTTTATTTATTTTAAATATTCCTGTAAGCTGCATGGGACTCGTTTTTTTGTGCTATGACGTCATTTGAATTGGCCACTAGGTGGCGCTATGTGTCCATATATTTGAGCGTAGCTCTCTCGTTTTAACTTAAGGGAAGGGCTTAAAATCATTCTTAAAATTCAAGCTAGGTCTCATTTTCGGGGAAACACGGTAATTTAAGATGGAATGTTTTACCAAAAGCAGTGGTACAAGTTCACTCACCAAAAGTATTGATTTAATTAGTGCACACACACAACCACAGAGATATGTAAATCACATCCTAATAAAATAAGAAAAAACGCGAATAACTTTAGATAAATTACACAGTAAATAAAAAATATATATATGGAAAATTAAAACCAAAAATTGTTTGCCACACCATATTAATATTTTACAACGGTTGCCAAATCGAATATACCGTATTTCCCCGAAAAGAAGACCTACCCCGAAAATAAGACTCTCTCCCGTCTTAAATGATTAATGTTTTGCAATTATTTTCAACGAAAACTGTTTATATTTATAAGCACATGTATATCGGTTTCCATATTTTGTATATTGGAAAATCTAATTCTCTAGTTTTATCATCAAGTCAAATCAAAATGCATGCTCACATAAAAGATAGAAAACCACATCTAATTAAAATCACCAACCGCGAATTAAAATTTAAACGAGAGCTCGATTTCTCAACTAGTTAGTATTTACAATAGTTAGTAGTCTTGCAGGAACTACACCAGTATGTCCTCACCTGATGGTGAATAAATTTTGATCTCAATTGAAAATTTGAGAAAAACGAAGGTAGGCTAATTGGATAAAACACGTTTTACAATGAAAATTGCAGTCATAATCAGTGTTTTACAATTACGAAGGCCTACTCCAGATCTCGAGCGGAAGTGCTGTATTTTCGACGTTAGATCTGAAATAGGGGTTTCATTAAATATTGCTTGATGAGAAATGCCGGTATATCACGCAGTTCGCGTTAAGCGGACGGCGAGGTACCGCATACAACGACAGGAGTATGGTCGATAGATGAGAACTTCACAAAACAAAATCTCCGAATAAAAAGAAAAGGGCAATTTCACAAAATGTTGAAGTAGTAGATTCGGTGCACGTTGAGCAGGAGAAAGTTGACAATATATCGACATACTTCAATAAATCTCGATAAGAAGTCGCCAAGAAGGAAGTAGGGGAAGGCACTGTCAGAAATGAAGAGGGAAATAAGTTCGTCGTAATTCAACATTCGTGACGAATTATGAATAAAAGACTTAAGATAACGCCGTCACCGTCACATATTGCCAAAATCCCGACCCGGACAAGTACTGATACAATTATACAGGCACATGAACGCCGAAGACGAGAACGAAAACCGCCTACCAGATTCGAACACTTTGCCATGTATACATTAAAAGACGGATTCAACATAAACTTTTAACCAAAGGAGGTATGTAGTGTTGATGGTCATTGATTCCATGAATGATTAAGGCCTGCGCATGGATACTTTCATGTAAAGGGGAGCAACAAAGACAATACCGATCCTTGATGGCGGGAAATGGATAGAATTTACATATTTATCCCGGGAGAAAGGAAAACCGATAAGACGGCTTAACCATATGAGGATTTTACTGCATGTGTAAGTTAATTCTTTCCTGCATTCGGAATTGTAGCAGTAAAGGCCCTTTATTTTGCGCGAAAATAACGTGTGTTGCTTCGAGAGAGCTTAGCAAGTTGAGGAACTTTTAAAATAGAGGCGAGATACAACTAATATGCCAATCAATAAATATCCCGAAGCATAGCAAGGAAGATTTGAAAAGTAAATTGAACAATCACACGCCATTCTTCAAGAATTCCCACCATAGTGCTTGTCAATGCCATGCTGGAGTAAACGCAATGGCGTGGATAACTGTTGAGATTGACCGAGCATAATCTAACTTCGAAAATATGCATAAAACGTTAAACGTATTTAAATGGTACCGGTATAATCTTTCATAACAACCAAATTGAAACATAAATCCATACTCCATTCATTCCGTAAATACATTCTCAGGGGTTACAAATTTGTTACTAAAATGGGGTTCTTTAGTCTGCCGTTACGCTTGGTCTCGAAACGCTAACTTTGTGCCAATTACTAGCACTTTATTGAATGACCTGGTTGGCTGAATTGTGCGACATCCACAATGTCGTTGTTGCTCCATACATGTTCCGTTATCCAATATTTTAAGCGTCCGACTGTCAACCGATGTATTACCGTACATCCCGCACTTCTTACTGGTTATTAAATATATAATATTGTGGAGTTGCAAGATAACGAACGGTCGATTGAAATTCAGTTTGAACTCCCGTGGTTCCGATGTGCTTGCTTAGTCACAGCTTTGCAGTAAACTTCGTTGCTATGGCCTATGGCGTCTGCTTTTCATTCAGGTTTGGGGGTTTGAACTAAAGAGTTGATCGGCTTCAAAATGCGACCCGAGATTGTATTTTTCTTTTATAATTGACATCACTTTTAGGCAAATAAGTCACAATTATACAAGCTAACCTGCTCTGAGTTAAATATCTATGGTTAAATTCCAACTCATTCCAAGTCTTTTCTACAAAGAGACTGTTTATATCATCACACACTGTATTTTTATATGAATATTCTTGCTAAAGATAATACCATCGCATGCCAAGCACACTTTCTCATGCGGCCCAGATGAAGTATAGGAATCCATCAGGATGAACACATGTAGCTAGTATTGATTCCAATACCAACACAAATGCTCAAAACTGCAGTTTTGATCATTTCCACATATCACCAACACCTCATGGGTCAATGTCGCACCATGATTCATCTGTATCTTCTGTTGTTTTCTTCCTTTCCTCAACATCCATTGCATGTGGTGCAATGTCACCAGTTGTAGATGAAAACTCTTTACGCTTGATTTCGATATCAGGAACACCATTGGTATGTTCATCTAGGGCAGTATCTGGCATAAGAATGTATCACATATAAACCAGTTGAACAAAAAGAATATTAATAGAAATATTTAAACAAGCAAAATATGAGATACAACAGAGAATGCATGTTCAAAATGTATAGAATATTTGATATATTAAATTTTTGACTTAGGCCAGGGGTTCCCAAACTTTATTGGCAGCAGGCCAAAATTAGAATCGGAAGGATGTTTGCGGGCCGGAAGAGTGTAGTGCCCAAAAGTGCGCGACGGCTTAGTTGGGGTTCAGAGGATTCACATTAGACATTATTTTGAAAAATGTTTGTTCAACTCATAACGGCGCTTTATGTCGCATTCGTCCAGAACTGGAATTGAGGACAAATCGCTGAAGTTTGATTTTTTTCAATTCAGAAATACGAAAGCTGCCATTTATCCCAGAAACGTCTGTTTTCAGAGCCTAGTTTATGTTTGTTATTTGACATCTCTAAGCTTTCTTATAAGGCTGATAACTAAATTACTGCCCTATGTAATCCTAATACCGGTACATATAACTGAGATACAGGCAAAATTGAATTGCCACGATAAACATGTGCTTATTAAGCTGTGATAATGACGTAACAATTGGCGGTATCTAGATCGCAAAACGGTAGAAACAAAATCAGTTGGAAACTGTTTCACTCAAGCTCGTCGGGACATTTCAAATCGTTCCGCGGGCCGCGATTTGGGAACCCCTAACTTAGGCCTCCAGGAAAAATTTGAAATAGTTTATTTGAAAATTGTCATTGAAAGCTGCTGAAATCTCACAGGAAAACAAAAAAAAGCTTCTGCTCACCTCCTGAAAAACTGTAGAAACATAAAACTAATCAAATCTTTGTTTATCTAACTATTATCCGATTCAAACTTGTTGAATATATATTGATAATTACTGATTTATACGTTCTCCGTTGTTACTGATACCTGTTCTGGAATAGCAAAGTATTCTATGTTGGCCCACAAAACTTACTTTCAGATTTGACTATCAAAGTTGTTCCAGATGATTCCTGAAATTTGAGGTAAGCATTAAATATCTAGATAAATACCTCTGAAGAATTTAATACCAATGACAGATAGCCGCCATAAACAAAAGCTAGGTTTTGATTGAAAAACTTCAAGGTCAGAGCAATATAAAGTGAAATTCATTCGCCTGATACAATGGAATCCAATAACATGAAAATCACCTCAATCTTGGTTGTATTTCTTTCCAATTCTCCTTTAATAAGGGTTGAAGCATTCTTTTTCCTATAACAACATGAAGAAATTGCATTAGGAAAGGTTTATATTATGCTATTCCAATGTCACTAATTTATTGAAGTCACTTGTAATCCAAAATTCAAAACTGTACAACCAATGTGTATACGCCTCACTAAAGATATGGTGCAGTCACTTGATTAGCATCAGAATTAAAACTGAAAATTGATATATATACCGGTATATATGATAGGAGCATTAAATAAAAGTAAAACTGATTTAAGTAGAAAAATATTTTATCCCATTTCATAAAAATACAAGTCTCATTGTAAGAATCAATATCCAATTTATTAAAAAAATAAGTCATGAGTCTCAGCTTAAAACTTTCAACCACTGATTTTAAACGACAACACCATCATCGCACAAAGGAAAAAATGTGAATCTAGAAAATGTATCCTCATTAGCCATGCACTGAGGATAACTGTGAAATACAGTGATACTGGTCGAAAATAATTTGTGTGGATTGGCGTTCGACTATCGATTTGTTCGCGTACCGTAAACATAATGGAGAAAACTTTTTTTGGTAAATTTCTGTGGCTATAATGAGATTCGTTTTTTGTGTGCAATGTCATCAAAAACCCTGTTTGTCTGAGTATCGAGTCAATTTTACAAAATAAAATTCATTTCAATGTTCAATTACCAAATGTGTACTGACACATACACAGACTTCAAATATAACTGAGAACATAATCTTACTTGGTTACAAAACTAGTGTCACAGTCAGATGATAATGTGGCATCTGTATCACTTGAAGAATCATCAGATACTTGTTCATATAACAACAACCTGTCCAGTAAAAACGATTTGTCTCGAGATACTCTCAATAGTTTATGCTGAGATTTCTCCAGATCTTTTTTGAAACTTTCCTGCTCCTGGGAAAGATTATAAATAAATTTTTACCTCAAGGGTAATTGCGAGAAAAACCAATGTTATTGAATTAAACATAAGTTGTTAAGAAAATTGTCGTCAGAATCAGTGTTTTAAATATGATTGATATTTTTCTATATGATATTAGTGTAGCATTTCAAGGGTTGGCGGTAACTTTTGTTTGAAAGCAAGTGAAAATATACAAAAAATTACTGATGAAATGATAAAAAACAATATAAAACTTACATAAAGCAGTATCTTCAACTTTCTTTTCAAATTTTCATACTTGGATTGATATTCCATGAATCTACTCCTTGAACTTGTGTATTATTTATCACACCATGGAGCCGTTATTATTTATTAGTTTATATAAACTGCCTTCAACACAAACATTATTATAATTCACCTTTACCAAACTAGATGTTGCAGAGAAGAACATACTTAAAACCATTGTCAAATATTGAACACAAGAACATGTAAATATGTTAGCATTACCGATTTAAAATGAACTGGACAACTGTGATCAAACAAGCAGTGAAAGAATATCAACTCCATAAATTTTTAAACAATGAAACATTCTTCATGTCTGTAATATACATGCTTACAGATATGAAATTATCTCTTACGAGCCCATGAAAAAATTTAACCGAATAAGATATTACTGCACTAATACAGGGACTCGTATATAGAAGTACAATGGAAATCATAAATTCAGCTTCAGCGAAATTATGTAGGCTAATACTTCAAAAGCAATACATGCACTATCTCGCAATATTTTATAAACAGGCAACTTGAATAACTAAGCTGGAAACCAACATCCTTGATTTAAAAAGCTATTGAGCCTGTTACAATATTGTGTGGGAATACTAAATAATTAGTCGAACAAAAAATAAGTAGCCTACATGCCTAAATTGGAAAAACTTGAGACCGTTGTAAGAATATATACTCTGATATTGGTGGTATGCATACTGAGCGATAAAAATAGGCATATTATACGAAAGTCACAAACCGAACATAGTTCGCCGTGAATCAAATACTCAAGAGTTAAATGCAATAGCAATATTCATTAAAATCTGTCACCAACTATAAAGTTAATTATAATTATAGAACCATTGTGATGATTTCAAAAAATGATTACAGCCAATTTTGCGCTTGGTAAACCACAATTATGGCATATGCATGAAACCAGAATTTTTATGAATGTTTGGGAGGACATCTTGAGAGAATTAAAACAGTAAATATGATCTAGGGCTTTCATAAATATCAAAAAAAGATAAAACAGGCAACTATTTAGTTCAGTTTCAGGAGACATATGACTTTTTTCGATTTTTGACATATGACTTTGTTTTCAAGAAATTTGAAATTGACGTTCAAGTAGTTTTAAATGAGTAAAATCTTATGTTATTAGGCAATTTCTCATGAAGTATCGATTAAGCCTAATAATTGTCGCTGATATTCTTCTTTATCCAAGTGATAACATTGTCGAAATCCACCCAGTGATATGTATGACCAACTCATCAGCAAGATCGGCATTTCACGATTTTCCTCGTTTTCCTGATGGTTTAATTGCATTCAAACTTTGAGCTTTAAGTCTTGCTTGCGCATCTTCTTTCGCTTTCTTTTCTTCTTCTCTTTTCTTTGCCGCTTCTTCCCGCTGTTTACGAACAATGGCTAAACGGGCAAGATCTGCCCTTGCCTCTTCAGTTTTACCTTCACGATGCAACTGTTCATAACGTCTGGCTGCTTCTTGTTTTGCTATTTCTTCCCGTTGTCGTCTTGATAATGGGGCTGCCGCTGCCTCTGGTACCGCACTTAGATCTGAGATTTTTTTATTTTTCTGTTGAATTCTGTTTGGATTATTGACTTCTATGATATTTCTGGAATCCTCTTCATCTGACTCCTCTTCTGAAGATGAAGATTCTTGCTTTCTTTTTTCCAAATCTTTTTTCCGTTGTGCTTCCAATTCTTCTGGGCTAGTGAATTGTCTGTGTTTTCCTTTATGTGATTTTTTTCCTCCCCCACGAGGCATTTTACAGTTTTATGAACAAACGTTAGATTTTAAATTTGCAAAACTGTAAAGTTTGTGAATAGATAAGATAAGTTTATTTCGACTCCATAATCAGCAGAAAGGCGATAAAACAATTGATAAAAACAAATAAATAAAAACTGACTATGAAATCAGAAGAGTAAACAAAATCTTGAATAAAGTTTAAAACGTACAGAATATAAGATGGAAGGTATTGCCAAAAAGAAGTGGTAGACTACATGTTCACTCATCTAAAACTACCATAGGGCATCAATAAAATTAGAAAAAAGAGAGAAGCTTTAGATAAATTATATGGTAACCAAAAAATAAACACATAAAAAAGAAAACAATAAAACAAAAAAATGATTTCGCCAAGCTGATTATTCAATTCAATTCGTTTATTACTCCAGACCATATAAAAACAACACAACAAATAAACATAAGCAAAACAAAAATAACGCAATAAATACATAAAATAACTGATATGACAATCAGATTCACAGTGAGTCTCAAAAAAGAGTTATAATATAGCAATTCAAGAGACCAAAAGTGAGGTATAGAATCTAAGGTAGCCCGTAACAAACAGTATCTGGGAATCAAATAACGATTGTAATAGAATGTTATTGGAGTTCCTGCATCTCGTCATGAACAACCACAGATTTTTTCTATGAAGTGCTTCGAAAGAGGGAATGTTCCCAGATACCATTTTGTGACGGACACTCTCAGATCTAGAGACACAGTGAATTACGCGATAGGCATTATTATATGAAATTTTAACTTTTTTGTAATTATAATTATTGAAAAACATCCAGAGCTGGCAGTTATAAATGCTACAACAATACGTCCTAAATAAAAGATTTTTCACAGTAGTGGAACAATTGACAAATTTTTTCAAAATTGTATGGGCTATAAAATAAATTGATTTATACTGACGTTTCAAGTCAAGGTCATTTCTAAGATCACTGGATAGGAAAACACCAAGATATTTAGTGGACGAAACATAAGTCAATACAGAATTACAAAGTTTGATATCAGGCAAATTATTCAGCCTAAACTTTTTATTCTGGATACACATACAGATTTTTTCGAGTTGTACAAGATGTCATGTTCAATAGAGTATTTATCGCATATGTTAAGTAAACGTTGAAGACCTTTGGCTGAAGGTGAAATGCAACACATGTCATCAGCATAAAAAATATGATTGATAATATTGTTATTTGCTACACATCCAATGGTCTCTTGATTCAACTTAACAGAAAGGTCATCCATGAAAACAGCATATAAATATGGACTTAATATACTACCTTGCTTGGTACCATTATGGACAGAGAAAGGATCTGACACACTGCTACCCCATCTAACAAACATGGATTGATTACGATACATGTGTACAATCAGCGACAAAAAAATTTTGGGGATTCTTCTGTTAATTAATTTACGAAATAGAGTCCAGTGATTAACTTTATCAAAAGCTTTAGTGGCATCCAAAAAAGCTATGTAAACTGGTGATGATTTTTTGGAATAATAAGTAGCTAGCTGCTTTATTGTAAAAATGACCTAGGTAAAGCTAGCGGCCACTTCCAGCGGACAGTTACCAATTTTTCCAAATTTGAACCCGCCATGCTCCACGACAGTTGTCGCGAATTCACTTAATTGCGCCTACATGGATGCAAAAAATTAGGCGATTCTCCCTTTTAGAAACTGACGACAGACCTGAAACATAATAAAAAACAAAAATGATTGAAACAACACATTTTTTCCTCGATAAAATGAATTATTGCTCAGAAACTCATTTATCGACAAAATCTAAAATTTAACTGAGTTGCAGCGTAATTTATGCAAGAAATAATTTTTTCTCATCCAATTCATTAATACGGTGAATTTGATGAAGATATATAAAACATATATTAAATTTTAAAACAATTCCACTATGCGGAAAGTTGGGAAATACCCCCCAATTAAAGGAAAATTTTTAAGAAATTGTCAATATACCTCAGTAAAAGCGTAATTTATGCAGGAAATAATATTTTCTCATCCAATTCATTAATACAGTGTATTTGGTGGACAAATATAAAATACATATTGAAATTTAAAAAAAATCCACCGTGCGGAAAGTAGAAAAATTCCCCCCCGTTTAGGAAAAAAATATAGAAAATCTCCAATTTAACTCAGTTTAAGCGTAATTTAGGTAAGAAGGAATTTTTTCTCATCCAATTCATTAATGCAATGCGTTTGGTGGACAAATATAAAAGAGATATCGAAATTTAAAAAAAATCCACCGTGCGGAAAGTAGGGAAATTCCCCTCAATTCAATGAAAATATTTAAGAAATCGTCTATCCAACTCAGTTAAAGCATAATTTATGCAAGAAAGAATATTTTCTCATCCAATTCAATAATACAATGTATTTGGTGAACAGATATAAAATACATATTGAAACTTAAAAAAAATCCACCATGCGGAAAGTAGGGAAATTCCCCTCAATTGAAGAAAAAAATATGAGATATCGTCAATTTGACTCAGTTAAAGCGTAATTTAGGTAAGAAGGAGTTTTTTCTCATCCAATTCATTAATGCAGTGTTTTTGGTGGACAAATATATAATACATATTAAAATTTAAAAAAAATCCACCGTGCGGAAAGTAGGGAAATTCCCCCCAATTGAAGAAAAAAATATAAGAAATCGTCAATTTAACTCAATTAAAGCGTAATTTAGGTAAGAAGGAATTTTTTCTCATCCAATTCATTAATGCAGTGTGTTTGGTGGACAAATATAAAATACATATTAAAATTTAAAAAAAATCCACCGTGCGGAAAGTAGGGAATTCCCCCTCAATTGGAGAAAAAAATATAAGAAATCGTCAATTTAACTCAGTTAAAGCATAATTTATGCAAGAAAGAATATTTTCTCATCCAATTCATTAATACGGTGTATTTGGTGGACAGATATAAAATACATATTGAAATTTAAAAAAAATCCACCGTGCGGAAAGTAGGGAAATTCCCCCCAATTTAATGGAAATATTTAGGAAATCGTCTATCCAACTCAGTTAAAAAATAATTTATGCAAGAAAGAATATTTTCTCATCCAATTCATTAATACAGTGTATTTGATGGACGAATATAAAATACATATTAAAATTTGAAAAAAATCCACCGTGCGGAAAGTAGGGAAATTTCCCCCAATTTGATGAAAATATTTGAGAAATCGTCTATCCAACTCAGTTAAAAAATAATTTATGCAAGAAAGAATATTTTCTCATCCAATTCATTAATACGGTGTATTTGGTGGACAAATATAAAATACATATTGAAATTTAAAAAAAATCCACCGTGCGGAAAGTAGGGAAATTCCCCCCAATTTGATGAAAATATTTGAGAAATCGTCTATCCAACTCAGTTAAAAAATAATTTATGCAAGAAAGAATATTTTCTCATCCAATTCATTAATACAGTGTATTTGGTGGACGAATATAAAATACATATTGAAATTTTAAAAAAATCCACCGTGCGGAAAGTAGGGAAATTCCCCTCAATTTAATGAAAATATTTAAGAAATTGTTTATCCAACTCAGTTAAAAAATAATTTATGCAAGAAAGAATATTTTCTCATCCAATTCATTAATACAGTGTATTTGGTGGACAAATATAAAATACATATTGAAATTTAAAAAAAATCCACCGTGCGGAAAGTAGGGAAATTCCCCCCAATTGAAGAAAAAAATATAAGAAATCGTCAATTTAACTCAATTAAAGCGTAATTTAGGTAAGAAGGAATTTTTTCTCATCCAATTCATTAATGCAGTGTGTTTGGTGGACAAATATGAAATACATATTAAAATTAAAAAAAAATCCACTGTGCGGAAAGTAGGGAATTCCCCCTCAATTAAAAAATATATATAAGAAATCGTCAATTTGACTCAGTTAAAGCGTAATTTAGGTAAGAAGGAATTTTTTCTCATCCAATTCATTAATGCAGTGTGTTTGGTGGACAAATATAAAATACATATTAAAAGTTAAAAAAAATCCACCATGCGGAAAGTAGGGAAATTCGGTACTCTCTAAATATGGACACAAAGATGACGCACAACCTGAATATGAAAGGTGTACCAGGATAGGTTCAGATTTAGAATCTAGATTGTACGATTTTGGGAGCGCAGGGAATAACCAATTTATGCAAAAAATAATTTTTTCTCATTCAATTTATTAATACAGTGTATTTGATGGATATATATAAAATATATATTAAAATTTAAAAAAAATCCACCGTGCGGAAAGTCGGGAAATTCCCCTCAATTGAAGAAAAAAATATAAGAAATCGTCGATTTGACTCAGTTAAAGCGTAATTTAGGTAAGAAGGAGTTTTTTCTCATCCAATTCAAAAATGCAGTGTTTTTGTTGGACAAATATAAAATACATATTAAAATTTAAAAAAAATCCACCGTGCGGAAAGTAGGGAAATTCCCCCCAATTGAAGAAAAAAATATAAGAAATCGTCAATTTAACTCAATTAAATGTAATTTAAGTAAGAAGGAGTTTTTTCTCATCCAATTCATTAATGCAGTGTGTTTGGTGGACAAATATAAAATACATATTAAAATTAAAAAAAAATCCACCATGCGGAAAGTAGGGAAATTCCCCTCAATTGAAGAAAAAAATATAAGAAATTGTCAATTTGACTCAGTTAAAGCGTAATTTAGGTAAGAAGGAATTTTTTCTCATCCAATTCATTAATCCAGTGTGTTTGGTGGACGAATATAAAATACATATTATAATTTAAAAAAAATCCACCATGCGGAAAGTAGGGAAATTCGGTACTCTCGAAATATAGACACAAAGATGACGCACAACCTGAATATAAAAGGTGTACCAGGATAGGTTCAGATTTAGAATCTAGATTGTACGCTTTTGGGAGCGCAGGGAATAACCCATTTATGCAAAAAATAATTTTTTCTCATCCAATTTATTAATACAGTGTATTTGATGGATATATATAAAATATATATTAGAGTTAAAAAAAAATCCACCGTGCGGAAAGTAGGGAAATTCCCCCCAATTTGATGAAAATATTTGAGAAATCGTCTATTTAACTCAGTTAAAGCGTAATTTATCCAAGAAAGAGTATTTTCTCATCCAATTCATTAATACGGTGTATTTGGTGGACAGATATAAAATACATATTAAAATTTAAAAAAAATCCACCGTGCGGAAAGTAGGGAAATTCCCCCCAATTTGATGAAAATATTTGAGAAATCGTCTATTTAACTCAGTTAAAGCGTAATTTATCCAAGAAATAATATTTTCTCATCCAGTTCATTAATACAGTGTATTTGATGGTGATATATAAAACGAATATTAAATTTTAAAAATATTCCACCGTGCGGAAAGTTGGGAAATTCCCCTAACTTATGTTAAAATCAACGGAATCGTAAATTTATATAAATTAAAGCGAAATCTTGTCATATTTATTGATCATTCCCATTTGCCTCCATAACTAAATATTATTTTCGAAGTTTTATCAAGTTCTTATTTCATTTTATTGGTTTACGCTACAACCTCGTAACACCCCCGCTCACTCCATATAGCACTACCTTCCGTAAAACCTCAGTAGTAACTTATGCTGGTATCTTTGGGTCACCTTCGGTGAACGTGCAGCCTTAACCCAGTACATCAGCAGCCTAAATCAGAATAGTATTGTCAACCTTAACAGATGAGGTGGCGTCATCAAGATTAGTAACGATTTGACACTTATGGCGCTTCATTTGTTATGTCGAATATGTATGTCGCCGAACCGTTTAATGCTGTTGTTAAAAAATATCTCAGAATTTAGAAGACTGTGAAACTGTATTAAAGAGCTAAAGGAAGTATGGCACACCGTACTAAGACGTTGGAAGAAACGACGATACGATCGATAGCAGCCGCTACGATCACTGTAAACGTATGAAGAAACTTTCAATTCCCAAATGAAGATACCACATGAATCAATCAACAAATCGTTTTTTATTCGCCAATCACAAAAAAATGGAAGCAATAAATATCACGAAAAACTTGTATACAGTAGAAACTCTACGTACGAAAGGCTCTGGATACGAAAAATCCAACAATTCTTTTCCGAAAACTTGCATAGTGATATTTGTTCATTTTAGATTAATTTAATGCAGGGATGTTCAATACAAACCTAATATTTGAATATTGCGACCTTCGAATATCGTATTTGGTGTTTTTGAGAATACCGAATATGACGCACATTTCCTAGCGCCGTCAAACTTTCGATTTAAAAAAAAATATTCACAGCTATTCTATTTTTTATCGCAATTGAAATCAGCCGTGCGCGTCGTGGCACTAAATTATGGCCAGCATGAAAGAAATTCAAAAAGCGCAATTACAATTATTACACAATATTCACAATTATTATCGTCTATTCCAATAAATCTGAAAGCAAATTGTGTCGCAATTAATTGTTTTCACCCTCAATTTCGATAGTGACCGAACATAACGGGAATTTTTTTCATTTCTTGCAATTAAGAGTTTATAAAATGACCTTTAAATGTTATTTAATATCTAACGCGGATTTTATCATTATCCCGACGTCGTTGATGACAATATCGTTCATTTAAGTTGGCGATATCAATAAGCAAAATTAAAATAATAACACCAGACATGAAAGATTAGCGCCGACTCAAATCAAGTAAAAACCGACTTAAAAAATAAAACAAGTTTTCTGGTCTTAATTCTCCATCAGTGGCGGACGGTAATTTGGGAATCAATCATTTGATTATGACGATGGTAAACAAAGGTACATAAGCATATCGTTCTTAGTTTTTATTCGTTATTACTGTGTTCTTCCTTCTTTCTATGTTCTTTGTTTATTTATTATGCTGTAATCTAATTCTAACATGTAGTTGTTGGATTTTAAGCATTAATATAATTTATACGAAAATGATGTCCGAGTTTTACGTGGACTTAAAACGGATTAGGGCATTTACAGGTAAAACGCCTTATGTAATACCTAGGGTCTTCGGAACGAATTAATTTCGTGGGTAGCGCTTCTACTGTATATTCATGGCTCTGTACTCAATGGACAGGTTAACGGGAAATGGCCATTTGATCTACTTGTTAGTGTCAAGTGGCAACCCTTTGAAACTTATTTTTACATCAAATGCGTTTTACTGCCAACCGGCCTCGTATGCTGGACATTTCCAAAGTACGTCCAATATCTCCGCAATATCTCCGTTGTAGCATCCAGCATGAAACCAGCGTGGACACACATCACAGCCAATCTTTAAAAAAAGTCAAAATAACATGAATATAAAATTATATATTGCATGTTTATTGAACACCTATTAGGTTACTTACCCATTCTCCTTCTCCCGTCTCCCCACAAAAACTGTAGTACGTCTCCACGCAGTCTGTCAAAAATGTATTTTTTAACTGCGTAATGTTTAGATAATTATCTAAATATCAAATATTCATTTCGTCATACCGGAATTCTGAATCACCCAACTGGCAATTTTCGCCCTTTCATCGATTGGTGAAACAACATGGATGCTTTTAGTTTCCAGCATCATCCAAGCGAACTGCAATCGAATATATGCCAAAGAACCAATAGACAAAATAAGTTGTTTCAAAATAACGCAAAATAGTGTGAAGAAAATCATGAGAATGTTGTTTGGTATATGAAAATAAATTAATCAATTCTTATGGAACAATTTCTTGTGAATAAATTGACAAAGAACATATACTGATGTATGGATAATTAAATTTGTATGACTTCCTATATACCTTTATCACGTAAATTCCACAACTGGATCCATCCCTCTGAATGGGATGTTCAGTAACCGTTGGTGTCCAGTTTTCGCATTCTTTTCGTAAATTCATCCAGTTTCTGTGTGTTGTAACGTGTGTAAATTCAGTTTTACTAATATACTTTTCATGTAACTTCATTTTTAAAAATCAATACTTTTCATTCAATTTCAATGTCATTCACAATTGTCAATGTCACTCCAATTGTAAATACAGTTTGTTACTGGTACAATGTGATTATGTAGTTCATATATTATTTGTAAGAACAGGACACGTTTTTACGAACACAGCCGAATACTTTCAACAAGAGAAATAGAATATTAAAAATAAAGGACTGGATAACTCTGAAGAAGATAATTTAAAAAAATCCACTCCAGGATTTGAAAGCGATCTGGCAACAGTGAAGTAAAGGTTTATTGAGTTTCTACTTTAGCTTGTAGTTGAAATGGCTAACGATAAGATGTATTTCAGGAATTGAACTCACTTATAATTTTTACATGCGTGAGCGGTCTCTTCAATTGAACTTCCATACGGATTCAGAAAGTAGAAATTATTTCTCGTTGTGTCAATGAATTACAAAGATATTTTGTTCGAATCAAAATGAAGAATCAAATACAAAAAAGCAATATGTAATTATGCCACAACAATTTTTTATTTATTGAATATTATTAAAATTTCAAAACAAAACTTCATCCTCACCAAAAGAACCCAGTGATTTCTATTTATCCTGCACGCAGAAACAATCACGCTATAGTTTCCTAAATTTAACTGTAAAACAAATGAGATGATATAAGTATGATATTAAAGTGTTGTAGGAAAGATGAATATGGACTTTTTAGATAAAAAAACAATGTCGATTTTTCCAACCCTAATTTTGTTTATACCAATGGTTTTCGATCATAGTTCCGCAAGTATATTCCAGCAGTTTTACATTCAAATCCGAGGTGTTCGGCGTCAAATTGTTTTTTTCATATTTTTGTAACAAAAGTAATCATGAAATCAACTTATACATATATAAATATATTATATTATAAATCAATTACACCGGGGTTCTCGAGCCTCGGATATATTTATTGGTTGTTTCCTATCCGCCTGAAAAATTAAAAACATCAAAGATTGAAAGATTGACTTACGTCAGTCATTAGATGGTGATGCATGCTGGTATGTTGGTGAAAAATACAACCAGCAATATAACTATCCATAACGTAAACATCACGGCGATTCTTTGTCATCAGTTGAAAGGAGTAAATAATAAGTATGTATAAGTCTGAAAGTATGTGCCGATCAAAAAATTTGAGAACAGTTACAAACGAATTATAAAAATTATTTAATTGCTTGTGATTGAATAAATTATACTTTTATATCCCATTTGGAATCATGTAGAGGTAGAATTGTTATTGAGTTGTCTGTCGGGAACAGTAGCAGTCAGACGGTCATTTATTCCCTGCGCTCCCAAAAGCGTACAATCTAGATTCTAAATCTGAATCTATCCTGGTACACCTTTTATATTCAGGTTGTGCGTCATCTTTGTGTCCATATTTCGAGAGTACCGAATTTCCCTACTTTCCGCATGGTGGATTTTTTTTAAGTTTTAATATGTATTTTATATTTGTCCACCAAATACACCGTATTAATGAATTGGATGAGAAAATATTCTTTCTTGGATAAATTACGCTTTAACTGAGTTAAATAGACAATTTCTCAAATATTTTCATCAAATTGGGGGGAATTTCCCTACTTTCCGCACGGTGGATTTTTTTAAAATTTTGATATCTATTTTATATTTGTCCACCAAACACACTGCATTAATGAATTGGATGAGAAAAAATTCCTTCTTACCTGAATTACGCTTTAACTGAGTCAAATTGACAATTTCTTATATTTTTTTCTTCAATTGAGGGGAATTTCCCTACTTTCCGCACGGTGGATTTTTTTTAAATTTTAATATGTATTTTATATTTGTCCACCAAATACACCGTATTAATGAATTGGATGAGAAAATATTCTTTCTTGGATAAATTACGCTTTAACTGAGTTAAATAGACGATTTCTCAAATATTTTCATCAAATTGGGGGGAATTTCCCTACTTTCCGCACGGTGGATTTTTTTAAAATTTTGATATCTATTTTATATTTGTCCACCAAACACACTGCATTAATGAATTGGATGAGAAAAAATTCCTTCTTACCTGAATTACGCTTTAACTGAGTCAAATTGACAATTTCTTATATTTTTTTCTTCAATTGAGGGGAATTTCCCTACTTTCCGCACGGTGGATTTTTTTTAAATTTTAATGTGTATTTTATATTTGTCCACCAAATACACCGTATTAATGGATTGGATGAGAAAATATTCTTTCTTGGATAAATTACGCTTTAACTGAGTTAAATAGACGATTTCTCAAATATTTTCATCAAATTGGGGGGAATTTCCCTACTTTCCGCACGGTGGATTTTTTTTAAATTTTATTATGTATTATATATTCGTCCACCAAATACACTGTATTAATAAATTGGATGGGAAAAAATTATTTTCTGCATAAATAGATTATTCCCTGCGCTCCCCAAAGCGTACAATCTAGATTCTAAATCTGAACCTATCCTGGTACACCTTTTATATTCAGGTTGTGCGTCATCTTTGTGTCCATATTTCGAGAGTACCGAATTTCCCTATTTTCCGCACGGTGGATTTTTTTTAACTTTTAATATGTATTTTATATTTGTCCACCAAACACACTGCATTAATGAATTGGATGAGAAAAAATTCCTTCTTACCTAAATTACACTTTAACTGAGTCAAATTGACGATTTCTTATATATATTTTTTAATTGTGGAGGAATTCCCTACTTTCCGCAAGGTGGATTTTTTTAAATTTTAATATGTATTTTATATTTGTCCACCAAACACACTGCATTAATGAATTGGATGAGAAAAAATTCCTTCTTACCTAAATTACGCTTTAATTGAGTTAAATTGACGATTTCTTATATTTTTTTCTTCAATTGGGGGGAATTTCCCTACTTTCCGCACGGTGGATTTTTTTTAAATTTTAATATGTATTTTATATTTGTCCACCAAAAACACTGCATTAATGAATTGGATGAGAAAAAACTCCTTCTTACCTAAATTACGCTTTAACTGAGTCAAATTGACGATTTCTTATATTTTTTTCTTCAATTGAGGGGAATTTCCCTACTTTCCGCACGGTGGATTTTTTTTAAATATTAATATGTATTTTATATTTGTCCACCAAATACACTGTATTAATGAACTGGATGAGAAAATATTCTTTCTTGCATAAATTATTTTTTAACTGAGTTGGATAGACGATTTCTTAAATATTTTCATTAAATTGAGGGGAATTTCCCTACTTTCCGCACGGTGGATTTTTTTTAAATTTTAATATGTATTTTATATTTGTCCACCAAATAAACCGTATTAATGAATTGGATGAGAAAATATTCTTTCTTGGATAAATTACGCTTTAACTGAGTTAAATAGACGATTTCTCAAATATTTTCTTCAAATTGGGGGGAATTTCCCTACTTTCCGCACGGTGGATTTTTTTTAAATTTTGATATCTGTTTTATATTTGTCCACCAAACACACTGCATTGATGAATTGGATGAGAAAAATTTCCTTCTTACCTAAATTACGCTTTAACTGAGTCAAATTGACAATTTCTTATATTTTTTTCTTCAATTGAGGGGAATTTCCCTACTTTCCGCACGGTGGATTTTTTTTAAATTTTAATGTGTATTTTATATTTGTCCACCAAATACACCGTATCAATGGATTGGATGAGAAAATATTCTTTCTTGGATAAATTACGCTTTAACTGAGTTAAATAGACGATTTCTCAAATATTTTCATCAAATTGGGGGGAATTTCCCTACTTTCCGCACGGTGGATTTTTTTTAAATTTTAATATGTATTATATATTCGTCCACCAAATACACTGTATTAATAAATTGGATGAGAAAAAATTATTTTCTGCATAAATAGATTATTCCCTGCGCTCCCCAAAGCGTACAATCTAGATTCTAAATCTGAACCTATCCTGGTACACCTTTTATATTCAGGTTGTGCGTCATCTTTGTGTCCATATTTCGAGAGTACCGAATTTCCCTATTTTCCGCACGGTGGATTTTTTTTAACTTTTAATATGTATTTTATATTTGTCCACCAAACACACTGCATTAATGAATTGGATGAGAAAAAATTCCTTCTTACCTAAATTACACTTTAACTGAGTCAAATTGACGATTTCTTATATATATTTTTTAATTGTGGGGGAATTCCCTACTTTCCGCAAGGTGGATTTTTTTAAATTTTAATATGTATTTTATATTTGTCCACCAAACACACTGCATTAATGAATTGGATGAGAAAAAATTCCTTCTTACCTAAATTACGCTTTAATTGAGTTAAATTGACGATTTCTTATATTTTTTTCTTCAATTGGGGGGAATTTCCCTACTTTCCGCACGGTGGATTTTTTTTAAATTTTAATATGTATTTTATATTTGTCCACCAAAAACACTGCATTAATGAATTGGATGAGAAAAAACTCCTTCTTACCTAAATTACGCTTTAACTGAGTCAAATTGACGATTTCTTATATTTTTTTCTTCAATTGAGGGGAATTTCCTTACTTTCCGCACGGTGGATTTTTTTTAAATATTAATATGTATTTTATATTTGTCCATCAAATACACTGTATTAATGAACTGGATGAGAAAATATTCTTTCTTGCATAAATTATTTTTTAACTGAGTTGGATAGACGATTTCTTAAATATTTTCATTAAATTGAGGGGAATTTCCCTACTTTCCGCACGGTGGATTTTTTTTAAATTTTAATATGTATTTTATATTTGTCCACCAAATACACCGTATTAATGAATTGGATGAGAAAATATTCTTTCTTGGATAAATTACGCTTTAACTGAGTTAAATAGACGATTTCTCAAATATTTTCATCAAATTGGGGGGAATTTCCCTACTTTCCGCACGGTGGATTTTTTTTAAATTTTGATATCTGTTTTATATTTGTCCACCAAACACACTGCAATGATGAATTGGATGAGAAAAATTTCCTTCTTACCTAAATTACGTTTTAACTGAGTCAAATTGACAATTTCTTATATTTTTTTCTTCAATTGAGGGGAATTTCCCTACTTTCCGCACGGTGGATTTTTTTTAAATTTTAATATGTATTTTATATTTTTCCACCAAATACACCGTATCAATGAATTGGATGAGAAAATATTCTTTCTTGGATAAATTACGCTTTAACTGAGTTAAATAGACGATTTCTCAAATATTTTCATCAAATTGGGGGGAATTTCCCTACTTTCCGCACGGTGGATTTTTTTTAAATTTTAATATGTATTTTATATTCGTCCACCAAATACACTGTATTAATGAATTGGATGAGAAAAAATTCCTTCTTACCTAAATTACGCTTTAATTGAGTTAAATTAACGATTTCTTATATTTTTTTCTTCAATTGGAGGGAATTTCCCTACTTTCCGCACGGTGGATTTTTTTTAAATTTTAATATGTATTTTATATTTGTCCACCAAAAACACTGCATTAATGAATTGGATGAGAAAAAACTCCTTCTTACCTAAATTACGCTTTAATTGAGTTAAATAAACGATTTCTTATATTTTTTTCTTCAATTGAGGGGAATTTCCCCTACTTTCCGCACGGTGGATTTTTTTTTAATTTTAATATGTATTTTATATTTGTCCACCAAATACACTGTATCAATGAATTGGATGAGAAAATATTCTTTCTTAAATAAATTACGCTTTAACTGAGTTAAATAAACGATTTCTCAAATATTTTCATCAAATTGGGGGGAATTTCCCTACTTTCCGCACGGTGGATTTTTTTTAAATTTTGATATGTATTTTATATTTGTCTACCAAATACATTGTATTAATGAATTGGATGAGAAAATATTCTTTCTTGCATAAATTATGCTTTAACTGAGTTGGATAGACGATTTCTTGAATATTTCCATTAAATTGGGGGGAATTTCCCTACTTTCCGCACGGTGGATTTTTTTTAAATTTTAATATGTATTTTATATCTGTCCACCAAATACATTGTATTAATGAATTGGATGAGAAAATATTCTTTCTTGCATAAATTATGCTTTAACTGAGTTGGATAGACGATTTCTTAAATATTTTCATTAAATTGAGGGGAATTTCCCTACTTTCCGCACGGTGGATTTTTTTTAAATTTTGATATCTATTTTATATTTGTCCACCAAACACATTGCATTAATGAATTGGATGAGAAAAAATTCCTTCTTACCTAAATTACGCTTAAACTGAGTTAAATTGAAGATTTCCTATATTTTTTTCTTAAACTGGGGGGAATTTTTCTACTTTCCGCACGGTGGATTTTTTTAAATTTTAATATGTATTTTATATTTGTCCACCAAATACACTGTATTAATGAATTGGATGAGAAAATATTATTTCCTGCATAAATTACGCTTTAACTGAGTTATATTGACAATTTCCTAAAAATTTTCCTTTAATTGGGGGGTATTTTCCAACTTTCCGCATAGTGGAATTGTTTTAAAATTTAATATATGTTTTATATATCTTCATCAAATTCACTGTATTAATGAATTGGATGAGAAAAAATTATTTCTTGCATAAATTACGCTTCAACTCAGTTAAATTTTAGATTTTGTCGATAAATGAGCTTCTGAGCAATAATTCATTTTATCGAGGAAAAAATGTGTTGTTTCAGTCATTTTTGTTTTTTATTATGTTTCAGGTCCGTCGTCAGTTTCTAAAAGGGAGAATCGCCTAATTTTTTGCATCCATGTAGGCGCAATTAAGTGAATTCGCGACAAATGTCGTGGAACATGGCGGGTTCAAATTTGGAAAAATTGGTAACTGTCCTCTGTAAGTGGCCGCTAGCTTTACCTAGGTGTAAAAATGCACATGTCAGTCCCGTGACCAGGCTTGAAACCAAACTGGTTGTGAGATGTAGTTAAGTAAGACCCAATGTTATTTAAAATGTGTTTTTCAAAAATCTTAGATAAGACAGAGGCCACTGCAATAGGCCTGTGGTTAGTTGCACTACAAATAATTGGAGTCGAGTGCCAAATTGCCCAACCAAAGTTGAGTGCATGAAGAGGTGGGCTAAACCTTTTCATTCACCAAAGACATGCCAAAATATTGCCAAATTGTAGTCCAGATTACATCAATTATTAAATACTACTGGTAACAGTTCAAGTATAATATAATTAGATTTGGGGATTGATACTGAGGTGGGTAGCTATTGTAATTTATTGGTTAAAGGGTGGGAGCAAGAATAAAGGAATTGAGGATGTTTTTTCATAGAATCCTTCGAGATTCTAAGTAGGTAATACGGTAACTATAATGGATCCCAAAACAAAATAACTATAACATTAACCTGATCTACTACATTCAAACACTAACATGCTGACATGACTGATGTTCACTACGGTACAGAATGTTACCGCACCGTGCGGTACTCGGTACAGCTGTAAGGCGTACGATTAGAGTGGAAGTGGTGACTTCAATACGGACCATGGCCGTAAAGAAGCCACCACCCCTGTAGTACGGTACCTACGGTGGCTGACGGACCGTTTTTTCCCCAATCGACTATGGGTAAGTTATATAATATAATATATAATTTTGAGTCAATACCACAGACAATACGTCTACGGTACAAGTCTTTTCAGTGTCAGGTAGCCTGGCACCAATGAGATACGGTACCGGTACCGGTACCTCGCCGATTTATCGGCGCAAAGCACCGCGAAGGGGGTATGGCCATGACGTAATTTGTGAAATCAAGAGACCAAAGGGTATGAATCTTTTTCACATGTTGAAAGGCCTTGCTGCCGCAATACTGCAAGGCACAAAATACATTGCATTGATATGAGCGCCCGCCATAGTCTGTCTAATCCACAAAGGTGTTTGATTTTTCATCGACGTAGTTGGCTGTGGATGATTATGTTTATAACAGTAAAAAAATGGACTAAAGAAGTAATTTTCCCATTTACCTAAACATGCGGAAATGTTTCGCTGAACCTGGAACCATAGCAAGGTCCACCATTTACAGGGTCATTGTCAATGGTCCTTCCCCGAGCATTGACTTCCTTGTTTACTTCGTGACATTGGCCAATCAGTAAGATGCAAAATGTGACGCAACAATGCTCCCTTTTCGATCCGCTCAGACACTTTTCTCCCTCAGACAGATTTTCAGGCGTGGTCGTGAACATTACCTCGTTTTCGCGTATTTGAACTCTATTCGTTAGTTTTCAGTTGTGTTTCGGAAATTTAAATCAGATAATTCAATGATCACTCTGTCTTCTCAAGAGTTTTAATTTATTTGCAGTAATAAAAAATAGTGTAGAAATAGCTGTGATAGACTAGGCTAAACTTCTTTACCGGTACTTTTAAAAAACAGATTGTTGTATGCGATGAATCATAATGATGGTTTGAAGCAAATACCCCATTATACAGGCGTCAACCCGCAAAACCACTCCGCCCCGAAAATTTTGAAATGATAAAGTATAGGAAAAATTTTTTGGAGGTCAAAGGTCGGAAAAGGTCCATAATCTTAGAATAGGATTCGGTATTTTAAATTCGAAAAAGAATAGTAAATTGTATTGTGCTGTCCACCTCTAATTTTTTTTTGCGTTATCGGTTAATCCGAGCTATGTTTCATAATTATGAACCCCTTCTTGACTTTTCTCCCTGTTTGACTATGTAGGGTCAACATTCTTTGTGGTTTGACCCCACTTTGAAATAGACGTTTCCCCGACGGTGACTTCCTTGTTTATTTCGGTAATTTCGACTAATCAGTAAAGATGTCTAAAGTTCGAACCTGCTATCAACTGTAACTGCAGCCGCTCACGTACCATTCTCTCATTACATGACTATAGAAAAGACTATGAGTCAAGATATACACTCAGTGGTGAGATTCAGAGGTTCGCACCGGTTCTATAGAACCGTTTCACTGAATTTTATGATTTCAGCAAACCGGTTAGCATTACTGGTTGATGTCAATGCATTTTTGCATCTTATCTGACACACCGATTTTTGAGATCAAGTAGCTCACGTGTTTTTTTCAAAATGTGAAATGATCAGGTTCGCACGTTCATTTTAAGTTCATTATTAGTCCGGAAGATGAGGGGCCTTTTTGGGCCCAACCTTGTTTTCAGACATGAAGTTTTTTTTATGTGTGATTATTCATCTTGGGGTTATTGCCCATCATTTCTACACGGATGTGGAGTTTGCAGCCTTGAGCAATTTTTTTTACGGCTTGATATTTGTATTAGTGTTTTCCATCAAATCTGTGCACCATAATGGCGCACAACCTGAAACCTAACCTGTTACAATACTATGTTCAGGTTGTGTGCCATCTTGGTGCACAAACTACGGAAGCACCAAATTTACTAGGAAATAAAAATCAATAACTTTTAGGTATTTTTTGAACCCAGCTTTGGGTCGCGACCCATATATATGGAAATACTGTTGAAACATGCGCGTAAAATAAAGAGTACTATTTCAAAATACCCGCTTTTGTTGCAATTAACAATACAAGCTGCTCATGCAGTCGGCAGTGGTTCAAGTGGATATACACCCGGCGGAAAACAGTCAATTATTTGCTAGCAAGGATTGTTAAGCAGCGGGATGATCACGACGATGCAGTGAAAGATAATGCTATCACGAGAACAAGAATGAGAAAATTGCTACATTTTATAGTATATCCCTGGGAAAGAATGTAGTTCATTCTTATGTTCCATGCCAATGCTTTTCAAACTACCAAAGACTTTCAACACTTTTGCTTCTTCTCTTCTATAAAAATACATTGTTATTATATATTCTCATTTCCATCTGTTTGACGTGCTCCCAGATAACCGATCAGTGGCCTCCAAGGAGGCCGTGGTCCCCTTATAGGAAACCCTGTCATAAACTATAAGAGGCTACCGTGCTTCTCTTGCCTGTTGTCATGCTGTCTCTCGAATTCAGCTACAACAAAAAAATTCACGAAAACGGGTTTTAGATTTTATGATTTCATTATTATTCTCGACAATGAATGATATATATACGGTGAATTAATTGTGGTTGTTGGGGATGTTTCAAAAAAAAGGTTGAATGGAAAAATGATTTGACGAAATGTCAAGGTTTGAGAGTAGTAGAGAAGTGGAAAAAATACTCCAATGTGTTCTTCATTTGGTAACCACGCCACAGAACTTCGATAAATATACGCAGCAATTGCGAGAAGCAGGAATGCCAAGATGGGATTTCATCGCATTGCAAACCAATATTAGCGATTCTCAGATATATTCGCGCATTCCCATCTGTACAGCGTGGAAAAGATCATACCTATCTACACACTTGAAAAAACTATGTCAGATGAGCGTCATATTATTGAATATCAGTAAAGGAATAGTGCAATGAGAAAAGACATATAAGGCGTAACTTTCAGTAATATGCATCAAATAATCTTTTGTGGATAATATATATTTAAAAACATTTCGTCACGCCAACCGCAGTCCGCAACTTTTTGTCTCTGGCTGAGCTTAGATACCAATTGGCACTCATGTAAACTGGTAAGAGGCTTGCGATGGAGCAGATAATATGAGTATCCATCCCCCAGCTGTAGCTTTATTGCAGATGATACTGATTTTTTTGTATATATTAAAGATTTCCTGGAATCACCGATTTAAGGATGTCAAGTGATGGATATAAATAAACCATTTGAAAACCAACACGCAGTATTACAAAACTTACTTCCAACACGCGGTTTGAATGAATGAAAAGCTGAAACTAGTATTCTTTAAAACAGCATACAAATTCTATGGAATGAAATCATACACAAAAGCTCGTCAAACACCTATAGCTCAATAAACAAGTGGAATTTGATGCTTGTTCGCAAAAATGTGCGCGTTACTACGTACAACCGAAGCACGCAGGAAAATGTGTGTGATGTACTAGTGATTAAAGTGTTTGACTCAACTATGTTGGCATAACAGGTGCACATCTCGGTTTCGCATACGCATACCTTCTATCTCCACAAGGATATATTAATTTGGCCAAAGTCAATGCTGCACCTGAAAGGTTCCGGTTCTTCCAAAAGAAAACACGTTACACATCGTTAAATACCAATGGATGGTTTTACACGGCCTTGTTCGGAGTAAAAGACGAGGTCGAATATTCCAATCCATTTCAACTAATAAAATATTTCCCAAGTCCCTAAGCTTTAAGCAGGAAAACGAAATGCCCGCAGCAACACAAATGTAGTTTGACCAGCGCAAAAGAAAGTGGCAAGATGGCGCACAACCTGAACATTGCATGTGTACCAGGTCAGGATTCAGGTTGTGCGTCATCTTGGTATGAATACTTGAAATCCATTTAAAAAAAATTGCTCAACATTATATACTCCGCACCCACCTGGGTATCATTATTTATGTCATCTACATTATATCTAAACAATAAAAAAATTTTATGTCCCAAAACAATGTTAAGGCCCGATTCTGCCGGACTATATCAACGAGTATACAATATATACAGCAATACAGACAATCCTCAACATCATCAAAAAGTTAGATGCTAATTTTGACATAATGATGCTTAGCTAACCATCATTTTGACATGTTAATTAGAAAGTAGTTGAAAATATTCAGTTTATTTGCTAAAAAAATATGACTTTTTGTAACAGAACCGGGTGAAAAATATGACTTTTGTGTTGACACCGACTGACAAATAATTTGAATCCCAGTACTGTCTGTATACACCCCGGGCAATAGTCATGAAACCGATCTTGTATCGGGTATCACTATCATGTATAAAATGCCTTCCACAACTCGCTTTGAAAATTCGATATACAGGGAAAATAGTGAAAAGTTTTATTCATTGTACGTTTTTTTTATTTCAATCAGTATTTAAACATGGTTACTATAATTTTATTGCGCAGGCAAAATAAAATGCACACAATTAAACAAATGCACAAAAATCATTACTTGTAACAAATTATTGAAAATTCTGTTTGCTTTTACAAAGTTTTACTAAGCGAGCATAAATTGGACTGCGTTCCACGACGTCAGGTTACCGCACCAACGATAGGAAACTACTATAAAGTAAAGTACTATGGGAAAAAAGTGTGCGTGCTTTTCTGTATTGTTGGGACTGATATTTTTACAAGTTTTTGTATACCAAGCGATTTTCAGGCAAGATAATATTATTTACTTTTTAACCTCTATACATTAATGCCTAAAACTTTGGTCGGTCGGGGTGATTGGTGCCTAAAATTTATAGGGCGAATATTGTAGATCGATAGGAGAATAATAAGTAGACCATGTTATAAGGTTTATAACGTTCTATTCCCAGGAAAAATTATGGAGTTGGACACCATGCGTCAATTCATGACACATATACATTTCAACAAAACAAAACAGTTTCTCAGTCAGCAAATTTGGAGAAAACATCAAGGAGACTATTATTTGAATACAATAAAACTTGGACGTATATTTTTTCTTCGTGCAAAAACTCGACAAACCGACAAAAATATATACAAGCTCTAGAAGATGGATATGTGTGAGCTAATTATCATTAAATTCAAGCTTTGTATGTCATATTTCTAGAATTTTGGTCGTTCTCGTTGAATATTCATGATCACTGGCTTCAGTGTAGTTCAAAACGATAAAAAAAACATTCATTGTAAATAATTTCATCCAATATGCCGCTACCCACTGAGACATTGCTTCTGTTTTTCATGTTTCATGCGTGAATAAACAAAAGCATTGGCAGTCCCCAGTATAGAGGACTTGCACGGGTCACGTGACTTTGTTTACTGGACGGCAAAAAAAACAAAAACGTCCATTTGGCTCCTGTCAGTTGCAAGTCGGATTATACGTTTCCGTTTTGTTTAGCTGTTGAAAATGGTTATTTGTATTGTTCCGTTGGCTGTGCGTATAGTATAGATAGGGTTACTGCCATCAGTGTCTAAGCGAGCGTATTCCTAGATGGCGAATTCAATTAAATTCTGGTTATTTTTTGCATGAGCACTGGCGTTAAACTTTAGTTATCTATTCAACTTTTCACACTTACTAATAGATTACCTGCTAACTAGGGAAACAATACCTTATGGCAATTGATGATTAATTCCTTACACAAGTCAAGTCTGCAAGTAGGCCTACGCCTACCAATAACAGTAGTTTGTCATCTGCTTTCCATTAAAATGAGGAAGCTTATGAATATTCAAAGAAATTGATAACGGCACATTATCACTCACCATCAACGAGGTGCTGTCCGCAAACAGTGAAGCACAAGCGAGATGACTTCCACATTGCGCGACGTTCCGGATCTTTTGAAAACAGTGGAATATGAGTGAAGATCCATTTCGTTGTCTATACTATACGTACAGCCAACGGAACAATACGAAATAACCATTTTCAACAGCCAAACAAAACGGAAAGGTAAAATCCGACTTGCAACTGACAGGAGCCAAATGGACGTTTTTGTTTTTTTGCCGTCCAGTAAACATAGTCACGTGACCCGTGCAAGTCCTCTATATCCAAAACGAGATAATATCTTATAATCAAAATTCAGAATTCTGCTCTCTCGAGTGGAAGAAGTCCTTATGTCGGCGTCAAACGTTAAAAACAACAGTACTGAATTTGCAGCAGAGGTAGGGCTGGGCATTTTCGAATACCTTGTGATTTCAGAATCGAATCGAATAATATTTTTCGAATCGAATCGAATCTCGAATACTTGAAAATATATAATTGTAAGCGATTTTATTATAGTAATTGGTCCTCTCAACACATGAATTACCGAAGACATATAATAAATCACCCAGATAGATTACTGAGCGCTCACACAGAATAACAAACACGTTTTATCAATAATTCACTACAGAAAATAGTCATATGTTAGAATTTCGTCCACCTCGACCATTAGCGGAAAGATAAAAACAAGATGGCGGCGATTCGAAATTTAGCTCTGAACCGATTCGAATAATTTACGATTCGATTCGAATATTCGATTCGAAATGCCCAGCCCTAAGCAGAGGTAGGGTTACCATATTTTTGTGGCTTCAAAGCGGGACGCCTCCGGAGACAACGACCCCGTAACTGTTATTTTGTAACTTTACAGTTTCCAATTCTACTACATAGGCCTACATTTGAAGCCATACCGGTTGTCTTCATTGACCATATTGTCATCGAGAGTTCATTCGCATATTCTCTGTCCAAATATCGGGTTCAGTTCGAAACATATAAGGGAATTGACGTTAACGAATTACAAATAATCCGTACGGATAATTCAAATTTTCACTAATTTGTATTGGTTTTACATGCGATACGTTAGCTAACAATGTAACCGGAAAACAAAGCATTCGCCTTCAGTAAGTAGGCGAGCGTTGCGCTACACAGAAACAACAGTAACGAATACACGTACGTCTATTAAGCTGAATGGCTGAACGCCAAAGCGGGACATTTGGCTGACTTGTCGGGACGGCGGGACAAGACGCTAAAAGTGGGACTGTCCCGCCTAAAGCGGGACGTATGGTAAGCCTAAGCAGAGGTAAGTTAGAAAATCCTTTCATTCAGTTACAAATGTTGTTATTTTCGTTCCCGCATAATATTTTCACTACCTACAGAATTTCATCACTTTCTGGAATCTGTTTTCGGACATGAAACATTTATGGATGCAAACCATGTCTGTATTTCGGGAGATCGGATTAGTGGAAACCGAACTGAAAATAATCGGTAACAAATTTTGGTATGTACAAAATATACATTTTTCATGATTACAATAATTCCCTCTGCAAATGTTTGAAACATTGTACGTAAATTTCACATTGTGATTAATTTATTAAGGGTATTCTAAAAATACTATTGTAATGCAGCTTTACCGTTCGGCAAGACCAATCCAAACAATTCGTTTTGGATTTACAACAAATCAATGAATAGCGTTCATTTTTTTCCTAATTTAGAAATATTTTGTTTGCAAGGTTTCTTCTTGGTATGATAAAAAACTTAATAAAAGTATCTGAAATAGAAAGGAAGAGAATACTGGATGATCTTTCCTCAAAAGTGATGATGAAAATCCAACAACTTCAGGTAGTTTCAGAAGATTGTGTGTGTGGGTAACCTACACTAAAAGAAAGTATATTCACGTTTATTATTTCTTAATTTGTAGATTTTTAAAAAGCGCTGTAAACAGCGATGTTAAACTTTAGTATGGAGGGGTTATATTTAGCAATTGGCCTTGTGCAATCATTTAAAATCCTTAGAGCCTAGAATCTATTATAATATAGATAACACCAAACTGTGGCAAAAAAATCAAGATAACAAAATAATCCAGGCATCTGGTTACAGAAATAACAATGGCCAGTAGGATACTCTTTTACTAGCAAATTTGAATTTATCATACTATACAGTTTCTGATGAACATGTAATGTAGGAATAATTTACACGCGAGAGCTTTATTTTCTTTTTTGTTCGTTGGACATTTAATGAAATTTTAGTCATAGTTAAATATTTCGGGGCTGCTGACAATATTACCTAAAATAATTGAATAATATTTTGTTATTAATAATAAATTTATCTTTAGTCTCTATGTTCCAAAATGCACTTACGGTACTTAATATGAAAATAATCGCTGATGGCTGGCTATTCAATAATTGGTTCTCATGGTCAAAACACAACAAATTTTATGGTAAATCCTTTACCTTCAGATGTATTGTCCGCGTGGAATACGGACGTCTGCTTTACACAAATAGGAAAAATTGGTACTTGCAGAGAGAGGAAATAATCTCATATCTCAATAATATTACTGATAGTAACAATGAGTCTTTTTTAGAATCCCAGGGACTGCATGGACACTCAGCTACTGATTTGTAAAATAAATACCGAAATAAGCTGTGGATTTGGCTGTGAGACTCACTCACTCATCGGCTGCATTATGAGGACTCTTAGGAGTCAACGGACCCTAATTTATATTAGTAAAGGATGGAAATATGCTAAACATGGTCGAGAATATGCATTTGTTCCGTTGAACAACTGCTCGACACGGTCATCTACTGAATCATATGATACCGCAGAAGGTTAGTCTTTTATTTTCTCTTAATATATGGAATTTACTCGAAATTTCCTAGACCCACATTTATTATTGCATGAAAACTTACTTTAGCATGTTCATTTTGATCGGCAATATCTAGCCGAATAACTATACTAAATTATCCACTGACATTTTATACTTATGTTCGGATCAGGCAAAATATTTAATTTCTATTATGCTGCTTAAATAGTTCAACTGATGTACATGTGATTGCTGTCGTAGATACTGGAAATGCAACAATCATCAAAACAGACTCAAACGCATTTCAATAATGGATTTGTTGGTCTATTCCACGTCAGTTAGCACCTACTTTGCAAAAATACCATGCAGAACCATTTCTTTGGTGGATCGGGCAATTGATAAAATATGCAATGAAACTTCACCCATGGATGGAAGAAGAGTTTAACAACATCATAACGTGTATAGAATTCACAGGCCCTGTTGTTGGGTATGTCTTAGTTGAGTCAGATAATCGTAGTGAATATCCTGAATGCGCTTTATTAGTCTGATTCGTGTTCAACTACATTAACAGTCAATGACAGGGCTAAACGAACGGTTCCGTTACATTTGCATCCACGTACATGTGCACCCGTAATTTGAACTCGCGACAATTGCACCTGCATACTATTGCACCTATGGAAAAAAAAATTTTACGGATATTTGAACCCATACTAACCCTAACCCATGGATTTTAGCACTCGCATATAGATTGAACCCGCGGATATACCGGTGCAAATTTATGGGTTCAAATGTACGTGGGTGCAAATGCACGGCCACCAATCGAACACATCCCCTTAATTAAAATTATTTGAGACTGGCGAGATCACATCGTCGCTTATTTAGGTCTGCGGCCAGATAACATGATAGATAATTATTTGGGAGTGCTCAAATTCATTTAGTGTAATGTGGTCATTGGTTAAAATACGCAAATGACAGCTGAGTAGGCCTACGCACATATAAAGTATCAAAGTTATATTAAAACTGAAAAATTTTACAGGATACAAATTCGTAGGGGAGATAAGTTAAAAGATTCGGGAGGGTTTCATGAGATTGATGAATACATGTTCTATGCTGATCAATATTTCAACAATTTATAGAAAACCAACAAACATATTCAACCAAAAGTATTCCTAGCTACAGAAGATGAATACGCTTTGCCAGAATTGACAATGAGGTGAGTGAAGCGCTCTGGATAATCAGGAGCGTGCCAAACTTTTCTGCTGCCCGGGGCGAGTTTCTAATAATGATGCCCCTTATCGCTAACTTCAAAAGTAATTCGGGGGATAAACAGATTATAGATATACATGAGAATAAATAAATTAGAGGTCAAGTAAGATAGAAACGTTTGTTTTATTAAATAAATAATCAAACGAAGCAACAAATTCATATGCATAAGATCGAACTCATTTATTAAAAAAAGCAAGTCACTTATTTCTGCGTCTAATCGCTACTTTGCCAGCAACAAATGTCTGAACAACAGCCTCACCTCGCTCGTCAGGAATTTCTTTTTGATGCTAATCAAAGATAAACTTGACAAGCGCTAATTTGACATCGAAGACCTCAAATATGTTTTTATCTGTCTCAACTTTGAGAAAGATCGTTCACAACTAGCAATTGAGTACCCGATTTTGAGTAATAAACAATATGCAATGCACAAAGTTGGAATGACATGCCAAGCTCAACTAATGAAGCAAGAAAATGTAGGACATTTGCACCTGCGGACATTTGCACCCGCGGAAATTTGCACCCATGGACATTTGCACCCACGAACATTTGCACCCACGGACATTTGCACCCACGAACATTTGCACCCACGGACATTTGCCGCCTTGTACATTTGGACCCACGCACATTTGCACCTTGGACATTTGCATCCGCGGATATTTGCACCCACGTATGTTTGCACCCACAGACATTTGCACCCGCACCTATATGCCTATGACATTTTCACGCATATGCATTCGCCTCATGAACGAATAATCGTGTTTCAGACAAACTTTAATTACCAACTATAAATATATATATGCGAAATGAAAACGGATTGCAAATTTTAGGTACCAAATTTTAAGTTTGTGTTGGGGGTCGCTACGTTTTTACTGTCTTTGCGAGTTATAATCCTATCCCACTTTTGTTGATCTTTTTCTTTTCGATGAAATAATGCAAATATATGTCGAATTGTACGGTGGTTAGAAGGCGATGGCGAAGAAAACAGCTGGTCGTATATAAATTAATCAAGTCAGTGTTGTACCAATTGTACAAGACAAGAGAGGGGAGCCTCGAGAGAGAAGAATAGATAAGAGAAAAACAGAGAGCGAGAAACGACCTAGAGTTGACCAAGAAAGCAGGATTTATATGGAACAAGTTGTTACGGCACTTCCCTTCTCTTTTTGTAATATTGTGTCATAATGGTGTGTATAACGATGCGCGTTTTTCCTCATCAGAGGAAATAATGGATGAAAATCCAAATTTTTCGCGTTCGGGGTTTGCAGTGAGTTCGTCTTCATTTCAAAATATAACAGTGGGATCTCCTTATCTCGGCACAAATGGCAATAGAACCTCTTTTACTTCAAAAACTGGTATCAATGAGTGTAAATGTTTACGGGTGCAAAATTCCATGGGTGCAAGTGTCCATGGGTGCAAATGTGCGCGGGTGCAATTGTACGTGGGTACAAATGTACGCGGGTGCAAGAGTACGTGGGTGCAAATGTATGTGGGTGCAAATGTACGCGGGTGCAAAGATACGTGGGTGCAAATGTGCGAGGGTGCAAATGTACATAGATGCAAATGTCTGTGGGCTGAAATGTCTGTGGATGCATATGTACGCGGGTGCAAATATCCATGGGTGCAAATGTTCATGGGTGCAAATGTCCATTGGCTATTTGTTTAAGATATCCCGACTATAAGTTCCTTGTCAGCAATCAAGTTGCGGAAAAAGTAAAAAAGAATATGCGTTATGGTGAAAGTGGACTAGAAGGAATAATATTTGACATATTATTGCTGTCAAGATGTGATTATATTGTTTGTACCTTATCTTCAAATGTAAGTAAGACGGAGTATGTTCATCTCAACCACTATCAAAATTAACGAGTTAGATAAAATAGTTGATGTTGAAAATTTGAAAAATAAATAACAGAAATAGAAAATGAGATAATTCCACCAACATTATTTTGTGTATATTTCTAGGTGTGTCGCGCTGCCTAGGAGGTAATGTCAGCAAATCGAGTCGACGCGGCGACTCAAATTCAGTCATTAGATACCGGGCATCGACTGAAGAACAATCTTTACGCTTCATGGAGAGCTACAGCTGACCATCACTCTATTAAATCCGAAGAACTTGAGTTGCAAAAAGATGACACGGTGAAAGTGTCGATGTTTTATCGTGATTCGTTAAACGATGGATATGTATTGGCACGTAACCAGGCTAGGGGGAAAGGGAAAATCCCAGCCTATAAGGCCCGTGAAGAACTAACTCTTTTAGATTTCTCTATATTTGAGCAGTAAACGTTATTAAAGCAACCATCTCTTCGTTCTATTGCTAATTAGCAGCTTCTGTCTGAATTGGATGAAATTTTAAGGGTCCCTTTTCATGGAAACACCGAAGCCTTGAAAGATATATACCTTTTGGTTATATTACAAAACGAAAATTTTCACCTAGTTTTACAAAAATGTTTATTTTCAATAGACAACGTTAGCAGAGTATTGATAGTATCAATTTTATCTATCTAAAATTGGCGCTCCGGAAGTATGTGTGCAAAGATGACGTACAACCTGAATCCTAACCTGGTACGCATACTATTGTCAGGTTGTGCGCCATATTGTAAAATTGTAGTTGCCAAGTTTGACTGTAGCAGCCGGAGGCGGCAAAACGCGAGTTTCTAAGAGAACTGATGTTCTAAAAATTGCTATGTGTGATACAGAATGTTTTTAGAAATTGAAACAGAATATGTCAGGATTTGCCAGGAACAAGGGCTTCATATAGATTATGGAATTTGCGCACCTGTTATTCGTCGTTTTTTACACATTCCAAAAGGAGGGGGGGGGGGGGAGGTTATATAAAGCATAGTACACGTATTAAATGAGTAGGCTACAATAAAACTTGGAGATATATTATCTCATTGTGCAAAATTTTAAAGCTGACATTAAATATAGACAAGCTCTGTTCTAGATTCTAGAAGATCGATATCTGTGAGTGATCAAATATCTAAAATAAAATTGAAAATTTAAGAACTTTGCATGTCGGGTATAGTTACATATTTCTGGAACTCTGGCGTTCAAGGTGAACATTTATGGCAACAATTTTGCACTTTTTCGGCATGTTTTTAATGATGGAAAATTGTGGATTTTAATCCACATAAAGCACCTGACATATGATATATAGGGCTATAGGCTACAAGGCATAGTAAAATATGTATGTGGATGATAAATGCAAAAATGATTCAACCATTAAAACAGCTTACATGACCTAGATCCTAGAATACATCACGCGAAAACAAAGGTATTGTCGTAACAAGAAAACAAAGAATTTAATGATTGTACAGAGACGAGTGCAACATATTAGTTGAGATGTTGGGAATTGTTCAGAAATATTGTAATAGCGCAGCATAAGAAAAGCGAGGTTGCATTTACACCGAGATAAATATAGTTTTCGGTTTTGCTTTGTTTCGAGTAGTAAGCTGCCATCAACTCGACATGAGGAATAGATAAAATTCTAAAAACGAATAACAAATAATTGACAAATAACTAGGAAGTTTTATTTATATATGTGAGGGTTACCAGGATTTTTTAATAGAACGGAATGCTAATGCGAGACACTACAGCTAATTTTATTTTGAGGAATATTCGATCACTTACCTTCCTCGCGTCTGCACACCCTCGGGCAATAGTTATAGAAACCGTGAAACCAATCTTTCATCGGATATTATGTATGAGATTTGCTTAACATTTTGCTTTATAAATATGATACTTTGGAAACACAGTATAACGCTTTATATTGAAATGTGAAGTTTTATTAAGACATGGAAGTAACTAAAGTGCGTTCGCCAACGCAGGCTCATTGGTTACTTAACGTTATGAAACTTACCGTTCAGTCAAGAAGAATACCATGATAACAAAGTGTGCGTGTTTTGCTGCAGTGTTGGTGTTGATATTTTTACAAGTTTATGTATATCAAGTGAAATTCAGGTGGGGAAAGTTCTGTTCTTTTTTTTTTAATCTTGACGCAAAAGTTAATGCAGCATATATATGTCTCAATAATTGTAAGTCCATTCACCATTTCATTTCAATATTGGCAAAGTTGAATAGGATATATTTCGAAATGCTCATGAACTGTCTACAAAGAAAAGGACGCAGAAATTTGAAGTTTTTCAGCTCCCGTTATTTTCTTTGAGTCAAAAAAGGCATAAAAGTTGAACTGTTGTGATCGTAGTGAATCGGGGTATTAGTTATTCCCATATTTTGTCAGTCATTACATAAAGAAGAAGTAGATCATGGCGATCGTTTTCCAAATCTAGGGCTGCAATTATTCATGGTTTAATAAGAGATAATAAGCGTGATTAATGAATATATATACCCATTTATACTTAGAAAAAAACATGAAGTTGGTTACCAGGAATCGCTTCGTGGCATATGGAAAATGAACAGAACAGTTTCAGAGTCAATAAATTTGGAGGATATATCAAGAAAACTACTAATTGAGTACAATAAAACTTGGAGATATATTATCACATCGTGCGAAAATTCTGAAGCTGACAATAAATATATACAAGCTTTAGAAGATGGATATTTGTGAGTTATTTATTATCTAACCTGAAATTGAAAATTTAAGAACTTCGCATGTCGGGTATAGTTGCATATTTCTGGAACTCTGGCGTTCAAGTTGAATATTTATGGCAACAACTTAGCACTATTTTTTAATTAAGCCGATTTCCAATGGGTCATTGTTTTTCGTGTTTTCTGTGTGCAAGATAAGTGTATTGCCTGTCCGCAAAACTTTTATGAAACTAGAGAGCAAAAATCTTTGATCACTAAAAATTTCAATTAGTGTAGCAGGTAAAGATGTGGTTTCCATATTCCTTCTTTTTCCTATTCTGGATTTCTTTATTCCTCCCGCACTTTGCATATTTCCATTATTTATTCATTTTTCAAAGGATTCTTAACTCTAGCGCACTCTGGCTTTTGCACAGTTTGAATAGTCTATAATGAGTCCCTGAATATGCATTAGAAAAATGCTAAATTACTAAACAATATTATTGAAATTACGTCAAATGGAAAGTAATCTGTACCCTCCCCCTCCCGCTAAAACAACAAAACTCCTTCCTTCAGAGGAATTCCTCCCAACCGATCCACTTTGATTCCAATAAGCAAAGAAACTCTATATATATTACCATGTAATATTGTGATCAAATTCAGATTACTGCGCTCTCGAATCGAACGGGTTCTGATGTTGGTATCAAACTCCAAAAACAACAGTATTGAGTTAGCAGCCGAGGTAGGTTGATAGCATGTTTATCAGTTGCAAATGTTTTGCGGTTCGTTTTCTCTCCTTACTCTTGCTTCATACAGAATTTCATCACTTTCTGGAATCTATTTTCTGACATAAAACATTTCTGGATGAAAACTATGTCTGTATTTCGGAATATTGGATTAAAAGAAGACGACAGGGAAACACTAGGAAATAAATTTTGGTATGTTCAAATCAAGTTTCTTCAAAATTTACATTCCTAAATTTAAATTTTTATTCAATTAATAAAACGCATACTATTTGTTACCGTATTTTCTGGGTTAGTAAATAAATATTCTGATTTTCAAGGTTCCTCCTCGAGAAGATAAAAGAGTTGATAAAAGCGTCTGAAATAAAGAGAAAAAAAATATTAGATGATCTTTCCATAAAAGTGACGACGAAAATCCATAAACTTCAGGTAATTTCACCTATAGAAATGTCCGACGTTCTTATATATTTCCGTAGGTTTCTTAATTAAAATCAAAAGACTAAAATATTTTTTCATTTCACCAGTACATACACGTAGATTTCCGATATGAGAAACAGGAGAAAAGATGCATAAAATTGTGAAAATAGTGTAATATCTCAGTAATATTACTGATAATCACAATAAGCGTTTTAGAATCCCAGAGACTGCATGGACACACGACTACTGATATGCAAATTGAACACAAAACTAAACTGTGGATTTGGCTGTGAGACTCATTCACTCATCAGCTGCATGATGGAGGCTCTTAGAAGTCAACGGACCCTGATTTATATTACTGAAGGATGGAGATATGCCAAACAGGGTCGAGAATATACATTTTCGCCACTGAACAACTGTTCGACTTATTCATTTTCAATAAATCCATACATTACGTTAGAAGGTTAGTCGTTTACGTATCATAAAATGTGCTACCCATCTAGACAATCTCATGACTCATAATCGTTATCGCATGAAAACCTACTTCACCATGTTCATTTTGATTTTATGGTAATATTAAGTCGAATAACGGAGCTAAGTCTGTCACAGAATCCTTGAATAACAACATTTTCGTATCAGACAACAACAAAAAATATGATTTATTTGCACATGTTGCGTAAATCGCTCAATTTAGGTGCATGTGATTTCTGTCGTAGGTAATGAAAATGCAACAATTATCAAGAAGTACTCAAGTGAATATAAAGAATGGATAGGTTGGTCTATTCCACGTCAGTTATCTTCTACTTTGCAAAAATATCACGCAGAACCATTTCTTTGGTGGATCGGGCAATTGATTAAATATGCAATGAAACTTCAACCATGGATGGAAGAAGATTTAAACAACATCATAACTCGTGTGGGATTCTCAAGTCCTGTAGTTGGGTATATCTTACTGTTTTACTAAATCAGATAGTCGTAATTGCGTTCTTTCGTTGGAATTATCTCTACTCAATTATATTAACAGTCGATCGCAGGACTGAACGAATAATAATGGCGGTTAACACCAAATCGCTTTATAACTTGGGAAAGATTGTTCGGGGACTCGACACTTTTTTTCAAAAAACGCTGCCGAATTATGTAGTATGCAATTGTTTCGAAATATTCATGCCATTGTTCGTCGAAATAGGTGAAGGAGTGAGTACTTATGCACATATATTGTAAGTTATGAAAATATTTCACAGGATACAAATTCGTAGGGGAGATAAGTTGAAAGATTCAGGAGGGTTCCACGAGGTTGATGAATACATGTTTTATGCTGATCAATATTTCAACTATTTGAAAACAACAAACAAACATATTCAACCAAAAGTATTCCTAGCTACAGAAGATGAATCCGCTTTGCCAGAATTGACACTGAGGTATGAGATCGCTCTATGTTACAGGCAGTAAAACTAAAAATGGAGTGATGACATATTTGTTCTCACTCGAGTTCAGCCAGGGGAGTTAAAATAGTTATAGGGTCTCTCCCCCAAAATGGCTAGTGTACGTAATGTGATATTTAAAAAGTGATATTTATCTCTGATTTATATTTATTAAGATATCCCGATTATAAGTTCATAGTCAGCAATCACGTTACGGAAAAAGTAACAAAGCATATGCGTTATGGTGACGGCGGACTGGAGGGAATAATATTTGACATATTATTATTATCAAGATGTGATTATATTGTTTGTACCTTATCTTCAAATGTAAGTATGATATTGTAGGACATATTCTATTCGAAACTTTTCTCGATGCAAAGTAAAAAAATTAAAATATGACAAAAACTTAGTTCTTAACAATGAGAAAGTTAGTAGCCTACTTACTCTAAATCACTTTTATATAATTTAAAAATTGACAGGTATGTCGCGCCGCATATGAAGCAATGTCAGCAAATCGCGTTGACGCTGCGACCCGAATTCATTCTTTGGATACGGGACATCGATTGAAGACATTATTTGATGCACCATGGAGAGCAACAGCCAACCACACCCCTATTAATAGCGAAGAACTTCGGTTGCATAAAGGTGACAAAGTGAAAGTTTCGATGTCATATCGCGAATCGTTAAAGGATGGTTATGTAATGGCAAGCAACCGAGCTACAGGAGAAAAAGGGAGAATTCCAGCTTACAAAGCTCGGGAAGAGCTAACTCTTTTACATTTTTCCATATTCGACCTGTAAAATTTACTGTGCACTAGATTTAAGACTGAATCCGATCAAATTTCAGGGGTTTGTACGTTCTTATTTCAAGTGCCATTTTTTGTTAAATCGGAGCCCCCTAGTGACACCTTTTGTGTCTACCACCTGTGATTTGGATTGATACGGAGATACCGGTATAAATCAGATTTCATAGGTCCCAGCTCGTTTGCAAAATGCCACGGTCTAGGGCAGGGGTTCTCAAACTTTTTATTTATTTATATAACCCTTGAAGAGTTAATAAATAGTTACGAAGCTCCCAAATGAATGAATTTAAAAAAAAAATTGTTACTTACCGATTAATATTACGATTAAATTAAAATTACTTTGTCTAATGACTCAGATGTATTTGCTACTTTGTATGTAAATAATATTCAAATTACGGCTCAATCGAAGTCACTGCTAATATAAGATATTCTATATTAATATTTTGTTGCTGCATACAATGAGAATGTCTCCTCACATAGATAGGTAGTCGAAAATTCTATTACCACTTTCAAATCTTCTTATGATTTTCTTCTTATTATATCACAATTCTCAAAAAAAGATTGAATCAGTAGAAATATATCTTCACCTTTTGTGTGAGTTTTCAAAGGTTTACAGAAGAGTTAGTCCTTTTCAATCACAAAATTATAGATGTATCGAACGAATACAAGTAATACAGCTAAATCCCCAAGTCTCTAGATGTGTCCATTTGAAGAGAAAATGTCGGACTTCGTTTTATTCTCTTAATCAATTCTTTTTGACAATATTCTGCCATGTTGCTAATATGCCTGGAACTTTACTGTTTGAATGAAGTACAGCCTCTCAATTAAATCTTTCGCACACGGCTTTATTAAGTTTTCAGCTATTTTTGTGCTATCCGAAAACTAACATCAAAAGAGGAAATAAATGCGTTTTTGTGATTTTCACAGACAAACCTTTCAAACATTTGTTTCCCTTTCATTTAGTTCTTCTTTTTAAAATAATCAATGTTTTTATTTTTTAAGTTGAGAGTGCTTGGTTTCTAAATGCGGTTTCAGTGTTGATGAAAAAAGACTACCGTTTGAAAGAACAGTTCCACATTCCATAAAAAGCCTATTTGGCTCTTCCTCATCACCCGTTCATGTGAAGCCAAAAATTTTCATCGTATTTTTTTATGATCTAGTTTTCTATTGGTAATGTTCAATTGCGAACACGATACCACTGCAGCAGGTTGAGCAGCAATTACACAAGGGTCATTCGTAGTTGACTTGCTTTTATTTACCTTTACGATTTTTAGCTATTTATCCATTGAAGTAGTGGTAGTAGTATGTTATTCCGTCAGCAATGTAAAATAGTTCATACAACATTTCAAAATCAGTATATATTAATTGTGACGAGGCTGTAACGAAGCGACCGTTAGGTCATCGAGTCAGTCAGCAATGCATTTTGAAAAAAATCCTAAACTCAACAAGTCAACGAAATACCCACACTAAAAATAAATTGGAACGTTGAATGGCATTGGATAATGGATAACACAGTAGTTTCTTTCCTTCCTGCCAACAGCGGCTGATGGTGCGAGTATGTGTCACTTGTAGCTATCGATATATATTTTTTAAGGTTGCGGCAGAAGCATGGATAACTGCAGTCTTTTATTTCCTGAATAATTTCATTCCAAATAACCGTACCTTGAAACATTATAGATTTTTGTAAAATCAAAGAAACTGGTCTTGGAACAAATAGGTTGTGCTGTGAGTATCCTGTGTCATGGTTGTGGATTGAATTCATGTGTTGATAATAATCCAAAAATATATTTGGGGAACAGTTTTGTTTCGTACGGTACATGAATTTTGCTTCTTCAAATGTTTTGACGCACAGCCCCATAATATTATTCTGTAAGATATACGCCAATGAAAAAGACTGATAACTGGGTAAAAGGGTTTTTTATGAGACCATTCCTCATAGCTTCCAAACGGCACGTGCTAGTTTTTTTGATAGCAGTTCAATGTGACCACTCCAGTTCAACAAACAATCAATTTCAAGTTTTTTGAGCTGTATACCATTAAAATACAAATTAACACTCGCATGTTCATTCTTGTAAATTACAATATATTCAGTCTACTGGGGATTCACAGTTAGCTTGTCGGAGTACATCCATTTGCTGATCTTCGAGAGCTCAGAATTGCAATCAGTTTCTAACTGGTGAATAAAACATCTCGGAGGTTTGAAAGAAGTGTCATCAGCAAAAAGATGTGTCAAATATATACTGGAATTATGAATATCATTCACATAGTCATAGAGTATAAATAATATAGTCCTCAAAACAGAACCTTGTCGTATACCCATATTAACATGTTTTGTCGTAGATCTCACATTACTACAAATGACATATATTACATACGTTCGCTTATGTAACTTTGATCGGATCCAGGGCTTTACCGTTTATGTTATCCCATATTGATAAAGTTTCTGCAATAGTATTGAGTGTTCAATGGTGTCAAAAGCTTTTTTCAAGTCTACATAAATGTTATTTTCTGCAATATTCATATAATGATGAGTAGCACTGTCTAAAACTAGGCGAATAGTTCAGTGTTTCAATCTAAAAACGAATTGTTTATCTGACAAAATATCAAATTTGTTAAAATATTTTGTCAATCTTGAATGCAAAAGTTTTTCATAAACTTTAGATACAGCTGGAATAACTGAAATTGGTCGATAATTGCTTACTATGTTTGGATCTCCTGATTTTAACACAGGTGTCACTTTTGCCACTTTCGGGCATCGAGCAAATAACCCTTGATACCCTACGATTCAAATAAATGATGAAACATTCCCCCCGGATACAATTACGTAATCAAATCGAGTGGAACATAAAAAATAAGATTTGTTGTTGCGAATCATTAAGAATGCGCACACAGAGCGCCGAGCTCAATTGCCGCGGTGGAATTTTTTTGTGTAGGTTTCTCTACGACTCCTGCGTGTGGCTTCCCTTTGTTACTGTCAGTTTCTAGTCTCTAATAAAACGGTTCCATTACATTTGAACCCACGACAATTGCACCCGCATACTATTGCACCTATAGACATTTTTTTGTTTTACGGATATTTGAACCCTAACCCATGGGTTTCAGCACCCGCATTGATTGAAAGATTGAATCCGCGGATATACACATGGGTTCAGATGTACGTGGGTTCAAACGTACGGTCACCTAATAAAACGTGTAAAACACATCGTTGAAGGACGGCTACCATTGCCATAGGCTTGCACGTAATTGACAAAAATCAATTCCGTAATTACGGCCAAATCGATTACGTAATGACCCCGTAATTGCGATATTGTTTTCACACATTTAAACCTATCATAACAACCAATTGAATCCACTTCTATTCCGGAAGGGACATCGAATTTTGGTTTTCATATTCCCGGCAGTACTACACACCGGCGACAGGTGTTAAAGACAAATATCAAGGAGTGAATTCAAAATAATTTTATTCTGATTTTTATCTTTTGTATTAGCTTTGATTTTCCTTTATCAACTTTATCACCAAAATTATGCGATCAATTTTATCATTACCAACACTGGTAATATATTTATGAAACGATAGTTGACTTTGTTAAAATCGTATTAACGTATTAACACGACTTTCGTATTAAATAAAAATTCCGGATTGCTAATTTATTAATCAACTACAAGCGTATTCTCTCGTTTGATTATACTTTCGCTTGCCTCGCGACGAAGACTTGTTATTTCACCGTTTTTTACAATATCCGACTTTACTACTCAGTTAGCATTTTATAATAATTATTGATGCCGACTTATTGACGATATTCCGATTTCCATGCTTCATTTTACATTAAATCATTTCGCGGCCTAAATGTTATAACATTATTTGCGATAAATTTAGATCAAATAATAATTATTTGCGCATAATTTAAAATACCGTACCTATATGACATGCCTTCTCCGAAAATACAAAGTTATATCGCAAAACAAAGCATTTTGTGACATTTATTTTGCACTCATGAAAATATTAATTTATTTTTCTAACTCAAGTCGACAATCCTATTTGCCAAGATTGACACAAGTTTGCTCGAGTGCCGGTGGTATTCGAGTCGACGATAAATCAAGATAAGTTGTTGCATTTGGTGAAGACAGGTAATCATATTTGGCCGACATATTGCGAGGCATTGTGAAAAACATATTGAGCAATGCCAAGTCCGGACAGATATATAACGATAAAATCGGTAACAGAACATCAAGATTTTGTAATAGAAAATGGATCTCGCGCAGAATAAATACGGGAAATCGCGTCGTATTGTTGTTTCTCTGCCGTCTCAATCGCTTTATCGATGCCGAAAAGACCAAGTTGTGTTGGTTCATTACGCAATTTCTCTTCCGTCTTTATATTGCTGTTTGGTAAGCGCGACATTAATTATCACGGCATTTACAAATAGACCATGTTTTATAAGTTGATCTCTTACATTCTTTAGTCATTTCACCCGAAGAAGTTGAAACCAGGTGTGTTGGCGTCCATCGGTCTCAACACAATTCTATCCCTTATCTACGGTTAATATGTACATTGGCCATGCTAGATAATTTGAAAATAGGTTAGTAAATGACGCGTTATGCCTTCCCCATCTGCGTAACAAGAGAGAGAAAAACGGCTGCGAATACCGGAACTCTAACTTCTTCTACTTAAACTTTTAATTTTTTACAGTCGACGGAATTGACTGCTTTGAAGTAAGCTCGTTTCAATCGCGAAAGCGCTCGACCAATAATTACGACTCTACGTAATTCGTAACTTCGCTTCCGTAACTCGAAATAATTCCGTAATTCCGTAAATTACGTACAAGCCTACATTGCCATTTGGCTGGCGTCGATCAATAAAAAGAGAATTGCAGTATGATTTGGATGGACACGCATTATTTCAGATGCTAGTTCTGATTTGATCCTTTTGAACGACTGCAGTGATTCAGGCGTCCATTTAAGTGACTGTCGCTTATTCTTTCTCTGTGAAGCTAGATTATGCAGTGGTTTTAAGATATCCTTAACAAAACGATGATAATAGCATATTAGACCGAGAATCTGAGCTCTTCTGAAGTATTTGGTAATGGAAACTTATTGATTGCTTCAACCTTATAAGATAGATACCCTTCGGTGTCACGTGTTGGCTTAAAAATTTGGTTCTAGGAATACGAATCAACATTCGAGACAAGTCCGTTTTTTCGAACGCGCAAGAAAAGTTGTCCTAATGCTTGGCGTTGTTGTCCTTCAGTTTCGGTTACAATTAATATATCGTCTACGTCTAGGTCTAGGAATACGAATATATTTTTCAACCCGGAAGTTACTTCGGACAGAAAATGATGAATAGGCGTTGCACAAACCAAATGGTAGGGTTACTGGTTCGAATAATCCTTCAGGACAGATGAGAGCAGCCTTCTTCCCATCAGATTGATGAAGAGGTATTTGGTGATATGCTTTCAAAACGTCGCATTTGCTAAAATATTGACAACCATATAATTCATTAGTGAAATCACGCGTGGAATTGTCCATCTGTCTTTTGTCGTCTGATTATTGAGGCAACTATAGTCAACGAACATTATCGTACCTCATCGCTATCCCACTTTGGTAAAACTGCGATAGCAGATGAATAAGGAGAGTTGGAAGGAACTATGTCTCTTGATTTAATGAGTTTTTCAAGCTGGTCTTTGACTTTTTGGCGTAAGAGGTACTTTAGCTTTAGAATGCACTGGTTGCCCGGTTTTAATAACACGGTGGATTGTGTTATAATTTGCCCTAACAGATGCATGTCGAAGGATTGTCAAATCTTCGAATTCTTTCAACAAATGGGCTTAGTGGCCCTGATGTCTCGGTGAAATGAAGTTGGCTATTGATCTGCCGAAGAACTTCTTACCATATATATAGGTATAAGAGTTTGGATCGAAGAGACGCGAGTTGCGTAAGTCAACCACAAGATTATGTTTTGACAAAAAATCAGCTCCTAATATCGGTTACGAAACATGTGCTATTTGAAAATCGCAGTCATATTCGATATTGTTATCTGATGCAAGAGTCACAGACCGTTGGCATACCATGGTATTAACATCCAACTTACGACCGGGTCAAGGATGGTCGGAACGTTTCTGATGCGGGCGAATTAAGGAAACTGTTGTACCTGTATCAATTATAAATCGTTGGCCACCTTTTCTATCACATACGTAAAGAACATTTGTATTTAAAAAGTTCGAGTTATATCTATGAAGTGAATTTATACGGCGCTCTGTGCGTGAAGATGAAACTTGTTTGGAAAAGGTACAGAGATGGACGCAGTTGTCTGCCAGATTCTCATAACGCTGATCATACCAGCAAGTCGCTGGAGCATTGGGTATAGATCGGTGATTCCTGTAATTGACGTCGTAACTACTGCTACACGATATGATGAGTGCGCCGCCCGTTTCTATCACGCGCAGTAAAGTATTGGTTGTATTGCAGGAGTCGAACTTGATACAACGCTTTCCATGAAGATCACACGACCAAAGATGGAAAATAGGAACGAACAAAATTGGATCTTTGGGGCACTTCATTTTTGGTATGATGGTGTATTTGTATAATCAATGCGAGACTGCTCATGCAGCACTTGTAGGTCTCTTCCGTCCTGTAAGTTTGTTTTATGTAATTTTTTCGTACCATGGCGGCGTTCAAAATATATGACCATTTTAAAGGAAATTTCATTAGTGATAACTGATAAGGAGTAGAATATCGAGGGTGTACTCAACTAGACTAGAGGAATGCTTCCAGGACCACAAATAAGACTTTGCACAATGAAGAACACACTGCTTGGGTGACATATCCATGTGAAACAGAGTTCAGATAAACCTCTAATTGCAGAAAAGACAAAAATACAGACTTTCCTAACCTTCCTCCTAAAATATATTGCTTACTGTGAAATTCCCTTTTGAACTGAATATATCAGATATTCCACCAAAGGACGCTGCACTTCATGTTTTGACGAGTTAATACGCTCATCCAAAGTATGATAATGAAATACAAATTTGAAAATATAAAATCTATTTCAGATAAAATAAAAAACACCTCAGAATTAAATATTAAGTTATACCCAAAATTTTAAAATGCAAAATCGGAGAATATTCAAAATTTTGCACAGTGGTAAATGTCATATAAGAAATACAAACACTCATTGTCAAAAACCTTAGACTGGCCCATCTAATAGATCAGTTCCCAACCTTTTAAAGCATGCCCCCCCCCCCTCTTCGGAGGCTTTTAGATTCCAAATCCCATTATGTTCAAACACTACATGCTCAACAAGAGGAAGACACAATAACCTAATAAAGTAATGAACGAAGTTTTCTTGTAAAAGGAAGGGTAAAATCTGTTTTGCGTCTAGCATGTTGGGCTCCCATCTGCTCTGTGGTGTCATTGGTGGCCACGTGCCCCCAGTTGGAAACCGTTGCAATAGATTATAAAAACTTTAAAACCAGTATGAAAATCTCCTATAAAATGATATTATATGAATGTCATCTAAAACTACTTTTAAATAGATATTATATAAAGGTATCATTAAATTTAGTTATCTAAAAAAATATGGTTGACACATCTGTGTCTTATAAACATGGTAAAAACTGCAGTATACAAAAATAAAAAAGATGTCACAGCAATCGATCTCAATGTTCTCAAGACATATCTATCTCCATCTGTCATAACAGTTATGAAACAGAGAATGAACAGTCAACAGTATATAAATTCATTTTACATATGTTCGCTCTGCTTTTTTGAGTCACTTTCTTGAGCTCATGTCACCTTAATTTATACAATCTTCCGAGAATAGCTTCTCCAATTAAATCTTCTACATGATTGCTCTTAAAACAGTGGAGTTGAATTGGAATTGTAACAGTACAAAAATAAAATGAGACCAATGGTTCTCATTTTAAACTTAATGCCAGATGCACAAAAATTTTGCTACACAGATTATTGAATATAATCAAAGAATCACAGTAATTTCCAAAATTTATAGCTCCTAGGAATAGGCCTATTACTACAGACTTCATTTTCCCCATAAAATCCATGCTCACACAAGCAATATTGGTCACCATGATATTTAAGGTCGCCATGAAGGCCTGTTTGACAAAGTAGAAGACATGCTTGCAGCTGATCTGGCACTCCTCAGAGGTCTCTCAGACTTATACAGCCTTGGTGGACGAGAAAGGTCGAGTCCAGGTACACTTCCTTGGGAATTTTCTGTTCTGTATTTTCAAATAATACAATAATTAACATATAAAAAAGAAACTAATTTGTATTGAGGATGAACCTAGTGGCCAGTGTTAACTCTAAGGGAATTATGAGTGCGAAAGTGCTTCGCAGTCGAAAAAAAAAGTGCGAAAGTGCTTTTGCCAATTTTAACAAGTTAGGTGCACTAGCCTTTCATATAACCCATTTAAAACGGCATAGATACTCGAAAAAGCGATGAATTAACGAGCCTTTCCTTAATCGAGTTCCCTTTAAGTGAATTCATGTTTAATTAAAACAAGCGAATTCATCGGCAACGAGAGGACATCTGCTTACCTAACACCTGCCGCAGACAAAACTTTCATGCAATGTATCACGTGTCAGTTGCTTACTTACTGCAAAGGCTTTTGTGTTACTCCTTCCATCCAACAGACAACGATTGATACATGCAGGCTGGAAACCATATTATTACAGGGTGGATCATTTGTACAAATCCTGTGCAAAATAATCCCCCCCCCCCCCCCCCAAAAAAAAAAAAACGTATAAATAGTAATCAACTAATTAGGGTTAGGTGCGCTGGAAATTCAACTTTTCGATTTATCCCTAAACCTAATCTGATAATTATTAATTTGTGATTTTAAACCACTTTGAAAGTCGCCACCCGCTGTTTTAAAAGATAGGTTATCCTATGTAATATTACGCAGGATACTCCCCTGTTTTAGGAGATAGGTTGACCTACTTTCCTTTCAAACTTTTTTCTCCGAAATATTACACAAGATCACTTTGAAAATCCTCCCCGTTTAGTGAGCTAGCGTGACCTAATTTCTCATTTACATTTATATTATACTATTTCAGAGCTTACCCAAAGACAAGTAATTTTTAAATGTCCACGTGCCTTGGTTTGCGTGCAAGTTAGTTTAACTCGGGCAGAAAACATCATATATTGGCAAAATGTTTAGTAATGCCATGTACGATATTCAATCGTTCATATGCACAAATCTCACATTAATAGTAATTGCTACCCAAGTTTGTAAATTTTAGAAACCAACAAACAGAAAATAACTTATCCTAAAACACAATTAAAATTCAGTCGGCAATAAATTGCGCCAATACGATGCAATACAAAACAAAAAAGATTTGGTCGCGAGAGTTACGTTGGATGACTGCAAAACGACGTTGTTTTTTAAGCAGAATGTAAAACAATCAAATTAAAAAAACGGGAGTTACGACCATCGTGTGTATTAAACTTCCCTGGTAAGTACTATTATTATTATTGTTGTACTTATTTCGGACAATTTCGAATTTAAAATAAATGAAAACTCGACATTTATTGAAAAAGTTATTATTTAAGAAAGACAACATGATCGTACAATTCCGTCAAAACCTCGATGTTCGCAAGTGAGATGATAAATAAATACTTCCCTGTATTCGATCAATTAACTTTAGCGTATCGTTGTTCTGCCAACAAACAGCCGGGTGCAAAATATTTCCGTCCTGTGATATGCTCACAAATATTCTCGATATTAATATCATACCCTCGCGTATGTACTTTCTATTAGCTCTTTAGTGATCCCTTCCATCCTTGGCCAAGTCATGTTTCGAATATGTGAACATTTTATTCGACCATACATGGCCGGCGGGATGTTAAAATTGTAAACAAGAGAGAGGTTAAATCAATCATCATAACGGCTCGTTTACGAATTGTTGCGGCTGTTATCGTCGAAAATGATTACATTTGTTGTATTTTGAGGCATTTAAGCAGTAATAATTAGGGCATGACATCATCAAAATCTTCAAGTGAGGTCTTGAAATTGCAAATTCCGTAAATAAAATTGTGAATTACTCGGTAACGAATTCAGCTATAATAACCGTCGGGGTATTGTTTTGTTGAAAATTATTATTAATGTGAGAGCGCCAAAAACATGCAGTCCATACCGATGCAACTGCAATTTATATGGCCGCACTTGGTGTGGCGCGTTTATTAATAGTGTAAAATAAATTGAACGAATATCAATTATAACCAAGCATGTCAGCGTGTTTATTTTTTGTGGGCAAAAATCGTAAAATACCATATTGAGACAAATTCACTTCTATCGCAAAATCTCAATTTTCAGTTATTATCGTTATACAAATAATGTGTGGCAACTTTTAAATTTATCGTTGACCAAAAAACCGCCCCACACTCGTCCAAACGTGTGTAGAGCTTGAACGACAGAAACAGATTCATCGACGACTTTAATTAGGGAAAATATGTATTTTATTGGGAATGCAAAATAAATGTAACAAAACGCATTTTTTTGTGATATAACTTTGTATTTTCGGAAACGGGTTGCCGTGAAAGGTAAAATTTGATCTGAATTAATCGCAAAAATGTTTTATTTTAAATGTAACAAAACACATTTTCACGATATAACCTTGTATTTTTGGAAACGGGTGTCGTGAAAAGTAAAATATGATCTAAATTAATCGCAAAAATGTTTTATTTTAAATGTAACAAAACACATTTTTCGCGATACAACTTTGTATTTTCGGATACCGGGTGTCATGAAAAGTAAAATATGATCTGAATTAACCGTAAATAATGTTTCATTTCAAATGTATCAAATCGCATTTTTTCGAAAACGGGTCGTCATGAAAAGTATTAATCTAATGTTTTATCTATCGTCTAACTAACTCTGGTTCACATCATTTTCGGGGAGAACTCTCATTTAATTTAAAATGGAGCAGGTTTTGGGCATTCCAAAAATTTAAGATTGTTGCAATCGAGCAATCGGAAAATCGCCAGTAAGCAGAAATGCCTTTATTGCCGAATTATTCAATCACTATTTTAAACCAACATTCAGGATTGGCACAATTTCAGATTTGCGAAGTTTATCACCATAGAAAAACATGAGAAAGTTAATTATCGTCTTAATAAATATCTGCATCACGGTATCGACAATAATATTACCATTCGCATAAAATTGGGACGGTAAATTTACAAATCTTGATAGATAATATTAAAGCCGATGCAAATGTTAATTTGAGTCTTCAATGTCTTCAACAGCTGTTGCCGATGTGAACCAACGGGTAAACCCGAAATATAAAACTTCGATGTCCGCCGACCCGCAAGAATTCATATTTGTAAAAAAAAGAGGGCGGGAATATAGATCACCAAAACCTGGATATCGCCGCAAAAACGATCGTGACAAGAACAATTAGCGATTACAATGGAATTAACCAGTAAAAAAGCTTTGTTGCCGATTTTTTAATGTTTCCGCCAACGTTCCAAAAATATTTGTTATTAGGTACTCGTTAAAAATATACGATTCAAAAAAATATTGAATTTTGCCCACCCGTACTCGCATATCAATGAGAAATAGTTGTGTAAATATCGCAAAATTCCGGAAAATGCCACCTGCTTTCAACATTGTGATTACAATAAAATGGCACTTAATAGTATTTTGTGAATTTGGTGATTTTGCAAATCTGTGACATGCTGCTAAAAGTTTCGTCTGATTTGAAAATCGTGCACTTTGGTCACAATTCATCCAAAGTGACTATATAACACTTTACTAACACTTTTATAGTCATTTTGAATTCATCGATATCATTGATAGTCACATGACCACTCTCTTCAAAGAAACGCACTGTGTAGTATTCCAACATCTGGTTTCAAAGACGCGGGAGCGTTTTTGCGGGAGAAGCGGAATCTGTGTGCTTGTATAATAATCATATTATAAACAAGAATTTTGCAGTTAATGCAATCTCCTATGTGTCTGCATCTCATAGGTTAGAATTCCGGTAAATATCGTTTAGTATGTTACCTTTTTGTCAACTTAATACTCGAAAATATTTGTTATCTTTGAATTATTATTCCATTCAAAATCGGAAAAAAGTGCTATTTTTCTTCAAAATCGGAAAAAAGTGCTATTTCGCAGTCCCTAAAAAAAGTTGCGAAAGTGCTTCGCAGTTTTCGCAAAAAAGTGCGCTAATAGTGAACACTGCTAGTGGCAATCAAATGCAGTGAAATTTATAGTCACAACAGCATATTAATTAAATATTACTCAACATTCACCTTTAAGACAAAAACAGAACACAAGTTAGTGTGAAGGTTAAACACTAAATTTTGGACAACCCAAAGACTTCATCACTAACCAGACCATGGCCCAAGGGTTATATTTATTAGGCCTGCTTTATTTATTGGGAGGTTCCGGTACACAATATAGGTAAATTAATTTGTACCATGTACCATATTTTTCAAATTTGAAAAATATTCTTGCATACCTATTAAATAGACAAAGAGATTTGTACCTTGCTGAGTTAGGTCTTCTTGGGGAATTTCTTGCCGACAGTGGCATATGCTTCCCTGTTGCAGAAAACAAATCATCTATTTCAAGCTCAGTCTTAGATTGTTTCTTGTTCATTGATCTGCTGGAGGTTCTGTCTCTCATGTTGGTTGAAATATCCGCTGCAAACAAAAACAGTGATGCCCTGCCCAACTTTTATGTAACAATAGAGGTAGTCACTCTTTGCTGCAATTTCAGTTTATTTATCTGCTGAGCTGAGTTTTTTAGCGAACATTGGGGATTTTTTTGTAACAGTATTTCAAAGGAAAATGAGGAAGAAGAGTTGATATTGCCTTTATTCTTCAGGCCTACATGTTTACAAACTTTAAAAGCAAGTACACATTAACGATCACAAAATTTAGTTTTTTTTAAAGGCAGCAATTATTGCAAATTCCAGCAATTTTGTAAGTGCGCAGTGAGTTTTTTTCCCGATAATTTGGCGCCGCACGAAGGAAAAGTTTGGTAACCGCTGGTATAACATAAAAACATATTGTAGTTTGATAAAGAAATTTGACACACTGTGCCATGCATGGCCACTGAAATAAGCCCCACACCAAGATAACTTTCAGAGTACTTTTTTGATTTAGCCATGGCCCATACTGCATGGTAAATTTAACGAAACAAAAATATCGCCTATGCAAGTAGGTCATAGTTAGCTATTGATGCAGTTTGAGAAAGCTTCTGCCTGTCTTCTCTGTTTTGCAGTTGATTGATGAATTGTTACATCACAATAAAAGTATGAATATTACCAGTAACCACATTCTCTGAATTTGCAATGTAACACAAATGTATAATTTTCACGGACCCCTAAAATTGCTTAATAAAGAATATTGGAAAGCAGTGTTCTAGCACATCAGCAAACTAGCATAACCTAATCATCTTCGTTTTAAATATTCTCAATGCAGCCTCAGATCAAGTGTAAGAGATCATTAATGGCACGGGTAAAAAAGTATGATTTTTTGAAATGGGTTGAAGAATAAGGGTAGGGTCAAAAGGGGTGCCACTTCTCTATCGCTTGAATCATCATTGACGAGCATTTAGAAGTCTGGTCCATACCCTGGTTAATTTAAGTGATTTGGTCCTATAAACTACCCTGGTCACATCAACAATTTGATTATGTTTGGCTATAATTCAAAAGCTGAATTGGTGATTGATCATTTTTCATTAACGCCATTATTCTAATCCATATTGCTCCAAGGGGAAAATATAATAATTGTATCATGGATAAGGGCCTAAGATATTTAAACTTCTGTTGTTATAGGAGACTATCAAGTAAAATTAAACATTTATTGAAAATTTGCTGCAAAATCTAATTTAAATCATTTGAAGGTGGTGGAATAACATTTGTATGTGACCACAGCCCATTTTGGTTTTTATGTGAAGTAGAACATCAAATAGAGCTACCTAGAGTGAACTAACTCAGATAAAATACCTGTAGATGAAGCTGATGAAGCAGGTCTTCTCCAAAAATATCTTCCTGGTGTTGAAGCTCTACTTGACAGACCATCTAAGGAATTTGACCGATATCTTGGGCTTTCAATATTACGATTTATTCCAGCAAGTTTCAAAGCCCTCTGGACGATTTCATTCGGATCCTCATCTGCCAATAAAATATAAAATAACTGGTACATAGACCCTTTGTCAAAACTGATGATGCAAGGTAATAATTAAATTATTGTATGACGATGGACAATGTCCATTCTATATACAACTTAGTTGAATTGAACCCACAACCGACTTAACTAGAATTTGATCTTAAAATGTTTCCGTCTACTTTCATTAGATTGTTACATTTCGACAAACTGTCCAGCTAAATTATTAGTGTTCTTTTCCTTTACACTTTTATATTGTCACTGAACCCAATGATGTTAAATTTACATTTTTTGTTTGAAATACACATGTCTCTTTACATTCAATTAACAGTATATCTCAGTCACATATATATCTACATCATACAGTCTTAATTTCTTTATTATTATAAGTTAACATAAAAGATTTCTAATACTTGGGTTTCCAAGAACAGAATTACTATTTAAAAATGTTTAGTGTAGAAAATATTCTTGATTCCAAAAATTTTCAGTCATTTCATTTAACTAATTGTTAATGAAAATTGTCATCTGAGGTATAAGCAAGAATAGAATGGCATAGAATAGACGAGAGCAAAAATTTACCAACAAATCCTAACCTTCTGCATGTTTCTTTAATCCATTTTCCAAGCAAAAATCAAGTTTTTGTGGTTCAGTTTGAGAATTACTTTTCTTCCTCCTAACATCTGGTTTTATTCGACTCTGTGGAGTGTTGATAGCAGAACCGGGTCTTGCCTTAATTACCGGAGTGTAATGCATTGTATTTTCACCAACTGCAGTCTGTAAAAAAGTGAAGATAATTGGGTGCTCCTGAAGTGTGTGTACCTATATAGAGTTACATCAAGTTGTGTAAAGAAACTGAAACCCATGGGCAGGGGGTATATTCACTTGGCTAACACAGACAGTCCCCGAAATCGTAATAGAACTAAAATAAGGAAAATCGGAATAAAAGTATGGCCTAACCCTAACCTGGTACACTCACTACGGGAGTTACGATAATTGTATTTTCAGTGGATGAAATACAGATATTTAGTAGTGGCAGAACAGAATAAAAGAGTATTTTTAAATATTGTAGTAATGAAGGAATAGATTGACACATTGATCTATCAGATTAGTTGACAAGAATTAAAAAAAAATAATTTCACCGCCAGGGTTGTCCAAAACGAATCGAATATTCGAATGTATTCGAATATCAAAGTATTCGAATACCTTTTCGGCTGATTTTCGAATAATTCCGAATAGTAGCCACTTTTCGCCGTAAACGTGGTGTTTCGTTTTACGGGAATCTTCAAACGGATTTTTACGCTGTCTCGCGTATTGTAATGACGATGAATTAGAATCGGCACTTTGATTGTATATATTCTGTGCGACCGTACGTCGCATAGTGTTGCGACACATTTGCACGTTTGCGTGGATGGACATTGCCGACATTCGTCTACAAGGCTTCTAATTTACAAATTCATTTCCATTACGTCGAAAAATTGACATTTACTGTATTTCCCGGCTAATAAGTCGCTTTTCTAGGCCACGGAGATAAAGTGATTTGTGACCCTTTCATTTTGCCGATTCAGCAGAACACGACAGAAAAACAGCTGTGAAATAACCCGTGGACGTACAGTGTATTACTTATCACATTCCAAAATTATTTCAACATTCTGGTAATAGGTTGTCCAAAATGATTGCCGCTTTACAACTTAAATTTACGCTCAATTGTTGAAAATAGTTAATTCTGTGAGTATGATATTACCAAACTAACATGATCTGGTTCTAAACATTTAAAATTATTAGCGCATATCAGCATAACTGAACAACAGGGACACAATTTTTCTACCCGTCTTTTTGGAGGCCTTTATGGAAAAAACCCTTTTTGGAGTGCTAAAAATAGACATCGTCCAATTTGCCATGTGGACTTATTAGCCGGGAAATACGGTATTTATAGCAGTCATTGTTACGATATCCAATAAATTGTCACAAGTTGGAAAAACAAGTCGATTTATTAGAAAATAATTTCTGGCAAATAATTCTGATAACGATACTTAAAAGTATCGATCATTTACCAGGATGATTTTTTGTTGCGCAAAATAATCCAATCCATGACTGGTACCAGCATTTAAAATGTCATGCCGTATTAATTTAAATCTGTTCAACGTAATTCATGGTTGTATCGACAAACTGTGGACATAAATGTGTGGTAAACTGACCGATTTTATTAAATATTGATTCCTATTTTTATATTGATAAAATAATGAAAGTATTAATACCAAATACTACGGGTATTTGTGGACATGAAATACGTGGTAAACTGCCCAACTATAATTTCGGATTCGTATTTACAAAATAATTAAACTATTATAATTCTAAAATGCAACGGCGATCTGTGTCCTTAAAATTTGTGGTAAACTGCCCGATTTACCAATATTTGAGTTATGATAATAGAAATAAATTAACACGATAAGGCATTTTAAATAGTGGTATGGATTCGAATATTTTGCGCAGCACAAAATCATCCTAGTAAAAAGTCCATACTTTTAAATACAAACCAATGGCAACCATTATCCAAATTAGTTCCCAAGAACGGGATAAATTATAAATTCTTTTTCCGACTTGTGACAATTTTTCGTGAGTACGAACATGAGAATCAAAAACTAATTATATTCGGCACAATATCACGGCAATCTGTGGAAATAAATTGTGTAGCAAACTCGCGATTAATATTAATTTTTGATTCCTATTTTCGTATTTACAAAATACAACGGCGATCTGAGGACTTAGAATGTGTTGTAAACTACCCGATTATAAATAGTTTTGATTCCTATTTTAATATTTATAAAATAATAAAAGTAATTTTACTCAAACATACAACGGCGATCTTCGGACTTAAAATGTGTGGTAAAGTTCCCGAATATAATTAATTTTTGATTCGTATTTTTGTACTCACGAAAAAATTGTCACAAGTCGGAAAAATAACTCATACTTTGTCCCGCTTTCTGGAAAATAATTTGGATAATGGTGGGTATTTAAAAATATGGGCGTTTTACTAGGATGATTTTGTGTTGCGCAAATATTCAAATCCATCATCGATACCACTATTGCCGTATTAATTTAATTCTATTAACATGACTCATGGTATATAAAATATATACTGCAATAATCTGCAAATATGAAATGCCTGGTAATATAGCTAGGTTGTAACTTGTAGATAGCAAGTATTCCATTGCTTATTGTATGGAAATTCCTACATACATTTAGATAAGCTTCAATTAATGGATTTTATTTTCGAAGTATTCGAAATTTCATATTCGAAAAAAATAATTTTGAATGTATTCGAAATAGTGAACTATTCGGTTTTGGCCATCCCTGTTCACCGCTAATAGTAATTATGCTAATTTTGTTTCATTCAAATTTCATTCCAGAGTTCTTTACTAAGTATTTTATATTTCACATGATAAATAAACATAGAGTCTACTCTAGTAGTGTATCTAAAATTATCTGAAAGTAGCAGCAATTGTCACCGCATAAGCCATTCCTCATAATTCTTGCTTTAACTGGAAATATCTAACTGTAGAAAAATCAAACTCACCAGTAACTCATTCACAATTACAGATTTCATATGCCTTAGCAAGCAATTACAAATTGTGAGAAGGACATAACAGCAGATTTTTCTTTTATAAATCTAAAACGACTGGAATAGTACTGTCACCGCCTCTACCAATTGTGAAAAGAGCAATATTCGAAATGTGTATTGAATACAGGTAATACAATATTGATACAACCTCCATCCTCGTCATATCATTGTGTTCGAATAGTATAAACAAATGCACTATTGTTGTTTGTCTGATTATTCCTTACTCGGCACCTCAAAATAACCACCCAACCTTCACAACAGAAATGCAGCTATAAATAGATTTTAATCTACTTCAGCTAATATGTTTGCGAATGTCTGAGAGGGTTGAATATATTGTTGATATATATTATGATATAATGTATTATAATATTTATATTGTATATTGTTTATGTTAATATATATTGTATATTCAATGTCTTTAATAACAGAGAAGTACAAATTTTTAAATCTGATTTGTCAGAATTAAAGAGCTTTAATTGTCTCATAAAGCTGTATTTCCTTTCATGCGATTTCAAAATGTTGTTGTTTCAGTACATTTAATGTTGATAAAATCACTTTCACTATTCACATAAGGTTTTAGCAACTAGGAAGATCAAAATTTAAATGATCACATTACTCAACATTTTTGTACAATATTAAGAGAAGTAGTATTAGCAGATTTTTCAAAAGAAATACGGGAAACAGATAATTTTGACAATTTGAACTCAAAACAGAGTGATATATATATATATATAAAGCTTTTCAATCCAAACTTTAATCCATATTCCCACACTAAACAAGACTTGACATCTAGCACACTTTTCAACGTTGATAAAATGAAACTTTATGGTAAATGGTGATGCTAGTGTTTGTCAAATTTAATTTGATAATTTCCTACATCTTTTAAAATTGCCATTATTATTAAACATGAAAATATGTGTATGAAACTCGTTTTATATTTTGTATCAGGATTGTTTGAATTCCTATACAGTAGAAATAGACCCAAGTAAAATCAATTCTTAATCAATTAATCAATTATTACTTATAGATTTTAATCGGTAAGTATGTTGAGTATACGACATAAGGTGTCACTATGGAGTAAGAGCGCTGTTTTGGGGAATCCCCTAACTTTCGATCATAAGTCTTCAGTCTCTGACCGATATTCTCGTTTATGCATCATTGTATTCAAATTTCATAATAATATATTCTATTAAGCCTTACTAATATATAAACAAAATATTTCCTTTTAGAAGAGATAATTTAAGGTCTATGCCATTAAATGGTTTATTCGAATCAAAATATATTTGACAGCACTGCATAATAATGACCCATAGTGAAAGACTACCGTAATTATAACCATGCTGTTCATTTAGCATTGTCAGTCTTGTAAGACTGATGCAGAAGACTGTGCAGAAGCAAATTATTCGAATGTCAACCCTACTTAGACGAGCATTTTCTGAAACAACTTATCAGGGGGATGAATTTTGCAGAAAGAAACTTAGAGGTATCGTTGACATGCTAGCTATATGCCAAAATGAAGCAAAGCAATAAAAACAACACCAATATTAGATATATTTTTATCCTGGATACTGCTACTGGCATATATATTGCAAAGTTTACCTTGCTTTCTACTCGTGAAACTTGAATTGGCATCAGCGGATTTGCCGCATCAACTGAGGGTGGGCAGATAATCTGGGCAGGTGCAGAAGCATCCGGAGACATATCATCAGTTGCCCAAGGAGCCCGTAAATCTGATGTTTTCCGAGGAGTGGCGAATAAAGTTTCATCAACATATGAAGGAACCAATTTCCGCACTCTAAAATGCATAACAAGAATGTATCATGCAATTATATAAAAAATGACAGTTGATCTTGATAGCGTAGTAGCCCGTTAAATAATCCATTTCGATAGGCTATTCATTATTATTAATTATGAGCAAGGTTTGGGCAAATTTCCATGAAAATTATTAGGGCATTTATCTTAGTTAATATATATATACTGATAATACAACACAAGTATATGAACTGATTGACGGACCTGTACTTTTGTTTTGCAGATTTGAGAGTCCTAGGTGTCGTAGTTTTTACACTTTTTCTTGTTGAATTCATGTCTTCTGCATCTGAATAAATTAACAGTAGTTTATAGTCAGCAAAGAGATAGAACAGCATTTACATATCCATCCCGGGGGAGAGGGTTGGGTATGGGATTAGTTAACCATTTATTTGATTTGGCAAGCGTGGACTAGATGGTGGAGGAAGCCGTAACCGACCAGCTGTTATGTGAGCCACCCTTACGGCGACGAGGAGTCCAGCAATCCTCTCACACATGGGATTCGAACTTGCGAACACACGCAGAGTAATCAGATGTGTGGTAATGAGTGTATTCCTAACGCTTAGCACAATGCGTCACATCCCCAAACCAGATAAACAGAAGAGGTACAATGGATACAATACGATAAAATTATTTAAAATGAAAAATCCATAAATGATCATGACCCAACCAAACTTCTGAATTGAAAATACACTCTGCTGTTTTTCATTCCTGAAATAATAAATTGAATGGCAAAAGAAAACAATAGTATGAACGATCTCAAATAATTTATGCCTCAGAATTTCCCTCAACAAATATAAAAACTGGAAAAAAAGTTGAATAGGCTACACAAATTTTGGTGGCATTGAGCAGTACAAATTGAATATCATTTCAGAATAGCTTTTAGTTTAATACCTCATATTTTAGTGTTACTAGTCCATTGTTCTGAGCACACTAACCTTTTGAATCAAATGGACTCCAAAGAAGGGGAACACCTGTTTTTTTTGGGCTTGTAATCCACGGAGGATCCCATGTTACATCTTCAGGATTGATTCTAGGAGTGTCTTTCTGATCATGGTATCTAGCAGGTCTACCAAATAAAGTCTCATCCACTTCTGAAGAATGTGACCTGGTTCTGTAAGGACTACGTTTGCGGCTCTGACTTGAATTGGGACGTATGGGTGATGACCCTTGTTTACCATAAACAGCAGCAGCCATTACAGACTTATAAAACATACGTTATAAAACGATGTAATTAAAAAAATAAACAAAAAAAATATCATTAGACACATTTTACATTTATTGACTATGCTTGTACATCATATATCATCTAGTAATACAGTAATAAGAAAATCCATCATCGAGTGTGGTTTAACCAATTTACTATCAACTTTATTTTCAGTCCTATAAAATCTGTCACAATAATGCTACCAGACACAGTGGAATCATGCATTTTTCAAATTTAGAGTGAAATTTGTCGATGGAAATATCTAATGATTACAAAATGCTAACTCCAAACACCATTTTCTTCAAAGCCTAAGAGATGAAACTGCAGATGATTTTAAACATACAACACTCTATTGCTTGCCAAATTTCAGCTCAATATTCTTTTTATTTCCTCGACATTTGACAACTTTTTAAATGAAAGTTCTACACTGGCAATTAGGATTTTTTTTACTTTTTTATTCGTAACTCCCGTGGTTTTTAAATGAGCTGGTGTGTAGCAAATATTTGAATCCTTCATCAAATTTATATCACTTTTTTCAAAAGTGATCAGTTTGATAAAGTTAGTGACCTCAAATTCATAATGATCACAAAGTACTGAAGTAGTTAAACCGCCCTATAACAGTATGGCACACTATACCAATCAGGTGACATTGTCCCGTTTCAGAAAAACCCATTTTACAGATGATCAGACACCCCTCCTTTGGGAGACGTCTAGACATTGTTGTCCCTTAATATCGGTAATAATACAGTATAATGAAGTTGTGCAAAATACTACAAAAAAGCGCAATCTAGTAACGTCATCATTGAATTCCCTGGGAAAAAATATCTGATTTGCCTAAGAAAAATTTTCTTTACCATAGCATTCGAGAGTTATTAGCAAAAAACGGCAATTTTGGCCATGTGACGGCTGCGATTAATTTAGATTATTATTGAGACAAGCATGAGGCGATATGAAGCATCTGACGTGGTCCCAGACACCCCTCGTTTGTGAGACACATAGAGTGTTTGTTTTATTGAGCCAAATGGAGGGAAATTCTTGGAATTTGGATAGTGTGCTGTACTGTATAACAATTTTCAAAGCATACTGAAAATTAATTTCAAATTGCACTAGTTCAATAATCAACTTGTCCATATTGAATCCATACAAAAAATCATTTATATGAATAGCCATATTTCAATTTGACCCGAATTATAAATCATATAAATCGAATATTGATCATATCTCAGTATCCTATCTTACTGTTACTTGAAATGGAATAGAGAAAACCATTAAATTATCATCAGTCATACGATACGATATCTGTTTTATCTCGGTAGCATTTAGTCTTTCTGAAGGGTATAATGCTGTAATGCATGAATCGGCTAATCAACTTTCTGCCTGTGATTCAGACAAGTCAGCTTCCTCTTGCGCTTTCATCATTTCTTGCGCTTCTTTTTGCATCTTTTCCATTTTTTCCAAACTCACTGATTTGAGAGGCATAATTTTTGGTTTACATAAAACCACAGCTGGAGAATCTTCTTGATATAGTTGTCCTTGCTTAGGAAGAACTTCTTTTAATAACGATGAGGCCATGATATCAAGATATTTAGCTAATCGATATATACCGGTATTCAATATTATTTAATATGAGAACATAATACAGTACCGGTAATAACTGAATACGGTACCGTACATGAATAGAAAGCCATAGTTATTTGGAAGATCAAAGCATTTAAGATGTTAAGAGTAGCCTAATACAATAATACTGTAATATTTTCACAATGAAAAAGACTAAGTTGACTAAACTTCTATCAAATCAGGCAAGATCGCATACCTGTAGCCTAAATACAAAACAGAATGATACCGTACCTAATCATTTGTTGCAGGAGGGCTGAAGATTGAATAACACATATAACTGGATACCGTAAGGTAACTGAACAAAACGATTGTAAATTGTGCAATTTAAATGGCACCGGTACCGGATTCCCGAGTTCAGAAGTTAAGGTTACTTGGCTCTTGTTTCCAGCCTACAGGCCTAGTTATTTTCGTGGGTCTGTGGGTGATAAGCCACGACGGCTTACTGAAATTTTGTTGAAGTACCGTACTGCTATCGGCTACTACTAAGATACCGGTACTTATTTTGCTCCGGTGCCGGGGTACCTTGACGTTTCAACGAAAATAATAAAGCAGAAAGCATGGGGCAATGGGGAGTCACAATCAAAAAATAACAATTTTTTTTGCATTGCACATCTAGCGGATGTAAATATATGGGTTACGTTTATTGTGGTATGTTAGTCGTTGGTTTATGGACCTTCCCCCGACCTTTGACCCCCGAAAAATTCTCCTTATACTTCACTATTGCAAAATTTCCAGGGCTATTTTAAGAGTGCTTTTGCGAGTTCGCGCCTGTAAAATGGGGTGGGTGTTTCAAACCATCATTATGATTCATCGCATACAACAATCTGTTTTTTAAAAGTACCGGTAAAGAATTTCAGGCTAGTCTATCACAGCTATTTTTACAGCTATTTTTATTACTGCAATTAAATTAAAACTCCTAGGAGGACAGAGTGATCATTGAATTATCTAATTTTTATTCAAGTTTCCCAAACACAACTGAAAACTAACGAATTTCAACGAGTTCAAAATCGCGAAAACGAGGTAATGTTTACAACCACGCTTGAAAATCTGTCTGAGTGAGAAAAGTGTCTGAGCAAATGCGAAAAGGGGGCATTGTTACGTCACTTTTTGCATCTTGCTGCTTGGTCAATGTCACGAAGTCACGAAGTAAACAAAGAAGTCGATGCTCGGGGAAAGGTCCATTGCGACGTTAGTCGTTGATTGCGACCAAACGATCCGGTATTTCGGATGGGAAGTGATATTTTTTCAAGCGAATTTACTCAAAGCACTCGGGACCAAACTTTCAAGTAAATTTACGGGCGATTGACACTATATAATTAAGATATTTATTTTGATATAAATCTGTGCTCAGTCGCAAACCCAGGATGTACTTTGCCGGGAACAGAGAGAGAAGGATTTATTGCCAGGAATAATAAAGTCGACACTATTATTAACATAAGCTGATAAAGAAATCATTTGACAGTAAATATGTTGATTTTATCTTATCCTATCCAGTGATTGAACCGTAAATATATACTACTACGATCAACGACTAACATACCGCATACCGACTACGATCGAACATCGTTTCGTGCGGGTCTGTGTTAGGGACCGAAAAATTCCATCCAGGCTCCCGGATCTAGCCGCGGCGGTGTGGCTCATCGTGCAAAGCGTTAGGAATACGCTCGCCACCGCACCTCTGATTACTCTGCGTGGGTTCGCAGGTTCGAATCCCATGCAGGGATGGTTATGTGCGAGAGGATTGCTGGTCTCCACGTCGCCGTAGGGTGGTTCTCGTAACCGCTGGTCGGTTACGGCTTCCTCCAACATCACGTCCGTGCTTCCGAAAACAAATAACTAACTAATCCCATACCCGACATGTAATGGTACCGGTAATTGGACAAGAGGCTGTGGTTCGCCACATGGTTAAGCCGTCCTATCGACTTTATTCTCCGCCGGGATAGAAATGTAAATCCGATCCTATCTTGTGTCTCTATCTGCTGTGCATACTACCTGGGATACCAACATGACATGGTATAGTACGGTACGTAAGTAACCTGAACTCAGGTTGTGTACCAGGTCAGGGTTCAGGTTATGCGACATCTTGGTGCGCATACTCCAGGAGCACCACAATTTCGCAAAACTATTCGTGTCTGATAACAAAGACGCCAGGTTGTTGGAATAAAACTATTATAGGCTGGAGAACGCTATTTATGGCGAATATTTTCAGGTGGCCTTATACCACGTATTCACAGAATGCTTGAGAATACGCATATGGTTATAAGCGATTAATTTAAACCAGTGGTTCCCAACCGCCGGTCCGCGGACCGGTTCCGGTCCGCGAAGCTTTTTTGGCGGTCCGCCAGAAATTTCGTGGTTTTGTTGTTTTTATGTCGTCTCAATCGCTTTACCGTAGACAAAGTTGCATTGGCTTATTACGCAATTCTCTTCCTCCGTCATATTGCGACGTCTTCCGTGACATGTTAGCGCCGATCATTCACACTTTTCGCTTTTTCGGCTCCGATTCATCGCGAATGCGCTCCATCAAATCTCGCAAAATTAGGAAGCCTAAAAATCGGCACGCGTGATTTACCTGATTAATATGACCATCCATATAAAACGTAATGCATATCTCCTTGTTTACACCAGAAAACAGTCAAGAACAGTATAATATTCCAGAAGATATGACTTGTTGTGACCCCACTGGTGGTCAAGACGCGCAAAAAGCATGGGTCGCAGAGATCTTTTTCAGACACAGTCGGATTTTGAGCCTGTTGCCAAGTTATCGACCACTTTTTCATTGTAATGCAAATTCATTTCGTTTGAGACTTCGATCAACTGCAGAGGGATGATGGACCCAATGAAAAAAAAGACTTGATTAAAATGACAATTCTAATTTACAGTCCAGATTAATAAAGAATTACTTATCACAAATTTAGATGATAACGAATACCCATCGGCTGCACGCGGCTGCAGAGCTATGTGTTGCAAAAACTTCTTTGAGGCTCGTTTGCAATCTCATATTGGAAACGAAACAACAGCAAAATTCTCACCGGAGTTCATTGTGCATGTTTTTAATGTGAGATATTTTATGCGTGCCTTTCTTACGCATAATGAGTGCCCAGCACTGCATTTCATTACGCAAATTATTTTATGCTTCACCCATTTTTAATTTTTGGTCGGCACATTACTTGATAGTTTTTCTCCATGAGAAATGTTTTTAAGTGTGCTTTTTCGTCTAGAAGCATATTGAGTGCCCGACATTGCATTATATTACGCAAATATATGTTATTCTTTTCTGTTCTGGCCATTTCAATTTTTTGCCGGTCCGCGAGTACATTTAATCTAATCTTACCGGTCCGCCACGGTAGAAAGGTTGGGAACCGCTGATTTAAACGACTGTTTTTCAGCCGAATCAGCTTAGAATCTTGATTATGCATTATTCACATGTCACACCACTGGAACCCTTTGTTTCAATTTTATCAAACGATGTAACTTATTTATAACTGTCATAAGCGACACGATTTTTTTTACAAGGCAAAGGAACACTGTATTTGAAACTAGTCCGATTGCATTCGAACATTGTTCGTTCGTACTGAACTCAGTACATGCTTTTAACCAGTTTCCAGAAAACCACTCCAGCAATACCCACGATCTGCTACTAGCAACACCTATTTCTTCAAGCAATAACAATTGCATATAAACTTTTAATTCATGATAAAGACAATTTGTAGAGAATAGAAAGTTTATATCCTTGGTAACAAAACAGTGTAAATATAAGAAACAAGACCATGCAGATTTAAAAAACAAAAATAAAATTTTAAGCAGAAAGCTTAATGTCGTTAAAATAAAGAACATACATCTTATAAATACATCTCATTGTTTAGAATTGAATCGGAACTTTGGTTGTAGATAAAGGTATAGATCAGGGATGGCGAACCTTTTTCAATGAATGGGTCAAAAATTATATTTTTATCGAGGAACAGAAGTGAGTGGGTCATAGATATTTATTTTTTCAATGTTTGTATCTTTAAGAAACTTCTGAAATCTTATAAGCTTCTGTTGGTGTTAGTGTAGTTTTGTGCTTTACCTATGCAGCACTTCTATCAGGGACTTTTTATGGCACTCGATTTCATGAAATTAGAGTACGAAAACAACCATATGAATTACCAAAACCGTTTAGGATGAAGCGGTAAATTATTTTACGGTTCCAAAGAGTTTGGAGCGAATCCCACTATGATAGTTTTATATTTTTCAATCAGCTTTCAAGCACATTAAGGCACTTTTACACTGCCCCATTGTTATTTCAGATTTCTAGGTTTTTATTTCAAGTCTGAAAGATTTTGTTTTCTCAACGGCCATGCAGGCGAGAAACTAATAAAATTCAAAGTAGCATCTAGTTCTAGTATATATAAGCCCTAAAACAATCTGCAGATGCAACTCTGAAAGAGACAAGACGTTGCAAGAAATGAACATGAATTGCATTGTTATGTCATAAACGATGTTAGAGCCAATAGCTGAATACCGGTACACAGCGGTGCAGACATGCGTCCAACATCAGGGGTTTAAAAATTACCATACCGGCACAGAAATTAACAATTTGAATACGAGCGATCGCAGCCCTGACTGCCCAACTGACGGTACCTTATAATAGTTACTTATCGATCTTGCGGTAAGTACGTTGTTAGGTATTTGTCTGTTAGATGCACGCGATATCTCACGAAAGCGAGGTTCAATCTGCTCCTTGCATGTGCATTCATCATAGCTCGGATCAGAAGCCTATTGATTTTGGATGGATTATGTCGTATGATTAGCGAGGTATTCCTTTCCTTAAATTAATATGACATAAATCATCATCAAGCCAGGTATATACCAATTTCACAAAGAACTTGCATTTCAGAATTAATCAAAAAATGATGTGCAAATACAAAAAATAATATCAGATATCGCATTATCCGACGAAAATAAAACGTAAAGTTACCACTGATAAGGATAAGTCCTGCAATGTGATGTAATGGGTATAACATTTTGCACAAAGCAAATACCCTGAATAGAGTAAGATATTTCAACATCAGATAACTTGGTATTAAAAAAAATATAGAAACAATATAGCTGAAGAAAAACTGGCAATAAATTTTGAAAAGACACAACTCTATAAAAAAAAAACTTATCTGTTAGCAGAAAAAATATTAATGAGACAAGAACTTACACACAACAAAGAGAACATAGCTTTGAAGAACTTAAGCACTCTTCATGTGTGTATGCTCCACATCCTTTGCACAAAACTAGTCTTTTGCACGCACATATGCAATCAGTGATAATTGGTTTATCATCGTTAGATGACGATGAATATGAATCTTCATAGTCAGATTCCTCATTTTTCACTTTCTTAGCACCTTGTTTTAAATTTGAAAAGTCTCGTTCTATATTCTTATCAGTTGGTCTGAAAAGTGAAGGTGATTTTTTATTTTTAATGAAATAATGCTTTCTACTGATCAGGAAGTTTGATAGAAATTGGATGGCTGGAGTTCATTGTGTCAATATTGAAGAAAAGTATTTTAATTTAAGATATTAAAGACAAAAGAATACAGGTATTTTCAAATATTGAGAGCAGGCCATTGGAGAGTACTTTTTAGAGATGATTGATCCCTTTAAAGTATGGATCCACATGTTACCATGTTTTGCAACTGCAAAAAATTGCCATGAAAGGCAAATTAAGAGAATAATTTTCATACACAACATGATAGCAAAAATCATACCTTTCATTATCAATGACAGATCGATTACGCAAGTTAGGCTTATTTGGAGTTTCCCTTTCTTCATGTTTCAAGTTTTCATAACCATGATCATTTTCATAAGTAGTATCCTCCTCAGCAGATGATGTGGTAGATACAACAGAATCTTCCGTATCAGAATCGACATTTTCAGAATCATCAGATGGAATTTGATTCGTTCTGGCAAGTTCTTGCATCTGAATTAGACTTTTACCTGAAAAAAATAATAAATTCCAATATCTCAAAACAAAATGTAAACAGTATAACATGATTTCGCACAGTTTTTTTCTAATTCGGAAAGAAAAAACTTTTATGTTTCAAGAAAAAAGATGTTCATAATTTCCACTTTATGTAATTTACAATCTAGGCCAGCGGTTCTCAACTTATGTATCAGAAGTCAGGACACGTCAGTAAAGAGTTTTTTTTAAGGCTGTTGCTCGAAAATTCAGTTTTTTATGTAAACTTGAATACAATATAGATTACATAATGTTAGATGTGATGCAATTCAATTGGGATTTTCGGCTGCATATTTGAATCCAATAGAATGTTGAAATGACAAAAACCACACTGACACAATGATTAAAACCAAATCCAATAGAACACCCACCTTTACTAGTAGATCTATATTTTTGAGTATCTTTAGTAGCAGAAATTGTAGTACATGGTTGAACGAAAGTTGGTGCCTGTAATGAGCAAGAACACTAAATCATAAGATCATATGAAAATGAAGCAGAACTATTTCACGGTCATCAATAAACACTTAAACTTTAGAAGTAATCACGAAATTGAAAAAGATTGGTGCCAAAAATACAAGTGTTAGTGCGGGGGTCATTGGCTATGAAAGGCCAGAACATAAGTAGTAGGTCATTCTAAAATCTGAAATTCGGTGCTGACAATTTTGTTCCGTTAGATATATGAATGGCCTTTAGTAAAAAAGGCATGTGTCGTTTATAGCATTTTAAAATTCAATGTTAAAATCAGTGTATGCTCACACTTAAACTTTAGAAGTAATCACGAAATTGAAAAAGATTGGTGCCAAAAATACAAGTGTTAGTGCGGGGGTCATTGGCTATGAAAGGCCAGAACAAAAGTAGTAGGTCATTCTAAAATCTGAAATTCTATGCTGACAATTTTGTTCCGTTTTTGCGACTTGCAATTTACGATTGCTTGCTCAATGTTTCAAAAATATGAATAGACATAAGTTCGATAAGATTGGGCTAATTCAAAGTTACATAGAAAACTAGTAATTATTAGGAATAAGAAAATCTGAAATACCTTGTGATATTGAATAAAATTATAGTTTTTGAAATCAGAATGATTGAAGAAGAATACTCACATTTGAAGATGACAAAGCAGTACAAGATGGTATGTCCTGAAATCCTATCACAGGTTTGTCTGATATGAAAGGCTGACATTTTGTATTGGATGATTCAGATGAGTTAGCGGTCACACTGAGCGAAGGTGTTATTGTTTTTGTAAGAGATGACATACTTTCAAATGCTGGTTCCCCAAAAACAGGAGATTTTTGAGTCCTCTTTAATAAATGAGTGTCTATTACTGACACAACTTTGCCCGTGTACATACCAGGGAGAGAGAGTTGACTTAACATAGCGTAACTGTCGATCATTCTTGGATCACTACCACCCAGATCGTTTGATTTTTCCAAGTCATCACCACTTTCACCTGATGATGATATAACCTGACTCAAACGTCTGCTTTTTCTAATTATCGATTTTGAATCTTCGTCAGACTCTGAAGTTTTATCAGGTGTTGAACTTCTTGTATCAACTTTGACAGAATATTTTTTGCCTTCTTGGGCCTTGATTTTTAAAATAATTTTCCCAGGATTCTTAGGTGAAGATTCTGCACTTTGAGCACATTTCTTCAAGATTGGAGATTTGTCAGACACATCTGTAACTGGTGCCTCTGTAGTAGGTGGACAAGATTCAGTTTCGGTAGAAAAACCAGTTTCTGGTATGGCACCAGCAAACATTGGTGGGCAGTTTTCAGGAATATGTGTTTTTGATGAAATATCAGAAATTTCAGGCGATTCTTGTGAAGATTTACCCTCGATTTTAGTAGTTGACAGAGACTTTGTTGAAGTTGGACAAAATACAGGCTGAGCTATTTTTACTGGCATTTTTGATGCACAAGTTTGTGAGGGTACAGTAGTTTTGACCGGGCTACCAGAAGCAGCTGCCAACCTTTTGGCTTTCATTTGCGCTTTAATTTCAGCCAGTGTTCGTGTGCGTTTCACAGGACTCGAAGTTGCAGGAGATGATGCAGGTCGTTTTCTATCTATATAATGAAGATCAGAAATATGAATGGTTTTTAGTAAAAAAGGCATGTGTCGTTTATAGCATTTTAAAATTCAATGTTAAAATCAGTGTATGCTATATATATTTTGGAGCAAAATGTACATTGTGGACCAAAAGTAAAGCTGAACTAGGTTCAATCTACTGAAAGGATGACACACCACTTGATTGAGTAAATATAGAATATTGCACAAACCATCATATTTAGTTTATTTAGTCTAGTATCATTGCTGTATGCCTGTAGCCCTGTATACAAGGTTTTTCCATTTGAATGGGTCATTCACTCATGTCTGGTATTGTTTGGAAACTATAGATACTAATATTAAATGTTACACTTTTTTTTACCAAGCTTGCCCAAATATTTAAATCTATACCCAATACAGGGAAATTATATGATGAGGTGAATTCATTCGTATAAGTCAGGTGGTTAACATTATTGATTTAGAGACAATATCATGAATTTACGAGAATGAAATAATCCTCTAAGCCCTAAACAAAATTTGAATCATTGTGAACAATTCCAGTATAAAATTAGTTTTTATTCATCCGCTCACCTTGGACACCTGCTAGTACTGGAGATAATTTTGACGTTTCAGTTACTGACTTTGTAGGGGATGGTTTAGGTGGAAAATTCTTTGCAGCAGAAAGCACAGGACTACTGGGTCTTTCTTCATTGTGTACTTCACCAGGGGTACTTGAAGGAATCTCTACTGGTGTCACTGGAACAGGACTTTGTTTCAAGGTCACTGGCGGTGAACAATCTTCATTGTTTGAAACCTTACCAGAGTCATTAATTGGTTTCAGTGACTCATTTATTGAAGAAGTCTTATTCATATTTGAAATGGCATCTTTCTGAATTTGTTCGACATTCGAGACAGCTGGCATTGTGGCTTGTCCGCTGCCTCCTTTCACAATTTCAACATTTGAGGTCCTAGTCTTCAATTGGATTTCATTTTCAGGTTTCTTTGGTAAAGTAGCGACGCCACCACCAGCCACCATTGCATTATTGTTGTTTTTATTAGTTTTCAAAGTTGTGGCGTCTTCTGATCTAATGTGGCAAGTCAACTTGGGACTCACAACATTAGTTTTGTGTTGTTCTGAATGTCTTGCAGGTGTGGTCGATGTACATACAGTTGTTGGTATAATTGGACTGGACAACAAACCACTGGTAACAGATATTCGTGGAATAATAGATTCACCATGATATGTGTTAGCTGTTGGTTGAAGCTGAATATTAGATGATTCAATGTTAAAATATTACCAGAAGGAAATTTGAAATCAAGTATGTTAATATCAAAATAGCAAGACTTTTTTCATACATATTATAGATTGAAACCCTAATACAAATTTCTATTGAATATGAGCAATCTGAGCGAAGTCACCTTGGCAGATAAAAGAATATGATTGGCCCGCCATATGGGACATATCTAAGACAAAAGGGCGAATGTTCTAATCAAAGTTTGAAACTTTATTCCCCAGAGTATTTCAATAAAAAGTTAAAGATGTTTAAAAGTCAAAAATATATGTTTTCCTCATTCACTCAAAACAGTTTTGCAGTGCCCTTGATATGTGTGATGATGGGCATAAAGGAAGATAACGTGTGGTATTGTTCGAGTAGGTGTAAATTGGTAATTTACATCTGCAGAATATACACTCACATATATCTTTACTACAGTGTTTCCTCAAAAAAAATAGGACCTAGCCTGAATTTCAAAAATGATTTTAATATAAGGCCTCCCCTTAAAATAGGACCTAGTCGATAGCAAGGAATCATTACTACATGTTTTAGATGATTTATAATCTATGTTTAGCGGTTATTATAAATAAAACGTGTTATTTACAAGTAAATGAATATAGGTTTTCATATTTTGTATATTTGAAAATCTCCTAATTCTCTAATTTGTAATTTTGTATTTGATAAATGAGAATAAAAGACATCCCCCGAAAATAAGCCCTAGTGTTATTCTTCGAAATAAAATTTGGGGAAACATGGTAAGCATGGCTTGAGTAATTGACAATGCTTATTGCTCACACACAAATCAAGTGGAAGAATATTACCGGTAATAATGCAAAAGCTGAAAAACTTACATTACGACCAAACAGCACTCCTACTCTTTCTTCTTTACTTGTATTCTCTTTAGAAACAGTGAGGATTTTTCCAAACATTGGCTGATCTTTGGTCAATCTTTTGTATGGCTAAAACAATATGTCAATATATTTATAAATATAGTACATCAATGAAATACACGAAAGCCCCCCTCGTTAATCGATGATTACCGTAGTTAGAAAAATATTTCAAAATCAGCTAAATCTACATTTATTCGAAAATTACGTAAAAAACATGTTTGGATATTGAATGGACTTTGTTTCACAGACTTATCGAGTCATCCATTAATTTTTTTTTATACATGAATGTCATTATGGAAAAGTTTATCTTGTAAAATTGATGATGTCACTCTCACTCATTAACAACATTTCTGTCAATGGCATGACACGATGACAATCTCATATATAACATTATGCTCATTATGAATTTGAATCACTGTTTTCATGCCAATTCCATGCCTAAATTGAAGTAGGGTAAAACCAGGATAGGCATATGACCAAGGGCCACAGCAGGGTTGCCATATTGGCTTTTTTTACGCCAAATTTGCCATTTTTGGCTTTTTTCAAACGCGTTTGGCGTCAGAATTTCCATTTGGCTTTTTGGCGATTTTTTGGCTTTTTTCGAGTCTATTGTAGTGACTATTATTAAAGTCATATGAATTACAATATCTAGTGTGTAACAACTGAACAATAGCCTATTACCTGTACTTAGCTACTTAACATTAGGATTTCCTTGTTTGTTACATTAAATCTTAACCATACACAATAAGAAATAAGTGCAGTTTCTGCAGCTGCTCGGACAGATATTCAAGCAGGGTTGTAAACATTGCCTCGTTTTTATAGTTTTGCGTGTTACTTGTCAGTTTACGTTCGGTTTCCAAAAAATAGTTGTATAACCTAATTTTCATTTTGCCTGATATGGTTTATGTGAGCTTTCAGCTTTAGTTTAATTCTGCAATTGCAATTGCAGTAACGATGTGATTAACTACGCTAAAATTACTGAATTAGATATCAGTGGTCCATCTGTGAGCGGCAGGGGGTTAGATAATTTTTTAATAAAATTGATGGTTTATAAATTTTAAAAGAAAAAAATTTCAATAGTAAAGTACGATATCGAGAGAATTTTTTTTAAGCTGTAGCACAAGTTTAAGTAGAAACATATTGTAGGTATATTACATACTGACAGACTGAAGCGGCAACCTGTATTGTATATATCGAATGGTAAAATAATGCTGCCCGCTTGATATTCATTTTACTTTCTACAGTTCTATAGGAACTTTACTTTCTATTTGTGTGCCTCACTGAATGAACTGATGGCTCTACATCATCATCAGTACGTTGCCAAGGGCTTAAAATCTGACAAATCATGGGGGTTTTGTACTTAGTAAAATTGTTAGCTTTTTCTGGTTTTTTTATGTCTTGATTTGGCATTTTTTTATCGCTGGGGTCTGGCAACCCTGGGCCACAGATATATAGACTATACCTGTTCTGGGCTTGTACTACTGCTATCTTCACTATAATTCATAGCTTGGACTGTCTGTTCCAGATTTCCCTTTGGTCGAAGAATCAATGTTGTGTTTTGTGTTGATGATTGAATTTTGTTGTCATCCGTTGACATAACAGGTTTGACACTTGCCAATCCTTGCAACTGTCGTCTTCGCCAATCTCTGTCATCACTTGACCTTCTTCTCACTGTATTCAAATCCTGGGAAAATGTTTAAAATTGTTTGTAGAAAATTATTTTATGAAACCATTCACAAGTATCATAACAAATGGATATACTAGCTTTTCACATAAAAATTTTGATTCATGGAAATAGTATGCAACACTGGGTAGTGGGTATTGTGACATAGTGCTTATAATCAGTGGATCCAATAGTGACTTCACAATTAGGCCAATTCGTTATCCATTTGGTCTCACTTGTGTGAATGTTTTGGTGTCATTACTTTACCATAATTACACTTGTAAAGATGTAATTATCGTGCCATTACTTGTTGTTATTTAGAAATCATTATTTCCTTACATGTTTTTCAACATGTAAAAAGCGATATTCGTTTGAGTTTATTATAAATGATTATTTTGCGCATACCTATTAATAACATTAATAACTACTACTGATATACTTACTCAAACTCGAATTTTGGCGAAGAGTTTTCTTTGTAACAAGAAAAAATAAATATTCCACATTTCACCAGAAAAATTATATAAAATTAGTAAAAAACTAAGACAGCAATCAAATTTTATGTTATAAGAAATATTAAATTACACTCAAAATACTTTCCCTAAAAAAGGTTGCTAAAACGTATGTAAAGTGATCTTTAATAAAGTCTCTAATAAACAAAGAAAAAATTTATAACAAAATAAGATACTCACAGGTAACCTCGTGTATGAGTGATCTCCAGTAACACATTCAGGATCGAATTGATCAGAATCAGAATCTACATCCATGAGATTATCATCTCCTACATTCATCAATCCATCTGATGATTCATCGTCATCATCATCACAATCAGATTCATCGTGTTGATGAAATGAATTACTGTCGGATAATTCACCTGAATAGGAATCAAAGATAAGACCTGAATAGGGATGGGCAATATAGGATACCGAATCCGGAGGATTCGAATCCCAAAGTATTCGAATCCAACGGGATCCGATAACAGGATTCGGTTTCCGCCTCTCCGGCGCCAAGCGTCAATTTTTGTATTTCGGGTTTCTAATTTAACAATTATAGACGAGCGTTTTTCTCGCGTGGAAATCTCTCTCGTTTAATTAAACTTGCGTCTGCTCGCAAAGAACCCGTAAATCGGTAAACATCAAACACTGTCATTTCAATCGGCATATTCAGGACAAGAAGTCGGTAATATAACCTCACGGCGAGGACTCGTTATTGCACCATTTTTGCGTTTTTCTTCTTTGCTATCTAGCTAGCGTTATTTGTGCCGACTTACTGGTGATATTCCGATAATCTGAATGCAACAATCTTTAATTGTTTACAGACGTGTTTGCCTCATTTTAAATTAAATGATTTTTCGCGACCTACGAGTTTTCCCCAACAAATGATGCAGGTAAACCAAAACCCAGGCGTTAAATGTTATAACATTACTCGCCATTAACTTAGATCAAATATAATTTACGAATAATTTTATTATACCATTTTCCGAAATACAAAGTCATATCGCAAAACGCGAACAACTGTCACATTTAAATTTCACTCCCAAAAGATTACATATTTTTCGGTCCGTTTCTATCATTCAAGATAGACGCACGTTTGATCGTGTGTCTGTAGTATTTTAGTCGCCGATAAATTTTGAAAAAAGTTGCCGCATCTGGCGAAGATAGTGACGTATTGAATTTGAGTAGGGCTAAGTCTGGGTAGATAATGATTAATGATAACATTTCTATCGTTCAAGATAGACGCACGTTTGATCGAGTGTCTGTAGTATTTTGGTCGCCGATAAATTTTGAAAAAAGTTGCCGCATCTGGCGAAGATAGTGACGTATTGAATTTGAGTAGGGCTAAGTCTGGGTGAGTTCTGAAATGAGTTCGTCTTCAGATGTTATTACCTAATAACTACCGTAAGTACGAAATCGCGTTTACGGGAACTTGGTTTTGCGTGTCTTGCTCTCACAGAATAAAAGGTTGATTTTAATTGATAGTGGTTAAATTTAATATTTTACAACGGCCCATAGGTTGCAGTGGCCACACGCTGGTTCAGCATCTAATTAATTCTCAGCGGGTATGTTTTAGTATACTCGGCAGACTTACATTAATAATGATTTACCGCCGTCTCATGTCTATTTTGTATTTAACCGCTCACTATTAAAGTGTGTAAAGCGTGTCTTAATTTAGCATATCAGTATTTAGGGATTACATACATTTGGAACAATTGAAGGCAAAAAATATTGTAATATTCCTAAATTTTATTGTCCTGGGAACTGCCTGTTTAGTATCAAATAAAATCCAATGTTCAGGACATTTCCAAATAGATAATACATTCATAGTAAGTAATACATTTGCAATTTTTTACCATCTAAATCCAGCAATGTAGAAATTCCCACTATTTGAATAAGTATGAAAATAGAATAGGATTCGGTATTCTGGATTCGATTTAACTATTCTAGAATATTCTAGAATAGTAAATTATTCTACATTGCCCATCCCTAGACCTGAAATTAATTTGTATACCCTGTATATTGAATTGTATGTTTTGTTTAACTCTCCGTTGAAGCTGGTTTGAGGATTATCCCTTTTAAAACTACATTGGGGCATGGCCAACTTTAGTACCATTGCAATATCACCACTACTAAGAATCACTCATAATGGATCAGGATAATTTTATCAACACATGCTGCTCTTTCTCGCTATCTTGGGTGAGGTGGAGCAGTTTCTACTAAAGTTAACTAGACTTCTTACATTATATTTCAGAAATAAGCAAAGATTGCTAGTCTACTCCAGTAATGTGCAAAAAAGCAAAGTGAACTATTTTACTCATCAAGCTACCAACCTGCAAATTTTGTAACTGTCCAAACAAATAAAGTAATTTTAATTCATTCAGAAACATTAATCAGTACGTAACCAGATGTTTTTTGTTTTTATTTTTATAAACTCATTGTGGGACATAAAAGTCAACTCTCTTCACGAGCTGCACAACACCAAAAGTTTGAAAACCCTGCTCTATAGGACTGTCCATCACTGTTGTAAAACCTATTTGAGTTCAGTAACCAAAACACTATTCATATTCACAGAGTAAGGAACTTGTAATCCCACTCATAATAATACATAGCCTCAACAAGTCAAAAAACATGAAATGTATAGCATTTGCGACGCTCCAGAAGTATGTGTACCAATATGGAGGTAACTAATTTTGTTCGCTTATTTTACATAAAGTTGTGTAAAAAGACTGAAACCTACGTACAGGGGGATATTCACTTGGCTAACACAGACAGTCCCCGAAGTCATAACGCAATAGAACTAAAATAAGAAAAATCGTGATAAAATTATGTCCTAACCTGGTACATATACTACGGGAGTACCGCATTTGCTAACAGGAAGGCATACCTGTATCTGATGCTTCACTGTCGCTTCGATAAAATTCGTCCCTGATTTGAAAGTTGGGATGATGCGGTAACGATGCTTGAGGCTTGAACTTGACGGCAATATTTGAACCCAAATGACTGAACAAGGAGGTAGTTGAATGCAACGGAATCGCTTTTCTGTGTATCATGGATGTGCTATGACTATAGTCACCAGCCGAATTGACCATTGTCCTTTTGAAGGGTTTGTTTATTTTCCGTCTGTTTATATGTTTTAATGGTGGATTTTGAACGATAGGTTTTATGGTAGTTCTGGGATTTGATTTTGATTCTGCATAGTCAGGATCTTCATCAGAATCTGAGCCAGAAACTACAGATATGATTTTGTCGTTTTCTTCTTTTATTTTTGTTTGTTCTTCATCTACAGCATTACGGAGGTGATCAAATTTTGCTAGTTGACCCTCAAAACTTAGATCTGTCAGATTAGAAGTTGCATCATGACTTCTGCTTCGAGTGCGTTTCAGTTCAGTTCTGAAAATGAAATCCGTAACTTCAACTATCACAACATTGTTCAGTGGCGAAGTGAACAAGTTTTTAATAGTGTAAGACTTAACTATGATGGCATTGGAAATTTAAGTTAGCAATGGGTAAGTTAGCAACTGGAAAAAAATCTTTCCAAACCATAGTAGCTCCTTACCTAGCAGTGGCTGCTTGCGTAGAACCTTGTTGGGAGGGAGAGGCACATAAATATGTCATATATAAAAAATCTAAGAATAGATTAAAAAGTTACTTCATCGTTCAAAAATCAAATCTGACCCTTTTTTGAATATTAATTACATCAGCAGTAAACAATAATAATTTTTTTTTCATTCATTTATCAAGAATAAATGAAGATAGATTTGTAATAGAAAGTGCAGACAAGTAAATGAACAGAATGAATAATACTGATTACTTACAGTATACTAACAAGTCATAAAATATTCTAAAGATATTTTTATGTGCCGTAATAGAGAAGCAAATATATTCTTACTTTTGCCCGTAATACTCTTCGAAAAACTTTTCCTTCCAGGGATTAACTTTACTTCTTTCTTTGGCAATTTCTTGCATAATTCGAGCTTGAGTTTCACGAGTAAATTCTCCATCTGATAACTGAGTAATCCAATCCTAAATCAATCATAATATAATCAACAGATTGAGTTGAAAATTAATTCAATTGGGTAATAAAATAATTTAACATACCATGAGCGCCTGAGAAAAAAATTCATTGCTCAATGCATTTTGACTCATTCTTGGAACACCATTTTCATCTACAACTCTGTCGACGTCTGGTAATAGTTGAACGAGTTGATATTGATATATAGCTGGTAACATTGAGAATGTTGCACTGTTGACCACGCTCTGTTGAAAATCACAAATGAAATTCGTCAATCACCAATACAGTATTCATTCATGATTCATTATTTAATTTAGAATTTGTAATAATTCTATTGTTATTGGAAATCGGATTCAGGGTTGGAATTTTGAATTATTTTGAGTCGGAAGTCTGCTTTTAGACGTTAGATAGGATTTACATATTTATCCCAAGGAAGAAGAAAGACGATTAAATGGCTTAATCATATGGCAACCACGGCCTCCCCGTCCGGATACCAGTCAATGTCAGGTGTGGAATTAGTTAGGCAGTTATTTGTTTTCAGATACATGAACTTGATGGTGGAAAAAGCCGTAACCAACCAGTGGTCATGTAAACCACCCTACGGCAGCAAAGAGTCCAGGAATCTTCTCGCAAATAATTAACCCTCGTATGGGATTCGAACCTGTAAACCCATGCGGGAAATCAGAGGTGCGGTGGCGAGCGTATTCCTAATGCTTAGCACGATGCGCCACACCGCCAGTTAATTACTATCAGAAAGACAAACATCATTAAGCTGACTAAACATTCCTACTACTCAATTACTAAAGTAAGTTTGTATACGCAAAATTTATTTTATTGAAGTGTGGGCCTGGAGACTGAATAAAATTTCCATCAACATGGAGTCATGGGTTGGAATCAAAAGTTTTTCCAACCCCTTATTCGAGAGTCGATTCCGCATGCCAGATATAATCATAAAAATACGAATTTTTGGATATTCATAAGAATTAAGCAGAATGTGATTAATACTTTCCTATTTCCTATTCATGAAAAGTTACCTTTAATCGTGTATTGGTCAGCACACTGCCAGGTGTCTCAAGATCTATCATTGGCATATTGCGAGATTTATTATTTGAACCAGGATTTGGTGATCTTTGGAGACAGTTTACAGATCGACTTCTGTGGACAGATTGAAGTTGAGCCCGACTGCGAAGATTTGAATGTGCTGAAGATGACATAACATTCGGTGATGACGTTCTTCTCCTGGATAGCAATTGTGCTTTGCGTACTGTAAGAAGTAAAAATTTCAATTTTACTGAATATTATGAATTTGTGGCGTTACCTAGTCCAAGCAATAGACCCTGTTGCAATCATCATGAGTTAAATATATAAACCTGAGTTAGCTGTAACATAATCAAAAACAGTAATATAAAAGAGAACAGAAATATCATAATGGCAAATGTATATACTTACATGCACTTCCAGTGTAGGAGTTTGATCTTCTTGTCATTCCTCCTGCGATAACCTAATTTAAAAAGAACAAAAAAAAAATTCTGATGTGATGGAAAATATATTATGAGTAACGAATGTTCTTCAAATAATATGCAATTTAAAGCAGGGCAGGGGATCTGGTTAAAAATCACAATTGCTCAGGCTTTTTTGGTATGATCACCACAGGGCAGCCCTGATTGAATATCATAACGAAAACCAACAGAATATTTTGCCAAACATCCATGCAGTAAAACAGACCTTATTGGTTATCGATTTTTTCATCAGTTGTGTGTCATTGCTTTTCACATCTACAATCGATAATGGAGAAGCTGAAAGAAATAAAATCACATATTCACATGAACATTACACCATGCTAAATAATTTTTAACGTCCACCCTAGCATTCAGTGAGAAACTAATATTGTACTTTTGATAAGTGTCAACCAGGGCTGGGGAGCCGGAGCTGGAGTCGGAGCCTGGAGCCGTTACATTTTGATGGAGCCGGAGTCGGAGTTGGAGCCAAGCTTTCCATAACAGAAGGAGCTGGAGCCGGAGCTGGAGCTACCAAAAATTTAGTGGCTCCAGCAGTGTTAACTCTAAGGAAATTATGAGTGCGAAAGGTGCTTCGCAGTCGAAAAAAAAAGTGCGAAAGTGCTTTTTCTGATTTTAACTAGTTAGGTGCCCTAGCTTTCGTTTAAACTCATTTCAAACAGCATAGATACTCGAAAAAGCGCTCCTTCCGTTAATATTGTGAATTGAAGTCTTTCCGTTAACAAGTTTCGTTTAAACTCTTGTTAAAAACAAGCGAATTCATCAAAGGACACCTGATAAGCACACTTGTCGGGAATAAAAGTTTCGTGCAATCAACCACCAGCATCAGTAACGAAGCGCACTCCCGCCTGAACAGACTAGCCTTGCAAACTTGTTTCTTCCATCTAACAGACACCGATTGATACATGCAGATATTAGTTACTACCGGCCATAGCTAGGGAGGGGGATCATTTGTACAAAACCCGGGCAAAATGACATCCCCATCACCAATATCGCTTTAGTATAACACGCTTCCTCGTCCGAAAGAATATGCTTGAAAGTAGTCCGCCCTCTTCCCTTTTAAGAGATTGGTTAACGTCATGTTTCTCCGGCCAGTTTTTCTTTGGGAAATAACGCAAGATCACCATGAAAGTACCGCTGTTTTTATAGATAGAGTGACCTACTTTCTATCGAAGATTTTTTTTCCGAAATATTATGCAAGATCACTTTGATATCCCATTCATGAGCTAGCTTGGCCTAATTTATATTATACTGTCTCACGGATTACGTTAAGTCGTGTAATTTCCAAATATCGACTTGCATTGGTTTGCGTGCCAGTTAGTTCAAATCGGGTAGAAAACATCATATATTTGCAATTTTTTTTAGAAATGCCATGTACTTCCAGCATTTATAAATAACGCTGTCTCTAATGCTGCAGACCTAGTATGAAATATTCGCATCTCAACGCCACTTTCAATTACACTAATAGTAATGATGACACCAAAGAGTTTTCCTTTGCGAAGGTACAGGAAATACAACAGGGTGATTCTTGAAAAAAACATGAATGTAAAAAATAAACCCAAATAATTTTGAGTGTGACACGAAATACCAATCCATTTGATAAATCTTTTTTAGTCGACCACGTGAACGCCGAAATCCTGGAAATTAAAGTTGAAAGAGAAGTACGCATTCTCACATAAATAATCGCGATATATAATCGTTCATGTACACAAATCTCACATGTAGCATCGGTTAGTTGTGCATGAAATGTAAAACTCTTATGTGTGTGCGTTTCAATTTCAATAAAATCAAATTCGTTTTTCCATGCACCATTACTTGTAATTTTAATATTAATTGCGTTCCGAGTTTGTAAAGTTTAGAAACCTCTTGTATATACCATTACCACTATTTTGATTGGCTAAAGAAAGATAACACGTAACCGCTTTTTGGCAACATGGTATTCGTTTTATATCTGCTTTGAACAGAGAAAAAACATGTGCCCTCTCAGTCATCTGATCACAATCGAAAATCCGTATTCATTTTTTTCGCGATTTCGGCAATCGTTATTATTAAGGGTTTTCGTCGACTGAAAAATAAACATCGTTCTGTTAATTATATATTTCAGGCCATGTTCTTTATATCCTGCCATAATTAGCAAATCTTTATTAAGCAACCCATGATTATAAAATAGCTTTGCTTATCATTTGTTGCTGAATCTTGTGCTATCGCTTGTCAATTATAGCAGAGACGTAAGGAACATATTTAAAAAAAATTTTAAATTTTAAAATTAAGCATAATAAAAATGTTTATAAAGAAATTAGTCACGTTATCAGCGCCAACTAACAGAAAATAACTTATCATAAATCACAATTAAAATTCAGTCGGTAATAAATGGCGCTAAGGTGATGCCATACAGAACAAAAAGATTTGGTCGCGAGAGTTACCTTAGATGACCGTATAACGATGTTGTTTTATAAGCGGAAGGTAGAACAATCAAATTTAATAAAAAAAACGGGGGTTACGACACCCGTAACACATCAAGTTCATTAGACATCTCTAAAGACTTCTAAGTTGGTTACTCGATTACACTATACTATCAACACTTATTACACCTGTTCGAGTATTCCGGACAATTTCGAATTTGAAATAAACGAAAACTCAACATATCATAATTAATACACAAAAGTAAAATAAACATTCATCGAAAAAGTTATTATTCAAGAACAACAACATATTCGTATAATTCCGCCCAAACCCCGATGTTCGCAAGTGAGATGATAAATAAATACTTTCCGTGTATTCGATAAATCAACTTCTGCAAACAGTCTTGGTGCAAAATATTTCCATTCAGTGATATGCTTACAAATATTCTCTGCCTTAATATCATAACCTCGCCTATAGGACTGGGCAAAATATTCGTATCGTTTCAATTTCATACTTTGCGCCAAAAAAGGCACCAACAAAGCTTCCTAATTTTAGAAGAGTCAAAATAAATAGACTATTTGAAATAAATATCCCAGATTTCAAACTCCGTATATTGGCAGCATGAATTAGCCGTTTCATGTAGGAGCCGCACATACAATTGATTGTCGAAAATTAAAAGGTAAATTGACGTTCCGAGAGCCCACACATGGTATAACATGTACAGGCTATAACCAGAAAAAAATGACAATTCATAATCCTTTTAATGTGCTTTCAATTAGCTCGTTAGTGATCCCTCCCATCCTTGGCCAAGTAATGTTTCGAAAATGTGAACCTCTCACTCAGCCATGCATGGCGGGTGGAGTGTTGAAATCGTGAACAAGAGTATAACGTAAAATCAATCGTGAATTTCGATGTAACAACGCACACTGTCGCCGTCATGAATTGCGCCTAGGAACATCAAAAATGATTAAATTCGTGATATTTTGTGTATTTTTGCACCAATAATTAGGGCGTGATTATCAAAATGGTCAATTTGCAAATTCCGTAAATAAAATTGTAACATTTTAGCTAGAATTATCACCGGGCAGGGGCGCAGCCAGAATTTTTTTTAACAGGAGATTAGAGGGAAGTTAAAACATTACACCAAAACTGCATTTCGCGACGACGTAATGCGTTTATAACTAAAATGTAAGGTCGTTCACGGCGAAATTTCGCAGTTACGTGTAGCCCGCCTTTCTTTGCCCAACGGTCCGAAGTCCTATTTTTAAACATCGACCATTTATCCGTAGTCAGCGGGCATCCGCATCTAGAAATGAAACATTAAAAATCGCGAAAATTAAATTTGGAGAGATCTATAACTCGCAGATGTCAGTAGTGTCATCATGGTTTATATGTACAAAAACACGCTCGCATGTAGCGACGATCAAAATCATGAAAATGTGAAACTATTACTTGAAAATTATTGTTAATGAAGTTAAATTTTTATTGTCATTCAATGATTATTTCATAATTTTGTCATAATCGAAGGCTGCAGTAAATTTTTTGTCGCTGCGATCGTGTTGTTAAACTATATTAAAGCATGTTTTTATTCACTAGCAAATATTAATTCTCACGTAACGGCGGACATCGTAGTTTGGTTTTTATATTTCGGATAGAATTGTGAATTCACATCGGCGAAGATTTTAAAGACAACTATTAATGAGCGCATTCACAACGAAAATTGATTTTGTTCTGATTTTTATCTTCTGTGTAGGATTTGTATCAGTTCGTAAATTACCGTCCCGAGTTTAAGCGAACAATAATATTATTACTGACCCCTGGATGCGATATTTGTGAAGCAGATAGTTGACATGTCTATGCTTTTAATTTTAGATCGTGTCTGTGTTACTTTCGTATGAAATAATAATTGAAAAACTCCGCAAATTGGTTATCTCTTGAGTACTCAGTGTTAAGTATTTACGTAACTCAGCTTTGGGTTAAAACACTGATAGTAACTAAACACGTGAATAAATCGGCAATAATGGCATTTCGACATGGTCAAAATAATATTTCTCACCAATATCTCATGAAAGTTCCATAAAATACAATATTTACTTGTCGTACTTATCGACGTTTCTAAATTTACAAAAACGATGTTGACACGCTTTATACAAAATCGTTTCAAATTTATTGTTTCTACATGTTAGCGATAGCGGTCTGGTTGATTCTTACCCGTAACTCATTGTAAAGTAATGTTAATAAATTGTGTTTTGCTTTCCAATGCGCGGTTAACCGCGGTTAAATTCGTTCGTTTTCCGGAATTGCAATCAACAATTACACAATTTTTATTTATCATTATCAATACCGAATAAAAAAAGATAACATATCGTGAAGACGAAAAAAGTCGTTGAAACTTGAGTTGAATTAGTTGCAATTAGCGCCTGATTAGGCACCAGAGCACTCGAGCCCAGTGTTTTTAGCATTAGTCGCATATCCTCAAAGAAGTGCTGTTTATTAAAGTCATCTCGTCTTATGGCCACGCAGAAATGCCTTTATTGCCGAATTATTTAATCACAATTTTAAATCAACATTCAGGATTGGCACAATCTCAGATTTGCGAGGTTTATCTGTAAATTAATACAGACACCATAAAAAAATTATAAAAGTTAATTATCGTATTAAATATTTGCATTCCGGCATCGATAATAATAATACCATTCGCTTTAAATTGGGACAGTAAATTTACAAACGTTGATAGGTAATATCAAGTCAACGCAAATGTTTATTTTAGTTTTGAAATTTGTCGTTGATGCCCTTAACAGCTGTTGCCGATGTGAACGCACGCGTAAGCCTGGATTGCCAAACCCAGGATATAGTCGCCAAAACGATTGCGGTGACAAAAACAATTAGCTATTATAACGAAATTAACCAGTAGAAAAGGCCGACGTTCCAGACTCCTGCTGTGCATAAAAAATATTGCTCATTCGTTAAAAATATTCAATTCGAAAAAATATTCGATTTTGCCCACCCCTACTCGCATATTAATGAGGAAATAGTTTAGATTGATTTTTGACCCTGGTCTGAGTTTGATTTATCGTGAATGACTAGACTAGCTAATACTGAATATCGCAAAATTCCGCAAAACGCCATTTGCTTTTAACATTCGTGGTTACAATAAAATGGATGTTAAATGTTAATAAGACGTATGTATTTTGTCAATTTGGCGATTTTGCAAATCTGTGAGATGCTGCTAAAAGTTTCTTCTAATTTACCAAACAATGGCCCAAGTTTACATTCCATTACTAAACAATGTCGTGTCGAGTATCAGAAATTTCTGAATGGCTCCAGTAAATTCACTAAGAAGAGAACACAGACCTGTCAAACCAGTACTAGAAAATCGTGTAATTTGGTCACAATTCATCGATGTCATTGACAGTCACATGACCACTCTCGTTTAGAGAAACGCACTGCCTTGCATTCGGACATCTGGTTTCAAAGACGCCGCCCAGCGTTTTCGCGGTCGAAGCGGAATCGATGTGCTTGTATAATAATCATATTATAAACAAGAATTTTGCCATTAATGCAAAAGCTTTATCTTCCATGTCTTCACCACATAGGTTAGAATTCCGGTAAATATCGTTATGATATGCAGAATTGAGTTACAAAAGTACTAGTATGTTACTTAATTGTCAACTTAATACGCACACAAAAACATTTGTCAACTTTGAATTTTTATTCCATTCAAAATGAAAAAAAGTGCTATTTCTCTTCAAAATCGGAAAAAAGTGCTATTTCGCGGTCCCTAAAAAAAGTTGCGAAAGTGCTTCGCAATTTTCGCAAAAAAGTGCGCTAATAGTGAACACTGGGCTCCAGGCTCCAGCTCCTAAATATCTCATTTTTTTGTTTTTCAAATTTATAATTTTTTTCTGATAGCGTTACAAATGATAAAATCTTTTCTGTTCAGCTTATAATTCATTTTAAAAATTTTAGTTCCTAATATTTTTTAAAAAGTTTCCAGTTATTCTGTATGTTTGAAAGTTTAGTATCAAAATTTGAAGCGGTTCGCTTTTATCCAAATTTTGATTCTCATTTCCACTAAGCTGCAATTTTTCATGATTGCGGTCAAGCTCAAAAACCCTAATGGCCAGGGATTTTCGAAGAAGTGATTTTGGAATTTCCATGTAACATATTATGATTTTTTCGTGGCGTTGAATATCCAATCCATTTCAAATGTCTTCAATTCTGTTCAACTTATCTCGAGATTGAGTCGTTTTACGACAAAAGAAAGGTTTAACTACTCCAAAATGCACCGCAGCAGTCACCTATCATAAAAATGTATGGCAAAGTGCCCCATTATATCTTGTTTTGATCCATAACATAGCATGTTCTGGAGAAAAGTCTCATCAATTTCCGTTGTTATTTTTTGAATATATAAGAGGTATATCACGAGTAAGATTGATTGCGTTTAGATTTATTTTAGTGACTGTATAATTTTCAAAGTCAACCGGTAAATAATATGTCGTAGGCAAAAAAAATAATGAGATTAACAAGGCATTTTTTTTAGCTGTTGGGAGTCTCCTAGAACAAAGTTTATAGTGTTTTCCGTTTCATTTTAGTATCTTATAATAACTCTCCAATGTGGAAATTCGGCTTGCGAATTGACTTCTCTATTTATCTTCAACATCTCATCGCTGATAATTATGAAAACGCCTCGATTCTAGAACCAACTTTTGGCCTGATTTGGGAGAGGGGGACGGCATCTAATTGGGTGACGATGGTAATTTCCATTATTTTGGGTCTGCTTATTCAATTTGTACCATAAAATACTGCCTCCCCGTTAGGCCAGTTTAAATTATCATGAGTTGAAGGGCTATTGCCGTTACTATCACATGTGCGTTGCATTTCGTGAAAAGCGTCGATTGTTTTCGTCGCCATAAACATTAGGCCATAACATCTTTTATTTCAGTGTTTATTTTTCCCTTAATCACAATTTCTCAAGACATATGTTTTGTGTCACGCACCATATTTGTGAGAAAACGAGTTATTACATAATCATCGGTGATGAAATTCTAAGATAAATAAAGAAGTCAATACGCAAACCAAATTTTCCTGATTAAAAAGCGACATTATGAAATACTAAAAATAAAACAGAAAACACCATAAGTTTTGCTTTAGAATGGCCCACGACAGATTGTATTTGGCCGGCATGATTGCCAGTTATGTTGAACACAATTAAATTAAAATAAAAAGACAATTATTATGGGTTAAATATTATGTGGTAGAAAAAGTCATTATGAGCTATTTTACCGAATGCGCTGCGACCATTCCAGAAGCCGATTTTCCTTCCCGTCTTATTGTGGGGTTATATGTAAAACCCTTATATGCTGGGTAGACCGATTCGCATATAAAAATACAGCATATAATAACTCTCAGTGGATTCACAAGTTACATGCAGGAACAAAAAGGAATTAACATGACACCGACTTGAAGGGTGTTTACAGCCTAAATAACATGCCACACTTAGAAAACAATTAGCAAAATGCGTTATTGGGCTGCACTACTGATAATGGCTATGGAGCCGGAGCTGGAGCCAGCTCCGGCATAAAAAAAATGAAGCTCCAGAGCCGGAGTTGGAGCTATAGATTGAATACCCTGCGACTCCGGAGCTGGAGTCGGAGCCATCATGATTTCGAACCAGCTCCCCAGCCCTGGTGTCAACAGCACCGATTCCAATTCCATAAAAGTATAGTGATATCCAAAGTATAGTAGATCTTTCCCTAGCAGTGGGTGCCTGTGCAAAACCTTGTTCTCAGCAAAAAGATGAATGAAATGAATGTAAAGTCAGTCTATTCTTTTAGACAACCCCACGACAAAAATTTACCTTTTCGTTTTGATTTTCTTTTCACAGAATTCACAGATGTATTAGAATCTTCATTAATATCAATTGGTGAATCTGAATCTGCATCTTTAAATATAAGCAAGAACATGAGACTAAAGCAACAGAGGGTAAATGTTTTAATGTAATAACAGGTATATAATGAGAAAAGTTACATACATGATTTGAAAATTGAAGTGAGTATATCAATATCATCATAAAATAACACACAAATTAACATTGGAAAACATTATCAGATTCTGCATGTTTCCCTGCATTATTCCAAGCTGTATGGTTATAAATCATGTTTACATGACATTGGTAGCGGCCTCTAAGAACAGACAGTTGAAAAATAAGGTGACATCATTATCAGTGGAGGAAATTGAATAAAAATTTAGGTAGAGCTCAAAATGAAATAAAAGTAAAGATAATTTTCTACCAATAAATTTCTCTAAAGTCTGAAGACAATATTGGATCATATACAAAATGGACCAAGTCAGATTACAATTATTCTTTTATTTGTGTGTAAACTGTAACCTTACTTTTGGCCCAACCTGTGTTATTGATAATAATATTAGCTTTTGCTATATGGGAAATAATCTGATTACCAACATAACAATGCATTCATTTAACGAGGAGGTGTATACCCCATTCACAAATCGTAATATTAACAACATCTCACTCGTGTCTAGGCAACTGTACAACGATATTTAGGAAGAGTAAAAAATAATATATTTAATTTACTCACCCTGCAAATACATGTGAGATTTCTGCAAAAGCAAAAATGTAACCAATTATACCAGATAATATGTAGGAAATGTTTTTATGTACGAAAGGTTTGTGGCTGCACAGAAAGTAATGCACATCACAGACATAACTAGTCATTGCCTAGTATTTCATGACCCTCAAGACATCACAAATTGTTAAAAACTTACTTGCAAATTGAAGATCATAGCAATTGTATTGTGAGGATTTTATTCAAATTTTGTTTGATGAGTTTGGTTGAAAAAATATTTATTCCTATGAAACTACATGAGCTTTGATTGCGACAAAAATTATTAGTACAGAACAACCTTCTCAAATAAAAATAATATGTACAAGACGAAAGGTATAAGCTGACACTCTAACCAACTGGGGCTGAATATATATTGTGCGCAAAAGAAAACAGCTTCGATCAAAAGGTTAACAAAATGTAAATTAGCATTGAATAAACAGAACGCATGCGTAAAAAAAATCAATACATACTTTTAAAGCGTAATGATTAATTTTATCCTTGACTTTATAAAATGGACAATCTTCTATATTCGCATGATGCGTCAACATTGTTTTCAGAACATTTTCTGATTGTCTGTAAAATTGATAATGAGATTCGAGATATGTCGGTTAGGAGTTTGTTGGGGTTATATATCAAAGAGCTATAAAAATAGAGATGATAATTTTCGATGGCAATTATAAAATATATATCATTATTCTTATGTTGTTGTATGTTAAATTATTGAGTAACTACATCGTACTTTGTCATCTTAATATCCTTCAATTTTAAATCAAATATTTTTTCTTGAATTTGACGAACTCCTAGGATCTTGCTGGTGCTACGCTCCAATACCTAAACAGCGAATGAATAAAGTTAGAAGATGTTAACAAACTGCTCCAGGAATATGCAGTTGAGGTTTAAGAAGAAATATATGATTAAATATTGAGAGTTTTATTAAATATCAGTTTTTCTGTGGCACATAAAAAGTAAATCCAACTACATAAAAACAAGCTATGATATAATTTATCGCTGGTAATATCTGGGCAATGCTGGAAATGAGATTTTCTTCACCTAGTGCAAGGATGGGCAAACTATGGGCCACAGGCTGAGGGGTTTTGTGTGGCCTCCTGTTCTCGGAGAGTTGAGAAAATTTCATACAACTACATACAAAAGTTCATTTAAAATATCCAAGCTGTGTATGCTTTTACCTAGTCATCACAAATATTTCTTTAACAACAATTAAGTGTAGACATGGATGAAATATACTCAGTAAAAATATGGTAGATTCATAATTTTAAGATGATGGAGTTGAGTTGAACCAATAAATAAAATCCTTTTTAATTTAAATGGTTACTTCAGTACCTACAGCAGCTACAAACTCAGTTCTAATCTCTTTTGTTTAATGATGTGTTATATTTTCATCACTTCCAAAGCTGGTTTATAATGATACAAATAAACCTTATGGCTGTATGGTATAATCGAATATTGCAAATTAAAAACAAACCTCTGTAGCTGCTTCAGCCCATGTCATCTCTTTTTTCTTCTTTTTGACAGGCCTACTTTGCTTCATTTTGTATATTTAAATACAGTTGATGTTATCACTATCTATTTTACTCTATTTATTTGACTGTGGTGAGATATACTGAAATATGCATACAAGTCCAGAAGCATTGATTTTATGATGACATGAACAAGAGTGAGACGCCACTGAATTTTCTGGGTTTGTAATGAATATGTGATGCCTAATCCTAACTTGGTGCAATGATATACACTTAAATATATTTCTGCATATCGCTTATGTTATATTCAGATAGCGTATTTCTATCAGTGAAACTAATGTCTGAGTACGGTACAGTAGTTAGTTGTATTCTCATTGTTCAGTTGTAAATATTTCATTAATTCAAGGGTTTTAACCGAAACGGACGAAAAATATTTTTGATTATTTTGCATATTCCAGTATTCTGGTATTGCTTTCATATTTGTATAAGTCTATTTTATGTCAAACTTGTTTTGATAAAATCAACTTTTTCATCTTGTGTGTATGTATGTTTATTCGTCTCGTAAAATCAATATAAAAGAGCATACCATACAGCCATACTGACCTAACCACACGAATGTGCGGCATCGCCGGCATGCACCCCTTACTGCCTTATGCTTATGATACAGTGATAAGCATAAAAAACAATAAATCAGATAGACTATGTATAATACAGTAATAGTCTATGTGGGAGGGTGGGTGTGGTAACAGGCGTAAGGGTGGAGTATACAAAACTGTTTGTTCAAAGGAGTTTGTAAGACAAAACAACATCCTGACATTAATAAATAGAGACAACACAACATGAAATACACTGCATGTAAACATAATAGACTAGTCTTTTTCAATTCGCCACATATCAAGTATGTCAGAATGTGTATCACAATTCACCAATCACTGAATCAGCTTCCATGCTTTGACACCAGACCTCCAGGAAACCTGACTGCTGTAGCAACAGATTTTGTAAAAATAAAGTCACTGCACTACGTACAGCGGTACAGGTACAGACGTACCCAGGCTACGGTATGGTATGGCACCGCATCACTGAATTCGAATTCCGGGGGAAATCTACCAAGACCCTAACATTGAACACAAAATATCTCGATGCTTTTAAGCCAAGTACAAAAGTAAGCTAGGCCTGCCGAAACGATAAAATTCAAATTTGATTCCGGAGACATAAAACAGTGTACACACATTGTGTACACATCCTAGATCTGTAGATCACTACCGGTGCCCCCGCTTGCTGGCGTTGGTTCATGGTTGCTTTTATGCCTTCAAATAATATATATATTTAGATTTGAATTTCTTGAATTCATATCTTTCAACTATTTGAAGCAAGCACAAGTCTTTCCAAATTGAACTTTTTGGACACGAATATGAAACGTTCTGTTATTATGCTGTTGGCCCTGAAAAAAGCCTAGAGAGTGTGTTTCGTAGCACACACGTGGGGACTATATAAATTCTCTGGTTTTGTATGAAAATGAACATACTGAACGCATTACAGCTTGTTCTCACTAACGAAAGTTGCACATTTTCTGTATAACATGCTTCAAAAATTCTAATGCAAAAATTGGATATTAGGGCGTAAATATATACTACTATTAGGGGATTCTCCAAAAATCAATACAGTAATCATAGGTTTACAACGACACAGCATGAAAAGTTGCTTTCATTTTATAGAAGCCATCAAACGCATCAATTTTATGCGATGAAGTCACAAATTAACACCGTGAGCACAAAAACAAGTAAATCGGTTAAAATTCTGATGTAAATTTGGGGATTCGCCGGAAAATCAATAACGATAGGTTTCTTTACAAAATGAGCATAATTATATAATATATATCAATCAATCTATTTTATTTCGGTCACTCTGAAAGAAAATAAACAACGACAAACAGACAAACAAAATGCGGAGGACCTGGAGGACGGGCGTAACTTAATAAAGAAAAGTTCAAACGTACAAGTACGTGCCCGTCCACCAAAAACAGTCAAAAAACACAATAAAACAAAAACACGATGTAAAATCGGGCAAATCAATTTTAAAATGTGAGACGTGTATGTGTATAACGTAGTAGTATTATATTTACGATAACAACAGTGCTTTTCCCACAAAAAGATGAAATAAAAAACACTCGTTCACGTAAAATGGTGATGCAAATGGTGACAACTAGATTCATAAAAGGATCGAAAGCTCGCAAAACACCCCTAACAGATCGTCCACCCTTTAACTTTTAAATCCAATCTTTATCCATAAACTTCTTTAATTCCGGTGGATGAGCTTTGCTCATGCTGATACAAATCCAACAGTAAATACCAAAACACATAGGGTAGTATTCTCTAGTCTTTTCAAGTAGCCACGTCCGCACCCGACGACGGTCGGAACCATCTAAAAAAGTGTGAAAAATAGCTTTCTCAATAACTACCGGACCAATTGCTTCGAAATTTTCAGTAGTTGATTGTATTTTTCTCTTGTTTTTATTAGACACGAAATGGACAAAAGGATCGTTTTGTTATTATGATGTTGTTCGTATTTTTGGACACGAGATGTACACATGGATCGTTTTGTTATTATGTTGTATGGGGTTAGTTAGCCAGTCATTTGTTTTCGGGAGCATGGGCTTGATGGCAGACGAAGTCGTAGCCGACAAGCGATTACGTTACGTGAACCACCCCATGGCGGCGAGGAGTCCAGCAATGCTCTTGCACATAATTAACCGACCCAAATATTTTCTGCATTGGCTTATGTATGTAATAGTGTTGACCAAGTCTTCATAAAAGTCTCTCTCAGGACTAAAAAAAACTTCTACATTAAAGACTTCTCACCAATCGTGTAATCACAGAATGGGCCGACACCTCCACTCGATGTAGTGCGGTTCAAAAACGCAGCCGACAGCTGTAAACCATGACTTCTGCTCATCACTCTAATGTACCGTCATATGTCTTAAAATGTTCAACTCTATGCATATTCTACCTCATCATTTGTTTTGGGTTGTTTTTTTTTGTCTCTCAACTCCCACAGCGAATAATGATGCACTATGTACATTTTGGAGGATTAGCAAACTCGAGGAACATCAGAACATGTATGACATTTGCAATTGACATTTCTTCATCTTTTTGAAAAAATAAATCTTATAATGATAATATTTTCAATCAAACAAACCCTAGAAAATTCGTTTTCACACACAATATTTCGATTGTTCGCACAGGTTTTACCAAATGTCATGAAATCACAAGGGGACGCTACATACCATCAGATTCAAACAAGTCATTAATAATAAGACAACGTGACAAAGGTAAAGTTTGAGAACCAGATAAATTAATATAAACTATACCATAATTGGAAAACTCCCACAGCGGAAAAGCGTGCCAGATGAATATATGATATGACAAAACATCATCACACTCAGCGAATATTTAATGTGCAACTTAGACGTTTGAGAATATAAAATTACCATAACACAACCATTAATAACCTCATTCTAACATAAGTCACAGTGAGCATTTCCATGTCAGCTGTAAAATTTTGAATCACAACTCTATAAGACACCATCAATATGTTCAGAGAAATATAAAATATTCGACATGCCTAAAATTTACATCATAACCATGTACAGGGCTAAAAATTGGACATTATAACATAAATATCACGGTTCGAATTGATTTTGTAATTATTACCTAGTCCGGCCAGCATAGAGTTGCAGAAATTCCCAGTCAGTGGTATATGACAATCGAGTATAGAAGCAAATAAACAAATATAGGTAGAAATTGCAGTATCTCTCATCTAATAATAGCTTTTTATCAGATTTGAAAAAAGCTCAAATACTTAAGGCCAATCTGCTTCAAAATTATATACGGTGTCCATAAAGTATGTTAAAATTGCAAAGGGAATTTATTGATACCATATATTGTTTTTGACCACAGATGTATTAAATGAAGTAAAAAAAACAATAAACCGGGTTAATTAAGATATATTGACAACTGGCTTCATAACAAAATTGAAATTGTGAAGAGACTTTGTGAACACCCTGGTTTATTGGTTGTATGTTGTTTTGGTAAAAATATCAGCAATCTTTAGAGTAGTACTGTCTCACTACCAGCATCTTCGTAAGTAACAGTAACTGTAGTCAGATCCAATGGGTCTAGAAAGCTTGATAGTAAGCTATCAGAGTTTAATAATATAAGTTAGTCAGGACCGGAAAAATAAGACCACACAAACGAGCTTCATGTTTGGTGACTGCTTGCTAAGTGCCCAATTCAAAAAGAAAAATATTACTTTAGTCATACAGTGGGAGGAAGGTAAATATCACATATAAAAATAAATTCACATACGAAAAAGTAGCGTTGAATCTAATTTCACAAAATGAAATCAAATATGAAGAAATGGATACAGAGAAACATATGAAAACTTACAAAACAAGAAGTATGAATAAATTTGTCTAAAAAATAAAATTAGCCATAAATATAATGAAGTTGAACTTAATTCTAAAGAGTGTAGAAGATAAATAATTATAAGTTCCCAATTTTATCAATAAAGTTTAAGCTCAAATATTATGTTTTTCCAGACTCCAACTCAGAAATCCAATTTTTAAATTATTCTGAAGAATATTGTTCAGCTTTCAGCCAACATCCATAGATAGCTGTATTTAAAGCATTTACAATATTAAATGTCGAACGACTTGCACTAATGTCATGTTAATGAAACAATCAGTTTATGGCACATATTAAACATAAAGTACAACACACAAAATTCTATACATCAAAAGCAGGGACAAAGCCAGCAGATCTTTGGAGTTACAAATAAACAACAACGTCATTTTATGCACCGTACCGTCAAAAAGTACCGTATTTTATTCAATGTGCTAGCACCATAATCTAATTTACTTGACTTCAAATCATGTTTAGGATAAGTTATCTCTGTTAGTTAGCACTGATAATGTGGTTTATCTCTATGATCATTAGGGTATTGTCTTATGCGTCGTCTATGCTGATTGACAAGCAATGGCATGAGGTTCGGACCACGAAACAGCAGAAGAAATGCATTTCGCATGCAAACACAAAGACCGCTCATGACGCCATAAATTGGGTCACTGGAGCACTGTTTTAATTCAAGAGTAATCCCCCCATTAAAATGAATCATGGCTGTGCCCCTGCATATAAGTGCCATATTATTGATAAGACCACAGTATCTGTAGGCAGCAGGTAAAAGTCTGTGCAATATGCAATACGTGCAAATGTTTTGAATTATTTTGTCATTTCGGCACAAGTCCTCTTGATGTTGGATAAGCCGAAGTATCTTGATTACCCTTGCTTGATTTTGCGGATTTTGATCTTTCAGATCTAACTCTGTAAAAAAGAAAATTACTATTTACTATTATATTATTAGTCAAGTTTGAGGAAAAAAAGAGCTTATGTATACTTTTGTACGGACTAAAATCACTGAATAATGATGACTTGAATGGATTATAAATGGACCATTTTCCGTTTTGTGTCATTCAATTGCTTATAAATAATGATACTCCAAAAGCAAAATTATTCACTGTTCATTCATAATATATTGAAATCTTCTATTCATTTTTGGCATTCCTGAATAAGAGTAACAATTTGCATCTGCAACAGGATCAACAATAATTTAGTGATCACAGATGAGTGCAAACAAGAGTATTTAGTGTGCAAGTCCCTAATACCCTAGCCGGAAAGTCAGATTGAGTCATTGGTCATTCAAGTTTTCAGTCTCATTCAGCCTAATATAATTTTAAAATTGGCGTCCGAAGTTGAGTCGTGTCACTAAGATTTTTTCTCAAAGTCAAAATAGATTTTTTAAAAAGTGAAACAGATAAATATGAGTCACGTTGACAGTAACACTTGAAAGTTTTATCATGCATGGCGCTAATAATATTTTGAACAGAATTTAATCGTGCATTGACAAATTTAGCATCAACAAGAGCTATTCATTGCTGCAACGAGACAGTGAACAAACAAGTTTATGACTCGAGTCTCTCAACACTAAGCAAGAGTATCAAGGATTCAGCAAATTCAAAGTCATGACATACTAACCTTGTTTTCGATTTTTTCTTTGGCTTCAATGCAAATATATCTGCACTTGCATCAAGGTGAAGTTCACTCTCTTCTTGTAAAGCAGCATCAAGAGCTGCTTGCACCTGTACAATACATGCTATCAATACTCAAATCCAAAGTTTGGTATTTAATTTTGAACGGAAGATATATCTAATATTAATATTGAGGCAGAAATTGTAATTCAAATACAAATAGATGTGAATTTGAGGATAAATTTGTGACCATTGAATGTTTAGTGTTGAGCAAGCTGTGCATACTAAATGTAACAAATCTGTGAAAAACACTATCAATGCACATTGCACAGTTATTGCATTAGCGAACAACAAAACGCCTTTCCAAGGAGATAAACAATATAGCAATAAGATCACCAGCTTATGTGCACCAGTAATCAGAAGAAAATGAACAATATACCACCATATCATAATTTGAAAATGTATCCAATATTGCCACGATTCCGATTATATAAACTTACTTTTGGAGCAACTAATGGTCCTTCATAATCTCTAGTTGTTCTTGGAGGCATATCGAGTTCAACCAGCAGTATATTTTCAGCTCTGAATCTGGGATTAGTTATATCTACTGCAGCTGCAACTCTGGCATATTGACTCATTGGTCGTTTTCCACTTCCCTTTGCACTCTGTGGTCGCTTCATCATCGTTTGTCTGAAAGATAGATATATACAATCAGTAACACAAAATTATGTGCAAATAATTTTTATTCGACTACATTCCGCAAGAAGTGTGACTTGCGCTGCCAATACAGTTCGGTCTAGAAAATTTAACCGCTAAGCGTGATGCCTACTATTTAGAATCATACTAAATTAATCACATTTTGAAAAATCAATTAAGGCTGTGAATTATTCTGGGTACTCCTGTAGTATGTGAACCAAGACGGCGAACACCGGATCGTAGTATGTGTACCAGGTTAGGGTTAGGCTATAATTTCATTTCAATTTTCTTATTTTAGTTCTATTACAAGTTCGGGGACTAGCCAAGTGTTTGTACCTGAAATTATGGCCTAACCCTAACCTGGTACACATACTACGTTCCGGTGTCCGCCATCATGGTTCGCATACTACAGGAGTACCTTATTTTGACAGCATATTTCTTTCAAAAGCGCTGCTGAAGCCTGGCTTGACGATAGATATGATAGATAAATGATAAATGGAAAAAGAAAAAATTTGATATTCAATTAATCACTCAGGTACATACTTCATCGTTTCAGTCAAAGGTTTTAGTCTGTGTATTCCCTCATCATCATCAAAGTATGTCCGATCTTCTATTTTCTTCCTTTCTTCAAGAGGGATAAAATTCTCTAGAATCAAAGCCCTAAGCTTGAATTCACGAATAAGCTGAAAGGGAAATGAAATTTTCAATAATTCTGTAATACTGCTTGAATTAATTTGAAAAAATAGATAGTACTATATTATGCAAACAATGCAATCACATTCCATCTTACTTCCATTTGTGCTTGCTCTAATTCCACTCTTTCGCTTGCATTTATATCCACTGTATCTTGAACTTCCAATTTTGCTGCTTGTAACTTTGCGTATAACTAAAAATTGAATCATATATTTTAAAAATGACAAAGATTTGTAAAAGACAGACTAGTCAAAAAGGTGCATACTTTTTTAAGTTTTTTCGTTTTGATTTCAACTTCTTGACGTAAAGATGTGTAACTTTCCTGGGCTTCAAGAGCAGAACCTTCCCTTTCTTCTAGTTTCTGCTTCATTTCTCTCTCCTTTGATAATTGTTCTGCAATTTCTCTCCTTTTCGCTTCCAAAGCCCTCTCTTGTTCATTGGTGTGATCTACAATCGTTCGTCCACCGCCAAGAAGCTTGCTTTGCATTGCCTGTACACAAAACCATTATAACAAATGCTGAAATTTAGTTTCGAAAAGTGTTTGAAAATTTATCCTGTCAATGTCTAAATTTTCAAACAAGACAAAATAATAAAAACAATAAGTTAAAGTAATTGTGAAATAATGTATATATTCCTTCAATTTTTTTAATCAAATTATGAATTTATCATTCACATATCATTTTATAAATTTTGGTTCTAAGCATCCAATTGGTCAAGGCCAAAATCTGTATTGGGTGAAGTATATGATGAGCCAAAAAGAAAATATTTCATCTTAAAATTCATCCAATATACATCAAATGAAGATAAAAATCATAAAAAGCATCCTGTCTTTTATCACTGTCGGCATAAACACAGATTGATATCAAAATTTTAAAAAGTCATTGGTGGTAGAAAACCAATAGCTGGAGTTATATCATTTTTTGAAATTCTTTCAGGCTTACATTAATTTTTGCAGCAAGAGCTTCCTTTGCCTGTTGCTCCTTTTTGATTTCTTGAATTCTCTTTTCCTTTTCTTGCAATAGTTTTTTCTTTTCTTCTTGTGCCATATTTTCATCTTGTTGAATTCTCTGCTTATCTTCTTCCAACTTAGCTTGTTGATTTTCCGATAAACTTCCTATAAAAGAAATTTTTTTCATGTTGCTCATCCATACCTTTTGCTGTGAACAAGGCCAGACATCGATATCTTACGGTATATATGTAAGGAGCTACCTTTATTTGGAAGAACCGGAATCTTTCAGTTTCGGCATTGCCTACACAATTTATGGCGCTCTAGAAGTGTATGTATCAATATGGAGGTAAATAACTTTGTTTGCCTATTTCACATCAAGTTGTGTAAAGGGACTGAAACCTATGGGCAGGGGGTATATTGACTTGGCCAACACAGACATTCCCCGAACTTGTAATAGAACTAAAATAAGGAAAATCGGTATAAAATTATGGCCTAACCCTAACCTAGTATACACACACTACTGTAGTACCCAATTTATCACACCGTGGTTGATGTTGGTTGCATGGGTTTTGAACCTGAGATGTGTATTCTCCGATTTAGGTCTAACGATATAATCACTAGGCAACCAGGCCACCCTGTAGAAATATACAAATTACTTCAAATTGACAAGATGAGAAATGATTAAAATGTTGAATATTAATAACAAACCATCATCAGTTTCGTCACTCTCGCTCCCGCTAATTTCTTCTCCATTTTCTCCAACTCTTCTATGTTTATTTTTCCGTCTTGTACCTTTTCCACCACCTTTTCCTTGCAACTGAGATTTTAATCTGCAAAAAATGATTTATCTTCTTTAGAAAACCCAGTGAATTAAAGGTTGACTTTCTCAAAATTTAAATTGAAAATGTATAAAAGATGTATGTACCGGTAGATGCAAATCCCATCTGCAATACAAACTTCAATTCTCAATGCTAATTTCAAAATTTTCATTTTGGTTACCTAGCAATTTCCTCTTGGAATTCTCTGAGTAATGCATCCTTTGGATCTTCATTAATCTTGGGTTTATTCTTGATATTTTTTGCTCTGTTTGCGTATCTTAAAGTTGTCAAGCTCTCATCATAGTTGTAACTTGCTGGACCAATGTTGGCAACCTAAAAAAAATATTTAATTCTATAGTAGAGGACATTGCTATCATATAATATTTAAACTTTTTGTAACCAAGAAAATACAGAATGTATATAATACTAAAGCTAATGTGGTCTTAATTAAACTTGAGCGAATTGAATAAGGAAAACCTATTGTATTATAAATCTGTATTGTATAAGGTCCCATCAAATCTTAGACAAAAATTTACATAGAAAAGATTCAGCAAAATCGTGAATGATAATAAATAACATAAATTAAGAATAAAACTGCAGATAACTGCATTTCATTATAGAATTACTTTATTATACATTACAAAGATCTATTACCATAACAGTCTTTGCATTTCCACCCAATGAATCTTGTAACAATCTTGTCAATTTTGAATCTCTGTATGGTATATGTCCTCTCCCATCAACTAAAGCTGATATTACATTGCCTGAAAAAGTGAAACGTCCAATCGTTGAAGGTATGGCAAAAACCAAATAAGCTACTATTTCAAATACCTTCTGAAATAATATTTTAAATATAGAATATCTAAATTGAGATGTTTCAATAAAAAACACATAAAAGTCAATGTATATTCAAGAAATTTGTTTTGAAAAAGTAGTTTGGAAGATCGCAAGTGAATAAGATACCATAGGATTAAGTGAAGTAGCAGTTAATACACTCATTCAGGAAATAATTTGACTTGTTGATGTCAAAAAGGATTGCTATGGAGGGATGAACCGGTAAGTAGTAATGAATATGTATGCATAATATCATGATTCAAGCATATGTAATGCCAAGAGAAGTGTTGATAAAATTATTAGTTAAGACTTAATTACCTAATGCTGACAGAGATAAGTTAATTTTGGTTGCTTCCTTCAAACGTTCGCCCGCTGATCCAGTTTTTGACTGAAAAAACACAGCAGATGATGTAAGGCTACAACTTGAAAAGCAAATAAAAATACATAACATTCAACTAATAATTAAATCGGAACTAATGATATATTTGGTTTCAGAGATATTAATTTGAGGATTAATTTTGTTCATCAGCTTAATATCTAGTTATCAACTGATTTTGTGTTTTGAAACAATTGCTAGTTTGCTACAATAACATAATTGAATTGAAACTGATGCAATGTCTCACAACTAAGCATAAACAAATGTAGCTTTTTTCTTTTTCAAAAATAGAAGATATATTTACATATTAACAACTCTAACCTGTCTTTCACTTCCCGCAAGATCGACCAAATTTAACTTTCCAACTCGTATATGATTTTCTCCATCGACACCGGTCTCACAACATTCGATTGTAATCACAAATATAGCATGAGATCTTGAACTAGAAGCAATATCAGTAAATAAATATCATAACATATATTGTAATGTTCACAAGAATCCAGCTTGAATTTGATTCCAAAGTTAAGAATTTTCCATTACTGCAATACTATCTAGTTGACAATATCAATAAAATTTAATCAAGTTATAAATAATTTCTCGCCATGTTATTTTAAATACAAATACAATGTAACATAATGCATTTTAGTAAATAATAAATTGCATTAGATTCTGAGTTATGGTAATTATACGATGCAAAGTGTAGTTGAAAAACATATCCCTTAAATAGATACAATTATCAGTATTCTGCACTGTCAATACAGCTAAATATGTTTTGAATGTCATGAAAAGTTGTTTTGATTTATTATAATGAAAAGAAGTCATCAACTTTATATACCTATGTTCATTCATGTTAGTTGCACCAACAGATCTGTTTTGATTTCCAACATTCATAACATGTTCAATTTCTTTTACTGATTTAGTAACGAATGACAGAAGATCCTTCACATAAATGCCTGAAAAACAAACATAATACCGTAACTTACACTTCATGAAAAAATGTATTTCCACTGAAATTGTTATCACTTTACTAAGTAGCTTGTAAACCATAGCATGGAGTGGTCATAAGCAGTCAAATAATGCCATTCAAGATAACAGTCAATTGCAATATTGTTTCTATCCCCTAATTATTTGTGAACAGTGAAAATAATTACACTAATGACTGATTTTCGGAGTTTGTTTTAAATTTAAAAATCGGGCTTTAATATTTAAAAAAATTAAAATAAAAATCAAATTTGCAAAGCATTGAAGCCAAAACATACACATACGAAGTAGATAATCAATAAGTTCTACACTGTTGAGAAGTATATATGGATCTGGAGTTCTGAACATAGCATTATTTTTTTAATGATGAATTTGCTTGCTGAGAATTATGATAACTATTTAAGATATACAGGGTGTCCCAAAATAAATGAAACTCACAAAATTGGTAATCAAATTAATGGGTTTCATTTATTTTAGGACACCCTGTATTTAAACAAACCTGTGTCTGGTCTTTCTTTTAATTCCAGTCGTTTTGATTGATCTTTCGCTAAAAGATCACGAATTTCCTCTTGATAAATCTCAAGATAGGATGCTCTGACAAGATATTCTTGATCTTTAGTTCTCGCAATGTGAGTGAAAATATGATCAAATGAACGAGGAATGACTCCACGAAGCGCAGGATCATTTCGAACACCTGTTAACCAAAAATGAACAAGATAAATAACCAATAAAACAAGAATACAACGAAAAAATTCAAAATGGTTCACCATAAAAATTACAGCATAATCGAACCTTCCATTGTGTAAGTTTTTCCTGTCCCAGTTTGTCCATAGGCAAATATAGTGCCATTGAACCCTCCAAGAACAGAATCAATCAAAACTCGAAAAGTTTCTTCAAAAAGATCTGTTTGCTCTGAATTCCAATCATATACGGCATCGAATGTGAAACTCCTCTCTGCTTCACCAGTCGCTGTAATAGCATAAATGGTCAAATAAAATTCTTGATGTATTTTAAACATACAAACAGTATTTGATGTTCATGTATGAAAACTATAATTGCAATGACTGTATCAGTTAATATGAATTTTGAGTATATCAATCATGAGTTAGTACACAATGAGATGGTTTGAACATGATATCTTCGGGTAGAGCTAGTGAAATCAAAATCTGGGGCGTTTATATTGTTATTTTGTTGCTTTTGAAAGAATTTTTTCATGTTTCGCAAAAAGGTAGCGGGCAAGTATTGAATTGAGTGATCAAACTTACAAAACCCTTTCCTCATTTTATTAAAATGAAGTGACATAATTCGTCTAATCGCAACTCCAAAATGTGGAACAATGATTTACATAAGAGTCACAAATTAACCAGAGATCCAATAGGCTGGATCAAATTTACTGTACGTGCGATGACTATGTACAATGGGATAGCTATCCAGTAAAAAGGCAATTCATCTGTTGTTTTTTTTCTTCTTTCTGACCATTATTTTTTCATACCATATCCGAAGACCAAGACTAAAGGACAATGGATAGTTGTGCATACGGTCATAAAAATAGCCCAATACATAGATATGAAAAATAACATAAGATTCATCTTCTAAAATCATCTGTTACCCTTTGGATTTTTTATTAAAATCTGTCCAGATTTCACATCCATGTTCACAACCCTGTCATGATTTGCTGCAATTTCTTTTTGATTAAGAGGACGACATCGAACTACGACTTTAACACTTTCTGCACCCTTTGATTTTGACATTTTACTTTAGATTATCCACTATGGCAGTACCATATAGCCTGAAAATGTGGTAATTAAAAAGTTATATTGTTGGTTTATATAGAAAATCTGGGGCCTTGTGTAGTTTAGTACCACATGCACTTCTAGTTGGCCTGGCTCAACAATTTTTGCATGTCAGAAAAAAAACGGACAATTTTTCCATGTCGCCAACTACCCATTGTCTCTTTAAAAAAGCTTGAAAATCCATACAAATATAAAAGATAAAAAGATGAAACTTGGCAGGTGAATAGAGTTGTGTTTCTTTTAACCATCTTTCGCGTTTCTACATTTAAAAGAGGGATAATAGGGGGGGGGGGGGACGCATTTCCATTTTCCAATACGTCGATAATATCTTCGTTGACCAATTTGTGACCACCGTGTTTTTGTCTGTTTGATTGTTGTGATGCGGTGCTTTGTTTAGAATTTGACGCGTTTTGTTCGAAATAACCATGTTCTTAAAATATATGACAGTCAGAAATGCATTTAGAAGCCCAATTTTTTCACGCATGGCTGCGTATGATCTAGTCTCGATGCAGCAGAATCGATTTTCAATGCTTGAAATCCGTGGTTGCACGCCGGTCGTTCAGTCGCAAATTCGTCTCCCGAGTGTCGTACTTTGGTGGCTTGTATAGCTTTAACCACTGATCGTAGAAAGTTAATTCAAAGTTTAGCGCGCAGAATAAATGCCAATGCACCTACGGTGAAAAAATTATCGGGTTAGAAATATTGGTTTTTGTTTTATATCAGTAGCGGTTTGAATGAAATCGTCCGCAGACTGGCTACACCACCCTATGCAAAAATAGTTATGCTACGCCGCGATTATGCTACAAGTACATGTGGTACTGAACTACACTAGACCCAAAAATCTGTGGCTGTTCATACAGAGCCTTGTTCAGAGCAAAGGCATGATGCCAGTACATTATTATCTGTCAGCATAAATATGTTGAACATCTGAGAATTCAGTGCATTAAAATGGTGATTTAGTTAACAACCATACCAGCACTCTTGTACTTAGCATACTTGGAGAGAGAATCAACATCTGGGTAGGGGTACCACTGCACATTACAGCATCATTAGTCATTAGCACAAGGATTTGCATTACTGCACTCTTCCCTAAATATTGACATAAATTATGTACGTTAACGTAAACAAACATATACATCGATAAACAAGCCTTTACATGTGTTGATACTCTTCTATATTCCCCCACTGTAGCACTGATTGACGGGATATCAATACAGTAATACCGTACTAAATCCCCTGCACCTGTATACTTTCCAGCAAAGCATCGACAGATGGCGTCCCTTCACTATAATTCAGGTTATTTCGAGCGGTTCTGATCAGCCATAAACGGTTTCAATTAAAAGTTTCAGCGCAGACCTGCGTAGACTGTAGATCGATTGTAAATTTATTCTTAACTAATTTGAAATTATTTTAAAATGAAAACGCACAAATCAAACACACAGTATTATCAGTTTGGTCGTCGAAATAGGAGATCAAATTCTCGAAAATATTGCGGCATGAGAGAGAAAGAAATATTTATTTTCACATCAATGTAAAAAAAATCGAACCTAGACTCGCCGGTGTACGGTAACGCATCGTGATTCGTGATAAGCAGATTTCAGTATAGAAGAGTATCACCTGTAAATATTGTTGAAAAAAATAAACGCAAACGGCAAATCATTTATAATATCATCAAAATAAAAGCGGGAAAAGAGTTGAACCTGTGTTATCCTGCATAAATGCAATCCACTTCATCCCATTTCGAAAAAATATCGAGCGGGGTGGACAATATTCTCATACGTGGTCAAATTTTCCCTCTTTTTAAGTTTTTGTCACCGGATATCGATTCTCAACCTGGCTATATTAAAACTGAAGTATTCCAGGATCAAATTCTTTGGCCGACAAGTTTTGATCATAATTTGTTATGCCGAAACTAATGTTACCAGATAAAATATCTGATTTTAGGATCAAACAAATTTAGTTTTCTGTGTCTATGAAATATAATATATTTATGTTATATAAAATAGATCTCAGCATCGCAAAAATATTAATAATACCTAATTATGAAATTTATGCATTAGGTCAAACCTTTCTATGAAAGGTCAAATTAAAGCAGGGGTGTGCTGTTCAACCTTTTTCACAGGCGGGCCAAATTTCAATTACTGAGGAAAAGCGCGGGCCGCTCCTTCATTTGACATAGGCTTTCTATTAGTTGCAGGCACAAAATAGTGTCTTTTTGTTATTGATCTCGTGTCGTCATCATTAGGGGTCCTTGCAGAAAACGCATATATTTTGCGTTAATCAACTGATAGGCTGGAACCAAAACTCATTTAGCTTCTGTATCTTCCAATATTAAATTTTTTTAAACTGCTTTCCAGTTGCCCAATATTCAATTGCTCGTTCTTACAAATTCATTAGCGTCTGCTCCGCATTTTCCTTTCAATTGTTCGCTGCTCGGCAAGTGGCAGCTTTGTCAATCGCGTTGTTAGGACGTTGTAACGTCATAGGCATAGATAATAAGTTAGACTCGAATATAGCTTTGTAACGCAAATGGAACCAGCTCAAACTAAATTAAAAACCAGCTTGGATGGCCGCACACCATTCTAAATTGGCACTTCTCCGCAGGCCGCACAATTTTCCCTCACGGGCCGCACTTTACACACCACTGAATTAAAGCATACTTCATCGTAATCGTACAATGTCTCAATGCACAGGCCATCTCCACGACACGCTATGCAAACTTTTTCGTGCCCGCCACGCTAATAAATTCAACATTTTGCAGCGTAAGGTAATATATAAATAATAAAAACGATAATGTCGACGTTTTCTAACAAACTTAGTGAAGGAAGTTACCTGATAAATTTGTAATTTGAATAAAACTATACTGGAATTCATTGGATGTCGCACTGACTATTTTACAATGTTTTGTAAACCTGAACGTTCCAGCGCGCTGTATTCTCCCTATACCAATCCTTACAAGATACCGGGTTCCTGGCTATATCCGCGATGTCCCGTTTGAATGGTTTTGTCGGCTATATGTGAACTGGTCCCTGAAGGCCGCGCCACTACTAAATTGACCATGTGCGATCCAAATAACTCCAACTAAAACAGCAAATGGTTTAAAAAAAAGTTACCAATATCTTATATTCTACAACGAAACATGCGCCTTTGTCCCTTCCAGTTTCTTAATTTCAATAAAAGCGGGCTGGCTGCACACATACTTCATCAAAGCCAAAAACACATCCTTACACAAACATTAATCTCGTAGCAAAACACTTTCATTTGCATGTTCGGAGTATACAGTTCAAATGTCACAGACAGAATAAAATCAAAACTATATAGCAGACATAAAAGTTTCAATTGATAGGCATCATGTTTGATGCAGGAACACAAGGCAATGAGACCTGAATCTGGGCCAGACTTGTAAACTGGACATGGTTCATTCTATGGGCAAGGATTGAAGTATTTTTTTTCTATTTTGTGCCGCATTTACTGCCCTAATGATTTGCCCCAATAGCATAACATGGGGGTTTATGAGCATTAGGAATAGGTAAATTGATTCTGAATACGATGCACATGCCAATTTCAGTAGTGTCGGTAAATTGGCTCATCCTTTTCATGGAGAAAATGAAAGCAACAGACGAATAGCACCAGGGAAGGCAGAGGTACGAGAGAATAAAGAAAAACTAAAGCGATGGAAGAGGAACATTGATAAAAAAAATGAGAGCTATCGATAATTTTTTTTAAATATTGCCAGCACTGCAAGAGTGAGTATAAGGTTAGTAAACTGTACTAAATCCGGTTCTGGTTTTGAAGATTCAATTTCAGTCCAATAAAAAGTAACTGAAGATAGCAAGGCAAGAAATTGTAAAATCGCATAAAATTCTAAAATGAAAGTAATGACAGGCAGTACTGAGACCAGACACAAAAATGTACGATTATTTTGAATGGTTATAAAAGACCAAATAGCATGTGTCATGGGTGTAGCACTGACAACAAAAATGATAAACCATTAGCACCAAAATTATCTCATGTAGTTCGTAGTAAAAAGGTACATGAAAAAAGCCGATTAGGCAAACATGAAATCAGAAATATATGTCTGGTATATTCCCATTTTAAATCGTTCAGATGAATTATACAATAAATGAACTTAGATAAAAAGTACAATAGCACGCAGAATAAAACAGAAAAAATTCGAAAGCAATTCATGCAAATAAACTCGGTTATTCATGAACAACTATAATAAAATTCTGATCAAGATTGTGGGTTAACATTTTCCAAATCTCTTCTTTTCTTTAAAAAAGTTGGAAGCTCTGGTTTAGGCGTAGTTGTGGGTGCTGGTGAAGTGTTGCGTCTTTTTAAAAGGTGCTGACCAAACTGAAAAACGTATTTAACAATCTAACCCATGTTCATCGTCATTGACTGTCGGGGTAATGTTTACCAAGCATGATGAAATCCTGGGCTATCGTATTAATATACAAAGAACCATATTTTATGAATTGTTATGGAAATTTACTACATTAAATAAGCCTAAATCATTAATCTGATGAACTTACTTTTGGAGTTTGATTAGGACTTGGAAAACCTTTGACTGGTGTTAAATTATTTGTTTCAAATGAGTCATCAACTTCATCTGACTTGGGTGAATCAAAATTTTTTCTGTGCGCAAATTTTTTCTTCAATGCTGCAGCAATCAATGAAGCTGGATCCCCAGCTACCACTTCTAAATCATCTTTTTTCTTGTTAAATGGAGTTCCACCAGGTGATCTAGTATGAAAAACAATATTTACCAGCTCGTCAAAAAAATATACAAAACCTATGGGATAAAAATTAGGACACATTTGGGTAAAATTCACAGTAGTGCATGAACAATATTATTAATTTGCCACCAAAGACAACACTCGAAGTACAACACGAATTATTCATGAATGTTTGCTCAAACTAAAGTCCTATGGAGTCAGACTCACTATGAAGGGAATAAAATGAACGAATACCAACTACAGTTGCAAACTACAGATGTAATTAAATATTTCAAGGATTACCAAGCAGTTTATTAAGTCGATGCAATCAATAAGAAATGGAAAATTCTACACAGAGGCTTTTAAAGAAAAAATTCTGGCATAGCAAATTTGACTGACATCTCAAACATTTATGGATGATACTTTGGACAGTTGAAACATACCTTGAAACAGACTTGAGTTTGACTTTATGAAGATCTTTTAAAACATCAGCCATATCTGGTACTGAAGATTTCAATCTTTCAACAGATTTTGCAGTCGGACTAGATGACTGAATACAAATTTAATCATATGAAGTCTTGTACAATACACAGTAAGTAAGTATGACATAATCATTACATTACGTGTTTGTTTTTCGAATGAAGCCATTTCTTTTATCAACTAGTTTACATGATTTAGTTACGTAAAATCAGCCCTTTTCACATGATTATTAAAAGCAAGCTGAAACTCGAAGACTTCAGCTGAATGTATTTATAACTTTTGCCATCACCCAGACTCACTTTGGAACATAATAATAATTTATTTCACAATAAATTTCCAACTTCCATTGTTACAAAACCATATTATTGATACTTGAGCCTGACATTACAATAAATTTCCAACTTCCATTGTTACAAAACCATATTATTGATACTTGAGCCTGACATTATTGTGTTAACAATATTTAACTTCATTCGAAATCATTATATAATGTTGAATTGATTGAACCTTTCCATGTTTTCTCTCTCTTATCAACTCTTGTACGCTCTTTCTCTCATTTCCTGATGTGAGCTGAGGAGGAGGTGGCGGTGGAGGTGGGGGAGGCGGAGGAGGGATGCCGGGTGGTGCAGGTGGTGCCTTCAATGGTGTGGATGTGCAAGTAGGTGCTTCAAGATTACTAGATATGCTGACATTGAAGCTTGAAACTAAGAAAAAAAAAATGTGAAACAATTTTCTATAAAAAATATGCCTTTAACTCCTAAAAAGACAAGAAATAGAATTTTTACCATCATTAATCATATTGTTTCGGTAATGAAGATCAAACAACAAAAACCCAATGGACCACTTCTCATCTAGATGGTGCCGCTCGTAAGCCAGGGACGAGAAGAGGGGGTTTAAGCATCTCAAGCACACAATATTTTATATACACAATCAATCCTCAGGCATCGTTTACGCAATCCAAAGCTTCATAAAACACGACTCAGACAAAGCAATGCAAAATCAAATTCCAATTAAAGCTTTGTACAATGTTCATACGTGATGCGAGAACATTTCCATTTGAATACCATGTATTGTAAAAGATTTACCATATCATATATATTGCATGTAATTAAAAAAAAATTGAAAACAACATTTACCATTTGCTTGATGTTGTTGTGTCGTTACAAGAGCAGCAATTTGTGTTCGAAGAAATGCAAGTTCATCTTCTAAAGCAGATATTTTTGTAACCATATGTTCTTGAGATGCCGATGTTACTGAAGTGGCAGATACTGATGATGTGATAGGGATTTCTGAATGGATATTTTGTTCAGTTTATAACTTTTGAATTATCGATGAAAATTATTACTGTTGAAGCACTCGGGTTTGTGTCATGACTACAATGATCACTCTATAATTGGGGTTACAATATAAGCCATCATTGACAGCTCAAAGTACTAGAATATCGAAATAAAATTTTATATTGTCTGCTTGCAATATGTATATAATATAATTAGTTACCTCCGTATTGGCACTGGCACGGATACTTCTGGAGCACAACTTATGATGGAATATTGTCGACTTTTTGTTTGTCCCCTCATGAAATTTGTTTTTGAATTATTTATTTGTATAGCTTATCCATAAATAAGAACTTTAATTCAATATATCATTTAAATGCGCAATAAAGTGTATATTCACTATTTGTGAAACCCCAAATGAACTTCAAATAGTAAAAATTCAAAAGTACATTGTTTCAACATATTTTAGTTTAGTAAACAGCACTCAAAATTTTATATTTTCACTAACATCAAGGATACAACTAAAAAACGAACATATTTGTGCAATATTATTTTCAAATTTACTCACCTGATACAGCAGTATCATTCAAATTTGGTACACTGGCACTAGCACGAATTGGTACAATGCTGATAAAGAAATGCAATTTAATAAATAAATATGTCATAGAAATGGAGTCCACAACAGCATCCACAACAGATGCATCAGTTACAAAATAGTAATATAATATTTACAAATTATTATGATCAAAGTTTTTGTATGTTTTACAGTCTTAATTAAATTAAGAAGGTAAATTGATACTCTCAACCCTGTAACCAATCCCAATAGAATTAGGATTAGTTTCTCTTGAATAAGCAAGAGCTATTGATATAAAAGCCGACCAATATCATCTACCAAAATATAAATCAATTACTAAAAACCAAGCCCATCCTAACTAATCAATGGATAAATGTACAAATGTAAACACTGTAAACAGCAGGTATCAATTTATGCTTTATTAGTCAATTTTGACATTCTTTAAATAGAAGTCTTTGATTTGAAATGGTCACTTTTGAGTTTTCCAACAAATTTTTATGTCATTTACCTCTCTGGTAAAGGTTCATCAAGTTGTATGACGTCAGCAAGAGAAAACATGGACGTTTTCTTTCCATATGCACGTATCACATGTGATCCATTGGGCAAAAGTTCAAAGCTAAAATAGTGTTGCAAAAAATTTTAATACATGTTTTCAGAAATACATTTCACACAAATATCATTCTCGAGGAGACTTGACTATAAAGAAATGAGGAACTAGGTATATTTATGACCAAAAATAACTTTCAGGTAGTAAGAATTACAATAACAATAATATAAACAATCAAGAATAAAAGATGAAAATGGCTGAGGCTGATAATCAAAAATCCTCAAGTTTAGTCACAATATGGGAATAAAATGATGCAAAACAGAAAAAGGAATATACTCTATTTAATTTGGTACTTCCGTAGTGTGTGTACCAGGTTAGGGTTGGGCCATAATTTTAATCAGATTTCCCTTATTTTAGTTCTATTACAAGTTTAGGGACTGTCTGTGTCAGCCAAGTGGATATACCCCCTGCCCATAGGTTTCAGTCCCTTTACACAACTTGATGTAAAATAGGGTACACACACTTCTGGGGTGCCTTTAATTTCATATTCAATAATTAGCAAAGACCAATTTTAAAAAAGATGGTGAAATGTTTAATCGATTACAAATATATGATCATAATGAGACACATAAATGTTTGTCGATTATGACTTCTTCCAGTAACCATGCGCATCCTGTGCAACTAGTTATGCATTTATTTCTTTGTTACTTATTTCTTACCTTTGTGCAATAGTAACAATCAATTAGTAAAGTAAAACAAACTTGAAATTGCAAAAGAAAATTATCAAATTGAATTATGTTACAGTACTGAGGATTAATATAAACACTCACGTAGGTCTAGCAGCACAACCGAGAGGAAGTTGGGTTCCTATTCTTCTAACAATACTCCGACGAGGTCCAAGACCAGAAAGATCCAGAAGACTGTTTTCTTTGCTCTGGAATTGAAAACTGAAGTTTAAATATTTCAAGGTATTGGTGTTTCAGTTTCACTGTCCTCATTACGGAATTTAGTAATTCTGTAATTGGAGCAGTACCAAACGACTGACGGATAGACTTCTATGCCCATTTGATAACCATATCAAACAGCAGTAGGGCACAGTTTCCACATTCCAATAATGTTCCATCATTTGGTTCAAAATACCAAACACTACATGTGTCTTGCAAACGAGGGATGTCTTACACGATGGCAGATGCGTCATATCGCGCCATGCTTGTCTTGATAATAATCTAAACCAATCATGGCCGTCATGTGATCAAAATTGCTGTTTCTGCTAAAAACTCTTGAATGCCACACTAAAAAATTTTTTACTTGGGTAAATCGGATTATTTTTTCCCTGAGGAAATTCAATGACGACGTTTTAAGATTGCGCTTCTTTTTAGTTTATTGCAGTATTGTCAGATTGTGCAACTTTTTACTGTATTTTTACCAATATTGAGAGACAACAATGTCCAGACTTCCCCGAAAAGAGGGGTGTCTGTTTATCGGCCAAATGGGACTCTCTGAAACGAGACAATGTCGTTCGATCTGTAAAGCGTGCCGTAATGAACAGAAAACGTTAAAATGCCGATGTTCGAAAATCTCATAGCTCGGCCAACCTGACTAATCTATGAATCAAGTACCCGGTACAGCAGAAAAAAAAATAATGCAGTAATGTTTTTGTAACAATACAAACTCTCCATTTATCGTCATTTATCAGTTGTAGTCTATCTAACGTAGCCTAATAGAATTAATTTTAGGTTTTACAAGATCTGAAACTGGTTTAAAGACTGAAAGACAAGACCACACTGCCACAAAAAGACGCTGAAGAAGTCCACTTCCAACTGAATGCTGGAATGATTGACAGATTGATGTAAAAATTTATTTTCTTATTTAACAAATTTGCAGTAGGCCTAAATACAGAAATAAAGTCTGAAAGTCTTACATCACTTGTTACGAGCAAACTCTGAACCTTGTCCATCATCTGATTATTCGATGCAGTGATTTTTTAACGTATTAACATTACGGAAAACAAGAAAGCTGATCAGGTTGCTTGTTTCTCAGAATTCAGATGAGTAAACACGATAACGCAGTTTGGCACAGCTAGACTGATACAGACATGAAAATAGCGCAATCGTAATTTTTCAACGTTTGCCGCAACAGCCTCAGCCCTCAACGTCTTGCTCCAGTATTTTGGTATTCGTTCGCGACCAAAAGCGGTTAGGCTATTCACTTTCAGACTTTGCTGGCATACGCGAAGTCCCGTTGACCCGAATGTGAAGCCGTCGGTAATTTTACGCAATACGGCAAAAACAAGTGTTCACCTGTAAATTGGCGAAGCATGTTTTTACCTTAGGATGGCCATTTCATATTTATTTATACAAATTTAGGAGCAAGTTTCATATGTTAAAGGTTTTTGTAAACAAAATTAATTATAGAAAAACATCAACTCCAAGAAATATTCAGCGATAATTGCATAATAATAATCGTATTATTCATGTCCCTGAGCGATATAGCTTAAATTCTTGTAGGATTTTTCTGTATATTTCTTATCTAATTTTAGGATTCTGGGATTTACATATTTATCCAGCGGAAAAGGAAAAGCGGTTTAACCGTAAATATATGGTTTAACCGTAACCATATGACGAACTACGACTTCTCGTCGAGTTAACAGTCCATGTCGGATATGGGATCAGTTAGCCAGTTATTTATTTTAGATGCATAGAATTGATGGTTGGGGAAACCGTAACCGAAGCCGTAGGTTAAGTGAACCATCTTACGTCGACGGGGAGTTCAGCAATCCTCTCGCACGAAAATTATATTCCACGGGATTCGAACCTGCGAAGCCACGCTGGGTACTCAGAAGTGCGGTGGCGATCGTATTTCTAACGCTTAGCACGATGCGCCACACCGCCGACCCATGATTTATCGACACGAAGTGAACCCGCGAATCGTTCTTGTATATTTAATCATAATTATGATTTAATGTCCCATAGCAATATGGCGCATATGTAATATTTGTGGGATTTCATTGTTATCCTCGTTTCCTCGTCTGTTTTTGGACATATTATTATTTGGCTAAATTCCTGTTGTTGTTTTTGAAATTCGTTTCCGGGCCACCGCCGCGGCTCTCCACCGATCTTGTCAACATACTTGGTGTTTGGCTGAGAATGAATGGATTTACCATTTACCAGCTACCGACACATCAATCGGCGGTGGAATGCATAAAACACGAATATGAGTTCAAAAATAGTGATGGGGGGGGGGGGGGGGGGATTTTTCCGCATATTGCCGTCAAATAGAGAAACTCAAAAACATTCTCAATCTTGAAGGTAATTTCAAGTCGGTATTTTTTGATCGGAATGCGTCATATTTTACTTAAAACAATCTTCTATAGCAAGCACAAAATTGATAAGTACTCACTGAGCAAATTCAGCATCGCATTGTGGTGATATATTTTTGTGTTTCTCTGTATGCTATTTACTAGACTAGACCTTTGATTTAGGCAGTTTTGACCGGGTCTGGACGCCGACCACCCATATTACGTGCCAGTGAAAATGAACATCTGAATCTGAATCTCCTGTTCTCTTCTGCGGTCGGCTAGACTGAAGGCTTTTTGTTGTGCCCTCTGTTTTTATAGTAAATTATGGAGTTACCGTACAATAAACAAAGTAGCCTGCACACTATTATCGCATAAGCTACAATAAATTGTAAACATGAATTAGGTCTCAGGCAAGATATATATATTGTGCGTGGAATGCGCTTTCTCCAAACCGAAAACTACAGCGTACTTGGTGGACATTTTTATTTTTGTAGGTGAATAATAAACACACTCAAATAATATTTCTGCCGTTGCATATATATCTGTGGTCGTAAAATTCAGAAATGATTTCAAGCACCGCAAAGTTGCCTATACTATCCTTTAGATTCCAGTATTGTATATATTTTATTTATAAAGCCGCCCAATACGCATTTGAATTTCGTTCAATTCGTTATATTTCTCCGCACCCTAAAGGTCCTCATAAAGAAACACGCACACAAATAAATGAATAAAACAATTTTGTATCAGATCCTTGAAGTTATTCAACCGCTTCGTGATGTCAGTAAAATACGCTAGGGGCTCAAACAATGCTATTTCAGTGGCGAAGTTGATGAATGTGTACCGTTTCAAAAAACCGTCTGATTTCCGCTCCCAGTTTAAAAACTAGCAACGTTCCCTTTGAGCAGCCATCGTATTTCACAAAGCCCATCCTACCACATATCTTAAAATATTTTAAGCTTTGAAAACTTTTGGCCCTTGTTTCTCCCAAATTTGATACTAGGACTATCGTTAGATTGGTTGCATTACATAACATAGCCTTCGGGAGTGTAATGACATGGATTCTGCTAGTTGAAATAATCATAATCCCGGATTCCTCATGTACATATAAATAGCTTAGACAGCCCGGCGTGGGCATTGAGGTCAAAATGTGTAATAAGGACTGATATCTTCTATTTTAAATGCCGACGACAAATAAAAGCTTGCGACGTCCAATTCGCACATTGTACTATGCATCTATTATAAATCGCTAAGTGATGTTAAATCTGTAAAAATGCCCTCAATGGACCAAAAAACTTGTCACGGGGAAAATTTGGCATTTCGTTGCATCTTTTCTGACGAATCGTTCATTTCTTGTTAGAGTAGGCAGCCGTCTTTCAAGTATTTTCTCATTAGAAAACGGAATTCCTCAAGGGAGCGTAATCAGTCCACTGCTATTCAATATAATGATAAACGATATGTCTAGTACTATTCCATCAGATAATGTTGGATTGTTTGCAGACGATAGCGCTCTATGGCACATTGGGCACAAAATTTGAGATTTAATCATTTCCTCTCAGAACTCGTTGGATTGTATTCAGTCCTGGTGCAACCAATGGGGTTTTAAGACCTCGGTCACAAAATCAATAGTACTCTTCACTCGAAAGAGAAAATTACCACCAATACAACTACACATAAACGGAGTAATACTACCAGTCAGGAATGAAGTAAGATACCTCGGAGTCTGTTTCGACAGCGCCTAAATTATAAGTGGCATATCGAATATGTTGTACAAAAATGTAGTAAACGGATTATTCTGCTGCGTTTGCTTATTGGAACTAGCTGGGGAGCTAACAAATCCCTCCTTTTGTCATTGTACAGATCTCTAGTTCGACCCAGCATTGCATCGCTGCAGGTGACCTGATGAGTACGCCTATAAACGCTTTACAAGTTTGTTGTAACGAGATTCCATTCAATATACGACGACCACAATTATGCCTCTTATATAAAGCTAAAAACTAACATTGGCATGAAATATTTCTCAACTCTTCAACATTTGGTATGATTGCAAGGACTTTGGATATTGAAAAATTGGACAAAAAAATTCATCCATGATATTTGGACGAAATTAATATTGACGATGCATTATCGAATATACTTTTACCTTGGTATACGCCTGACCAAACAAAATCTATAAGTTTAGATTATATAAATGAATCCTATCAATCACACGTGCATATCTATACGGATGGATCAAAAATTGGTGACAAATGCGGTGCTGCGGTTTATGTTCCATATTATAATTCTCGTATGGGTTTTAGGCTAGACAGAGACTATTCCTCGTTTTATTGCGAAGTTTTTGCAATCTATAGTGCCCTTAAATGGTCAAAAAATAACTATAAAGTAAATATACTTATCATATCGGATTGTATGTCTGCTATCCACGCTATAAATAATAACTCGGATAAAATAAGTAATATATCTTCATATATTCAGACTTGTCTTTTTGAGTTACATGAACAAGGATTCAAAATCACATTACTATGGCCTCCAGGACATGTTGGCATTCCGGGTAACGAAGTCGCCGACAAAATAACGAAGGTATCAGCGGCGAAAGTCGATGTGGACAAAAGATTATCTCAATTTAAAAACAAAGTCAATTCACTAATTCGACAATTCTGCGCTAATAAATGGGATCAACATTTTATACACCATGACTAAGCGTTTCATTACAAGACAATTTTCCCTCAATTGAGGACCAAAACAGCATCAAGAATTCCACTTGGTCACCACGAATATTGGACAAAATTTTATTTCGACTTCGGACAGGACATTGCCGTTTAAATAAGCACCTTCATAAAACAGAATGCCATAATTAATGGACTTTGCGATTGCTGTAATGTTCAAGAGACAGTAGAAAATTTTCTAATGAACTGTCTTGCATATAGAAATGATCAAATGGAAGACACATACTTAAGATGAAATGCTGCGATTATGTCATTGATTTTCAACTCAGAGGTATCTTAAGTAACCCTAGCATTTTCCCTGCTATTGTTGATTTTGTGAAGTCTACCAAGAGAGTACTATAGGCATATAAAAAGTTTGAAGCAAAATACTTAAATTGCTGAAAGCGACGTATACTTTCATACTACACACACACACATCAGATGCTTCGAATTTGAAATCAACGAGTTTGTTTTCCCAAGTGCAACAAAGTTGTCTTTGATCAATATATTTAGGTAAAAAATATTGTTATTCAGAATCAGATATTTATTTCTGTCGTGCAAAAACCAATATGAAAAAAAAATAACAAACATTCAGTGAATTACCAAATTGGACATAGACTCTTAGCAGTTGAGGACGACTGCGAAACATTCGAAAGGTCATCTAGTCAGTGACAGCTGGTTTCTCAACTACAGCAGCAAATATAGCGAAGGAACATCTCAACATTAAACATTTACTTGATTATACACAATCATAAAAAGAACAACTACAGATTTGAAAAAAGAATAATGTAATGAACACGAAAACATAATTTTTTAAAGTTACGAAAAAATATGTATGATGGCAGAAGACGTTTCATTTAATGAGTGCATCTACAAAAATATAGTGAAGATAATTGCAAGGCTGTGCATCTTTACGCTTTGTTTTGGGAAATAAAGCGCTTCATTTCATAATCAAAGGTAATTACCCAAGGCTTCTGTTATCGAGTAATATATATACATGATATCTGTAGACTGGCATGATTTCAGTGCATCGGGACCATTCTGATTCCAGTACAGTAAGTCTGGGTAATATAAAAGTAAAAGTTCGGAAAACATTGTTTTAGTTGTTTGGGATATGTGCATCAGCAATCATAAACATTTGCGACCACACGCCTATAGCTTGAAATACAGTTGATATTGACATATGGTAGACTTGGCGTAGCTTAGGGCCACGCTGCATGATTGATAACAGATTAAAGTGAAGTTGTACAGTGTCAGGAAGTGGCAAGTGTAATGCTTTCTTCATATTATACGCGTAATAAAAAAATCGATATTCATTATTTATCAGCATGCAAACTACTTGGTAGTCAATAATATTTTGGCTGGGAAATAATTTGCATGCCAACATTAGAGTTTCATCCCACAGTTGCTTGCAAAATTGAAGCATCACCTATGTTATAATATTATCGGCAACTTTCCCACATTCAACTAAGTACGAATTTATATTTTTTACATTCAGCATAAGTGTACATGAAGTTATGACGTCCTCTGACAAACGACGCCGTGCATTGGACTAGATGGCAAAAAATTACCCATGCCTTGATCAGAGTGAGTTGGTAATTGTGAAACTTCAAGATAAACATTCGTATAGTCCAAATGTGAAGGTCCTGTATGCAATGCATCCGGTTTCCAAATAGCGAATGACGTAAGCTCGTTTTTGGCGTTACCGGTCTGATGAAATAAAAATTTGAACAGATTGGTTGTCTGTGAAAACTGCGACCAGGGAAAGAATACCTGGGAAATGTGTACTATATGTTTGAAATTGCATGGCTTGCAAAATGCAAAAGGTCCTATATATATAATGATTAATTCGGCGGCTTCCATTAAATTAGGGGCTAAATTGAGAAAGTCTGTCAGTAAAACACGATTTTACCGCATAAATATGTCACGTGTACCGGAAATGGGTAATACCAAGGCAAAACCGAGCCATCTGTACTAAAAGAAATTAAAGCATGATGATTTGACAATTCCTAAAATTTGAAACTGGCATCACCTTTGCATCTATCTCCAGCCCCGTCCACACGAGAATATTCAGCCATCCAACAGGCAGCTGTGTCCGCAAATACTTTACAATCTTGTCGTAGGTATCGTTGTTAGGAAACAGAGCAACACTGGATTTGTGGTCATTGCAAATTGCAACAGCTTCAGAAAACGTCAAGTCCAAGGTATTTCGGATAAAAATTAGATAACAATTTCCACCGATAACGACATCACAATTACCGGCTAAGAAAAGTAAAAATCGTATTATTTTAATTCAAAAAACAGAATATATTCTTTTGTGCTGAAACAACTATGAGTTTAGAAACAAATCTCAGTCTGTTTCATGATCGAATAGAATCAGAAATGGAATTATAGTTTATTTAATACTTGCCTTTAATGAAACTGTCATCTTGCTTAATGGCACCAGGTGGTGTTTTCTTACCTGAATTATTACCTTCCCGAGATAGTCGCAAAATTTCTGAAAAAAAAAAAATTTTAGGCTGCATAATACAAAACCATGGATCTATTGAAAAAAAAAGCCAATTATGAATACAGCATAATTGCAAATATGCAAAATTAGATATTTTTTCTTTATCGGGAGAGCAAGATTAAAACATTTCCACTGAAAGATATGTGGTGTTTGAATTCCCAATGCATGCTTCGTTAAATAGCACTCTTTACTCGCATATTTTAACACTCAATACGAACAATTATAATACCTGCATACATTGAATTTACTTTCCGATTCATAAGATCCATCTCACTTTTAAGGTCCTCATTTGCTAAATAAAATAACAATAGTGTAAAATTCAATACACATAATTCGGATTTCGGAATGAATGTATATATATATTATATTATATAAAATGTATATATTATATACACTATCAGATTTAAATAAAACAAATAAAACCAGCGAGATGAATGTTAACAATACATTACGTGACTTAAGAATGACAACAGTCGATTACATTCCAAAAATGCTAGCCTAGCAGCAAACCAAATATTATATGACATGTGGCTATTTTGTATGAAGATATTTTATTCGTAAAGGCCGAGAAATGAATCAAATTAATACTCCTAATACAATAAACTCCGAAATTCCTTACCTTGTTTCAAATTTTCTACTTGACCTTCCAGTTCATTCAGTTTTTCTGATTGAAACGTGTTCTTTGATTTCACGTTGTGCATATCTAAAACACAAACAAAATGTAACAAAACCTTATTCAGTGAGAATTAGCATCTTCACCGGAGTCTTAATATTCCGCATGCTAAACTATGCACGATTTTAGTCGTTTTCTTTTTCAGTTTCACTGAAATTCAAAAACACCAGTGCTTAGTCTTTTTCGGCATTTTCGTGAGATACATTCACACTGATGAGGGTCATGATATACATGCATGTTTTGCTATAATGCACTAACATCAACATAAATATTTTTATGTTGTAATAATAATTCATTCAGCATACCTTTCCGCAATGAATTTATCTGTCGCCGATTTCCTGAAACAATAGATAATAAGCTCCCCACACTCATCTGTTGACATGTCAGTGGGAATTCTGGTGCTTCAACAGTGTCATAGTTTTCGCAAGCTGTGATGTGAAATCCTGACTTTATCTTGCATTTAATGGTCTCATACTGACACCAAGACAACGTAACGGCGACATAAATAAACACACAAATTTTATAAAGAAAAATATTCATTACCCAAAATTAGGGTATATGTTATAAAATTATTTCTGAAAAATTGCGTTATTTTGCGCCATGATATATTTTTTTATAAGTTATCTGTTGACCCATCAGAATTGGTCTGTCAATTTCATATTAGTAATAAACGAGAAACTTTGAAATCTACCGATAAACACTACCGATACATGTAAAACTGGCATATTTTTAAAATTGAAGAACGCAGTGGACAACATGAAATTGCAATGGGGAGGTGACCATAAAATCAAAAGTGTCGGATCATAGTATCAAATGTAACATTCGATTTCTATTCATTTATATATATTGTCACTGCGTAGCGGTTCATCTGTATTTCTAAGTTAAAATGATCTTTGTAACATATATGTATATGTATACCCTATAGTTCACTCCATTACTGGTCGAGTGATTTACATCTCGCAAAACTCATAATATTACAGACGAATTACTGAAGATCTTTCTCTTATCTGGGCTGTACCTGTGCACTGTGGCTACGGCCCTGTCCACCGTTCACCGAGTGATTTTTCATTTATCTTTCCACTCGAACACAATATTCCTTCAATAAAAACTGTTGTTGTTAATACGCGCATTCGAAGACGTCGAAATATATTTGCCTCGAGCTACGATAGTAACTAGCAAACGCTAAGATTGCTACAACGAAAAATAAAGTGAGTGACTTGCAAATCATATTTATAATTATTCTTGTCCTACTAGGTTCTAACTTCTAATATGTTTCGTTTGTTTTCACACTGGGCGATTTGAATGCTATTATTTCTTCAGAGTCAGTATAAGCCTGATCCACAAAGAATTATCATAGCTTCACTTTTTACACAACACAACGTCTTAGACAATTTTTACCTGTTACGTTGTTCGGCCAATAGTCGGAAGTCCATTAATTTTATGAACATATATTTTTAAGACTCTGTTTCAGGCCTAGCAATGCTCAAATGTATAGACACAGCGGACAAATAAATGATACGGCGACCGCAGTGTCACAAAAATTCCATCCAAATGTTAAATGAATTGTACCGAATGTCATATAGAGTGGAGTGGAGTTATACCGAATTTCTTATAAAGATGTACATGTGAATTGAAAAAACAGCAAAATTTTAGATGAAATATCTGGCCCCGTAGGACTTGATTCGATAAAATAGCTTTCTAGCAACCTCATCTATCTTTAAGTATTGAACATTCAAAATTTATTGGTCCGTCGATTGCAGGAAAAAAGCGATGTACAACAGTTCAACAACAGTTTGTTCCGCGTTACGCCGAATGTCATATCAACTGTCACGTCATAAAGGGCAAAATATCTTTCCGTGGCAGCCATCAAGCACAAGTTAAAAAAAATAAAGTACTAACAAAACACTTCCATTTTATTGAAGCACCCCAATAACTTTATTATTTCGAAATATAAAAAAAAAAACAGTATGATATGTTGTATTTCATCTGTTATGAGCTCCTCCCTCGCTCGTTGTTTCCTTTTTCATGTATGATCCGTCGATGTATGTTCATTAAATCACGATGTCCTTGTACTTTCCAAAATTTGAAGTGCATCTGATAAAAAGTGTGTTGCATGTTTCAGCTGAGTTGTTACAATAGAATAATTCAACAGACTAGTTATGATAGAGATTGCTGTCGAAATATGTAGGAAGATGACTTTTCTAATCACGTTTTTTAAAAGGCACGAGGCCAAATATAACCAATTATCTGCGAGTTTTATCGTGCTTTACTTTTTAGTGAAAAGCATGCCATGGAATCAAAATGTAAATATTCTTTATCGCTCTTACACTTAGTAGAACAATGTGATTTAATTGGACAACTTACTCGTATACATGTACATGTGTGGGTCAAACAATTTGGTATTGATATTCTGAATCACAACAATTGAGTTTGTAGGCTGAATAACAGCTGTTGAGAGAGGCATGTGGCCTCTGATAACCACTTGACAGAAGAACAAAGTATATACATACATATTGTGGTTAATTGCCGTATCACATATAACATGGTGTTGGTTATAATAAAAACATAACTGAGAACTGCTTATTTGGAACCATGTGATGAGAAACATGCAAAATTTATCATGAAATACCTCTTCTGCTGCTTGTTTATCATGAATTCTATCACCAATTACAACGTATTCAGCATCTTTTCCAAAAGCATTCACAATTTTTTCAAAACATCGTCTTTTACCAATATCTGTTGCAGAGTATACATGATCAATTGGGAAATATTTTGCCAATCCATAAAGCATCAATTTTGCAAGCGTTGGAACCAATTGCGTCGTAGTCACGAGAATATTAATTCCATATGATCTAAAAAACAGGGTGGCAGGTAAAATTGGTCGTTAGTTCAAACTTGAAATCACAATATTTATATGTTTAAGAAACTGCGAGTGTTATTTTTGCCAATATTCGTCTCGTTTATTAAAAATTATATGAGTATCTGATCGATTTTTTTTATAGTATGATAAAGGAAATTTATGGGACCTCCAGAAGTATACGCACCAAGATGGCGCACAACCTGAACATAGTATGTGTGTACAGTCTAGGATTCAGGTTGTGAGACATCTTGGTGCGCATACTTCTGGAGGTCCCATAAATTTCCTTTATCATACTATAAAAAAAACCAATTTATGAATATGAATGAATATATAAACCCCATGGCAATCACATGGGCTATTCTATTGGGCTGCCATGTAAAAATCAGATTTGATTCATTGACAGTTATTCAACCAATACATTACCTTTCATGTATCAATGCCAAAGATTTTATTGCCAAATGTCGCCAACTTTCTGTGAGTATATCCATGTATGTCAGAAGTTTTGACCAAGATCTGTGATCGCTTTTTTGTAGCAGTGATTTCATGTTATTGCGGTACTTGTCATACGTTTTTTCCACGTCCGCATAATGTTTCCCAATATTTGATACATTCGCTTCATGGTCGTGTTTGCTAGTTAGAGAAACGTGCGCAACATTGTCACCCTGTAATACATTTCTGTTTTGTTCACAATCAATTTCAACGAGTTGGCTTTACGTTTTATTATCTCAAAAATTTTATTCATTGTTCAGTGTTCGGTATGAATTTCTGGTCACATATTTTAATGCTTTCATTGATGTCATTTGATCAACTTACTGGAATTCGTGAATCAGGTAATTTGCATACTAGGGTTGGACAAAACTTTGCCTCGGCCTAAAAAACAACAAATCTATTCTAGACAGAAATTCAACGTTTAACTGGGAGAAATCGTTTTGGTATAAATATTGAAACGCCTAAATCACGCACTTCCAAAACTGCATCTATCTCCATCTACCAGACGATGTCCTTTTTCGCGCTCATCGATTCGTGTTTATTAATGACCATCTTTTTCTACATTAATTACCCATAAATAAGTGTTGTTTATCAGGCTACTAAGATATCTCTGCTTATTTATATTTTAATTCGTTTCTTCTTTGTGACGAAGCTCTTGATAAGAATACCAATTTTTACTCATATCAAGTTAATATCAGTCTGTATAATTTATAAAAACACATAGTTTTTGGTTTTTTATTTTTATTCCACTGGTGAGGATCTCGGAGAACCAAATTCAGAATTCAAATACTCTTCAAACATTTCTGATAAATCGCGAGCAATGTTTGATGCCGTACTGAAGCCGACTAAGTAATACATACCTCGAGTTCATTAAATAAAAAATATTCTTCAGATACTTTGAAAATCAACTTTTCCATTCGTAAGCCAAGCAATTCTGCGACCTTCCCATTCTGTTAAATTAAAAACAGTTGAAATGTTGGTTAATGATATTGTTGTTCGTTGTTGAATGTTTTTTGTGAAATGCTGAAGAATGCTAACAAACAAAAGTTTCCAAGTTTTCAGATTTGTATTTTCAGTGTAAAAGGTATCCTAATCTTACACTACATTACTGCCAAATTTTTATTTTAAAGATTTAATTATTACACAGACCTTGTTAAACTTGGTTGCAAAGCTATTATCCAGAAGTGTCTGATATATTATAAGTGTTTCATCTAAATCCCAAATATAAATAGTTCGCGTTGTCTGCTGTTGGCAAGGCCTACTATGCGCACCTGTCGAGTCATTTCTTGACATCTTGATGAACCTCGGTGTTCAAAGTAAATATTACACAAATTCAAAATTCAAAATAAAGGTATCGAATATTAAAACGTAGGAATACATCATCTAACTCTAGCTGTAAATTCAATAATAATAATTTTTCAACAATTTTAAACATTGTCAACCGACTATAAACAGCACTATGTCACACAAGCAGAGAGTATCAATGTAGGAAAATCATATATGAGTAATATTGGGATTAAAGTTGTAACTCTCGGAAACATAATATCCTGTTACTAGTCATAGCAAATTGCTTCGTTAAAAATTTAACAGTCTTGAAGAATATATTTTACTCAATATAAATGATTCATGAATTCATGGCAGGTTGCGGGTGATGGTATCTTCGATTGTGTCAGCATTGATGTTATACTTTGTTCTAAAAACTTGATACAATCTTAGTGGACATATTACAACCCACATTATTTATAAATTAGGACATTTTAAATATCTGTTAAAGAAATGAGCAAGTAAAATATTTCTGGCTCTGCATAGATGCTGTGCTTATCGGCAAGATTCTGGTTCTTCCAACCTCAGTTGCACTTTGCGTATCAATAGCCGCTGACGTTACAGATCCTAGTTTTGCGATAAACATTCATAAAAATAAATATTAATAGTATGTTCTATATCGTACCAAATAAGTTTGAAACGGCTATTTTTTACGTTAATCGTAAGCGTTGAAAAACATTAGCAATGCTTGGTAACTATTTAATATCTGATCGACTTTTTGCTTTCTACTTCTGTATCTGTTGCCGGATTTAATCACGGGAGCCGCTGATCCATAACCATTATTGGTTCGTATCTAATGTTCGTACAAAGTGTATTTTCAGTGTGGCGAAAAAAGGAATACTGATACTGGTAAAGTAAGATTAATGCACTCTAATATTTAAGTCAAAAAATCGGTTTATCAGAACATCTTCATTACCTGGCCTGAATAATTTATGGGCATGTGATCAAGGATCCGTTTTGGATAAAATTCATTTTAAAAATTCATCGTATATATATTGACTATAGTCTAGGCGTGATAAAATAAATTCTTTAGAACTTTTGACGGCCTCAAGTCGATGAAACTAGAAAACATATCATTTGTATCTATAATACAACTCCTTTTTGACGAAAATCTCATACATAATATATTATTATATATAATTCTGAGAAACTCAGAATGAAAACCACACTGTTGAGATTACAACATATATATATATATATCGTTTTCTTGGATATGAACAAAAAGAATCAATATAAGACGAAGGTTTCGTGGTGCAGTTATGGCATTGATTATATAAATAAAACATCAACTTCTTAGAATGAGACTACTCCAGTTCGCAGTAGACAAACAAGTTTTGCCTATAAGCAATGTGAAGTCTTATCATAAGTGAGTAATTTTTCTAAAAACAATATCAAGAATTTTTTCTATAATTTCTACAATTAAAGTCAATATTTCAAAGCTTTACGATACACAAAACTTCAGCAAAAACAAAATATAATATTGATTTCTTTGACTTTATTTAATGTTCAAGGGCAACGATACCTATCTCTATAAAATTGCGGCTGAACCTTTCTCTTTGTCATTAGTCCATCTACAGTTGACTGTCGGTATCTTACTTTATATCAAATGCATGGTCAATTCAACACAAGATAATAAATTGAAGACAGTAGCCGAACTCCTAATGATCAATGTTCCCTCTAATTATTTGTAGTATGTGTGCGCAGAAATTTTGGTGTGTGGGCACTTTTTTGGAAATGACTAATATTTGTGCAAAAACCAATGAAGAAATTTTGGCGTTCTAACCGGGTAATGGGTGGGCCAACAACAAACTTTCTCAACCGGCCAACCGAGAACATTGTTACATTACATCGAAATACGTCTGTGCGCAGTAGATCTATGCGTGTGCGCAGCCTATGAAAGCTGTGTGCGCGCGCACACGCGCACACCTTAGAGGGAACACTGCTAATGATTATCCTAAAAATTCACAGATCCTAATAAAAATACATTGCATTATTTATAAGGGTCAAAGTTGACGCATGAAGTGTTAAATGAAGCCAAAGATACGTTGCTGATCTTTGGCCAGGTATCGAAAATTCTTCTCATATGGTCATGGCTATAATACGTGAATCACAGCTCAGTGAAACCATTTTTACCAGTAGTTGCAAGTAAATTTTTACTGCTGTCGACATTTGATTATTTATTCCAAAGTATTGTTCAATCATTAATTGAGCACATGCTTCCACGAATTCGGAAAAACAAATAGCAGTGTAATTGCACGGGGAGACGAAGCGTATCCGATATCAAATATGCACGAGTTTTCATTCTTTATTATGATATTAAAATAGAACAAAATTTGTAGCAGAATCGAAATTATGCTCTTACTTCGATAAGCTCATGACATATTCTTTAGGGATTCCTAATATGAATGGAATCGGGACAGCAAACAAAACAGCAACCAAAACTTTAAGTAATGTTTCAAACTTACTGATTTTAGAGTGATAGGTTTTGTTAAAAGAAGTAGGTGTTCGCTCACCCAAAAGTAATAAATTTTTCAAAGAACGCACACACACACCCACAATCACGGAGAAACTATAAGATCAAAAGAATTATATCACGCAAAATGGTTTTTCCATATTTTCAACTGATCCACATAACTAAACATGCGATTTATGAAGCCAAATTATCTATACCCTAAAATGTATTCATTGTTCCAAATAGAATATGCTCCATCCAGAAATATTACAGAGAATGTGTCGTGTCGATAAGGTTGGTAACGTGTCATGCATATACTGCCAAGAATATGCATATACCGCCAACTTATATACATATATAGCAAACCAAATATACATACACTGCCAAGGTCATATATATGCATATATAGCCAACTCAATATACAAATACAGCCATTGCGTTGATTACATGTTGATTGCGCACAATCAGACATAAAACTGCCAGTGTGCGTACCGTGTTTTTCTCCGAAAATAAGACCTAGCCTGAATTTTAAAAATGATTTTAATACAAGTCATTCCCTTAAAATAAGACCTAGCCAATAACGCGAATTTTTTTTAACCAGTCGATAGCAAAACACATCGCCATACTATTTGGTAGCATAAGGCTACTACACTCGTCACTCTTACAGAAACTCGAAATCAGCGTTTGGTTTAAATAGGAAAGATGAATTGTAACAAGCGTAGAGTAGATGTAATAAAATATCATGATATTAGCATCATTCACCTGTAAGCCTATGCATATGGTTTGCATACATACACAATAAAATTGCCGGTGCGCGTAGTTCTTGATAAAAGTACAATAGGTACCAATCTATGATGTCATAATATCATACAACAGCTCATCGTGGATAACATGAGAAATGTGCTGCCGGATAATTTTCTTCAGTGAACTATTCTTGGATCTCTCTTCAGTCCGACTGCGTTGGTGCGTCACCCTGGTACACAATATGGCATCCTATTGAATTCAACGAAATATGCCGTTAAAAATTAGCAACGAGTCAGCATCACCAGCTAACGACCTGTGAGACTTCAAATTTGGAGGTTGAGTAATTTTGAAATTAATGTTCAGCTGAAATATTCCAGATCTTTTTTCAAAAATTTCCCAAACATATTTTCCGCATTGGCAACGTAAAACCACTTTGAAGGAATGCGTATCTTAAGAGTCATTATATAATTTCTAGATGGATATTTTAGATTCTTATGATTACATCTGAAATAAATTTATTGTTTTACTTTTGGATTATGCCTAGATATAACTGAAAATGAGTTCTGTAACTTCCATTTTCGGCAATGACAGTTTTTTTGTTAAAAAGGTCATAAAAATCAAATGCGGGCTTTGAGTGATCAAAATAACAGTGTATTATATATGTATGAGTGCGAGAGCTGATTTTCCACTCCATGTTCCACCGTGTTCTACCTTCCACTGTTGGCTATTGGCAATAACTTTCCACAAACTTAATCTAATTGAAATTTTTTTCATTTAATCAATTTCATACGTTTCGAGCGCAGAGCACATCTACGGAATCATTATAAACCTCGTACGCATTATTTAATCTAATTTTGGACGTGAAAAATAAAAAATTGAGAGTAAACAGTGGGTATTACATTTAAAAAATGTATGCCTTATTTTAGGCAATAGTTCGTTAATGATGATCGACGGACATGCGTGGTAGAATGACTATTTCTTTCGTATCATATAAAAGTGTTCTTCAGAATCAGAATTTAGATGAAATAGCTGACTCCACATGGGTCTCAAATACAATTTGTTAAAATGAAAATTTCAGCTTTCCAGCAACTTCGCCTATTTTCGAGTACTCTAAATTTCAAGTAAATTTATCGGTTCATCAGTTCAAAAAAGTGTCTATTTCCCCACAAAAACTTTAACGTGTCCATTAACGAAACAATAAAATCATAATATATGGATGCTAAGAATTGTTGTATATATATCCTATTTCAGCATTACTACCGTGTTATTCTCATGTTAATGGCATTTCCATTTTTTGTTTTGTTACAATGGTCTTTGCATAATAAATGACTTTTTCAGTTGAATCGTTTTTTATTTAACAAATTGATAGCGTAACAGTAATTTCCTAATTTAATTTCTCAAGCACGTGCACCAGCAACTTATTATGTGCAATCAACATGTGAAGCCTAATCGCTGAATGATGCTCCTATCATGGCATTTTATTACACCTACTTTAGAGGCTAGTTACAAGTTGTTTTTCATATTTCAATCAATAGCCTTTTGGGGGTTTCTGTGGGCGTAAGCACACTACCCCAATTTGGCAACGAGCATGGCCTCATCCTATGAAAAAAAAATCAGGCGATGCTTTTTTGATTAATCAATATGTAACGTTAGTAAAGACAGTTTGCACCAAACTTTAATTTGACTAGTTTGTCGACAGTTTACTGCCAATGGCCAGAGAATGAGTCACTCAAAAAATTTCAATGTCGTCATTGGCAGCAACATATTTACACAGGTTATCACAATCAGCTGTTGTGGAAATTTATCTTATGGCATTATAGATTGCAACCTATTTTATGTGTTCATGAACCGCGAGCGGCTGCAATTTTACGCATCGTTACGCACAAATAACATGTAGTGATGCTGATATCACAATAATTAATTACATATAATTTACACTTATTGTAAGAAACTCCCATCAAAAGCAGTTTTGGAGTTACTAAGATTCATTTATGACGCACTCATTATATCAATATGACTTCCAAGCTTGCGACTTGTAGATACAACCGCATCGGTGCATAATATAGGCTACAGTAAGTGTATGGATATGCAATGGATTGGCGGTGTTGTAGCCTACATCACTTAAATATGTAGCCTACATTACATGAATGGCTGCATTTGTATACTAAATTGGTGGTATATACATATGACACTTAATATATACATATGACTCGCTTAAATCCCTTCATAAGTACACAGAGGTGACTATAGATACATATGACATTGGCGGATTCTGTACATTACTTGAGCGGCTGTATAAGTATATTGCGTAGTCCATATAAGCATATTGCTCTGGCTATGTATGTACATTACTCGATTGGCGGTATATTTATATTAATTTGTCTGTATATGCGTAAGATGATGGTCATTGTATGTGCATCGCTTTCACATGCGTTTATGTGTATATTGAGTGACTATATTTACATGCGGAATTGGATGCGTATATTACTAGAATGGCCGTGTATGTATATCTAATTGGCAGTAGCCTATATACATATGACATTGGCTGTTTACGCATATTTTGTTGGCTCTATATGTATATTTAGTTGATGCTATATGTATATTTTAGATGTATATCACGTTACGACCCCACTCTGTCTAGTAGGCTATTTATCTAGGAAGAATTCTTATGTAAAAAACTCCTGAAAAATACACACGGGGTGTCTTTGTCCGAACGCAACGTTACTGGCTTATGTTTGGTATATAAGGCATGTTATTATTGTTATATTATGATCAAGATGATATCATGACAGCAAATCTTACTTGCGATAATTTGCAGCGTAGCGGAGACGCTGCATTCTGCTGAATAGCACTTGCAATGTTGTTGAATTACAAAGTATTCTGGATCGAGGTTAAGGCAGTTTCTGTAAACACTTCGAGGGGTTCCTTTTACGGATGGATGCCTTTTAAATTCCAGTTTACCCTTTCCATGATTGAAATTTTTTTTAATAGTGGCAACCAAGGTTGTCTTTTTCTATGATCCAATGAACACGCCGGCAGCGTCTGAAGCGACACTCAAATTAGAGTTTCTGAACCAGTGGGCCATGGCTCACTGCTGGGACATAGAGGCATTTTCAAGTGGGCCACAAGCCTATTAGAAAATTAGTATGATTATTGAAAAGTTTAGTTTTATTTGTGTTATTATAGTCAAATTTTTATCGTAGTAACAATGAATGATGCTGCTGCATTTCACTCTATTTATTGAGGTAAAAGTATTTATATTTGCAACAGAAGTCTTGTTTTTCTTGTGGTTTTTCGCTTGCATGTGAAAGGTAGTGGGCCACAGAATTTTTATGCAACAAAAGTGGGCCACAAAAGGTTGAGAACCATTTGAATTAAACCTTTTATAAGGCGGATAACCGAGTCCGTGTCAATTCAGTATGTTCCCCAGCTTTTCTCTTTAGGGGGGGTGTTTCAAAATTGAGGGGGTGGTAAATAATTTGCTATTAGAGATAAAACTAGGCTATTTGCATTCTTAAAAAAATGGTATGTATTTAAGAAACGATGTACATGGGGGCCCCCCGAGTTGATTGCCGGTGAGCCAAAATCCACAGCAGAATGAAATTGTAGGGCCAGAAAAGGGGAGCGAGGAAAAGTGCGGGACGACACGGCTGGGGTTCAGGGCGCGCTTAAGCGCCCTGAGAAAATTTTGAGAAATAGGCACCAAAATAGGCTCTAAGCTTGATTTTAGATACACCTAGCATCGCAGTTTGTTATGTAATAAAATCAATAATTATAATATTTACCTGATAGAATTCTCGGGGAATAGATAACAAGCACGGCTTTCAACCGAAAATATATACTAGGCTACTACCTTTCAACAAGTAATTTGCAACTGATAGTGACTAATGAAGTTACTTGCTCATCTGGCATTGTATGAATGGCTACTTATGGCTTGTTGGACACGTTAGTGGACATAACGATCGTTTTGGTATATTTGTTGTTCTTGTTCTTATTTGTCTTCTTCTTGGTATCGTTATGAAAAAATCGCTTTTCTCGTTGATTACTGGACCAATTGCTTTGAAATTTTCAGTGAGTAAAGATTATATTTTTCCCCAGAAGGCTATTACTTTTATTTATTCTTAAATTTTATATGAATCCTATGAGATATGATATTTCATACAAAATTTCGCGGTATTTATTTTTACTCATGGGAACACTGTTTTACACTTATTTCAAGCGGTTTCGCGATCGATTGTCTTGCTCAGTACTACAGCTACTGTAGGTCGGTACTGGTAAGTTGCCATACCGGTACCGTAACGCAGTGAAATTGACTTATTCCTTCCGCGGTATTACTAATGCTGCAATGCAAGTTTTATAGCCTATCGTATGCGGAACGGAATATCAGACCTACAGGTTCGGTACCGGTACTGGTAGCTCAGTACGTAAGTACGATACTGGTGCCGGTACCGGTGTCTTACCACAATGAAATTACCGTAACTTATTCTTTCACGGTCCTACCAGTGCAGTAATGCAAGCGTTGTAGCACTTGTAGCCTACTATATTTGTTTATTTTGATGAGAGTCTACTGGAAACAACATAAAATTTGAAAGGGAAGAATTGTTCTGTGATCAATTATCTGTCCTAAAGTGTAAACAACATAAAATTTGCAAGGGAACAACTGTTCTGTGATCAATTACCGTATATGGCCCACGCCCTACAGTGTACAGGTAAGATGCTGGCTGACTGCTAACCGGTACTGGTAGCTCAGTACGTAAGTACGATACTGGTACTGGTGCCGGTGTCTTACAACAATGAAATTACCGTAACTTATTCTTTCACGGTCCTACCAGTGCAGTAATGCAAGCGTTGTAGCACTTGTAGCCTACTATATTTGTTTATTTTGATGAGAGTCTACTGGAAACAACATAAAATTTGAAAGGGAAGAATTGTTCTGTGATCAATTATCTGTCCTAAAGTGTAAACAACATAAAATTTGCAAGGGAACAACTGTTCTGTGATCAATTACCGTATATGGCCTACAGTGTACAGGTAAGATGCTGGCTGACTGCTAACTCAGTACCGCACCTACGTTAGGTACCGGTACCGCCGTGAATTTAGCTCTCATCTCTTTGTTGGACACGTAGTGGACATAACGATCGTTTCAATATTATGTTGTTCTTGTTCTTTGACACGTTTTTAAAAAGTCGCTTTTCTCTTCGAATACTGGACCAATTGCTTTGAAATTTTCAGTGGTTAAAGATAAAAATTTTCTCCAGAAGGCTATTACTTTTTTTTTCGCTATGACGTCATCAAAATTATGTGACTCTACGTGTCCATATATTTGAGAATAGCTCTCTTGTTTTGTTACACATTTCTAATTTTTTTGAACATGTTTGTTTGACTTTTGTATGAATTAAATTTTGAAATACGCTCGTCAACTGATCATAATGTCGCATAATGTTGTATTCCTTCAGAACTGAAATATTTTGTAAGGAGACAAATCGCTGAAGTTTGATTCTTTTCAATAAAGAAATAAAAACGCTGTCATTCATCTAAAAAACGTCTGTTTTCAGTCCTAGTTTTCGTTTTGTGACATCTTTAAGCTTTCTTAATATATGGCTGATATCTAAAATACTGCAGTGTGTAATCATAATACCCATACCTATACATAAGATACCGGAATAATTCAATTGTTACGAAATAAACGTGCTTAAACTGTGATAATGATGTAACAATAGACGGTATCTAAAACTCAAAAGGTACCACATGAAGGGTTAAACTATTTCACTCAAGTTCGGCGGGCCATTTTAAATCGTCACGCGGGCCTAATTGACCCGCAGACTGCGGTTTAGAACCCCTCAGTGTTGAATCGCACCTCAAAATTAGGGGGGGGGGGGGGGGGTGTTTGAAATTTTAGGAGGGGTGTTCACCCCCTATAGGGGGGGGTGTAGGGAAATCACTGCGTGTCATTAATGCGCAATAACAAGCAAGATACAAAATATTTAAAGCATCAACAAAGGAAATCCATCTTCGTTGTTTATCTTCCAGGAAGCAAGCTGCGCAAAAAGAATTTATTAATAAATGCTTTTAGGCGAAAATCCCCGTATATATCCGCACAAAACTTTGACCGGCTTATAAGTCACAACTAGCAATCTTGCTTTATCATATACAATACAAAAATTTGAAGCAATAGAAATGTTTTTACCATCACATTACCAATATAAAACATGTTGTTGCGGGATATTACACATACACAAAAACAGGAGAGTGGTGATAAAAGATTCGATCTGAAGTCACAACTAGCAATCTTGCATTATGGTATACAATACGAAAATGTCGGTTAGAATAGCCCCGGGTTAATCACCGATTTGGAGCAATGAAAAAGTTTTTACCATTTCATTAACAATATAAAACATGTTGTTGCGGGATATTATACATACACGAAACAGGAGAGTGGTGATAAAAGTATCATCTTGCATTTTTAGTAAGAAGATTCGGGCAGATTAAAAAGTATGAAATTTATCATTGTTCGGCATACGATCTATTTTTTGAACGTTGGTCGCAGCAAAATTGTAAATTTTATTTGAAGAAAAAAAACAGGTTTAAAAACAAGAAGCTTTGAGCAAAACAAAAAGGTTACTGCATTAAAAACAAAAAATGATTATGTCATTAAAACCCTGCAATACCGTGCGTCAACACGCCGTGGTAGTAGTTCGATATAAAAGCTCAAAATAAGACAGATTCTAGTTAGGGGTTTGCAACATTTCTTAATATATTAAGAGCTGCAACTTATTTCCTTTTACAAAAATTTCAATCTCAAATTTCCATATTTTCAGTAAGAGTTGAAATTCAACTACACTTTAATAACCATGAATGATATTTATATGCTGATCATAGCGGGTTTGATGCTGGCTGCGGAGCACGTCGCTGCACAAGATCAAGGTTGGTTTTTCGTCAGTAACCTTATTTTCATGTATCAACGAAAAATTGTTGGCCGGATTAATCTCGTCGTGACAATGACTGCGTTTGAGCTAATTTATTCAGAGAGCTGTCTTAAACGATCGGTTGGTGTAAAACGTCGTATATAGCACGGGCCTAAACAATGTTTCTACTGCTAGAATATGACTTTGGATTATATTGGATTTGGTAATTTTATATACAAAGCCACCGCGCAACATTCTCTATATCAGGGATGGCAAACTTTTTTAATGAATGGGTCAAAAATTATGTTTTTATCACGGAACAGGAGAGAGTGGGTCACAGATATATAATCAGTGTTTGTATCTATAAGAAACTTCTGGTGTAAATCTTATAGGCTTATGTTGGTGTTGGGCTAGTTTTGGGCATTACTTATGCAGCACTTCTATCAGGGACTTTTTATTGCACTCGATTTTATGAAATTAGAGTACGAAAACAAGCATATGGATTACCAAAAACGTTCAGGTTGAGGGTGCAAATTATTTCATGGTTCCGAAGAGTTTGGGGATTCGATCAGCCTTTAACCATATTACGGCACTTTACACTGCCCCACAGTTATTTCACATTTGTAGGTTTTATTTCAAGTCTGAAAAATTTTGTTTTCTCATTGGCATTGTAGTCGAGAAACTAATAAAATGCAAAGTATCGTCTAGTTCTAGTATATATAACTCCTAAAACAGTCTGCAGTTGCACTTCCGAAAGAGACAGGTGTTGCGAGAAATGAACAGATCAATTGCATTGTTATGTCATAAACGATGTCAGAGCCAATAGCTGAATAAAAATACACAGCGGTGCAGATATGCGTCCAAGATTAGGGGTTTTGATCGCAGCCCTGACTGCTCAACTGGCAGTACATTATAATAGTTTAGTCAATGTTAGATTACTTTAAGGCCGGTTTTATCAATTTTTTCACTGATGTGTAAAAAATGTTTTTTAATTTCTTTCGTGGCAGGGCGGGTCACGAATAAAACACGGTGAGTCATTTTGTGACCCGCAGATCAGTGGTTCGCCATCCCTGACCTATATATCTTTCGTTTGTATTCAGAATTTTCCGTTCCGAGCGTTTGCAATCCCGAGGATTGCACTTATCGTGCTGCTTGGAAAATTCTCTCAGAAGAAGCTGTAGAATTCTCCGTCAGTGCAAAAGTATCTATTGGCCGATGGGCTGGTATCGGATTTTCAAGAGAAGGGTTAATGGTAAATTATTTTGGTTAAATTTTCCAATATTTTTTTCGAATCGAATCTCGAATGCTGTATTATATGTAACTGTATGTGACTTTTTATTGTAATGAGTCCCCCAGACACATAAAATACTAGAAACATAGTATTCATCACTCAAAAAGTTCGCAGCGTTTTCAAACACAATAAGTAACATGTTTCATCAATAACCTCCTATGGAAAGAAAAGAGTCATATGTCAGAATTAAATTTTCCAATATTTTTTTCGAATCGAATCTCGAATGCTGTATTATATGTTACTGTATGTGACTTTTTATTGTAATGAGTCCCCCAGACACATAAAATACTAGAAACATAGTATTCATCACTCAAAAAGTTCGCAGCGTTTTCAAACACAATAAGTAACATGTTTCATCAATAACATCCTATGGAAAGAAAAGAGTCATATGTCAGAATTGCATTTTAAAAATATGGCCTCAAAGAAAAATATTGACGGATTCACATTAGCCTTTGGCGAACCAAAAAAGCGTCGATTCCAGATCTCCGTCAGAACCAATTTGAGTAATTTTACTATTCGATTCGAAATGCTTAGCCCTATCTATTACCGTTGCTAATACACAGTATATCAAGGCTGCCCAACCCACGGGCCGCATGCGGCCCGCCTATAAGTTTGTAAGCAGACTTTTTCATGTTTTCACCATGTTATATTTCAATATATATGCTTAATTAAGTATGTTTCGTGATTTTGGTGTGATTATTCCTGCCATCTATCTACATTCAAATGCCGGCCATGCCAAATGCGTATCCGTCAATAATTCTGATGAAATTGACTTAGTTGCATTGCTGCATATTGGTCACAAATCAGTATATATAGGCTATTAGTCCAGAAATCTTTGTAAAGTTACTTCAATAAATACTTGTATTGGTGTTTCAAATTTTACGAAACGGCCCACATAACTTGATATTCCCGCGACATTGGCGCACATTATGCTCATTTAAACACCGAGGCAGTATCATAGATACTGAAAATGAATGAATAGAAAGTTAGAAACACTATAACGCAAATATACCCCTCAATGTCGACGTGATGCAATTATTAAATTGATTGATTTTATCTTAATAAACTTGCCTTTTATGTATTATGTAAATTACCTACGCCGAAATCAGGACTTAGCTGGTATTAATGTTTGGTACAAACGTTTGCGGCCCGCAACGAATTTCGTCACATGAAAGTGGCCCGCGAGACGAAAAAAGTCGGGCAAGCCGGCAGTATATCTTAACTATTACCATATTGCTATTCTCTATTCTATCTGTTAAATTTTACGGTTATCACCATGCAATGAGATGATATGAAATGCTCAACATAAAATTTGATAAATCGCATGAATTCATGAACACAGCATGAATTCATATCATATGCTTACACTGACCATTTACCCACAGTGTTTAAGATCTACCCTAACTCAGTGTATTGGAACAAAAAGGTTGGACACGATAAATTCGAGAACATGTTGTAATATGTATTCAAATTCAGTGTCTCAATAATTCTAAAATATTTAAATGCTGACATTGTGCAATTTGTATAACTAGCACAAAAATATGTATTTTAGGTGGGATCGGATGCAGTAGTGGGATGGGCTACGCAGTCGGGAGCTCCGATGCTAACAGATCGTTTTTTGATGGGCAAAAGCCCGGATCAAGTTCCAGTCGATAGTATTAATAATGTCGAAATGACAAGCTTCTCTGCACAAGATGGAATGTTAAAATATTCCTTTATCAGACCGATTGTTTCAACTGTAAGTGGTTACTTCATGACACCTGCATATCATATTAAATTCATTATCATTGTATTGTGCCTAAATTTCAAGAATTCGTCATTGCATATTATAAAGATTCAGCAGAATATTAACTGCAGATCGTTCACAGAAGGTTGATAATACCCTACTCAATCAAAATCATTTCTTAAGAAGGAAAATAAGCGCTAATTTAGTTTTTTTTTTCATTTCGTTTTATGTCTATTTCTGTTATTTTTTTTACAGGATACAGCTGATATTAACTTAGATAAATGTATTTTTCTGATATTTGCCTGGGATGGTGTTGGAGGTCCAGGAGTAGAAATAAGAAAACATGAATTTAAAACAAGAACAAGCGAGAAAATTTGTTTCGGTAATTTGGGCTTTCTATTTATCTATGGTTTATTTTCTCTATAGCTTTAGATTCGATCTCATATATGTGGAAGAATAATACTGTGTATCATAAAATCAGTTTTAAGTATTATATAACTCAAAATTAAGGTACTATCAGCTGATCTTATATATATTATTTGATTTACGCATTCACTGAGTCATTTCCGATTACTATATTGTTTTGACAATTTTGGTTGAAACAGTACTATGGATACAAACAAAAGGGATAATTTCGCGATTCAACTTGACATTGGAACTAATCCGATTTCCCTTTCTTGTCAAAACCTAAAAATAAAAACTCAAATAAAAATTTGCAAATGTGACCTGCACAAGTATTGAGAGTTGAGACTGCCGTTTTTTGAGTCCAACAACTTTTCTTTCACATAAGCGATGAGTATTAGAGAATTATTTGGTAATTTGCACAAGTTTCCTTTATACTATAGCAATACTGCTTAATCGCTCGATTAAAAAGACGAGACGGTGAGGCATATATTTATTGATGTATATCGGCGTTAGATTGTTGTCTGACCTATCACGAGGCGTCTAAACATATTCGGGAATTCAATATCCCATGAAAAACAAGTTCGGCAATAGCCATGCAACTACTCGACTATGTTATTGCCTCGAGCATTTGCGTCATTCGTTGCAAAGCGCCAACACAAAAATGTGATTCGTCATTATGATTTGTGAATAAATTGCACCAATGAAAACTTATGTGGTGGTTTATTTAAAATTTCCTCGTTATCGCGATTGTAGGGCATGCGGTAATGTAAAAAGTAGAATATGGCAAATAAAATAGAGACTTATGGAACAACAATTCCTTTGTTACGATTCCCAGATATGCTGTTAGCCCAATCCCCCGAGGTCATTCAAACTCCAAGGAGCTGAAACCAGATCAACTAGATCAAACACATATTTACGAAACGAAGATATAATCTTTGCTAGTAAAAATTTACCGCCCAATACACTGTCACGATAAATTACGGTATATATATATAGAGAGAGTTTACCGTTACGAAACATTATTATCAATATTTAAAATTTGTATGCTGTTTATTTCAAATTATTCCCTAATAATATGTGTACAATAAAAACTAACAACCATAATACACTTTGATACCATATTTTCTTTCGTTACAATTACAATACAATTCTTTCGGAAACAGATATGCCAAAGCCAATGCCGAATCCAGCACCACAGCCAATGCCAAGGCCAGTGCCACGGCAAATGCCGAAGCCAATTTCGAAACCAATGCCGAAGCCAGCACCAAAGCCAATGCCGAGGCCAGTGCCACGGCAAATGCCAAAGCCAATTTCGAAACCAATGCCGAAGCCAGCACCACAGCCAATGCCGAGGCCAGTGCCACGGCAAATGCCGAGGCCAGTGCCACGGCAAATGCCGAAGCCAATTTCGAAACCAATGCCGAAGCCAGCACCACAGCCAATGCCGAGACCAGTACCACGGCCAATGCCGAAGCCAATTTCTCAACCAATGCCGAAGCCAATGCCAGATGACAAAAACAGGGGACTGAGTAAATATTGTTATTCATTCGATCTCCATGAAGATAGATAAGCCAGTATACTTCTCTTAATCTAATGTCGTACCTAAGTAATTTGACAGTGTCTAGCCTAGCGTAACTATGATACCGGGTACTTGGGGTGTCGAAATGTATTCAAAAGATTATGGATTGAAAACTACGTATATTTTCAACCTTATACATTTTTAATAACTTCGAAAACTTCCTATTTTTTTTACCAGATTAATCTTTAAAGTTGACTTGAAATAGGCTCAGCTCCTGTCCCGAGCAGACGCAGTTTAATTTAGAAGAGCTTAAAAAGTGTTTTTAACATTTCATAATGATGAGAAGACTACCAAATGTATAAAACTTCTATATAAATTCGCATTTGATTGTGAAGCTGCTCTTCGCTTGCTGAAATTTGTTCATAGCTCAACACATGGAGCTATATGTATACATTACCGATTTGTTACACACTCTAAGTATTTGTCTATGATCTCACTTAAAACGTAAACAGATAAATAGAAATTGGGATAGTGCGACAATACGAATCTCGTCTTATTTTCATTATACTGGATGTAGTTGTGATATAGCCGTTATATTTTTTGTGACAAGCGCTATCATACCCCAGAAATACAATAAAAAATTCCCTAAAAAATTATTTTAGTTCGGGGATGAAAAAAACCTATGGTGTCAATATTTATCTGTCATATTTCTTTATGATGCTGTGTTTTTACAGTTGTGACATCATGCTCATTGAAGAAGTGTCAACAAAACAGTTTATGTACCATGGAGCATGGACTTGCACGATGTTATTGCAAACCTGACTTCCCGATGGATAAATATGGAAACTGCAGGAAAGGTATTGCATTTTCATATGGTAATTCAGCATGCTTGCTCCTACGTATTTAGCAAGGTTTTCGCTGTCCGATCTACTATCACAGACATGCGTAACATTTATATATGGCAAATTGTATTATACAATTTTAAAAGGGTTTAATGTTAGCAAAAGTGCCTTCGGAAGGTAGTGTAAGATTTCGAATAATTGAAATAAAATTTGCATCTGTAAATTATGATCGCTTCGGACATATATACATATATGCTTTGTTGTAAAAATTTACTTTTACAAGAATTTACTTTAGTATAAGTAGATACGTTTTTGGGTGAGAATATTCGTATAGTTTTGTGTAACAATCGAGATTTTTGAAATTCTCCAAAATCAGGTAACGACATGTCAATGATGGATAAGTGCAAACACGTGCGGTGTGGTGAATACGAAGAGTGCCATCAAGACACCGGTAGTTGTAAATGTATGAAAGATTACTATATGATAGACGGAAGATGTCAAAGAGGTAAACAATTTCAAAAACTTGTGATACTTCTTTTTAATAGAGCATAACAACGAACAACAACGACGGCTGTTTATTAAAATTTGCCAATGGGATATTAAAAAACATACCGATAGAATAGTATAGACTTATAGAGGAAGGTAGTGTAAATTTTGAATAATTAAAATAAAAATTTGCAGCAGCAAATAATGATCGCGTAGAACATGTTTATGTTGTGAAAATTCATGAATTTACTTTAGTATAATTGAATACGTTCTTGAGAGCGAATATTCGTGTAGTTTTGTGTAACAATCGAGATTTTTAAAATTCTCCAAAATCAGGAAACGACATGACAATGATGGATAAATGCAAACACGTGCAGTGCGGTGAATACGCAGAATGCCATGAAGACACCGGTAGTTGTAAATGTATGAAGGATTACTATATGATGGACGGAAGATGTCAAAGAGGTATGTAAGAATCTTCGACAAATTTGCTTACACTAAATAGAGTACAAATAATTTTAAAAACTCTTTAATAGAGCATAACAAAGGACAAACACGACGGCTGGTTATTGAAATTAAACAAAAATACCGATAGAATAGTACAGGGTGACCCAAAAAACAGAACCTATAAATTTATCAATAACTTCTACAAAAATGAAAGATTTTGTTCTGTTTGTGCATGTTTGTACCCGAAAGTTTCGGGAATCTAGGATGCTTTGCACAAAAGTTATATTCGATCCATAATATGTTCTAAATTCACTCCAAGACATAGGAGACAGACTTGCACGCGCTGCGCAAAATCGTGAAATCACTCTCACACACTCCTCTATAGGAATTTTTCCGATTTTTGCTGCAATTGCAGTTTTGAGTTGACCAATTGTTTGAGAAATGTTCTGATACACATAGTCTTTCAAATACTCCCACGGAAATCTGATGTGTTCAAGTTCAATGAATAAGGTGCCCACTCGACGTCACACTTCCTGCTGATCATCCTTTTCTGAAATCGCTCTCGTTTCCAGTCAAAGGCATGATTTGATATTTGGGCGGTCGCCTTGTCTTGCTGGAACCACGAATCAACTCAATCAATCCCTATAGTCGCCCGAAGAATGTCCAACAGTTTCACAGCACCTCCACCTAATGTTCTATATTCATCGCTTCATTTTCGTCTTCGAACCAATATTAACAAGCTATGCAATGTTTGGAAACAGATTCGCATGTTGCGCACTGTACTGAGTATAACGTTCTCTGTAACACTTTTTTCGGAGGTGTTGTACCCAGGTAATCAATATTTTTGCCGTTGACATACCCAGGCAGCAGACAGTGCTCTTCAGCAAAAAAAAAAATGAGTTGGAGATTGACAATTTTGCGCAGAGGATACAAGTCTGTCTTCTATGCCTAAGAGATGATTTGGAACATTTTCTATATAGAACATAATTTTTGTGCAAAACGTCCTAGATTCTGCTTAATCATGCACAAACAAAGGTTCAAATTTAAAAAAAAAATACTTTACTCCCTTTTCACGGAAGTAATCAGGGAAATGAATATGTAAACTGCAGGAAAGGTACTGCATTTTCATATTATGATTCATGATGCATATTACTGTGTATACAACAAGGTTTTCGCTGCCCAAATTACTATCACAAACATGAGTAACCTCTATATATGTCAAATTGTGTTATACAGTTTGAGAAGGGATTAATGTAAGCAAAAGTACCGTCGGAAGGTAGTGTAAATTTCGAATAATTAAAATAAAAATTTGCAGCAGCAAATAATGATCGCGTAGAACATGTTATGTTGTGAAAATTCATGAATTTACTTTAGTATAATTGAATACGTTCTTAAGGGCGAATAATCGTATAGTTTTTGTAACAATCGAGACTTTTGATATTCTCAAAAATCAGGTAACGACATGACAATGATGGATAAGTGCAAACACGTGCGGTGCGGTGAATACGCAGAATGCCATGTAGACACCGGTAGTTGTAAATGTATGAAAGATTATTATATGATAGACGGAAGGTGTCAAAGAGGTATGTAAGAATTTTTGACAAATTTGCTAATAATAAATAGAGTACGGGCAATTTTGAAAACGTGATATTGTATTTATATATTTTGATAGAGCATAACAATCTAAATTGGTGTGCACTTAGCGCAAATTAAAGTTTGGTGCAGTTACTATTATATGTATAGTATACCCACATGCGCTCTAACAGTTATTGCTTAACACTATTATTTCCAGCTCACAAAATAACGATACCAGATGATGATAAGAGTAGATTCGGTATGTGTATTATTCTATTACGTAGTGAACTATATATTGCAATAACACTGTACGAACAGTAAGCTGTTTGTGGCAAGCGAGTGGAAAGTCTATATCTTGGTTAAGTCTATATCTAAGTCTATCTATATATTCTTTATATTATGATGTCAAAGTATGTATTTTATATAATACAGCTCATAATATGAAGATGGATAAATGCAATAACGTTAGATGTGGTGATTACGCAGAGTGCCATAAAGACACCGGTAGTTGTATATGCAGGAGAGGTTATCTTATGATGGACGGAATATGTCGAATAATAGGTATGCAAGATTGATTATTCGTCTACAATTGCCATTAATAAATAGAGAACGAGCAATTTTAAAATCTTATAATACTTTATTAATATATTTTATTATAGCAGAACAAGTAACAACAGCGACGACTGTTTTTTGAAATAGTCAAATATAGAGTAATAAAAAATACATACCGATACAATACAGGGTGGTCCAAGGTTAATAGCCTCGCGGGCCACACTATTACCGGATTTGACCACATTTGAGGTACAGGAGGGTAATTACTAAATTTTCTGACATATAGGCAGCATTTTTTGTAATACTGTTTGGGCTGATTGCGAAAAAACACCCAGCAGGAATCATATTGTTCGGCCATAACATTAATATTTAGTTATCAGGCATAGCCAACCTAGGCTAATAGATTCCCCATCCCATTTTCAGTTATTTATGAAGCCTATTTTGCTAGCATATATCCCGACCCAAAAGATAGGAAAGGAAGCAAGGTAACAATTTCGACTATCCAAGCATATTATTCAACTTCGCTGCTTGCCTCAGCTAGCCATAAGACTAGTCAATTCAGTGTCACCAGTGATATAACAATATGCCAAAAGATTTTTCTGTTTATTTTTATGACGAAACAACACCAAATTTTGTTTTGTTCGATTTTTTGTTTACCCTCCCGCAATGGCGACGCGGGCCATAGATAATGAAGCCGCGGGTCACATGTGGCCCGCGGACCTTGGTTTGGACCACCCTGCAATAGTATGTCTGAAATTTAAATTGTTGTGCACTTCACACAAATTAAAGTTTGGTGCTGACTGCTGTTACATTTTCATGTAACTACATGCACTGTAACAGTCACTGCGTAACATTATCATTTCATTATTACTCAACACTTTATGATAGGTCCAGGACGCAAACCAACGATGCCAGATGGTGACAGGAGTAGATTCGGTATGTGTATCAATTATACTATTATGCAATAAACTAAAAATTGTAATAACATGGAACGAACAGTAGTAAGCTGTTTGTGGAAGGTTTACATCTTGGATTCTTTGTGTATAGGCATTGTTGGCCCTATCTGCGCGTTCGCACTCACATGTTAATGGATTGACACACCTTTAATAGAGTGTAACTCCGCTCTGAACTCCTCAGAAGTCAGTAGGCACACAATGTGTTGTAATGCTAAATGTTAATATATTGTAAAGTTGCACAATCGAATTGAATTCATGATACATAAATATTGAAATATAAACTTAAACCATAAAACAGTTATATTGTCAAATCCAAGCAGTGAGAATCACAAAAACTTGAAAAAAAGCTGTATTTCAACCCTCGGACGAAAACCCGAAACACACGTCATCAAAATTGGTCGATACGAAGAACGCTATGCACAAGAAATCTAAGGCTTGATGATGTCGCGATAAATCATAATCAGGGAAATAGCTAGAATGACCTATTTCATTGAGTTCATCATACTATTAATAGAAAGTGGTTAAATAAAATTAAAGTCTATTGTTACAATCCACATTCGCCACAATACTATATAATGACAAAAGTATGTATTTCATAAAATTAGTGCAACTCAGGCCATGGTATGAAGTTGGATAAGTGCAAAAACATCAATCAATAAGAGTGCGAGCAATTTTAAAAACTTATGATACTTTATTCATATATTTTATTAGAGCAGAGCAAGTAACACCAACGACGCCTGTTTTCTGAAATATTCCGAAGGAATATTAAAAAATGCATTCCGATACAATAGCATGTTTGAAAAATGGCAGTGTACTTAACGTAAATTAAAGTTAGAATTAAGTAAACAATAATTTCAATTCAGGTGAGCACAGGAGTATGGCGAACAAGTGCAAAAACGTTAGATGCGGTGATCACGCAGAGTGCCATGGAGATACCGGTAGTTGTATATGCATGAGAGGTTATCATATGACGGACGGAATATGTCGAAAAGGTATGCAAGATTATTCGACTAAATTTTTTTTTAATAAATAGAGTATGAGCAATTTTAAAAACTTATGATACTTTATTCATATATTTTATTAGAGCAGAACAAGTAACAACAACGACGGCTGTTTTTTGAAATAGCCAAATATATAGCATTAAAAGATAAATACCGATACTGAAATCTAAATTGTTGTGCACTTAACACAAATTGAAGTTTGATGCTGTTACATTTTCATGTAACCACATGCACTGTAACAGTCACTGCGTAACATTATCATTTCATTATTATTCAACACTCTATGGTAGGTCCAGCACGCAAACCAACGATGCCAGATGATGATAAGAGTAGGTTCGGTATGTATAATATATTGTTACGTTACAAACTATATATTTTAATAACATTAAACGCACAGTAAATTTTTTGTGTAAAGCATGCGTGGAAAGTTTATATATTGGATTCTTTATACTATGATGACAAAAGTATGTATTTTGTAAAATTATTGTAATTCAGGCAATGGTATGAGGAAGGATAAGTGCAAAAACGTTAGATGTGGTGATTACGAAGAGTGTCATAAAGACACCGGTAGTTGTATATGCATGAGAGGTTATCATATGACGGACGGAATATGTCGAAAAGGTATATACGCAAGATTATTTGACAAAAATTGCTTTCAAAAAATAGAGTACGAACAATTTTAAAAACTTATGATACTTTATTCATATATTTTCTTAGAGCAGAGCAAGTAACACCAATGACGACTGTTTTCTGAAATATTCCGAAGGAATAATAAAAAATACATTCCGATACAATAGCATGTTTGAAAAATGGCTGTGTACTTAACGAAAATTAGAGTTAGAATTAAGTAAATAATAATTTCAATTCAGGTGAACACAGGAGTATGATGAACAAGTGCAAAAACGTTAGATGTGGTGATTACGCAGAGTGTCATGAAGACACCGGTAGTTGTATATGTATGAGAGGTTATCATATGACGGACGGAATATGTCGAAAAGGTATGCAAGATTATTCAAATAAAATTGCTTTTAACAAATAGAGTACGAGCAATTTTAAAAACTTATGATACTTCATTCATATATTTTTATTAGAACAGAACAAGTAACACCAACACCTTAAATTTTCCGAAGGAATATTAAAAAATACATTTTGATACAATAGTATGTTTGGAAAATGACTGTGTACTTAACGCAAATTAAAGTAAGAATTAAGTAAATAATAATTTCAATTCAGGTGAACACAGGAGTATGATGAACAAGTGCAAAAACGTAAAGTGTGATGATTACGCAGAGTGTCATAAGGACACGGGTACCTGCAAGTGCATGAGAGGATATCATTATAGAGATGGTGGATGTAAAAGTACAGGCTTCTAACATTTTCATTGAAGTTGCATTTTAGTTTACTTTGTAGCGTTTATGATATGTCATCAAATAATGCGAACAACATAGCCAATCATTCATTAAAGCATATTGTTCCATGTACCCGTGCTGTTTACATAAGAGAGGGGATGTAAGTATTAAATTTAAACACAACAATATTTTAAATTGTATTCAGACAATATTAATCATGAATAGAAATGTTTATCTACGGGATTTACATATTTATACCGCGGGAGAGGAAAGCCGATAAGACGGCTTAACCATATGGCGAACCACAGCATTTCGTCCGGTTACCATTCCATGTCGGGTATGGGATTAGTTAGTTATTTGTTTTAGGTAGCAAACAAATGTTCGAAATGCAATGTTTTAGGAACGGCACCCACGAAGAAATGTGCTGGTCACAAGTGTCCACTGCACGCAATGTGCCATTCGGGAAAATGCAAATGTCAAATAGGATATTTGATGTCAGCATCGAAAAGATGCATGGGTATGTCGTAATACTTTATCTTCTAGTGGAATATTTGGTTCGAAATTACAAAGATTTAATTATAAATAGGAGATAAAAGAATGTTATAATATCGTTTGTTGCAATACCTGATTATAAAAACTTTTAAAAAAGACTTACAGACTGAAGTGATTGATAAAATGATTCAGATTAATTACGTTGCTTTATTTATTAATTAGTTATAGACTTGTTTGTAAATGTTACGAATGAATACTTAGTTTTGTAACAAACAATTAGAACAATTATGAAGAGCAAAACATGACGATTTTCAATTTTTTTTATTATTAGACCAATTTTTAGAAACATTTTGAACCAAATATTAAATTTAAGCAATATATTTCGACATGAAGGCGTGGTTTGGTTTCATTGCAATACTTATATTCTTCTACATATATATATATACTTTCAGTAAAGAAACATAAATGTATGAATGTAAAATGCTCCCAATATGCTGAATGCAACATGAATACGGGTTCCTGCAGATGTAAGCAGGTTATTATCCGGGTACGGGTGGATGTAGACGGAAGTCCATTCTCTTATAATTCAGGTCAATTTCTCACAATTATATATTACAATTTTGTTTTCAGTTGTTGCTTCATCAGGAAGGCATTTATGTGGTAATAGATACTGTCCCGAACATGCCGGATGTATCGATAATTACTGCAGATGCAAGAACGGATATTATATGAAAGATGGAAAATGTAGTAAGTCATTTTTGTATACAAGAAACAATGTTATAAATCTTTTATTAAATTATGTTTTAGTTTAATCAAATATAAACAAATTATGAATATCAATGCCAAATTGTTTTTAATGCTACGCGTTTAGAAATGTTATCTACAAAGAATTGTGGGGATCACATATGCCGATTGCACGCCATGTGCCATTCAGGAAAATGCCAGTGCAAATCGGGATATACGATGTCATCATCGAAAACATGCATAGGTGAGCCAAATCTTTTTACATTTGCGTTGCTGACAGATATAACAACATTTAATAGGTTTAGTAGAACTGCAAACACTTCCCTGCCTTATACAAGTAATTTCGTACTCCCAATCAAATACCTTATAGAAAATTACTCTTGAGCAAGAATGACAACAAAACAAGATAAACTGTTTGTATCCAAATAAAAAATCACCCTTATAGTCAAATTATATTAATATCGTTTCTTGGCAATCAAGCAAAAACTCTCGAATGACCTGACATGAAAACAAACTATTTATATATGTATAATCTGATCCATCTATAGAATTTTTCTCATTGAAATTGGTATGACCCAGCAGAAATACTTCAAATTCATTTTCACAGCTCGTCATTTACAATTTGGAATGTGCAAAATGAAGTGTCATGAATACTCACATTGCAATATGCATGGCAAATGCCAATGCAATACCGGATATATTGAACATGGTGGAAAATGCATAAGTGAGTATAGAAGACTTGAGAGAAAATATTGGGAATCTACTATATTAGAAGTATATGTTTACTTCGCACAGTCAAAGATACCATATGATCTACAAACAAAAATAATTCAGTCACACAATATCTTGTCAAAATCTTGAGAATATCATAGTTCGCGTTGTGAACTTGTAATTCGAGAAAGGAATATCATATAAATAAATAAGTAAATAAAAAATAAGACTTATGGTATATATGACTAGCTTTGCTTGTTACTTACCTTCTGACTCGAACAATCGTCTATGCTTTCATTTTAAAGTTATATGGTTAATGGTGATTTTCCTCGAGTGTTAGTTGATATATTTCTCGGTAATTGTTTGGAAAAAACAATTCGTACTGTAGTCTTGTAAATGTTTGAGAAGTTGTTTTGAAAAATCAGAAATCCACCGAATGTGTATGGGAAAAGCCTGCTATGAAAATGCGCATTGTAACTACATGAAGAGGTGCCAATGCGACAACGGATACAAGGAACACGCAGGAACATGCAAAAGTCAGTACTGTAATGAACATAATGAATTTTCGAGCCGAGATTTTCCAAAATGATAATGTATGATGATATAATATATTTAATGCAATATAATATAAAATTATGTAATATAAAATTACACATTTTTTATTAAGTTTTTATTTTCTTTGTAATTTGTAATGCAGAGATGGTTATGTCCAAAAAAAGTTGTTTGGGAAGATGTGGCGAACATGGCGATCTCAGAATTGGAAAATGTTCGTGCCATCCATGGTGTCCAAGATATCCAGGAGTTTGTTGCAAAGATTATCACGATAAGTGTGAGTATATCGCATATTTATTCAAGAATTAATAATCGTTAAGATAAGTTATTTTACTTTGCATAGACACGATAGAATTGAGAAACGCCAAGTAAAAGGTAGTTAATTTTCCATAGACGCAATAAAATATGATTTTGGTCCGTGGTATCAGCATGGTCAATATTCAGGGACCTTATTCATTGCCCTTTTAAACAATATTACAGAATATACATTTACCTCCCATAACCCCCCACCCCCTCCTCCAATTATATTGTCAGTCAAACGTTAGGAATTCCTCTCCAGGGAGAACTTTGTTGTTTTCCTGAGGAGGAAATATAAATTTGTATTTGGTGTAGCTCCTCAAATAATGTTTGTGTATTTAGTATTCTTATAATACGTATTTATAGATATATTGTAAACAATTCAAACTGTGTAATTACCAGAGTGCAAGTGTTTGAGGACCATTAAGGTTAAATAAATAACGCACAATGAGGGAGGACTAACGATGTCCAAAATAGCCAAAGGAATTACTCAAAGTAATAAAATATCAGAAAAGTGAATAAATAATAATTTTTTCCACCATAAACGGGGTTGCTGTTGTTTCTCGATTTCCGGAGAACTTTTGGAAAGATTACATAGTTTTGGGTTTGAACCTCGTTTATTATTCTCTAAGTCAGTGGTTCCCAAACTTTTTTGACGATCGCCCCCCTACAGTAGTTTAAACAACTTTCATCGCCATTACAGACCAAATGAGAAGACAAATCATAGTTTATAGTGTTTTTTTATGAGATAGATGAGCTTGTTGTTCTTCAGTGAGTTTTTTATTATATCTAAAATTACCCCGTTTACTGATGGAAAGGCGATTTCGTTGTTTTAATAGCAATAGTATCAAGGCTGAAAACCCCCTTTTCACCATATAATAGGTCAGAAATGAAAGAATCCAGAGTTCTACTTCCTCAAAAACCGCCGTGTACTCTTGCCTTATAGCATTTCACTACCTAAATTCACCCCATTTTACATTAAAATAATGAGAACAAAGTTAATTTTTCCAAACTTATTAAGTGATTTTCGTACATCTCATTCATTCTCACAGCCTGATGCAAAATACTTCGGTAAAATTTATTCCCGATTCCTCATCCTACCACGGCCTCCAGTCCGATCACCAGTCCATAATTAATCAGCCATTTGTTTTTGGATTCATAGACTCGGATGTGGAAGAAGCCGTGACCGACTATGGGCTACCTACGGCCCAGGGGTCGGCAAATTTTATGTCGCTCGCGGGACAAAATTCAGGGTTGCTAGTCTTTTGCAGGTCGCATATATTTTTTGAAAGTTAAAAACGGAACAGCGTGCGAAAATTGCGACAATTCGTTAACTCAACTCAGTCGTCTTTTTAAAAAAATATTACAATGACATTTGATGTGACACTGTCTTGTTGCTGCATCACGCTGGATAGCTTTACGACGCCAAGATTGGAAGATTTACTAAATGAGCATCACTAATCCTAGTTCTTTGTAATGTTCATTTTCAAAAATTATTGTTCGCACTAATATGTACTTCCAAACATCGAAGTGACTATTTTCGCATAATGTGTGAAATTTTGATAAAGATTTTCTTTAAGAAGATACATTCTTACAAAAATTAAGCAGTGATGAATCTCTCGAATGGAATATGAATTTTATTTCATTATTGCATTGCAATATATTCGAATATTGACTGCGCTATTGAACCCCTGCCCTCAGCATCAACTTTTTTCGTGTTTCCATTTGTCTAATTATAATTAAATTGTAGGCTCGTTAAACGAATTTTTAGGATATAATAAAATTTAGTCCAAACGTGTTTCACGATAAATTCTGTAACGTAAAAAAATGTAATTTACTCCTCGAGCGTAGATTATAAATAAAAAATTTTCATCGTCAAAACTTCCGTTTGGATGTTTCCCCGGGCATAGACTTCCTTGTTTACTTCGTGACATTGGCCAATCAGCAGGATGCAAAAAAACAATGGTTACTTTGTTTCCTATGAGTTTCAGTTTAAATACAGTAATCAAAAATTTGTGTACAAATAGCTGTGATAGACTAGGCTAAAATTCTTTATCGGTACTTTTAAAAAACAGATTGTTGAATGGTGTGTATTAGAATGATAGTTTGAAACAAATACCCCATTTTACAGACAACAATTCGCGAAACAACTCTTAAAATAAGCACCGAAAATTTTAAAATGGTAAAGTATGGGAAGAATTTTCCGCGGTCAAAGGTCGAGGAAAAGTCCATTCATTGAATCGTCCCGGGCCAGATTATTTTACTCCGGCCGTATTTTGCCGACCACTGGGATACGCAAACTACCGTACCTTACTGCGAAGACGAGTCCAGAAATCCTTTCGCGTGTGATAATCGCCCACGTGATTCAAGCCTGCGAATGCACACAGAGTACAGAATTAAGTGCACGATGCGCCGAACATAAAACAGGTTTTGCGAAATCGCCCCCTTCTGTATGGTTTTCGCCCACTGGGGGGCGATATCGCCCACTTTAGGAATCACTGCTCTAAGTCACGAGGCGGAAATTCTGAAATGAAAATATAGATATGATACGCTCTTATACTTTCGAATGTAGTTAGCAAACTACCGGAAAATGTCTGAATAATATGTTGGATCCAAAACTGATGGTTGTTGATAGTTAATGCGCTTTGTCGTTTCGATGAATACTTTGAGATTCTGCTATCAGACAATATATGTTATGATTTTCACCACAAAACAAACGACAAAAGCACATGTTGACAGATTCACTAATGCCTGTGAATTAATTTTATAGGTGTGGCAAGAAATGGGTGATCAGTATTCATGAAGAACGTTGAAAAATTTGCTTGCTTAAGACCAGTAGAGTGTATATATATATGAAATAATTGAAGCGCTGAACTGCAAACTCATATAATAAATATGTAAAAGTAAAGGACTGCGACTGAAGTTAAATGTGATTTATAGAAGTTCCAGGTTAATTTACAACCCGAAGTCCAGTAATAGCTTTGAACAGATCATGCTATAGCAGTATTATGATATTAACTGATTGTAAGTGGGTGCTGATGCTGATACACTGGTGCTGTAAGATGTTTACATATTTTCCCAGAATAACCTCATTTATTTGATATATGCAGTCAGATTCATATTAATAAAATTGTTCTCTATGTGAGAACAATTGAACATCTTTCGGCAGCCGGCCTCGGTACTTACTCCAACAATTCTGGAATTCCGCGGGCTCAATTTTGCATCCTAATTTAATTTTGATATTTATCAACCGATGGCGTCCAACGTGTAAATCATGGAGTTAAAATTTAAAAGCTATTATAGTTAGATTAATCAGCAAGCTAAATTTTGAACTGTTGCGTTGCAAGAGTCCGCTAATTCTGTAACTCAATTTACGTTTGGCAACCACTGCATATAGTTAGCTCAAGACTGCTTCTGGTCTGCTATATATGGGATAAGTCTTTGGAGGATTTTATAAACGCAAACAACTAAAAATATGTCCTGAGCACTCACATGGTCAGTTGAGTTATCCTGGCCGACAGTTTTATTTCCTATCTTCAAAATAAAAGATGCTTGAATATGTCTGAAGATAAATTTCTTTTAGGCATTACGTTAAGTTCAATCAACTTCAAACACAACATAGCCCACTTAAGTCAATCGCGATCGACTGTTATGTGGCAACGCAATTTGCAAGCAGCCGTTCTGAAACGCAGTCTGCATATGCAACTAATGAAGAATTGAGCATGAAATGCTTGCTGCTTTGTAGAGGAACTCCACCTCCAATTTATCGTGAAATTGATAGGTTTTCTATCCTTTTTGCCATCTTTCTTTGAGGTAAATCATTCTATTTTTTACTGCTCCGCAAACCCATCATCTGAGTCGGTCAAAAGTGAATTGTATATAAATATATGGAAATAAATGTTTTTGACTGATCTATAAAAACGCAATAACCTTCATGGGAGAGATGTTCACAAAAGTCAAAACGGGTTCTTCAGATGATCCCGCAAAACGAGAGTGAATCGCACTCTAGTTTCATTTAAAGGGTGTCAGAAAAGTAAGCAAAATTTTTTGTCATTCCAACAAATCCCGTCACAGATAGTGTGCATATCAGAGAAAGGATTGATTTGGTGAGAAATTACTACTCGTCAGAAAATAATGCACCAGAGGCCGCAAGGAAAGCATGTTCCACAGTAATGGGACTTAAATTCTAAACAAGCGGATCTGTTGTTGATGATGCTGCGAGCGGGGCTCGATCCTGCGCGAGAATATCTATCCTGCGCGAGAATATTCTATCGGATTTCAAGTACAACTCCTTACCCACTCGGCCATCACTACTGACAACTGAGGTCAGGTTGTCATTGAAGCACTGAACTATCATAGCAGCCAGTTGAAGATGATGACATTTATTTTGTTTCTTATTATCGCAGGAAGAATTCCAATTTTCTATGCTGAGATAGATATGATATGTTGAAATGTTTAGTAGCCCCACTGATTCCCAGTCTTTTAGTTTCTCTTCATAGGAAGTACTTTTGATTTCATTTTACAGGTACCTTTTTGATCTTGGAAGATCTTTTTTCTCTTCTGAAATCTGAAATCTTCATTTCAGATTTGACCTTGAAAAACTAAATCGTGCAGTAGGTCTTCAACAGTTAGAATCGTGTGCCTTTGTAGAATTATGACTCATTTCACTCGGCGAATGTCAACTCAAATTTTAATATCTCCAGGCTTTTCATGGTCTACAGTTAGAGGCGGAATCCAGGCATTTGCAATCACAAGCGCTTTCTCAATCTTACCTGCTTTTAGCATTCCATCTATATTTACATATACACTGCCTTGCAACGCATATGACATCCGACGCAGAGGTCGAGCAATTTGTCCATTGAGAGTCGCTCTACACTAGGGGTGGTCAATTACTTTTATGAGTGTGCCAGTCACAGATAATAGATTTGGTTACAGACCGGACGCTCAAAACTCGATATGAAACTAGGAATAGAAAATGTTTTTTTTTTAACAGCTAGTCCAGAAGCTAGACTAACATTTATATAACGAGAGAGCAATGCTCAAATATATTGACACGTTAAGTAGAGCGAAACAGTACTTACCTTTGACTCTACCGGTACACTTAAACAATGTCCGAGTTTCGCGCAGCAGGAATTTATAGAATCAAACCGGACAACCAGTGTTCTCATAGATAAAATAATACAGCGAAATTTTAGACGAAATATCAGATTTCACACGAAATTTAGAAATAAATAAAAGTAATAGCCTTCTGGGAAAAAATCAATCTTCAACCACTAAAAATTTCAAGGCAATTGGTTCAGTATTCGAAGAAAAAGCAATTGTTTAATGATGATGATGACGAATAACAAGAACAACAACATAATATTAAAACGATCGTTATGTCCACTAACGTGTCCAATGAGAAGAAGCACAATGTAACAATCGTAGTCATTTTGACGTTATTTCAATCGATATATTCAACGAAAATTCATATTAATAAGAACTATAGTCATAAATTCAGCAAACACAATTGGCCCGGATGAAACACTTCGGTGGGCCGGATCCAGCCGTAATTTTGTGAACGAGTGAACCTAACAATCTGGAGAACGGTTAAGTCAATGCTGAAAGACAGAAAGTTGCATGCGAAAATGTTATCCTAAAGGCATTGCATGCTATGCTTTTCACTTCAACAAATTTCACTCCAAGCGAGAGATTTTTAGGTTTCAGTAGCAGACCGATATTAGGTCAATCTCTTCCTAGCCACTACTAGATCAATGCACACTGAATGCCTAGACCAGTGGTTCTCAAACTTTTTAAGCAAACAACATAACAACAAAGCGATCCATATGTACACTTCGTCTCCAATTACTGGAATTTTGGTCGCCAGAAGAGCAGACAACAGATTGGAATGGAAGGCCATGATCGTCGATGTCTGAAACAGACCTGGTACATGAGGAAAAAAAATGTGATGTCATAATATACTTTCAAAGAACGAATCATACTCAAATCCTTTTTCTTGTAGGTACTCATAGCTTTCCAGACGTATCAAATGCTGCTTATCACAACATATGGAAGGGAAACCAGTGGTATATTACCAGGTATTAGATTTAATACAATCCAGAATAACTAGTCCAGCTCCGAACGAGAGCTCGAAACTAAAAATAGCGGTCGCGAAGAACATTGACTCTTGTGACTGAAAATGGCTTCAGGGCTATTACATCAAACCGAAGCTAAACAACAAGCGGAGGAAAAGACGAAAAAAAAACAAAGAAGTCAATGAAAATTTTCCCTGTTAAACATCATACACAGTTTTATTTACCGATTCCGCTGACGAAATATGCTCCCCAAACCCCGGACAAGACGATCACACTATTTAAAGCTCCCGAAGAAATATTCCACGTGCGTTCGTAGTCTGGTAACTACACTTCTGAAAATTGCAACGAACAAGCTGGCTTCCTTTACTTAGATATGCTAAGCCCAAGGAACAACGTCTGGACCTGGGAAGACTATTAGATTTGTGCAAAATACGAACCGCCAGAGGACACTACAGAGCAAATATACGAAGTCTGAATAAAGGAAAGACTGCAATAATGAACTCTGAATTAAAATCAGTACAAACCAATACAATATGTTACTCTAATTATAGGTTTATTTCGATTTCATAATGAGCATAGCAGGTGATAAAATACAGATAAACAAAGACAAATAAAAAATCCATATTGAAATATGATTCAAATCTAGATTTTGCGAGACGAACTGATTCGAGGCCTAATACTCGTGGGTAAATACGATTTGATGATTTGTTCTGGATTAGGTTGAATTTATAATTTTTGCTGATTGTCTTGACTGAAACGTTTCAACTCTATGTCAATTGGCATTTCCTTGCAGGTAATGCGTCATCATAACTCCTTATTATCCCGGCAGCTCTGCCATTTCGGGGGTCGCCAGCAATTCGAAAATTTTACGGCTATACTTTTATTCCACACAAAAGGTTTTCTCACAAATAATATAAACTAGTATGAAACACTTTCGACTTTTGGACATTTTCACACCCTCGGAATAAATATGAAAATAGTATAGCAATTTAAACCCAGAACACATCGTCTCGTTATATTCACCTTCGACGGCCATGCTTTGATTCACTTTTTGTTTCAGCTTATTTTGCGTTAGCCCATTGCTTATTCAAATGATTTTCTCAAAAATTGAATTTTGCATTCCATATCTGCTGATCGTGTATATTATTAAGTAGATAAGTGTTTTAAGTATCTTGTGCTAGCTGGAACCCGTCAGCTTATAGCATGGCCTGTTGACGAATCCTGGCCTCTCGCCTGGTTACTACTAGATTCAGAACCAAAAAATATCCATAAATATAAATTGTATATGAGTGAAACGACCATCTCTGTATAATGAATATGTCGAAACATATAGTAATGTAAACTGATTTACATGCCCAAAACTATTATTTTTATTAAAGTATATAACTACGTGCCGCCTACACGTACTAATAGCCAAATTTAGCTCAGTCTGTCGCAGCTTTTCGGGGACTAATTTTTGATTATAGCAACTAAACTAAAGTTCATCGAAGGACATAATGACACTAAAACTATTCATTTACAACACAACTGAAAACTGACAAATAACACACAAAACCGTGAAAACGAGTCAATGTTCACAACCATACTTGAGCGAATGAAGTGTCGGACGGCTGCAACAATTTCAATTGTTACGTCATCGTTGACGTTTTTTCCTGATTGGTCGTTGTTACGGAAAAAGCAAGGAAATCGATGATTGTGAAACATCCATAAGAGTGAGAAGTAAAACTCGATACGTCGGTATATGAACGGAAAAAAAATTCGACTAAAAATAGCCCATGGTACCAAAGTAGAGATTCTTGCAGACTGATAATCCCGTGAAATCCGAATTGCCCAAGGGGTAATAATATGCGCAGGAATTGAGAGGGCAGTAAAGAGCAAATAAAATGTCACATCAATATACGAAATATGATGTTTATACCCGTCCGCCATAACGCATTGTCGGCAAAACATTATACCGTTGGCCATTGCGGCGGCTCTGTGTTTAGCTCTTTTTGGACACGTAGTGGACATGACGATCGTTTCGTTGTTTTGTTGTTCTTGTTCATTGACACTTTTTGAAGAAATCGCTTTTCTCTTAGATTACTGGACTAATTGCTTTGAAATTTTTAGTGGGTAAAGGTAGAATTTATTTTCAGAAGGCTATTACTTTTATTTATTTCAAAATTTTCTGTGGACTTCAAGACATTCGTTTTTTTTTGTGCGAATTAGTGATCACAATGAAAAATAGCGGCACCTTGTGGCGACTGCGGCGACGAAGCGAACGTGTTCTTGCTCGCTAAGAGTTGTTGTAAACTGCGCAGTATGTTAGTCGTTGGCGGTACCCGTACCTGGGGCTCCATTTGCCAAACTTCGTAAAAAGCCGGGTTTACGAGCACGTAACCTTGTCTCTCAAAAACGCAGTTACGAAATCTCTTTAGGTGCGATTCACGGAACATCTCGTAAAAACTTTACGCAAGGTCACGCAAGTTCTCTCGAAATCTAGGGCACGGTCGTCGTGGAACAAAAACCACCGTACGATCAATCAACCGTATCACTCACTGCCGCTAGCCGCCCGACGCGGAGCCGCGGATAAGCCTATTTTGCGATGATCTCTGTTTTACATTTTGCAGCCTGTGATTTAATGTTTGGGGAATATAGCAGTAAACTATGGATGAATAAAGTAAATTCTGAGATACATATTGTTAAACTACTTGTGTAACAGACAATAAAATAGATGAATATGTAATCCCATATTTGATGTTAGTACGGTGTTAGTTGGCATATCGTCACGCTAATAACCGAATTGCGTAAGTCATTTTTAGCAATTTTGAGAAAAACGTAAAAAACTTCCTAATGATATTGTTATGCCATTGAGAGTCAATAATTTGCCATGGTTCAATTTTTTGATCGTAGCCGGATTTAAGTTAATTTGTATGACGCAGTTAAGTGACGTCATAATGGCGCACTGTGACTTAGGCAGAAATGTGTCTATGACTTGGGGACATACGCAATTTTGCAACTTTACTATATGCACCAGTCCTGAAAACTAAACATTCCAAAAACGAATGTAATTCTCAGTATCTACAATGTCTAATCCAGAAAATAGCTAATCAGTTTCAATTACATTATTTTTAAGTTTAAAAATATATATTTCATCAATATAACACGTTCTGCACACCCACCGAAATAAGACTAAGATTAAATATAAAGAATAAAACAGCAATGCACCCAATATAAAAGCCAACCAAGGTGAATTGGACTCGGACAGTGAATATCACAAGTGCACGTCCTCCTATACTGTAGTGTAAATTTAAATTAATACGCGCTAAGCTAAAATCCGAGATGCAAAAACTCGAAAATACTTCGCCGAGGTTATTTTGCCTTTGTGACGTCACAATAGTCCTGCGGTAACAATGATAATTCATTATGACGAAACAATTGCACAAATGTGCATGTCATACTAAATCTCCATTTTTATGGGTTTCGGAATTCTTAAAATAAAATCTGAGTTAACAGACAGGTGCGCAGCATTACATAAATACCTATTTTATAAAAAACTCAAAATCGCCAAAAATGACTTACGCAATTCGGTTATTAGCGTGACCATATATAGGTGGGTCCACAGCTACTAGACTACAGTCACAGACAATAAAATAGATGAATATGTAATTCCATATTTGATGTAGTACGGTGTTAGTTGGCATATATAGGTGGGTCCACAGCTACTAGACTACAATCACTCTTACCTACGTTAGGCATTTAGGGATTTTTGATACCATTTTTCACGAAGTATGCAAACACCACAGCATTTGTTGGGGTGCATGTCGCACATACTTGTCTTAGTCCAGTAAGGTATTGAACATGTATCCCGTCTTAGTTATACAGTTTAATTATTATGTAGATACTGTTACAAATAACACACATACATTTTAACTTGAATTCATACTTGAACAGGCCGAACTACTGTTAACGAGCAAAATTTTCTCCTCGTTAGTTTGCGAGCCCTCCGGCGCGTTAAAGAACTTTGGTGAATACGTATGTTAGTCGTTGGTGAATACCGATTCTCGGTAAAATGAGAGAAGAAGGCACTATACGAGACGTCTGTTTTGGCGAGCAAAAAATTCTCTCGAATATTAACAATACTTCGAGAATACTATTTTTGCTTTTTACGAGAAAGTGGGTGCTTTACTAACACGTTAAACGATAAAGAAGTTTGGCGAATGGCGCCCCTGGTGTTATAATACAGTAGTGTTTCGGATCGTCGGTGTTACCATTGATGACTTAACATATCAATGGTGTTACTGCAGTTGCAATTCGGATCATCTTACAATTTCAATTGAAGCTGGCACAAGGAGATAGGACAGTTTCGGTACCGTGACATAGTACGGTGACTTACTAGTACACAAATTCAAGTTTTGTATACTAACGTATTAGTTTATATTGATAACAGAAAATAAAATAAGTTTGTATACGCCTAAGAATAACCACGATCGAATACCGGTATCAGGCTTACAGGTATGGTATGGTACTGGGGAGTTAAGGCACCGGTACCGGTACCAGACCACAGTGAATTACGCTCTCATCTTTTTGTTACAGTTTTGCCGTGAATAACGAAAGTATGCTAAGAAAGAAGCATTACAACTTCTCCGATAATTTTTAACATGTGACGTACGAAAGTGCCAAAGAATATCAAGTTCATTTACATGTTTGATCTTACTGCATTTGCAGTCAAATTACCTTGTTTCATTTCATTTTTACGCTTGCACAGCTGCTATGTTTATGCTCAACTTTTTGCTTTTTTTCATTACAGTTCTCCGGTAAACAACATCAATATGCCAATAAAGAAGCATTACAGTGTTTCCAATAGTGTTCAACATGTTATGAAATATGGTGGTCGCGGTATTATCAATGCAAAAAAATATTTGCTGGTTTAACAGCGTGATGCAATTATTGTAAATAGCTTTCGTTTATATATTCCCATATATATATTTGAGCATTGCTCTCTTGTTATTATGATAATCGGACACGAATTGGGCTATAGATCGCTTTGTTATTATGTTGTTGGACACGTAGTGGACATAACGATCGTTTCAATATTATGTTGTTGTTGTTCTTGTTGTTCTTGTTGTTGTTCTTGTTCTTTGACACGTTTTTAAAAAGTCGCTTTTCTCTTCGAATACTGGACCAATTGCTTTGAAATTTTCAGTGGTTGAAGATAAAATTTTTCTCCAGAAGGCTATTACTTTTTTTTTCGCTATGACGTCATCAAAATTATTGCCATTGGGTGGCGCTACGTGTCCATATATTTGAGCATAGCTCTCTTGTTGTTGATGATCATGTTAGCATTTTTTTTTCTTCGTCTTGATGTGAAAAATCGCTTTTCTCCTTAACTACTGGACCAATTAATTTGAAATTTTAAGTCGTTGAAACGTGCTGCCGCTAGAAAACCATAACTTTTGTTTATTTCAAACATTTCTGTGGGCTCTATGGGATTTTGTTTTTCACTTTGAAGTTTTGTGTAAATTGTGTGAAATATCGTTAACCATGATATATAAGTGAAAAAACAAGTTGCCACAAAAGTAAGAATTGAGATAACAATATGACGTCATATAGAAATGAAAAAACTAGTGTATTAATTGAACGTTTTGCTATGAATATTTCCCTGATCCTTGACCCCAGAAAAATTCTCCCTATACTTTACAATTTACATAACTTAAAATTGTTATTACTATAAAATCACTAAAAAAAATTTGAAACAAATGGGAAGAATTACCTTCCAGCGAATCGTCTACAAAATTTAACCACTGAGAATTGCAAAGCAAATGGTCCGGTAGGTAATGAGAAAAGGGATTTTTTTCATATAATGACAATACGATCCATATGTCCATTTAGTGTCTAAAAATTCCACAACTTGTATTCATACAGTCTAAAGCAGAGATGTGCAAATTGAGGCCCCCAGACCAAGAAAAAATTATGCGGCCCGCGGAGAAGTGCCAATTTTGAATGGCGTGCCCGCGAAACGAGTTTTTAGTTTAGTTAGTACATGAACGCCACTGTTATATTAGTAAAACAAAACTAGCTAGCAAAATCCTGTTGCAAAATACACAATGTTGTAAAAAAGTGGTTTCTCACTGAATTTGTTTGAAGTCGGCGTGACAATAATTTTAAATAGCAGTTTTTTTTACAAAATTTATGTATTTCAACTCACCATTTCTGCAAGGATCCCTAACAATGCCGTAAGATTATTAACAGAAAGAAACAATATTTTGTGCCTCTCGGAGGCTTCTGGCACGTATTGCCCCTTTGTTTATCATTCTAGTGGCATTTATAGTGGTATTTTGATTGATAGATTCCAAATTCAAACAATCATGCCCAACTAGGTGAAAACACCTTGTGATCTTTAACGAATTCTGGCCTCTCGCCTGGTTACTACTAGATTCAGAGCCGAAAGTATATCCATATATATATAAATATTCGTATATATAAGTGAAACGATCAATTCTGTATGATGGATATGTCGAAATATATAGTAATTCTTTTATTTAGTTCGCCATTGGGCAATGATTATTAGAGCAGCGCTACCCAACCTGGGGCCCGTGGCCCCCTCAAGGGGGGTACTAGCAGTTGGTGTGGGCGACAGTACTAAGGGCAAAGATATATTTTAAAGCACTTTCGTTCGCATAATATTTTTAAAAAGACGTTTCATCACCTGATACGGTCCCATAGAGCCCACTGATATTTTTGAAATAAATTAATAAAATAGCCTTCTAGCGAAAAATACAATCTTTAACCACTGAAAATTTCAGAGCAAATGGTCCAGTAATCAAAGAGAAAAGCAACTTTTTAGGTATACTACTAGGTGTCCAAAAACGTGTCAAAGAACAAGAACAACAACATAATTTTGAAACGATCCATAGGTCCACTACGTGTCCAATAAGTTCCGTTGTACCAAACAGCATAACAAACGATACTGGAAACTAATCAACCCGTAATTTACACAATTTATTCATATTCTCGCATACATCACCTTTTACTCCTAAATTTTCGAAAATTTATCTGATTAGTTAAATAAAAGATGGTCGATTTTATGGGTAACAAATATAAATCTCAATTCAAAATGTGAAAAATACCCCGAAAACATCATGCAATATTTTATTTGTTATTGTTGCTTTATCATGTTGACAACGTGTAAACGCACGTATCTGATATTGATGTCACGCACGACTAAGATCGTTTCTATTTTTAACACATGGCCAAACATATCCGCTCTTGGTAATTTTATGACGCGACAACAAATATTACAACATTTCTATTAATTCTACTAAAGTTGGGATCACCACAGCTGGGTTATCCATAAGTTATTCCGTATGCTAAAAACAGTATGAACGACATAGCCTACAACAAATTGGAAGCAGGGTATATGAAAAAGAACAAAATATCTACTACAGAACGTCATTGGTCAGCTACAAGAAATCAAGCGGAAACATTTCAAAGCGAATAAAAGCAAACGGGTAATTTTTAATGATGTCATCCTCTAGTCTATTGCATTAGGAAATTTGTGAATCGTGCCGTTACCGCAAGCGAAAAGCATTCTCTGTTTCAAAATAAGTGTGGGTGATATGCGTCACATGCCCCATAATGAAGCCACATATGTTTTTTCCACTCGTGAAAAACAATAACATGACGCCAGGCCATTTCAATACAAATATTCAGTCGCGTTTTACAAATGTGCAAAGTTGCATGTTATTGCGATAGGTTCGCATATCTGGATAATTGCAATAAATTCTGTACTTCTAGCATTTTGGGTAAATTATATAGATCATCTGGTCTAGAAGATTCTAGATAGACGTAACCAATTTTTCACACCGCAAAAGTTAACAACGTAATGATTTCCCGGAAGCTTGCATCAAAATAATAGTATACTGTAAGTCAAAATGAATGATAGTTTCTGTGTAAAGTTTTTTTTAATTAAGGTCGATGTCAACGCGGGTTGAAATAGTGCCTGTTCGGGGTTTCGTGAATAGTGAAGGCGAAATTGGGCCCCGCGCCATAAAAAGTAGCTCGTGAATTAAAATGCCTCGTGTTTGCAGGTTCACCCTTCTTATGTTGAGGTATTTAATATTAAATTTTTAATCAGATCTTAGACCTAAGAGTTAGTATACAAATTTATATATATTTTGGGATGAATTTGTTTTATTTTGAATAACTTTTTGTTTATGGAAATTTGGCGGGGGAAAAGGAAAAAAGGAAAATCAAATTTTAAAAAGATATAGGAGCTTTATATTACAGGCATTTGCCTAGAATATCGTCATGTAACCAAAGTAATACCGTCAAATTCAATTAACTGATTCTGTTGGTGAAGAATTAATAAGTATAAAATGAAACTATTTTCTTTTCATTCTAAAGGATCAGACCTTGTTCTATTTGTGTAGATATACTTTTATAAAGAAACAAAAAATATAAAAAATGAAAGTAGTCGCTATCGTAGCATTGGGTTTCTTGGTAACAGCAAAGGAAGTCTTCTCCAAGACCATTGAATGCCAAGTACCAGAATGTCGTAAGTATTATACAAAATAGAGAAACTAAATAGCGTTGATTTGAAATGACAAATGGTGACAACACTTTTTCTACATTTTCTTCACAAAATGAGGTAAACAGCATTCCACGCTGAATTAAAGCTTATAGAACTAATCTAAAACTGATAGTAACTATTATTATTCGGAAACGATGATGAGTCGAAAATTTTCATGGTTGCTTATAGGTCTTGAATTCCATGATCACACGGTCACAAATATTTTTTTTCTTATTTTATACACTTTCAGCCAAACATCCCGGTGTTTCTGACTGCAACCCAAAATGTGAAGTTAACTGTTTCGCGGATCCATGTTTCAACTGCAGAGACAACCCAGACGTGATTTGTGTTGCCAACTACTGTGATGGATGCAATGCTTGTTTCTACGAGAAAGGAACTAACAATCCGCTCGATGGCTGTGACCTAGAACAATAAATTATTGATATTATGGAAGCTAACAATCTTACAAAGAATTTAAAATATGTCTCATGCAAAGAATATTTTCGCAGGAATATACTAAGCATGACTCAAAACCTCTTTCGGAGGCGATTTTATTTTAAAAATTAACAGATTGTATTTTTTGTATAAATAAAAATGTTTCCTGCCTTTTCAGTAAGTTTAATTAAGCGTCTATTAAATGAACTCTTTTAATCCTTACATGACATATGTGTACAGAGAAATATGATATACAGTCCTACAGTCTGAAGTATAATATAGTTCGTCTGTGTCACCTTCGTAGAGCGCATGCTCGTTCGAACTGTTTGTTAACTTTTTAGTATAAATTGTTTTTGAAATCTACATATGCTTGAAATGTCTGTTCTCAGTTATAAACTTATTTTAGGTCTCGCAATAACAGTAGCTTCACTGATAAAACTTGTACTTCGTGCATTTCTATGCTGGTTACAAAACATAGATGTATCCATGTCAACGATAATGCAACAGCGGAGGTCCCACTGATATAACATAGGAAGACTGACATTTCTTTAAAAAGTAACTTAATACCAGTTTAAAAAGTTTAGTATTGTGCATGTTTTGCTTTGAAACCAGCAAAGCAGTGTTTTTAGGATTAATAAATTCAATTTTGGTTTATTGTGTTTTCACTGTTCGGAGGAATAGGCAACTCACAGAATTTTCAATATTCATTGTATAACAGAAAGCTGTATAACTTCATAATGATTGATTATTGTAATATGAGAATATTTGTAAATCGGTGTTATATTTCAGCTAGAATTCTGTTTAGTGCAAGCACATTTCGTTTGAATCAAACTCTTTTTTATAGCAATGTTCTAGCCAAATCCATACAAGATGCACGCTTCTTTTTTATTGTCAGTCAGTAGTTTATTTTAAAACCAGTTAAAAACCAGTACTGGTTATCAAGCAGCGGCACCCATAAAGTGAGTCTAACACGAAATTATAAAGAAGAAAAAGCGAAGAGAGGACTAAAAAGAAAACTAAGTATATGTTATTTAAAAAAAATCCTCGGGGCGATCTGCTATAACCAGCAGTCACTCGCTCCAACAAAAGACGACTCCGAACACCACTTACTCGGTAATCATGGAGATAGCAGTAGTGGACTGTTTCTGTGCATTGTATAGCAATGAGCTATAAACGTCTGATTGTGTTGGCTCAGGGTTACAGTAAAACACACAGGTTGCTGAGGGTAACCACAACAAGATTACCAACGAATAAACCTTACCTTTATAGTAGGAAGAAATTGAGGTATCTGAACGTGTTTCTGGACCGAGTGTTTAAGTGTTTCACATAACGTTACAGGAATTATAAAATCAGAGAAGATATGAAATATCAGAATATGTTGAAGAAATTCCAAAACAGTCATTCAAAACAAAGATAGTATCAAAAGACTTTTGCAAAATGACTACTCAATACAAAACATAGAAAAAAAACTACCGAAGAATCAAGTAGTCTAAAATTGAGTAAACCAATAAAGCAAAGTTTAGGAATATGTAAAAGATTCCATACCAGGAAATACGTTTACAATGATATTAAAGGTATAATGACAATCAAATGAGCAGTTTAGGCTTGACTGCCTGTAAGGGTAATCAACAGAAATGAAGTAAAAATATTAAATATTGGGCCAAGATCTAAAGCAAGCGTCTTAAAATTTCATTGTGGTTTAATACGACCAAAGGTTCATGAACCATCTCTACCATAAGCAAAGTATATTGCGGAGGGTACGAATAAATACAGGAATACCTGTTTAATGTCATTTACCCATGCAACTAGCATGGTACACCTTACATAATTTAAAACATTGGCAAAAATGCAATTTAAATGAGGACATGAAACAAACAACTGAGGAAAAAAAAAGGATTTTTAATCTAGGCAGAGTGGAGCAAGCTAACTGTTTTGCATAAAAATAAAATCCAAGACAAGCAAATTAACTTCAATTATACAAGTAAAACATACTCACGTAACATCATTTACTCTTTTAACTATGACATGGAATTTTACTTTTTATTATGTAAAGCTACCTCGTCCTGATTCAATTGCATACTATTTTTCGATTTCTTTTACCCTTTGGATAAAGCTAACAAAAAAGCAAAAGATTGAAAGAATACGTTGCAGTTTAAACCAATATATAAAAACCGAAGACAAATTAATATGCAACTTATTAACATGTTATTCGGAGGGTCACAATAACCTAAAACATTCTTTTTTTGCCAACAGAAAAAGCCGGATTGTCAGAAAAAAATGTAGGTATTGATTAACTTGTGCCCAAAAATCTTGCGTGATTGGACAATCAGAAAATGAATGTAATAGATCTTCAATTGCATTTCCACAAGATCCACAAAGATTTAAATTTACCAACTTCAATCCATATAAAACGGTGTTGAAAATAATCTTTCGACCTCCCCAACCAGTAACAGCAAAGCACCAAAAGATATAGTAACAGTAAACTTTAATACATAACTCGAACACAGCGGAAAAACACACGCAGCCTTAAAAGCAGAAACAAAACGGAAGGGGAGAAAGTAAGCCCAAAGAGGGTTGCCAGAAATTCCAATTATACGATATACAAAAATATAACACTCCCACTTAATTGAAATTTCTCCGAATTAGGCTAAACATTTTTAATGCCCATACAATTACGTAATCTCTCAAAACGATCCCTAGGAAGACTTTTAGTGAATATATCAGCAAGCATATTTTCAGTAGGACAATATTCAAGTTCAAGAACCCCATTGTCAATTGTCTCCCTAATAAAATGATAACGTATATCAATATGTTTAGTTCTACCATGCGAAACAGGATTCTTTGCAATATCAATTGCCCCCTGGTTGTCTTCCCTAATAATTGTGGGATAATTCTGTACCATTCCAAGTTCAGCAAGCAATTTCCTCAGCCAAATAACTTCTTGTGTGGCAGAACTCAATGCAACATATTCTGCCTCTGCAGTTGATAGAGCAACAATGGGTTGTTTCTTGCTGAGCCAACTAATGGCACCACCGGCAAGCATGAAGAGGTTTCCACTTGTAGAATGTCTATCATCTTGATCACCAGCCCAATCTGCATCTGAATATCCCATTAGATCATTTCCAGACTTCACATATTTCAAGCCAAAGTCTGATGTAATTTTCAAGTACTGGAAAATTCTTTTAACAGCTGTCATGTGTATTTTCGTTGGGCATGAATTAAATTTTGACACAACACTGACAGCATTCGAAATATCAGGACGAGTAGCAATGGCTGCATATAAGAGACTTCCAACCATTGCTTGATACTTTTTAGGATCAACTTTATCCACATTTCCACCGTCATCCTTTTTTAGCTTTACATTTGTATCCGACGGATTACTATAAGGTTTTGAATTTTTCAGACCATACTTTTCTAGCATCCCCAGTATGTACTGCTTCTGGTGTAATTGTATGCAATTATTTTCAGTATCTTGTTCGATGCTGACCCCCAAACAATAATGAAGCTCACCCAAGTCTTTCATCTTGAATCGAGTAGAAAAACTTTCCTTCAATTTTGTCAGTTCAAACACCGATTCCGCAGCTATGATAATATCATCCACATACACTGCAACAATTGTTATTGAATCGGTTATACGTACATAAACACAAGGATCAGCAGAACTTTGCAGAAAATCCATGGACTTCAAAAACGTACTCAGAACACTATTCCAGCACCGTGGTGACTGCTTAAGTCCATATAATGATTTTTTCAATTTGCATACAAAATCTTCTTTGCCCTGTGCAACATAGCCTTCAGGTTGCACCATATAAATCTCTTCCTCCAGTTTCCCATTTAGAAATGCAGTTTCAACATCCATTTGATGGATCAACATATTCTTTTCTAGTGCTACAGCAAGCACAGTTCTGATAGATGAAAATTTGACAACTGGAGAAAAAATTTCATCATAGTCAATGCCATACCTCTGAGTATATCCCTTAGCGACCAGCCGAGCCTTGAATCTTTCAATTTTGCCATCACTAGTATACATCGTTTTGAATAGCCAACGACACCCAATAGGTTTTCTACCGGCTGGTAATTTTACAAGATCCCAAGTTTCATTTTCCATCAAGGATTTGTACTCATTTTCCGCTGCAGTTTTCCATTGTCTTGCACACTCAGAATTCAACGCATCTTCCAGAGTTTTCGGCTCTGCAATTTGACTAGCAAGATACGCAACATGATATGATTTATCGTGCAAGGCAACATCTACATATTCATCATAGCCAAACCTAATTGGTGGATTCACTTGTCGACTAGATCTCCGAGGCATTTCTTCATTTGATTCGTTGACTCCCACTGCATCAATATCTACTTCTATTTCCCTTGGTGCAGATTTTTCAGCTTTTGTATCGGAACGTTTTACAGTTGTATCAAATTTTCCTTGACCAAAATCACTTTCATTGAATACAACATCTCTCCGAATAAAAACCTTTCCAGTTCCTTCCACCAGTAGTCTGTAACCTTTTGACCGCAAATCGTAGCCAACGAATCTCAATTTTTCAGCTTTTTTATCCAGCTTTTTCCGCCTACAATCTGGTACATGAGCATAAGCCACACATCCAAAAACACGAAAATGACTTACATTCGGCTTTCTTCCATACCAAAGTTCGTAAGGCGATCTGTTTCCCTTGATGGCAGATGTCGGCACCCGATTTCTAATATATGCTGCTGCGTAGACAGCTTCAGCCCATATTCCCTTTTTCATTCCGGCATAGCATATCATTGATCTTGCCGACTCCATCAACGTTCTATTCATCCTCTCCGCCACACCATTCTGAGCCGGTGTGTGAGCAACTGACAGTTCATGTTTTATGCCCCCTTTCCGCAAATATGCTTCAAAATTCTTTGAGACGTATTCACCACCATTATCAGTTCTCAAAGTTCCAATTTTAACACCAGCATTATTTGTCATCAGGGTTTCAAATTCTTTGAACTTGTCAAATACCTCATATTTGTGCTCCATGAAATAAACCGCACAAAACCGTGAGTAATCATCAATAAAAGTGACAAAATACCTTCGTCCGCCAATTGACTCGACTTCCATTGGCCCACAAACGTCACTGTGTATAAGTTGAAGTTTCCGTGTAGACCGAATTTCACCAACCGCCCTAAGCGGCTTTCGTTGAATTTTTCCCTCTACACAAGCTTCACAAAATGACAGTTTTGCATCATCTGGAATTTTCACATTCAAAACATGGCCTTTCCGTACAGCTTCCTTTAATTGCTGACCACCAAGATGACCCAATCTTTGATGCCATAAATCCAGATCAGATTTCTTTCCGTCAACCAGCATTCCCTTATGTTTCAGGTTTGGTCGACAATTTAACTGATACAATTTTCCATTCAATGTTCCCATTCCACGTACAATTCCATTTTCACCGTAGATCCAGCAAGTCGACCGATCAAATTTCAAGATATTTCCTTTGCTTGCTGCTGAATGTACTGAAAACAGATTACACGCCAGTTTCGGAACATACAGAACGTCATATAAAGTACTTCGCTTCGACTTTTTTCCGTGAAACAGCATCACAAGGTGAACATTTCCCACACCAAGTGCTTCCACTGTTCTGCCATCTCCAAGTTCCACTTTTTCCGGAACACTGAATTTTCTATAGTTTACCAGAAATTCATTTTCTTTAGTCATGTGACGCGACGCCCCAGAATCCACCAGCCACTCCGATCCATGGGCACTGTTAGATGAACCGATCATTGCTGAATCATCATCTTCACTGGATTCTGGTTCAGGCATGGGAGTCATAGTTTCCGCTTTATGGTATCCAGTGGGCACATACTTTTTCTTCATTTTACGGGGGCAATTTCGCCGAATATGCCCCTTTTGCCCACATCCATAGCACGTACGTTTCTTGTCGAAACCGACCAAAGCTGACTCGTCTTGATTGCTATTCTTCCCATTTCCAGAGCGACCATTCATCTTTTGCTCTTCGTGTAAAAGCGCCTGTTGAACAAATCCTAGGCTAATTCCATCTACACGCGATTCCAGAGCAGTTACCAGAGTTGAATAGCTCTGTGGAAGACTTCCAAGCAATGTTACAACTTGATCTTCTTCACTGATAGGCGCCCCAATAGCTGCCAGCCTATCTGTAATTTCTTTCATCCGCTTCAAGTGATCATCCATCCGCATTCCCTTTTCCATCTCCGCACGAAAATACTGCTTCTTTAAAAATAGCTTGTTTGCCAACGTATCCCGTTCAAAATGATTACGCAACGCATCCCAAGCCGCCTTTGGTTTATCAAAAGAAGTTACCAGATATAACTGTGACGGATCGATAGACAAAACAATTGTTGACAATGCCTTTTGCGACTTTTTGTTGAATTCGAGCACTGCTGCTTCACCAGCGTCTTCAGTAAGCATAACCGAGCCATCAACATATCTCCACAGCTCCTTTGCAAGCAAAACATGACGCACCTGAAATTTCCATGTTGTCCAATTTGACCCATCCAATCTATCAATAGACCATTTGTCCTCCATTGAACCCGATTAGAACCAGTCAACGACCGACAACAATATTCAGTTCAAAATCAGCAGCAAAAGTCACTGGTTACTTTTCAGTCTTTCAGCGCAGCGGAAGCGTGCTGGGCCCATAACCTGTTGAAAATAATCTTTCGACCTCCCCAACCAGTAACAGCAAAGCACCAAAAGATATAGTAACAGTAAACTTTAATACATAACTCGAACACAGCGGAAAAACACACGCAGCCTTAAAAGCAGAAACAAAACGGAAGGGGAGAAAGTAAGCCCAAAGAGGGTTGCCAGAAATTCCAATTATACGATATACAAAAATATAACAAACGGTAGTTAGCACAAAGAATTACAGAAATTTTTTTGTCTAAAAAGATCTCAAGTTTAGTTGCAATAGTTTAATAATAATTATTTGAATGGTATGACAGCCAATTAAATTCATTAGAGAAATTTAGATTCTCTTTCCAAACCCGCTGTTGTATTTCCGGGGAAATGAATTTCTTTTTTACAATTCCCTTTTTTTGCTAAGCGACACGTGTTTTCACACAATGAACTAGATAAAAAATCATCAAAATAAAACATTTTTAAATTCTGTAAACAATTGAAATCGATGGAACTCTCAATATATTGAATCCAATATTTTGGTATGCAGCCAATCATTTTGTATTAGTCCCGATATTCATTTGCAATATATTCTATACCGTAGTGTTCTATTAGCTGAAAATAAGAGTATGAAGAATTTTTGTCCAAATGATGTAATAAATCGATTTCGTGTTCATCGCAAGCTTTTATAAAAAAAAAGGCATTCCTGCATAGAGGTGAACATTGGCATTACCTGTTAATTCCTTATACATGTATCAGGTACAAAGTGTATCTCTTATTGTTATAAAATGAAGACTGAATGAAAATGAAAAATGAGTTTTTCATTGAGACCTTGTTTAAGCCCTCTTTGTAGAATAATTGCCCTAGAGAAGAAACTGTTGTTTGTTACAAAAAGCTCGTTATGGTTATAAAGAAATATTTAAAGCCTCAATAAATTTCTTGGTATATATACATTTATGGTCCGGTTGATCAGAACTGTATAATATTTTGTAAATGTTTGTATTTCTTCCATTATATCGTCTTGCTTGGTTAAGATACCATCTTCTGTTTTTGAAGCTAAAATTGTGGACTTTAGCTTAGTTCGTTTTTCAAGTCCGATAAAAAACTTTAGGTTTTTTTCTTCATTTTCAGCCCATTTTGCTTTACTATGCATAATATAGCCCTGTGTTGTTTTGATATATATATATATATAATAAGTTTAGTTTTTTTCTGTTCCTTGAAAAGATTTCCATAGTTATCTCTCAAATTATTTCTGTACATTTCATTTCTTAGTTGTTCAATTTCAAAGTCCAATTCTCTACATTGTATTTGCTACAAATATTTCTTACTTACATAAGCTATGCCCCTGATTATACATTTGAAAGTATCCCAGAACAACTGTGGAGCTATCGATTCGTGGGAATGATCATATATTGCATTAAATACTATCCTTTTAATTATATGTAATTATCTTTTAACAATGAGCAATTGGGGTTCCAGTATCTCTTGCCTTTCTTGTGTGAGTTGATCGCAGGAATGATTAAACAGTCCGTCGTTTAGGTGACTAGATTCTTAGAAATGAAAAAAATCGATACGTGTCATGATCTTAATTGGTTTTTGATATGAAAAAACACTGCCTGTCTGAATATTTCAATCGGAAGACGTTTTTATATTGAATGAGAAGAGTGTTTCTAGCCCGCTGATTCGCATGGAATGGTCGACCTCCTTTCTTATTCAGGTTAAGATTCAATACTAAATTGAAATATCCAGCAAGTATGTGCTCAGTTACTAATGTTTCTAGCACACCTAGCTTTAGTTGCTTTAAATATTCAAGGTTTGGTGCATATACGGTGACTATACCAATTCGTTCAGACACAATTGTCGCGTATAATGCAACATATCTTCCATCATCTGATTCATGTGAATATTCATTTCGATATAAGATATTACTATTGAACAGTATGCAAACCCCTCGTAAGAAAAATAATGGGAAAAAACACCCGTACCTACCCATTCCCGTGTGCTTTGTTCAAATTTTTTATGCTTGAGAAAATAAAACATTTCAACTCTTTTCTTGTAAGATCGAATGCCTCCAACATTCAAAGAGGCAACTTTTAACCTGCATTCAGACATTTGCGGGTAATATAATAATGTTAGTACAGCTTGAATATTGCCCGTAGTCACAATAGGCTGCGCCATCTGATGTTTTTATAATACTAAAAGAGCAATTTATATATAGCACGGGCATTTGCTATTTTGACACTTTCCGTAGGAGCCTTTACTGGGTAATTTATTAAGTTGTAGGCATTTGCGTTAAAAATTGAGGTATTTACTACATGCTCAACAATCGTTTTCAATATACCATATTTTAAAGAAGCAAGAAGACGAAACAGTCGATAAAGATTTTTCGATTCATTGTGGCTTGTTACTATTTTTCAAACTTGGTGTTTTGAAGGCATACAGCATTACCTCCATTCTGTGTATTGGTTGATCGTCGTCTTCATCATCACTTGTCAATTCATTATATTTTGATTGAGTAGCAAGCGGATTTGTCATATATACTGCTTGAATGTCCCCTTTTTCTAGCTAAAGACGATGGGAGAAGATATCCAAGTTGGGATATATGCTGATCACCGTTAGACATATATAAATTAGGTATTGTTTTCGACATTGGATCTGAAGATGTTAAAGTAGTTATACCTTTATTTTGATAAGGTGTTAAGTTTTGTTGCGAAAAGATTTTAACAATTTTTGGTAAATTGGTTTGATTACACTGTGGTGATTCCTTTGATGAATTTCCTTCAATAATTAAAGACGTCGATTTAATTAAAACCTGTTTTCTGATAGGTTTGTTTTGGGTCATAATGTGGACAATCACAAATGATCGAAAGAACCACATTCTTTGCATGTTTTCTTCTGGTCTCGATATTTAACGGTAAGCAATTTTTCATCAGTCCATTCTCAATGGCATCTTCATCAGTGAAACGATGTAATTCAGATGTTACTTCTACGTATCTCAACAATGCTGTTTGTTAGTTGGCCTAGAACCCATTCTATTTCAACTTTTTCTAGATTAGGTGTAGTGTAGGGTATACAAATATCACTTGTATTCAGATGACTTTAACGGGGTAAGATATACTGACAATTTCAATGCATTCTGTCTTGAGGTACATATCACACCTACTGAATCATATGTTCCTACAACGATGCTCTTGATATTCGACTTGTCCAAACATTGTAACGCTAACTTTTAAGCAACACTCCTTATTCCCTCTTGAAGACGACATCTTTGATACATTGTATGTATATACAGACAATTTGGTCCTTACAATCCACACAGTTTCATTTTATCTCTGTGAGGTGGTATATTCTCAGATAAACCTTTACGCAACGCTTGGGAAAAAACACATCCGCCTTGTTTTTTTCCCAATTTCCCCCTGCTTGTCGAATACTGTAGCTGTTCCTATCATCTTTTGCCAGGTTATGATGTATTAGCTGCAGCTATATTACGCCCACAGGCGGTAGCAACAACGTCATCTAAACATACATTGAAAATCTAAGATTTATCTCGACATAATGTCCAGAAAGGAAAAAACTTGAAATAAGTTGATTTACGTATGTTTTTTTCACCACAGTAAACAGTACTGTCGTTATATATATTGCTTATTGGACACGGGGTGTACATATGGATTTTTTTGTTGTTATTGTTAGTCATTCTTGTATTCTTGTTGTTATGAAAAAATCGCTCTTTTCTTCAATTATTATACCAATTACAAAATTTTAAGTGGTTAAGGATTTTTTTGTCGCTAGAAGGCTATTACTTTTTTATTTTATTTCAAAAAATTCCGTGGGATCTATAAGATTCGTTTTTGTGTGTGATGATGTCATTAAAATTAAAAATTGCGTATCTTTACGTGCGTTACGATCTGATGGTCAGTATGGCCGTGAAGACTGCAGTACCAGTAGTCTACCGTGAAGGATTGCATAACCGTAGTACTTTGTTTCGACTTTCGTGCCCTAATATTTGAGCATTGTTCTCTTTTTTCCTACTGGTATCCACGATGAAAACAAAGTCTTTGATAAATGTTTAAGCAAGGCCGAATAACAATTTACCGACAAAGCCGTGACGACTAACTAGAACCTGAGTAAATACATATGCCGAATTTGAATTAAAATACGCTGTCAGATTTAGTTTGAACTCTTGACTGAAACCTGTCAAACGGAAATATCCACGTTCCTGTTCCGATCCTGTTTGTCGAAGAGCTAGTCGGATTCCTGAATCTTGTTTGTGCTCAACACTACGGGTTAGTAGAAAAGATTGCGAACTCAACTGACGCAATTCCACCTGGTGTCGCAGTATGCGCAAAATGGCAACATTTCGAGTGAAATATCGAGCCCAATGAAACTCCTCATTCGAGAAAATTGAAAAATAAAAGTAATTATTGACTTTGACCACCTCGTCCGAAAATAGGTTTTTATTTTTAGCTTCAAATGTGTAATCTTTATCGTGCAGCAATATCGAGTCGCAATATCGATTTTCAATCTGAGATGTCAGAATCACGCAAACAACACGTAAAACATCAGAAAATAACTCGTACAAAAAAAATAAGACCTAAATTCCAGAAGATCGCAAAACAATGTTAAATTGGCGGACATTTAATCTTTCCGATTATGACGTCGGTTTTTAATTGTATAATAGATGTGCTTCGGTCATTAACTTAATTAGACGTTGTAAAATTCGTGATATCCGATTTGACAATTATCGACCGTGAGTTCCATTGACGACACATAGTTGCCTCAAGACGGTCCGGTTTCTGGCGATTAAATTTATAACCGAATAAGTGGGGATGTTATTGCGAGATTTTAAGCTGACTTGCTTGACCAGTCTTGAAATCCAAAACAATCGATCAAATCTCCACAAAAGTCACGAAGGCGGGTCAAAGTTGAAATATTTGAAACTCAAATTTCAGTTCGGTACCAAGTGAATTTTATTCGAAACGACGCCATGACCAATAGCACTCCAACATGCTTAACAAATTGTAATTTGAACATTTTACCAAGTTTCAATGCAAAAATATTTCTCACTAAAATATACTAAATTTTGTTTATTTCAGTTACATTGACTGAGTAGTATACTGTATTCGTGGACATTTTGAAGGATTATATATTTTCATTACTTTTATGACTGTTTGTAAAGATACCAATGTGGAGTGAATTCAAAATGAAAATATTCCTTCCGAAACATATAAGTATATAATGTTAACCTTCCAATTGATAAATTTCAAATCAGATAGGAAGTAGACGTATTACGAAACAACCGTTTGTTTAAAATACCGCGCCTCACATTACATGTTAAAAGTTCGAAGCCGTCAAACAGGTTTACGATGTTCTGTAATCTAATCGGGCTACTTTCGCTGTCATTTTGTAAATTTTAAACATGGGCGTGTAAAATTAGCCAATTATTTCAGCGTCATTGTTTGCATTACTTACAGGCAGACGGGTCAGTCAGTATAAATTAAATCTCAGTGTTTCTTCTTCAGAAAAGGACTTGTGATAACAAAAGTTGCATCCTGCAACTCGACGATTGGAAACGTTTAAATCAAATATTTGAAAGACAAAATTTAATTTAATATTTGCTGTAGTTTGTAATACATTCCTGTACAAGTGGTACTTTATTTGTTGGCATTGAAACTGACTGGACAAGTAAAAGCAATTCTCACATTTTTTTTAAAATAAGATTTCATTACTCAGGTCATTAAAAATATATTACATTTATAATATAAGTTGTCATTACATTAATCTATTGATTTGGGCTAAAATTATGATGAAAATTTGATGAAGATCAATATTATTATGAATTTTTATTCATGATGAATACTTTTTTCGCACGAGTAATATTTATATATGGATACAATTTGGTCAAGCAAATCTATACTATCAAATATTTGGTAATTTATTAATTTTTGCTATGTCGCGTATTTTTGATATAGGCCCACGTGTTAAATACATGTAATTTTCTAAAGTTCACAGATAAAAAAGTTTTCCGACATGACGTTCCATCACGCCTTGCAGGCATGATCACTCCGTGACGGAAAGGCATTTCTAATCCTGTTTCGCGCGAAGAAGTGACGATATGTTCAATATAAACAAAACGGGTCAAAGTAATTTTACAAGCCTAAAATTAAACAATTTGAGCATTTTATTTAAAATTGTTTATGCTCAATGGATTCTAACAATGTACTTTAATGAGAATGAGCTTTACATATTGTATGCTCTGACTGTAGGAGTAAAGTTAGAAGTCAGTTTATATTCATACATTAAACATTAAGAACCGTACTGATTCCAAATTGGAAATACAGGCCAACCGCCGTTTTGAACTCAGAAGTTGAAAAGACGAAACAAAAATATTTTAATCCTTTTTCACACGTGTACTCTATATATTCTATTGACGGTACGAGGCTAATAGCGTGAGCAAAGGATCGTTTGTTCAGTTAAATTCTCTGACCCACTCCGACATACCATAGTGTATTGAACATACGACTAAAACAATAACATATGAAAGACGTTTATTCGTTTATTTATACTTTAAATTGGCTATAATTTGTGAGTATTAAGTTTTGTTTGCTAATCGGGTATGTCAATTTTGATGCAAATGATGAATTCACAATAATTTGATTTTTCTACAAATGTAAATGCTAATAGAATGGCGGGTATTTTATTTTAAATATTGATCATTAACTGATGCAATTATTATTCGAAACTTTCGAGTTTAATTTTGTTTGTTGCGGTAGCTTTATGCGATGTGTTGTGTGTTTGCATGGACCTCAGATGGTGGTTGGTAGACGGTGGTTGGTTCGCATACAGATACCGTGAGTTGTACGGATAATTTTGCATCAGATAATAATGCCAGTCGATGCAATAAAAATTATAAGCATACATTTCTTTTCTATTATAATTTAGATTAAAGTTTTGAATTTGAGGCGTGTCAAAAAATTTCAAATAATGACGTTTTTCTCTAACATCAACGTTGTTGAAATAATAACAGCAATATAACGACATTCATGAGTCATTGGCGGTCAAAAGATCATTCTATCTCCTACAGTGAGAACCACCTTTTTCAAAGCCATTGTGTAATTATATATACGAATGTTAGGTAGCCAAATATTTACCTTATGTAGTGAGTTTTAAATTTCATTTATGGCTAGAAATCCGTATTGTTGATTGATTGAAGTAACACAGATCCCATTAATACCAATACTAATTTTCTTTTGTTTCATATAAACTAGAAGTATTCTTGTTTTTAAATTTAAGTACAATACCACAAAGTAAAAAGTTTAGTAAAATACAAATACTGTGAACCAAAGCTCCCCGGGCTATGAAATGTGATCGATGGCATTTCTTAGATATACGTGTTAGCTATAATCCAGCCGAGTAAAAGGTTAGGTGCGTTTGCTGCATATTTAACTTTTTCGTTCAAATTACATACATCATCAAGTAACTGTGACAGCCACAATATCTAAAAGTAAACTCAACCTTCCTAACAAGCAGTGTCGGCCAATGTAACGAGCAAACACTTTAACCACTAATCCATGATTATTTTGCTAACAATTTTAAACAATTTTAAAACAGTCTGAGCAAGATCGCAAACTGAACTTGACTTCGAAGTGTACTGAAGAGTTTATACAACCCAATCAATGGAAAAAATTTAATTATTTTTGACAACCCGTGTAGACAGATTCAATGAATATATTTGTTTATTAAGACACGACACAATGGAACTGGTCTGATCTAGGTACGGCACAACATAACATTTTGAGATTTAAGTAATTCGTCAGGTATGTATTTCAATTCTCTCTATAATGATTCAAAAAAGGAAAGTTTTAATCCTTAACTAAGAGTGAAGAAGTGGTGTTTTAAGAGCAGCTGAAAACAATCTAATTCAGTTCCGCCAGAGAAACATCTGAAAAACTTCTGCGATGATAATTTCAACATAAAAATTTTTGAAAATATTTTGAAGAAATCCACCTTGATTGATTGATCGTTAAAATAAATAAGGCGAAAAATGTGTGATTTATTTACAGCAGTTATTAAAATCAACGGAATTTAGAGTGAAATAACTGAATTCGGAGAAACTAGAAAAGTATGAAATAAATAATAATAGAGAAAAACACCTACTTTTATCTTCAACACCTGAAATTTTGAAAGCAATTGACCCAGAGTAGAAAAAGCAATTTGTAACAATAACAACCAGCACAACAACAACACGAATAAAGAAACTTTAGCAGATCGATTCGATCATCTTTTTGGTATCCAAAAAAATTGTTTCATAATGTTTTCTCTTACATCTCTCCCAATGAAAATTTGTATCTTGTTCAGCATGCTTTTCTCATGGCATTTCACAAATGTGTGTCATAATATACTGTAACAAATCTATTTTTGAGTGAGAGTTAGAGTCTACTGAAGAAGCATATTCCTAAAAAAGATAATGACTTGAATTGTATGATAAATATTTAGCAATGAATTGCATATAAATAGTATCATAAATGTGTTTATCATTGAGATCATCCAGGTATTAAGCAATGTCGAGAATATCAAACAAAACTGATTGATCCGATTGTGAAAATTTAGTGTCGACGTGAAATGAATATTTCTGAACAAACTTGTAAACAGATTTCTCAATAAATCCATATATCCAGGCTTGTCCATGGGAATGGGATTCCAATGGGAATCCCATGAGAAACGTCCCATGGGATGGGATGAGATGGGACAACACTCCTTTGTATTCCACATGGGACACGAATTTTTCTTTTCTTCGTTATGAGAAAAATCGCTTTCCTCTTGAACCATTACTTTTTATTTCTAAATTTTTCATGAATGCTATGAGATCTGACATTTCATCCAAAATTACCGTATACCGTATTATGTTCGGGGAATTGAAGGCAAAACATTTTGCTACGGACTTCGTATTATCGCATCATGTATTTGAGAATAGCTCTCTTGTTAGTGATATATAGTTATGAATTTTTAAAGTTACCAAAGTCAATAAATTTGTCGTTTTGCATGTCTCTTTATATACGTAGTCCCACTTGGTAGACGCTAAACCTAAATTTAGCATTTTTTATTGAAAAGTATTTCCAATGGAAATCCCACGGGATGGGATGGGACAGGCTTAAATTGCCATGGGATGGGACAAAAAATGTGTCCCATGGACAAGCCTGCATATATCCTATCACTTCCATGAAGAAATACATGTGTCGTACCTACATGGGCCGTGCGTACACAATCTACGAATACCCTTCCTGGCAAAAGAGTTTGAAAGGTGATACATGTTTTATATTGATATTTATAGAAAAATTTTATGTGGTAAGAAATATCAGCGAAACGGTACCCGTTTGATGCGGGTTTGGCGACGCGATGGAATGCGATAATTGCGGGAGGAGAATGCTTCGAATAACATATGAAATATTAAATCAGGATACTAAAGTATACATTTCCTTTATTTTTTTCGAAAAACTGGAAGCGTGGTATCAAAATACTGCAAAAGCTGGTTCAATTATTTAAAAGAAAAAAGGATGGACTCCTTCAATGGCTTTACGAATATTTGTTTAAAAAAGACCCCACATTAACCCATCGTATGTTTTTAGTATTTAGACAGTTTTGTAAAGATTTTTAGATAACCTAAAATAACTTATTTTCTTACATAAAATAACTTATCCTCTTACATATTGAACGTTTCTTTAGTGAAATATAAAATTTTTACGATCGTTTATACCTATTTCTCACACTATAATCATCAGCGATGCTATGTAGTTTATAATGTAACAACGTCGTTTGTTTAATGGTCATTTCTCGTTAAAATTTTACGAACGATTGCTATCAAATTTCATCACTTCCTATTGTTTCCCGTTAAATAAACTAACATTGATATTTCACTGCACAGTCGACGCGACACCACTAATCCACAATTCCATCGCAATACATCATGATTCGCCAAGTAATCATTCAGACAAAAGAAAATAATTGAAAAAAAAATTATTTGACAAAATCAAATCATGACTATAGGTTGAAAATGTGCGATTTTTTCGTTTTGAATGATTCAAGTTATGTTTTTTTATATCGAACATTTAAACAGAATACCGTATGCGGTGTGAAAATTTTCAAACGCTGATATTGCGATTCTACTGGAAGTTTGACAAGTTAATGAAAGCGTGTTCCATAACGTGTAAAATATGATACATCCGCCTAAATGGAGTAAAAAGACGACAGACAAGTATTTTTCTACATTGTATAAAGTCGGCTCAATCTTCTGCTAATCTGTGTTCAAACATGGCATTCTGAAAATCAAGCAACAGGTTGCAATGGTACCCAGAGAACAACGATCAACCAATCACGCTGCTTCACTGACTTGCCCGTGGGGTATCGTGGAGCCCTTTTAATGCTCGCGTCTCTGTACCTAGGCCATCATTCAAGTTGATCGAGATAGGGCAACATTGCCGTCATCAGCAGATAGTCAGAGCCGGACACATCAATAATTGCGTGAAAGAAGGGGAAGGATACCCTACTCTTTAAAGCATATTTTACAGTATATATACAACTGCCTCCTGCTGCGAGCTGTATTGCTAAACAGCCAGGTTAGGCAACATTTTCTTTAAGTGAATAGTGTATTCTTAAACGCTTCCATAACGTTTGTTTCTAGCATCATTCAGTAACTACGATGTATTATACACATTGCTCCGTTTTTTATGGCAAAAGTCATACTAATCTAAACGGTGGTGCATATTTTTTTACTGTTCTACCAACTAATGGCGTTATAAAAAAGATTATCAACTTGTAAGGATTGGACACACGAATCTAAAACTTGGCCCATCAGCAGTTCTTGTAAAAGTAATACAGTTTAATTAATAATACAATTTTTTTGTAAAAAACTATTCTGGTTTTGCTTCCTTTCTTATGTTTATTCAAGTTTTGATTTTTTTTTTATACAGGATGTTAGTGTTGCGATCGGCTCTGATCGCTTTACTTGTCATTGGAGTATATTCCCAAGGAGGTAAGAATATTTATAATAATGTTATGAGTTTATATATATTTTTGTTCGGCAAACGGATTGTAAAAATAAAAAATATTTTGGGCATATTAATTTAGATTATTAATAATTTTGATACTATTTAATATACATTACATAAGTAAGCATACCAGGTGATCTTCCAATTTATGTTTACGTTATTTGGGATGACTATCTTAAGACTGGTTCTGACTACCAATTACCCCATTACTTTGATTGTTTATATGCATAGAAATATTGTGATGAATTCTTTGATATTTGTGCCGGACAACAATTCTTTAAACAGATATTTTACCATGTTGATTGGGGTTCAAGATTTTATACTAGAATGCTGTCAAATTGCTTGCGGTGAAAAAATCACGAATTAACAGCTTCTAATTTTTAATTAAAACCGTGTCGTGGTTATAATTTTCCGCCCGAAACTGAGTAATATTTGTTACCGGTTCAGCCAGTCTTACGCGAATCAATTTTACTTTGGCTCTGGAAAGTGTTGTTCAACTTTGAGTAACGTTCTTTATTGGAACAGCGCATACCGTGGCCCCAGGCGCTAGACAAACCAGATTTTTGTCAGTTGTGGTTAATACGAAAGTAGTTTAACGCTTGAACATTTAATTTCAAATATGGATTTACCACGTCTTCATAAAAGCCGCAATAGGTGCCATAACACTGAAATATTAAAACCAACGCAAATTTACATTGTAAATTACTATTTTGCTATTTATCGTGTAATATACAATTCATCCGGTAATAACAATAATGGAACAATAATGGATTGACATTTTTACCACTGTCAGTTGATGGCATAACTTTTGAATTGATAAATTGCAATATAATTTGAACTGGAAATCCATATTTATATTTCAACTGTGAATATAAGATATTCAATTTAGAATATCGAAATGGAAAATTCATCTTTTTTTAGGAATAAGATGCTCATTTCCAGTGGACCTTGCAATATTAATGGATTCTTCACAATCAGTTGAAGAAGGCAATTTTGAACTTATGCGTCAATTTGTAGTAAACGTAAGTGATCAGATCAATTTCAGACGATAACTATTTTGCAGATTTAATATTATATTTTTCAATAATTAAGTCAAAGAACGCTAACGGATGTTTTGTGTCTTTCAAACTGCGGGTATTCAGACTTTCAATCAGTCGATCACATTAATTATTTCATTTTATCCACTCTATTTGTACTGAGTGTGTAGAGTTATATTTAAAAATCAGTACGCCAGGTTTCGGCCATTTTATGATTTCTTATGTAATAAGCGATCATATAATATTTTTCGAAGGTTGATGATATGTTTTCATGATTCAAATTTATTCATTCCGTTTGTTGCAGATTATCCAACAACTTGATATAAGCCCCGATAAAACAAGAGTTTCTCTTGCTCGTTACAATGCTTGGGTCGATTCTAGGTTCCATTTTGTTACCCATACTACCAAAGCTGACGTACTATCAGCAGTCAGAGAAGTCCCTTACTACGGAAAAAATACCATGACTGCCATGGGTATTTCAGTGCTCGAAAATCAACATCTTCAGGTGAGTCATTCCACTGCGTAGTTAAAAGTTATGAATAACTTGCACTGCTTTGAAAATAACAAGTGTATCAATATTTTGCTGAGATCCTACTTCAAAAGTTTCAGCAATATTTCCTATTTTTGTGTACATCGTACAAGTGTACTGTTGATCAGTGTTGTCTCATTGGTGCTAATCAATTACAAACCTTGTAGAAGTAAACATACGATTTTACCAGGCATACAATGGATGGCGGGAAAATGATGTACCGACTGTCGGCATCATCATCACAAATGGAAATTCCCAAGATGCAGATGGTATTCTTGCCGCTGCAAGAAGACTCAGATCTAAATGCACAAGAGTCATAGCCGTCGGTGTCGGTGATGCCACGATGGAAGAACTCCAGCAAATTGCTACCCTTCCTTATGAAGATAACGTGATATATGTCGAATCATTTGCTGGTCTTATTGATACCACTCTTCGTATAGTGAACGCGGTGAGAATATTTTTATTACACCAATATTTTGGGCTATCAATAGGCTTCTACAGTTTGACTATAATGAGAGCTATATTTTAGATCTGCGAAGTTAGAACTGACACCAATGAGTGCAAAATTGATAACGGAGGATGTGAAGGTTTCTGCATAAACACATACACTGCGTTCTATTGCGAGTGTGCTACTGGCTATACAGTTGGTGCTGATGGACTCGCATGCGTCGGTAAGATTTTTCTCGAGTGATACAGTTAATTATAATTTACCTTGATACGAAATTATGAACCCAATGCTGAAATCGGTTGCATTCATGCTAAATTATAGTTTTTGCGTGAATTTATGAAATGTATTGGTTATTGATAAAAAAAATGACATAAACTAATAATATTTGTTTCAAGATGTTAATGAATGTCTTGTTGACAACGGTGGATGCAGCGACCTGTGTGAAAACACTCCAGGATCTTTCAACTGCGCTTGTCCGCCAGGAAAAACCACAACGGATAACAACAAAGCTTGCGGTGGGTTGAATAGGTTCAACACAAAATAACACAGACATTTATCTTGAAACGAATAATAGCATTCTTTCCACACATTCTTTAAAAAGTTACCGTATGTTCATTTTGCTTCCCTATCTCGGAATCAACATTATTTCACAATTTACCTATTACAGTGGACGACAGTTGTTACTTGAACAGCGAGTGTCAACAAGAGTGCAATAATATTGTCGGAGGAGATTTTTACTGCTCATGCTTCCCTGGTTACACTTTGGAAGAAGACGGTGAAAGCTGCGTCGGTTAGTTTTTACTTAAAATACTCTTGTATATACACCAATCGTATAAATTACACTTTATAGAACATGCTTTATTTGCACCGTTTCGTAACCCTCGTAGTTTTGAGTTTAATTGTTTATTTTTCAATATATTTTGCTTATGATATTGAATACCTTTTTGTCATGGAAGGATTGCTTTCTCCTGAACTCACCAAACTACATTTACTGCTGTATATCGCACGAAGCTTGTAAATATGTAATATAACTTTGTAATTTGTTTTTCCAAATTCTGACAAACTTTTCTGTTTTATAGACATTGACGAATGCTTAATCGGAAATGGCGGATGCGAGTTTGCATGCAACAATACTGACGGTGGATACGAGTGTCTGTGTGATGACGGTTTTGGACTCAGAGAAGATGGTAGAACATGTGGCATCCAGTGCTATGTTTGCGATCGAGCTCTCTCCAATGAGGAATGCAACCAAGTCCAAGTCTGCCCAGTTAATTCGGTAGGATTTTACATTAGTTATAATGTTTATTTATTATATATTCACAAATCAAGAATTACTATGCTAAGAAGTACTTGAAGCATGCCATGTTAATAAAAAAGTATAGAAATTTTAATTAGTAAGAATAAAGTATATTTTATTTTGCAGAGATCTTGCCAAACCCATGTTCGAATTGAACAAGGACTCCGATACATCAGCAAGATGTGTAAGCAAACAGAAGCTTGCGTAAATAACTACATTCAAAATCCAAGAACGGCTTGGTCACCAACTCAGGTATTTATTAATATATTAATGCTATTATAGTTTATCTACACATTCTATAATATTAGAAAAATTTAGTTATTTGCTATTGTGCTTAAAATATCTCTTAAGAATATTCGAAGTCCAACATTTTCTAATCATATTACAACTGAGATAGATTTATTTAAAATCATCAAAAATTTATATTAATGGCAAATAATTTGATTATTCAATCAAAACATGCGATTTTCATTTCGATAAAGCAGTGGAAATTAAATGAAAAGTTAAAGCCAGTTCAAATGGTACGATTTTATGAAAAACAGATTTTGTGGGCTAAATGAGGTAAAACTCTTTACAGTGCTTTTACTATTAGTTTACATCAATCCAATTTAGGATTTGTTCTTTTAATTATCTGCGCATATTAATTATATTTATTCTATTGTAGTTGTTGATAATATATTTCAAGTAATATTTGTATTTTCAGTGTAACAGCGATGAGTTTAATACTGTGTCAGTGTGCCGATGTTGCTGCCATCGATCATTCTGTAACTCAGAAGCCGACTGTTCACGAGATGACATCATTGACATCATGTGCGAAGATCCAGCGTTGTTCGAAATTCCTGATGGTCTTGCGATTGATTGTGAAGGAAATCGACTTGGACAAAAATGTGCCCTCAACTGCCCCATCGGATTTCAGCCATCTACCGGAAGCACTGAACTAGTCTGCACCCACAAGCCGCGTAGCGTCGAGGGATACTGGCTCGGAGAAATCGGACCTTGCGTTGGTAAGAAATTTCCCACATATTTTACTTGCAGCTTTCTCAAAAAACTGTCATTCGCCACCACTCGCGTTTTCAAAGGGACACACAACAAAAAACGAGCTGGATAGACGATTATATAAAGTATAGTATAAAACGTTTGATCCATTTTTACCGGAAACACTACAGCAGGTCCGTATACATAAAATTACCGTTCATTGTACAAATAATTTTCCTTTTTAGATATTGATGAATGCGCATTGAACAACGGTGGATGCTCTCACTTCTGTACCAACAGTGAAGGAGGATACGAATGCAGTTGTCCGTCACCATACAGTTGCGCTGAAGCTCCTTTGGATGTCTTATTCATTCTTGACTCTTCCTCGTCGGTAAAAGAACCAAACTTCCAACTAGTACGTGAGTTTGTCGCACGTGTTGTCAACCCCCTCACTATAGGACCAGATGCAGTCAGAGTCGCCGCAATGAGATACAACCGATTCAACATTCCAGAATTTACGTTTTCTGAAGTGCAGAACAACACAGACCTTGCCGAAAGAATTTCAGTGAGTGACATCTATATTTATCTACATACTCAATAGAAATATACTTTGAAAATTTCAGACCGACATGTTTAATCAGGTATAATCCTATATTTTCTGTTTTAGGCAATCCCATACGACGGACGTGGTACTCGCACCGCATCCGCTATTGAATTTGCGATTTCCGAAATGATCATGAATCCCGATTCTGGACGCAGACTTGGAGTACCACTCGTCACGATCATCCTCACAGACGGGCGCTCGAAAGATAGCGAAGCCCTTCCCAACGCAGCTAAGAGACTACATGAAGTATCAAACAGAGTGTTTGCTGTTGGTGTCAGTACGTATCAAAGTATTATTTACCACATATTCGATATGAACTTAGCGGAAAGTCAAATTCATATATATTCGAATTATCCCATGTCTATATGCCTGTCTATTTTATATCATCGGTAGTTGTAGCATACAATGTTACTCAAAGCTTAATAATTTGTAATATATCAATTACGGCTCTTTTTAATTTGACACATATTAGCCGGCGTCTAATATTGCTGTATATTTACAGCACCAAGAGTTAATGAAGACGAACTTCTCACCATCGCTGACGGAGAAACTACAAACTACAGGGCTGTCGAAACATTTGCTGACCTCGACGATGATTTGGTCAATCTTGTTTCAGACAAACTTTGCACAGACGCCGAAGGATTCCATGAACTCCAGGTATAAAAACCACATCTTTCGCAGTCGTATTCATACGTTTTTATTAGAAGTTTTAAAGAAATGGAAACAATTAGTGAAATACCTTTTCTGAGAATCTGCAAAACAGCATTATATAAGGGTACACTCATACGTGGACATATTAGTATGATATTATTTCTATTAAGTTTCAAAGGTATTCGACGAAAATGTTTGCCTATTTATGGCTCTATGAATTTGATATTTCTATGTTTGAAAATATTTCTCTACGTTTTAGGACGATCTCCTCAATTGCGACATTGACGAATGCGCCATCGCCAACGGTGGATGCTCGAACTCTTGTAACAACACAATCGGCTCCTACTTCTGTTCATGTCCCCCAGGAGATGCACTCGCCGAAGATGGAAAAACATGCGGTGAGTGAGGTTTTGTCGGATATATTGGAAATAAAAAACGAACTCTTTTGGGCGTTCAATGAATTGCTTAAAAATTTATTAGTAACAATAATCTGAATAGAAAGATGATATATTTTCGATTTGATTCGGTTTTGAGGAGCTATTTTGTAAACCCAAAAACCTGCGATATTATTAGTACCATGTTCTAATTTTAATATATTATTACAGTGTTCGACGTCTGTGGAGTTGACAACGGAAACTGTGAATTCCGTTGTGCTCTCTTCTTCAGTGGCCACAGATGTATGTGTCCTAACACCAGACAAGTAAGAATAAAATTTGAATTTTCTTGTTTAATTCTCATTAGTTTAAGATTTTTGAATAAGTTATTCGAAAAACTTTAATTTTTATTACTTTTTGCAGTACAAAAAAAAATAAAAAGCTTACCAATCTTATATTGGAATACCGATTTTGAAGTTATTGGCATATCGTTAACTGTTTTATTCTGTTATTAATAAAGTAGAATAAAAATACAAACAATTCAATTCCTTTATATTTTGCAATTCCGTTTCTAAATTTACATTTCGTTTTTTTAGTGGGTTAACAACGTTTGTGAAAATTATAACGAATGCGACGACGATAATGGCGGATGTTCAGATATTTGCGAAGATCTTGACGATGGATACAGGTGCGCCTGCCCAGCTGGCATGACACTCACCCAGGACGGACTCAACTGTGGTGAGACACCATATTTTTTATTTTACATGTATACTCAGCATCAGATGAGTACAATATAGCAGACCTTTGTATTGAGTGCAAATGATGTAAAATTAACTCTTTTCACTTATAAATTAGAACAACTTCATAATTTCACTATATGTTATATATAACTTATGCGCACATTACTAAAATTTCCATATCCATGTATATATATATACGAGGAAGTGCCAAATTCCGTATTTTATCAAAATTGACATTGCTATACCTTTTGTACAGACACGTAGTTTTCTTTGTAGTGACAACGCAAGGCGAAATTGCGTATTTACATTTTTTTGTTTCACAATCAGTAAACGGAAAACGTATGCCGTATAAAAGTATAGAACATTTTATCGCAAATTTCTAAACCAATTTTTAAAATTTATTTTAAACCGATGTCGACTTTACCTAGGGCTATGTCGTGCCAGTATGTGTGAAGAACACACGTATTGAATTGTGTTTTTTTCTATGTTGTAAGACCAACCGCGATTTTTTTTACTTCTATTGAAGAATTGATATTACGCTGCAGGCTATGCGGACCGTGTTGAAAAACGGGTTTATCAGACAAGATGTTCTCGCCTCAAGCAAACCCGATTTTCATGTAAAGATTGATTTGAAAAGCGAAAAACGTCGGAATGCCGGTTTTCCCAGTAAAGCGGGAAAACAAGTTGTAAATGCGATCAGCAATTACATTCGATGTCGCGTTGTGCCTGTCTCTTTATTTTAAATTAAATATTTAATACCTTACGATTTGCCTAACGGCACATAAAAAAATAATTACATACTTATTTATAATAATTCACGTTTAAAATTAGTCTTACGGATTATCTATATAGTAAATTACTATTGATGTAGCCCGTCACATATGATTCAATGAAGACCTAATTGTAGCAAAATATCGATCTGTGACTGTAGCTTATGGTGTACTTCTTATATATACTTCAATCGTATGACTGTTGCAACAGAACCTTCAGCAATTCCATATAATTGCCAATAAACAGTCTTCCTACACTCGCTATTGTATATTCAAATAAATCAACTTGAACTCAACTGCTTACCCACATCACTTCATTTGTTATATTATTTGTCACCTAAATTACAAAATACTGAACTAAAATATTGTTATTAACGTTCAATAAAAATTGAGTTGAATCACTCGCCCCATGGTATTATCTATTGCCATAATAATTTAAGTGTGTATGATTCAATTAAAAGTACGGAAGATGACTAACGTCAGCCCCAATCACCAAAACAAGGACTTATATTTATGCTTTTCTGTTTCAGAAATTGATAGCTGTGCTGAACAGAATTGGCCTTTTGTCTGTTCACAAATTTGTCAAAACGTTCCAGGAGGTTCATACCAGTGCATGTGCCAGGAAGGTTATTTGATGGAAGATGATGGTCATAATTGTACAGGTACATATTTGAAAATTAGTACATAATTGAAGGCGTGACAACATAAAACATGATGCAACTGTTTAAGGTAGAGACATTGATTTGAAATCTCGAATTATGGGGACAGATAATTCAATGCTTGTAATTTAGTGTGTATTGAGTGATATTGAAGAGGTAAAGCATCGAAAGAAACATAACAATTTTGCATACAACATTCAATTTTCAACAGAAATCAACGAATGTGAGTTTGGTAACGGTGGATGTGAAGACGTTTGCGTCAACACAGAAGGTTCATACAGATGCGAATGTCCACCTAACATGGAACTCCGTCCCGATGGCAAAACTTGTGGTATTCAGTGTTATGAATGCGTCAACGTCCTGAATCCAGATCTCGAATGTGAGCCCGTTGTTTGCCAGAAATCTGCTGATGCTTGCTTTACAACTCACAGAACGCGCGATAACGTCACTACCACTACAAAGGGATGCAAACAAACAATGGCCTGTATTAATAACATGATTCAGGTAAACGGTGAATTAGGTTATGACTCCATCTACTCTAATTTCTTATATTATATTAAGCAATTGGTTTGAAACAGACTATAAATAAAACAGTTTTACCGTGAACGAACATTTTCCGACAGAAAATTCTAATATAAGTAGCATGCTTGGCAGATTTGTTTATTGCATCTTCTTTATACGTGGTTTTTAGAATCCAGCTGCTTCGGGAGAAGGACCCTCTCAGTGCAATATCAATGATCATAATTCGAAATGCGAATGCTGCTGTATGTACTCGCTCTGTAACGAAGAAGACTGTCCATACAGCAACTTCACTCGTAAGTAATATTGCGTTATATATGCACGTATGCTTTTAATATCACAAATCTAAAAACAATTTTTTTCATTACAGTACCATCATGCCCAAGCTTCGAAAAAGCTTTCGTTACTTTTACTGGACTCCAGACTGACGGTACCGTACTTGCTGGAGGAATAGCTCGTGTTGATTGCGGTCAAGGTTACGTAATGGCAGGGACAGCCGTTTCCGACGACACTGTCGAAACCTCAGTAACAGTTACACATATTCAGTGCGCCTACAACTTTATCAACGGAACCGCAGAATGGGATGGTGACTTCAGAGATTTGGACAGTTGTGTTGGTACGTAACAACCATATTCATTCAATCTGTATGATACAATTGAGAAAACGATGAAGCTAATTCTTGAGGAAAACATTATATAATGGCATTTAGTTGCAACGACAATGTATGAAATGAATATAGTAAATTTTGCGTTTTTTCCACACATTTTTGTGTAACTGCATTGACAATTTCATATAAATTAAATCCAACTTGTTGGTATCCAACATCCAAGGTCGATTATGAATAGCCTATGTGAATAAAATGATTAGGAGCTGTAAAATCCATTAAAAAGTACTAATTCATTATAATCATATACGATGTATTTAGATATTGACGAATGTGACACTGACAACAACGGTGGATGCCAAGCACCAGCTTTCTGCGTCAATCTACCAGGAAGTTACGAATGCAGATGCCCAGAGGAGCCAGGAGATTACGTTCTAGTTGAAGGATTCATTTGTGAAAGGTTAGTTATCAATATATACAAAATAAACTCTTAAGTTTTCATTAAGATTACCTGATAATATAGCGCGGACAAGACGCATGTATTTTAGCCGATAGAAAATTTAGTAAATTTGATTTAAATGAGAGGAATTATGCTCACCATTGCTATTGTGAGCTGATATTCCGTACAGCATTTAATATTTGTAAAAATTTTTTAAAGAGATGAATGCGCTGATGCCGACCAAGGTGGATGTTCCGACAATTGTACAAACACCATCGGTAGCTTCTATTGCTCTTGTCCATCAGGAATGTCCATCGTCGGAGAAGAAGGACTCGTATGCGGTAAGTGTGTTGAAATTGTTTGTGTTAAATAATTTAGAGTAAATTTTTTGTTTTGAACTCGACTTACACTTTGATTACTGGTGGAGGCAAAATTGTGAAATATTTTTTTTTTTTGCATTTTGCTGACCTTTACATTAGATATTGATAGTGATTTATATTTCTAGATCCTGACGAATGCATGGATGCCAACGGCGGATGCCATCAGCTCTGTGTTAACTTGCTTGGCTCATACGAATGCAGATGTCACGCCGAAGGATACAGAATTGGAGACGACGGGCAAACTTGCGTTGGTGAGTTTTCGGTTTATCTTGATAAAAATTTCCCAAAAATTGTCTTTTTACCAAGTAATAATTTCCGCGACGTCATGTTGCAGATACCTTAAGTTGTTTACTTATCATTATTGACTTTAAGTGCTTCACGTCAATGAGATTTCTTGTTTTTTTAATTAATGTTGGTTATTCATTTAATTTTTAAGACGTAAATGAATGTTTGGAAGATAATGGCGGCTGTGAGGCCAACTGCACCAATCTCGACCCAGGATACGAATGTTCTTGCGGCGTGGGATTCATGCTTATGCCAGACGGCTTCGGATGTAGACCTGATCCATGTTACATCGATAATGGTGGATGTTTCCAAATCTGCACCGTTTTGGAAGAAGGCCACATCTGCGAATGTAACCCTGGCTATGAACTTCTGGATGATGGTACATGCGTCGACATTGATGAATGCGCCGAAGGTATCGCAAACTGCCAATATAATTGTACCAACTTTGATGGAGGATACACTTGCGAATGCCCAGCTGGAGAGGCACTGAGAAACGATGGGCGCACATGTGGTAAGTACAAGAAATGCACCAGTTTCAAATTTTGCTGGAAATTTCTTCCAATCTTCCAATTAGACCTGTTGCAAACACGATATTTGCATAACTTATTCTATTATTTTAGGACGTGCCTGTTACGTTTGTAATGGAGCTTCTACAAATGAAGAATGCAATGTAGATTTTGAAGTCTGTCCAATGGATGCAGATGCTTGCGAAAACGAAGTCCGTATGCACGGTGGACGTAAAGCTATTTTCAAGAGATGCAAACAAGCTCATGCGTGTAACAACAATCATATCCAGGTTTCATTGCATTATTTATTGACTCGCCGTCGTTTTTTCCGGTCATATTTGATTTGACCTCATTTAGATAACTGGCTGATTTTATTAAGTTTTTCAAAAATCTATGATTTATGATGAGTTTTGTTCAGATGGACATTTCCAAGATGGAACGAATCTCCCGCTTTCTATGTCATTCAGTCAATTACCAATTTTATTTTTGTTTTATAACCAGAACCCTCGCGACGCTTGGACACCTGACCAATGCAATGCAGGAGATGCAAATGATGTATGCAGATGTTGTTGTACTGGACACCTTTGTAACTTCAACGAAAAACCATGCAGAGTTACATATGATTGTGGTCTCAAACAGGTGCGATATGGTTTTTGTGTTCATTGTCTAAAATTCGTTATAAGTTTTCACTAAAGTTTCATCTTATAGTCATTTCTCCAAAATGTGGTGTTTTGGGCTACTCGATGAAATATTGAATTTTTTTTTCTAGGCTGACGTTATTGTATTGTTGGACTCCTCAAGCTCGGTTAAATTCAATGACTTCCAAAAAATGAAGAGTTTCGCTCAGGATATATTCTCCAGCTACGATATCGGCCAAGATACAGTTAGAGCTGCCCTCGTTCGATACAATCGTGAAGTAGACCCTAGATTCCATTTGAAAGACTTTGAAACACTTGATGGTGTACTTGATGCTGTTGATAACACAATGCATAGTGGTCGTGGTACGTTGACTGGTCAGGCACTTCAACATGTCTTGGACAACGAATTGACGGAAGAGAATGGCGCCAGAGCTGATGTACCTAAGATTGTCATTACTGTTACCGATGGTAAATCGAAGGTACGTATCATAGTGATTGATGCTTTATAGGTCATTAGAAAAGAACAGATTAAATTTCTATCCATTCGTTGTCACATTTGAGTCGCGTTCAAGAAACATTTGTTCTCACAAGTTGTCTTTATTATGTATAATTTTTAAATCTGACATTTTTCTTATGCAGGATGATGTGAGCGGTCCATCCCAAGCTCTCCGTGCTGCTGGTGTAAGAACAATTGGTGTTGGAATCGGTGCTAGAGTAGATGTTTCTGAATTGGAAATGATCGCTGGTTCTCCAGAAAGCGCAATTTTTTCAGAGTCTTTTGATGACGTTTTCGCCAAAATGGAAGCACTCAGATTTGAGATCTGCAGAGGTATCTTGCATTTCACTTATGTTGTCGGTACTGATATAACGTCAGGCTTTAGCGAATAGTTTTTGTAGAAGCGTATACTTGACAAATATTTTCATAACTAATAAAATGTCAATTTTCTTTTTGTAAAGTACTTGTGATTTCTTGTCAGAATATTGCTCTAAACTCTCTAGCATTTCCAATATTATTCATGATTCAGATACGGACGAATGCTTAAACGCAAACGGTGGGTGTTCTGATGGGTGTGTCAACACAGCAGGCTCATACTACTGTACCTGCCCAGAAGGCCTCTTCTTACAAGCTGATGCTCGAACATGTGGAGCAGGTTGGTTTTAGAATTGTATGCCATGGTTTGGTAGCTTTCAGCTGAATTCTGTCATCGTGGTTTCTGTCAAGTTTCACTCAATGCTAGTACTGTTTTCGAACAGACCATTTGGAAATATATTAAACAAGGCTGAATATTATTTGTCAATATCTCATTTTCTAAGTTCATTACATTAGTTAGATAAACAGACCCAAATGTCATTATCTGTAGTTTATGCAACTGAGTGAACAAAGTGCAAATAAAAATCGTTAATATATCTACAAGTAATGTATTTATCTTAATAATAAGATCATGTGATTAGTATCAAAATTTGCTGAACAAATAAGTATCTTATATTTATCAACAATATGCTGACACACAAAACTCATACATTATAGGTTTTGAAGGACAGGTCACAGGAGCATTTGATGAATGTGCTAATGACAATGGTGGATGCGACCACATTTGCACCGACACTTTTGAAGGATTTAATTGTTCTTGCCGAGAGGGATACGCGCTTCGTGACGATTTGTCTAGCTGTTCAGGTGAATAATATGAATAATGAAAAAATGTGATTTGTACCCGTGAGCATAGTAATTATAATTATTTTAAATTTATGAAATTTGTAATGAAAATCGGCATATTAAAGTAGTGAAATGCGGTGCAACATTTATAAACCCTCCATTTTTTAAACGCAAATTACTGTACAACATAAAATTGATTTTTGTGATTATCGGCTAGTGATTTTTTAGACCATACAATTGTAAAAAGTAATCTTTTTTGAGTAGTGATGCTTAGTTACATATATGCCTAATTTTTTTTAGAAATCGACGAATGTAATATTGAGGAATTGAACCTCTGTTCTCATTCTTGCATCAACACACTCGGCGCATATTTCTGCGAATGCCCAGAAGATCACGAACTCGCTGATGATTTGGCTACGTGCAACCCAAGACCAGGACGTAAGATAATTTTCATCAATAAAAATTCTAATTTCTGTTACGTATTCATTGCCATGCTCTTCGTACTTATAAATACGACGACGTATATGGTACTGCATTCGATGTGACTTGACACACCTGAAATAAGTAGCATAATAAATGATAAAAATTAGAAATTAGTCACGACTCATGTTATTCATTTTCTTTAGCTGCTGATTGCCCTGTTGGATTCCAATCCATAGCTGGAAGTTGCGTTCAAGTTTTAGAAGACATGCTGAGTTACTCGCGCGCTGAATCGACCTGTACATCACTTGGAGCGAGACTCGCTACTGTTCGAGATGAGGGCGTATGGAATCTCTACAAAAGGCTTTTTAGTAGTGTCGAAGGAGATCTTTGGGTTGGTCTCAACGACAGAGACGAAGGTGGTACATGGAGAAACTCGGATGGAACCGACTTTGACTTCGGACAGATCTGGGCACCAGAACAACCAAGTAAATAAATCAATTTATTGAAATTGAAGTGTAACTGAATAACTATTCTCAAACGTGTCAAACCACCAAAAATTACGGTTTTGTGTTTTTAACTAACGATTCTTACGTTTTTATGTCATGGATAAGTAAATATCTTAAAAAATGATTAGATGAATGTACCCGAAACTTTGCATAATAACTTGATATTCTACACTCTTCAATTTCACTACAATTAAACCTTGGTAAATCAAATAACCGCCTTTATGATGTCACTAGTTACGTGCTCAATCACATCACAAGTACAAGAGGTTGGAGCAAACGTAAAATAAAAACAAAAATGCATGTGCATCGATTTGTGAACATGCGTTTAGCCAAATAGATTGTTTTTACTGTCATGTTTATAACATATATATTTTAATTTAGGTGTCGGAAAATGTGGCGCCCTTGAACGGAAGAGCGATTTCAGACTAGCAACACGTGCTTGTGCTGAGCAATACAGAGCTATTTGCGAAATACGTAAGTCCACTTCGTATTTGTCTTTCATACATACAACTACAATAAAATAATATGTATATGACAGAAGCTGATATTTGTTAAACTGCTATTCAATTATATTTATGTACTGCTGGTTTTATACTGTGAGTGTTGCAATTATACTTTGTTGATATTGATGTACCAATGCTTTACAGCACGAGAGGGCGGATTCATCGTATATTCCCGAAGCTGGCCAAATGGTGCACAAGGCAGTTTATACTTCCCGTATGGAGCTGAAGCAGTTCAAGTAGAGTTCCCAGGGGACGTTAAATCTCTTAATGTAAGTACACAGCAATTAAAAAAGAGCGTGTTTTTTTATGAAATTTATAACATAATCCAAATAATTTTAATTTTAGGTATGGTTCGGTTCAGTAGCTGAAAGAATGGGCAGAAATACCTACATTATCACCCAAAATCCAGTTCAAAGAGCAGGTGGTAATGGAGAAGCACAATTCGTTATTGACATGGGAAGAGTAAGATACCCAGGTTACAATGCGGTAGTAACACGATACGTGGAGCCAAGTGTTGAAGGAGGGGTGGTAACCGGGGGAGTAGTTACAGGACCGAGTGGAGGAATCGCAACAGGCACTGGTGGCATTCGTACCGTAACTACCGTCACTGGAGGAACAGGCGGTGGTGGATCTACGGGAAGTACTACCTTCACAAGTGGAGGAACGGGAGGTACTACTACCTTCACAAGTGGAGGAACGGGAGGTACTACCTTCATAAGAGGAGGAACAAGCGGTGGTGGATCTACGGGAGGTACTACCTTCACAAGTGGAGGAACGGGAGGTACTACTACCTTCACAAGTGGAGGAACGGGAGGTACTACCTTCATAAGAGGAGGAACAAGCGGTGGTGGATCTACGGGAGGTACTACCTTCACAAGTGGAGGAGGGAGAGGTACTACTACCTTCACAAGTGGAGGAACGGGAGGTACTACCTTCAGAAGTGGAGGAACTGGCGGTGGTAGATTTACGGAAACCTTTACCACCGGTAATGGAGGAGGAACAGGAGGTTTTTCCTTCACTGGAGGAGCAGGTAATGGTGGAGGATCAAGTTTTAGTACTGGTGAATTCGTCTCCAGCGGTGGATCCACCGGTGGATTTAGAACCGGTGAGTTTACCAGCGGATCTTCAGGAGTCACTCGTACTTTCTCCAGTAGTAGCGGCGGCATGGGCGGCAGTAGCGGCGGCATGAGCGGCACCAGCGGCGGCATGACCCATGGTACAACCGGTTAAGCAAATATCACTTTAAATAGGACAATATTTTCTGTTAACAATATGTCAAGGATCGTGGGATCTGTATAGTGCATAATGTGGTGCCATGTATTGCATATTGTTTGTAATTTTATTATAGTTTATCCACAATTCAGAAATTTATACTTCATTCGTTTCGTTATAACGCAAGTTCGTTTTTTTGCTTAGCCGTTACACAAAAAAAAACAATGATCTGCACGAGACTCTTTTATGGCCATTTGGAATAAAGAATAAATTTGGATTACAAAAATGTGTTTTTGATTAGAAATCATTTTTTTTACGTAGAACGTTGATGTCAAAAGTTAAAATACAAGAAAAATATTTTATTTCATTGTAATGTATTTGTACGTATATATATATACTTGGTATCGATGAGACCCATTTAACAAGTGTTACAGTTATTTGAAATTGATTCATTCGCACTAGTCAGTTTGCAGCAGCAATTTGAATAAAGGATTCTATAACTGAACTGTTGTCTCCCTATTCATCGCTGATGATACTTGATTTTCGCTTACCACAAAATACATTGCCTGATTATGAATCGATGACGTTGTTGAACACTGGTACATCTTCGACGTCATTTACGCATTTGACGTAATTTACATATTTAAAATTGTCGGAATAGTTTCGCATATAAATAAAAATCCTATGTTGTAATAGGTTTTTAAATAAAATTTGGGTTGATCTATATACTTGCTATATATAAATTCGCTTTGAGGAAGTATGCAGTGGTGAACATCACCAGGGTACTTTTTAGATTCGGTCGTTCTTGCTACGTGATATAGGGATATTGGACAGGAAAACGCAAATTTCAGTGATTTAATTTTTTTCAATAATATGGACTATTTCATAACATACTTGGCGTCTACCCGTCACTAGTCATACGTCAAATGTAGCTGAGTAAATTAAAAGTAGCTAAGCAAATTTACTGTGTTCGCTCAGGTTATTGGGAAAGGAACATATGAAAAGTACCTATTATATATGTTCTGTTACAAGAGGTTCATCAGCCATCGTTTAGTTAGGTGGTTCCTGAACTTTTTTACCGTCGCTCCTCACAGTACCTTTACATTATCCTCGTCCCAGACAATACAATAAAACGTAAAGTTACAAATTAATTTATTACAAATCAAATAAAAAAGTTGTTTTTTCATGGTGTTCTAACAAGATGGATGCGTTTTTTTGATAATTGAAAAATATCAGTTCAGATGCAATCTCATATCATCCCATTTGCCGAAATAAAGGCGATTTCTTTGATTAGAAGATAAAAGATAAGCGGTTCATCGCATTCAAAAATGCCAGATGACTTGCACCAAACTATATACTCAATGAATTTCCTTTTGGATTCTGCATCATTTTGCAGTGAATGTGCACATCTGCAGGGATATAGATATCGGGTGTACAAAAATAGTTGGTTTTCTTGAAATTCAAAATTGGAATTTATAATTTTAACTTGAATTGTGGTAATTTTGGGGTTACCTGCTTTTGATGTATATACTATGATATCTTCGCAGGTTTCAGTCTGTGATACAGAGACTAAACTGATTAATGCGAAATATGTGACCATACTGGTTTAATTATGTTCAAAGTAACTGAACGTTGATTCCGACTTATGAGAAAATAAAAGCATCATTAATATTTTTTTTTATCTGAGGATATTGTCAGATTTGAGCTGTTCTTGCAACATTGACTGCCACTTAAGATTATTTTCAGGATGTCACCGTTCGAGAAATCTCGATGTCGGCAATAAAATATGTTTGAACATATCTTCATCATCATCGCAACAAAAAAGGGCGCTCCCGAAGTATGTGCACCGAGATGGCGCACAACTTAAACCCTAACCTGGTACGCACTATATTCAGGTAGTGCGCAATCTTGGTGCACATACTTCTTTAGGTCCCAAAAAGGTGGGTAGGGGTTCTAAAAACGAAAATTATCTGGCTGCGCCATTGAATAAGAGTGACTAACGAATTGAAAACTATGCCCTACTGACAGAAAGGATTCCAGCAAGTTGTTTAAGCGGCCTCCTTGCTTCCCCCGCTCAAAAATAAATGTGGGCATACTGAATATTAAAAATATGTCGAACGTCATCAATAGCTGAAGCCCCTGCTCAAAATTAGAAATGAAGATGCGGCGCAGTGAAAATTGAGCAAAACGAATAGGCACACCTCGCGAAGTAGAACTGTTCCGTTATGCTCTACTTCCAATGAAAGCGCTTGTAAGATGAATGCTTCTGCACATAAACGAATCAAGTTTCGTGAAAATTCTAACTTTTCGAGAATGCTCAATGGGCCCTTCGGATTTCCCGCCCACTGGGGTTCATATCGCCCACCTTGAGAATCCCCGGTTTACTCACTTACAGAACCCACAAAAATTCAATTTATGTTTGTGTGTTTGCGCAATTGTGGTCGGATAACAAAATGATAGTTTGAAAATATCTCCCTATATATAAATTGAACCACAAATCACATTAGCTACTGGAGATACTTGGGTTGTGTTTTTGAATAACACCCACGACTCCCATCTTCCGTAGACAGTAACTTTGCTTTTATCTTGCGACAGATCACATGTAGGAGGTTGAAAACATAAGAATAAGTTGCATTCATTTCAAGGAAATAGCATGATATTTCTTTTCAACTGAAATATATTCAGGGTTAGCTCGGAATGCTTCTTCAGCTCTGATGTTTCTTGAAAAGACATTTATTGTCACAATATATATAATTATTCTTTATTATAACACCAAGTGTGTCAACTAATACTTATTTGTCGTAGCTTACCTGATTTTATTCTATCAATTATCATCATCCAACATTTCACATTGTAACTACGTCAATCATCACCATCAAAATTCCCTGAACTATTTTTCAGAACAGCACTTTTGCTTCAAATAATCCAGATTAAGTGGGGATTCCACCGATATTCGTTAGTTGTATAGCTTTAATATAATCTCTAGTATGCTAACTATCTATCTTGAGTGAGCGATGTTCGATAATTCGCAAAATTTATACAGTACTTATCGTCAATAACTGCAGTTTTCAAACTCTGAAGATCCCAATTTTTTAAATTATTAGAATAGATTAGAACCTTGAGTGTCGCTGCTCGATAACCAGTTTTGGTTCCCCCACAGACCACAGCCCTCATTCTACTAGATAAAAAAATAAAAATAAAACTTGACTTGACATATCGCCCAAAACAGTGTTCTTTTTCTTCTGATAATGTGAACTGTCCCTCAGATGAGCAAAGTTCCCCAAATTGGCTTCTAATCCAGTCATAATGGTCAACAGATATCGATGAGAAATATTTGTCAAGATTTAATAACAATGTTTCCGATTAGCAGTGTAATTTCTGAACAATTAGTTTCTTTGAAAAAAAATTCTCAATATAATGGCTTTCTTCTAAAAAGCATCTATTTTGTCATTGGATGACAGAATGTTCCAGTTACTGCCCAGAATGCCACTATTCAAAAGATTCAGTACTGATAACTTGGAACAAAAATGATCGCCACTCAAATATTCTACGAATCCGTGACGTAATGGAAAAGCTAATATAGCCTACACTCCTACACGATTCCGACTGCGCTACAACAATGTGCGCTCATCATAAGTAGATCTTGTATTTTCTTGCCAAACGATGTTTTAATGACGTCATTAGGTTACCGTATGAAACCAAAATACGTCCAATTTGGAAATTTTTGTACGTCAATACGAAAAAACACGATTTTTACTACGACGCGTCCGCAATGTCGGTTCCGCAATTGGCAGAGATGGCACTCGTGAATACAATGTGGTACATTTGGTAGGACTTTAGTAGTTCACGTCGAGATAATAAAATCATTCATTTCATAATTTTAATGCTTGGAGTTGGGGATTAGCTTCGCTCTGATGGAAGTTTGTAGCTTTGAGCAGAAATCTCAATTATATTTAGCCAATACAAACTTGTTCATATATGGCCTACACCAATAAGCATACCTAGGTATTTGAGTTTGGGCGGCGACAATATTTATGCAAACGACCAATATTTTTAAACTTGCTTCATTTTATATGACTATCTGTCCGTCGTCGTGGCTATCTGTAGTCGTTTTTATAATTAGACAAACAGTTGAACTGCAAACAAATAAAGTGTTAACATTATTCTGCTTACAAAGGTTGGAAAGGGAGTGGAATATACCATACACATCCAGGAGATTGCCCTTTTCATCACATGACACTTCTTCAGCCTTTTGCAAGTGCATCTTTTATAAATGCACAATAAGGATTCTTGAACCGTTAATTTCTCTCAAAACGTTTCCCAATTTCATGTAACTGTCCAATTATTTATTGTTTGGAAATTTCACGTTTTTGTTTCGAAAACGAAGAGACATCCTGTGTCTTGGGAATACTTGATTGATACTTTTCCAAAATCCTAGATCTTAAATTGGAACAGGCTTGTTCGTTATATATATCCTTAACTTTTATATTTCAAAATTCTCCATTTGAATTTATTCCGTGAAATGCTTTTCAAAGATTTTCATCATGATATAAGCGTTAATAAACCTCAACTGGTTGGGAAGAAACGATGCCAAATGCAAGACGTGTGATTACTCAATTGATGAGTAGGGAAACAACTTGATAATTGTCGCGGCGCATCGCACGTAATCTACCCGTCTGGTTTGCCAGCCGTCTCCTGCAATAACAATGTTTCATGTCGGTATATTTTCCGGCTGTTCTGTTATAATATAGTTATATCTTTCTCTTTTAACCTGATATGATATGGGCGCTTTCTTTGTTGTAGCTGGAAGTTCGGCACTAACGCTGACAATAAAATTTCAAACAGAAAACAGTCATTCATGAATGAGGATAAAAATTTGTCAATTTTTCCAACATTCTAGCCAAATAACTCTGATATTTGAATGGCGTGTCATGTAATGTTTCATGTGATTTTATGCATTTTATGTAATTTCTTGTACGCGTTTAACGCACTAATAATATGAGCTATCATCTATTGTAGAGTATTATGATTTATTATATTACAACTTCTTATAGGCTATATCTGTCCATCCGCCTGTAGTTGCGGATTTTTTATGTATCGTAATGTGCATATAACTTGTAGAGGCAACCGCACGCACAGCATATATATACACGGCATGCTTATGAAATGAATTGGCAGTATTTGTACATCAGCAAAATGTTTGTATTTGTATATTGATTTGACAGTATAGGCATATTTTTGGCTGTATATGTCTATCACGTTACTAACCGGGGAAGACGGGAATCAGCAATGTGCAAATCATGGTTCAATCGTTATGAACTCCGTTTAAAATTATCTAGTATAGGCATATTTTTGGCTGTATATGTATATCACGTTACTAACCGGGGAAGACGGGAATCAGCAGTGTGCAAATCATGGTTCAATCGTTATGAACTCCGTTTAAAAGTCCATAGGTTCTGTCGTAAAAATACAGAGGTTTGAGTAATGCAACGAGGAGTACAACTGTGTATGATTTACTTTTTCTCTTTCATTCGTATAAATGCTTTCAGTAACTACTGATTTGAAAAGCAAGACTTTAATTTAAATTTACGACTCCTACAAAAACGTTATTTTGTTTTCGTTCTAATCATTAAGATAAAACAATAAAAGATAAAATTAAATCATGAAATAGTAAAATTTGTATGCTCAAGTTGAAAAAATTAGAAAAAATGACATTCAAAAATTGAAAGTACTATCCTCAGAAAACAAAAAGTTTAATTATACTTGTTGCCATTTTTGGGACGTGGAGTAATTATGGGCACTAATCAAGCCGAACCAATGTAAACATTCATTTATATGAATATCAGGGTTAGGTATTAGCGCGACTGTCTAATCAGCAATTCATCCATTCGTTATAGTAAACTATTTGAATAATCTTTACCAACAAAAAAACTAAAAGACGAGAAGTATATATAAAGTTACCGACATTTTTGTTAATGTGGCAACGAGCGAGTGTCACATTTTCAAATCGCCAGTTTGTCTGCTCTGAAGTAGGGACAATAAAATGTGTAGCAACATAGTTTAACGACCAATCTGACACGAACATTGGAATCTGATGATAAAATCGCATCACATAATTTCAACAAGTCAGAAATTACAAAAATACCTATAGCGAGGAATTATTTGATGGTTAATTGTATCTCTTGAAATCGGTAAATCGTAGTATTTTATCCGGAATGCAACAAAAAAGTAGTCGTTTTGTCCGCAGTTAGGGAATCAAATGCAGTCTAAGTGAATTACGTGTGATTGTTAATGATCGGATTCATAAAACTGAGCGTCATAGTTCATTTCTTTCGTCTTGTTATTCTGGTATTTGCGAGAGCAGCATCTGGTTCATTCGTGCTACAATCACATAGTATCACCAATATTTTCATGTTGCATGATATAAGGAATATATGAATTTCAAATCAAAGTCTGAGCTATTTGTGTCCCTGGTTCAATACGAGAACTACTTGTTGCACCTTCGATAAACTTTTTATCAGAGTAAGATTCTTGTAACTGATCATTATTGTTGTTTTCCGTTTTGATATATGGATTATTTGAATTTGATATTTTCATTTCTGATAGATCTTCCGTTCGATCAAGAATATCCGCTGAATCGTCTTCTTCCAAAAGAATTCTGCAAAATATTTTCATTCAAAAATTGTGATATGTATGCAAGCAACCCAAATTTATGGTGATATGATAGATTCGCGATTCAAGTAAGTACCTGGAAAAAGTCTTTTGGAATATTATAATTTGTCATACTATAATGTAACTAACTTGCTCAAATCCGTCAATTTTGTGGATTGTTCTTCGGCGACGAGCATTTCGTATTCTTCTGCTGCGAAATTGTCCCAATCGCTCATCGCCATAATTGATCCATCCATATTCTAAAACGTAAATTTAATTAGATTTGCTATTTGTAGTCTTTTTGGTATTTATTCATTACATATTATATGCACCCCAACATAACAACATAATGTGGTCTTGGACAAATTTTAAGCACAATTAATTTTCTATCATTGATCGGAAAAAAGAACAAAGAATAAACATATAAACTCACATTTTGTGGCGCAAGAGGATCTTTTTGTTCATTGTTGAGGTATTTGGCAATATTGAAGAATGTATCAAAAAACACGTGAGCCATTTTACAAGTTTTCAAATCTTTCAAACTGACTCTTCCTGGGTATTTTGGATTAACAATGTCAAATATCTGAAATAAAAAATAAATAAAACATAGGCATAGTGAATATGTAGGTAATTGCAGTCTTAGCTGTTGAAACACCACCATTTCCATTACCCCAAGCATCGAAGCTTGACTAAATAATAACCTCATATCATGTTAAGTGCTAATGGCGGTTCTATTTTCCGGTGAGGTTATTATAAAATCATATTAATGAATGTCAGACATTTTTTGGTTGATTCAAGTTCATAAATAAAACAAATAAACACGCTAATTGCCAATATAAGTTTATAAGTAATAATTTTCTTGATGGTTTGTTAAGAGTTTCGAGTCTGAACATGACTTGAGGCACATATAAACGTAAACGTGAAAAGTCAGATGTATTTTTCTAGTTTACTATAGAAATCTTGGTTCTCTAATAAGCTGAGATCTGCACTGTTACTCGTAATATTGGTATACTGAGTAAATAAAAAAAAAATTAGATTTCATGCGATCATTTTTCACTAATCGAATTACATTCTGCAGATATATTTCCAATCATGAACGACCGCGAGTACAAATTTGAAAAAAACGGAATAGCGATTTCAACAGCGATGTCTTGTAATGGACTTCTTCTAATGTAAAATACAAATAAAATCCTGTTTCTGACAGTTTTGGGAAAGTTTTTTCGTGAAGGGAAAATTGTTATAAATATGGAAATTCGAAGATAACAGTCAATTTCGCCCGCCAATAATCAGAAATACCTGACAAATGCAGTCTTCAAATGGTAGTGGTTCAATATCAAGTTGTTCTAATTTTTGTGACTGCTCTTCATAAAAATATTCCATTTCATACATCGATATGACTCCGTCTCCGTCGAGATCCATACATCGGAACCAATATTCAATGCTGCAAAAAACGTCATTGTTAAAGACCGAAAGGCAATAAAATGCTTTCTAAATTTAGGGTGAAATTGTAATGAGTAGCACGTGTCGTATTCCATTAATAGCCTTTACTTTTCGCTAACTTGCATAAGGCGACTGAATCAGTTTGATAAGTTCTAGACATAACGTGTAGATTTCACATGTATACGTCAAACCAGTTCAGGAGTTCTTAAACTGGGATCCGCGGACCCCCAAAAGGTCTGAGAAGGTTGAGTTTAAGGGGTCCTTGAAGGACTAGTAGAAATTTTAGGAATAAAATGATATTGTCGCAATATTCTATACAAGATGAACATAAATTGAGTTTGAGCAATAACTTTTTGGAGCATAACTGATATTTTTGCTTGGGACTTGGACTTTACAGCGATTTTTTTTATTGAATGGGTCAAAAATGATATTTTTATTGCGGAAAAGAAGACTGTAGATCACAGATATTTAATCAATAAGAAAAATGCTGTTTCATCTTTCCCGCGAGTCTTGTATTCTCGAGGTTGGTATTTCGTGGTTTTGAGCTTTGATTATGTAGCACTCATATCCTTTTGTCTCGCTGTTTTATCATCTTAGTTTTGGCTGTGTTTATATTCTTATACTTTTAACACTAGCAAGGCACACGTGGCGTGGTTTTCAGAATTTTTGTAACAAGATTTCACTTAGTTCTCGGCTCATGTATAACCATTTTGCAATGGGGCATTATTTAAAAAACAAGTCTTTACGAAAACACTTACTTACGCACTTGCGCGTCTTGTGCAGCTGCCTTAAAATTTGAAACTGCTGTCAAATATAACAGACAAATATGCCAGAGAAGACCATCCAAATGACGATTGACGACTATATAATCATAACACATAATTCGAATGTCATAAACATCGTGATAACATTAATATCGGTATGGTATAATCGTTATCTTATCGCTAGATTGAATTATGAACGGTTTTATCCCTATAAAATTATAATGTTTTTTTAGGGCTTGGCGGGTGTGTTTCAGACTATTCTCGGGGATGCTCGATGGAAAAACGTGCGAAACAGTTTATTGGCAGATACAGGCAGATATTGCTTTCAAACACAAATATAATTGTGAAAAAAATGTTGCAAACAGATTTCGACCTGACCTGATCGCTCGTTGCGTATATTTTAAAATTGTTTCGCATAATTTCAAAATACCAAGCGAATCAGGATTTGTATCCTTGCTTACTAACGAAACTGAAAGTCGAAACAGGTTGGAGGTGTCAATATTAACATGCGTGTTGCCCTGTCAAATGCACAATTTCATTTTTTTAGGCACACAATAGCTTCCTTCACATTAAACTATCAATAGAGGTCACGCGAGACTAACTCCCAATTCTTCCTCAATGCCTTCGTGCTAGTGGATCCGTATGCGTATATTCCAAGGATGTTGTAGCAGAAATGAACATGCCATACTATACAATGCAAGAGTCCTGCTGCACTAACAAACATAAATTTATTTCTATAAAGTTTCGTCTGAGGAAGCCTGATTTTGGTCAGACGAAACGTTACAGAAATACATGTGTGTTAGTATGCAGCACGACTCTTCACACTAAAATTGCGACTTTTTTTTCCACTTTTCTTTGTTTAAATTTTTTTAGACAGACCCCGATAAAATATTTTACCACCAGGTACCAATAAAATCATTTAAGGGTCCGTGATATAAAATGCTTAAAAACAACTGTACCAGTTTTATTTACTTCTTGACGAATTAATGTTTATTTATTTCAGTACTAATATTAATGTAAAATAAGAAGGCAATGTCTTCTAATTAGTGTTTCCCCAAACTGTGCGTTGCCCATTTCCCATTTCCTAAAAAACTATTTCCAGCGTCTGCTTTAAATGTATGTGACTTAACAATTCTACTCACAAGACCTTGCTAGATTTTTACCTTGTCGGAGATTTCTTATCTTCTTCGGATAAAATGAACCAAACAAAATCAACATATGACATTCTGCTGAGTTGATGGTCAGATGTATCCCATCTTGTTACAGCACCTGATAATACTCTCTCTATCAATCTGCTTGATAATACTGAAAAATAAAATGCAAAAAATTTAAATAAATTAAATATTTAAACAGGAAAATTCTGAAGTTCTGATATGAGTGAAAACTATTTTGAACCTAAATATCTGATGCTAAAATTTTTGTAAATTAACATCCAGGTTTTTATGATTTATATTTATTCACCTTATATGTTAATCTCATGCAAAACGAAAATGGGCTTTGCATCACTAAGCACGGTCACTTGCGGCCCGCAGTTATTAAGTATAAATCAATGAAATTATTTTTGTTGACTCCGCTCCTATAATATACCCAATATTAAGGGAAAGTCCAGTTACTTTATTTTTGGCATCATATCACTTACCTCCATCTCCATAACCTATTAGATCATGTTTGTCGATAACAAGATCATGGTCTGTGTCTAATTCCCAAAATTTACAGTAAATGACGTAAAAATGTTCATATGAAAAATAATCAGTAATAGCGTTGATGTCATCTTCTTCTTCAAGTAATGATAAAACCTGTAAAATAACAAGTCAAGTAAATAACAACGTAAAGTTTTTAACAAATAGTTGGCTACGGTAACTAATCGAATCAAATTATGTAATATATATGTGACCTCCAGTTGATATTGTTTCCAGGATGCAATTTAGTAACGCCAAATCCCACCAAAATTTCCGAAATTACTATACTGAGTGGTAAAAATATACTTACTGTTAAAAAGTTACTTTTTCTCAACTCTTGTGCGGTGATTTGACCCGACCATGATCTGTTTACGACGTAGAATATTCTTGCAATAACCTGGAGAATAAAAGTTTGTCTGTTCATAAAAAGCGTCAAACGAGGGTGTTGAGCTAGATTGATATACTCAAGTGTATTGAACCCTCTAATTTCAAAAATCAATATGTCTCGAAATATAAATATTCTATAAAACGTTTTTTTTTCTCAAAATGGCGTACCGTTTATTTGCAACAATATAGTTCTATTCGAGTGAAAAACAAAAAAAACGCTGGCTTTTTAAATTGGGTAAATTATGTATTCATGTAAAAATTTAAATGTGAATCACTGATGAGTCATAAATAAATTGTTTCCGTGTTTCACAACTATTGATAGATTTGGTTTCAGTATTTCATTGTAACATTCAAGCCATAATAAAAATCTATGTTTTGCTCATAGATCAGAACATAGTTGGTGTCAAGAATTTTAGGTTAATCGAGAGTAAATATACTTTGTTGAACATTTAATTCCAATCATGGGTGAAATTTTATTTTATCAAGTGGTGGATACAAATTTAAACGTAAGGCCACAAATAACCGACTATTGAACGAATTACCAAATTTATTACCAGCAAACTTCTTGACCATATTGACTTAAACACCGAAAATTATGGATTCAATTTAACAGTCGATTTTACAGTTTTGTTGTGTGGTCACTTGGTATTCGACTTTTGAGGTTTTTTCTCAACTTCTTTACATATTTAAATATATATTCTTGTGGCCTCGCGATTATGGCACAATCTAACAACACATAATACAACTCACCGTGTTCATATATCTTGTATGGAACTCAGGAGCGTCCTTTAGAAACACTAAACCAGGATGCGAATCCACGATATCCTACAACAACAAGCAATTAGTTTGAATTAATATTTCGTTTTTTAAAAAAACGCTACTGATTGAAAGAAAATAAACTTACTTTTAAAAGAGGTAGAAAATCTTCAAAATCGAGACAATTTTTTGTAGGTTTGCACAACAATGCAACAAACCTTGACGATTGGTCGTGATTAGTGGATGTCACTCTGAAATAAAGTAATTTATCGTTTTAATAAGAGAAGTGCAATATATTACAAAAAGCAGCGATAAAAATAATCAAAGGAATGTCAAATAAAATCAAATGATCAAATACTGAGATTCAAAAGAAATCGTTCCAAAAGTTACCATTTCAATTGCCTTACGAATGGTTCTTGAAAAACTGTAGATACTGTTTATCATTTTCTCGTTGAGGCGAGTTATAGATGTAAGCAAATTCACGGGCGCATCCCATCACATCTGGTATCTTTATATAATGTGATGCTCAAAGTAAAGTGGCAACTTTATCTCGTGCTATGTGGAGTGGATCTCAATAGGGTTAAGAAAATACAGTTTGCACAACCGCTTGATGAAAGAGATTTCCACAAAAATGAGGGTCTTGAAAAGAAGCCTTGGACATAGAATTTTCTTACACAGACGAGAAAACTTTATAAAATGAACGAGACTATGAACCTTTGAATAGGAGAGTGATATTTTAGGATCTCTGTAACCTACTTTTTCCACATTCGTATCAATGAGGACTCTGACACTTCTTTGGCATCAATGTCGTCCGCCGCGGCGTAGAAAAGTGCTCCTTTCCAATAAATTGACAAATTGCAAGCCTAAATGAAACGAATTTAAATAATGTAAATATAGTTTTCAAGATATTAGACGTTTTTTCACTCTACTACAACACAACGGTCTTCAACCTCTTCAAAGATTTCAAAAGAATCAATTTTAGTCGCAAGGTGACATCTTGTGATAAAGTTTGTGCGTTTTTTAGATTGAGACAATTCAGAATATAGATAAGGCAGTCAAATTGACTGGATAGGATGAAAAACGTATGACGGAATAAAGTAAATTATGAGCTGCTGTACGGAAATTGTTCACCGGTACCAGTATCCATATACTGATCAGTCAGAACAGAGCTTGCTGACCCAAGTTAAGAATAGAAATGATTATAATTGTGTGCTAAACTGAATAGTGGAAACTGGATAGACCTCAGCTATCTATATTTACGATGTTATGATATAATGATATTGAATTCTGCATTTTGCAAGAAGCATACATTTTTTAATATAATTCTGGTAGTGAAATACCTACATAGTCGCACTCAATCCAGATTTCCCAGAGGAACGATAATTATGGATGCGGTTGTTTAATCTATCGTAGTTTTAATCAGCTGACTTGGTGTTGCAAAAATGCTTCGGTAGAGTAATATATAATATAATAATATTTTGTGTATTATAATTATCACCCTTCATACAAATTTGAGGAAATTGGCGAGAACATTATGATTTTGAAACATCTTATAAGCAATACAATATAGGCCTATTATGCTGCGTGCAACACATGCGTGTAGGCTACTTCTAAAAAAAAAATTATGCTTGAAAATCTATTCTAAACAATAATTTTAGCGGCAATAGAATCAGATTGGATCAAATTTTCAATGGAAATTAAACAATGCATTTTTTTAACAAAAGGTACTTATATACAATTCAATATTTGCCATACTTTAGCAACCAATCCCATTTCCGTTAATGGAACCATTCCCCCATCAAAGCAACTACAAATTTCCGATATTTTCTGAATTGTTGTATGAATTTCATCTATAGAAAAAAGAAAAAGAGAAAATAAGTCGAGTTACTTCTGTAAAACGAAATAGGCCAAACATCGAAACAGGCCACACGTATGTACGTACAATGAACGAGTTGCGTTTGTGACAGCGCCAGAGCACTGAGAACAAAATGTTTACAGATTTTGAGGCGAAAGTGTCCTAAAATACGATAGTAATTATTATATTGTACCATATATATATATGTGATTGGTATATTATGGGTCAGCCATGGTAGTATTCGTTTTAACATAATAAAAATATGCTTACAATAGGGTCATACCTACCTTGTGATCGTGGTTTTCCTTTTGGAAAATAAAATCTTGGAATTTTGGGCTTTTCAGATTCAACTTTAGGAGCGACAATTGGTTGCACTGGTTCTTCTCTCTGTAAATTATAAACAAATTCATGCGAAAAAGAGTAATGCATTAATTAACGCCCTTGGATCGTAAAACACTCTTCAAATCAAAATCCTGGCATGTTAGTACCGAGATCGGAAAAGAAAAGGGCTTCAGTAATAAATATTGAAATAGAAATTTGTGAATACATTTCCAATCAGATCATTCGTTTTGACACACGATTCTTTCACATGGACAATAGCAGTTAACGCTTATAAATCATAATTTGAATTTTGTGAGAATTATGGTGAATCTCAATATATCAGGATAAATATCGAACGCTTTACATACTCTAGCACAAATATGGCTTGGATTATTATGAAATTCGTAGTAAAACACTATCCTATGCACTGGCGTTTTTCAAAATATCCTAATGTAAAGTTATCGCTATGTTATCAATACAAGTTGTTAAAGGATGTATGGATCTTTTGTGTTTATGGTTTGCGGTATTTACCTACCTTTTGCAACGCTAGAACACGTCCATATTTTGATTAGAATTTGAATTTACACAAGGCAAGTTTGGAGAATTGATGGTGCGCGAAGTAAAAACAAATTGTAATTGTCTCATTGAGAATAATGATTAGGTAATAAACACTGATGTCTTATACCACGTTCCTAGTCAGAGTTGCTCATTTTGCAAGCAGTTTACCTCATCAGAGAGTACTAAGATATTGTGTACTGGACTGCGGATCTCTCCACGTTTGACTACAGTTAGTTAAACCTCACTGGTGTAACTTGCCAAGTATGAATGAGTATAGAATTTAGACGAGTATGAAAAGGCCGGGAAATTGTAAATGCGAATCGCGTCAAGGAACAGTGCTGAAATTTCGCAATAACATTCTGAAGAACTTCAAGGTAGTAAACAAAGCTCCGTTTTTATGTCAGGAGACATAAACGGTGAAGGGTTTTATCGTTGAGTGTACCGTCCGTCGTTACTGGAGATCAAGGAATCTTGATTCTGATGAAATGTACTTTATTACACTATTGAGCGTTAAGTTATCCTCACGAGGCTGTGCCAATGCTGTTTCTTATTTTTTTTTTTTTATTATTATAGAATGATAATCGTAGATAACAGCTATTGTAATATCCCGGCACTCATTTGTAAACAGGCGACTAACGTTGTCAGTGGCAATAAATGACAGATTGAAAAGTAAAATTAAACTCGGTGGGGTGGACATCCACGAAAAGAAATGTTGTGTGATTTCATCAACAGCCTAAAAGACAAGTGAAAATATGCATATATGCGAAAGTGACATATTCGATAGTTCACTTTGGAGCTAAACTCGGCGAGAGAAAGTACGGAGAAAGGGGATAAAAATAAATGATGAAAACTTCATTAAATCACTTTGTTTTGTCAATTATTTTAAATACTAAAATGTCGAAGCGCACACGACAGTGTCTAATAGAGTTTATACAACGTCCATAATCGACCCTCAAATTGCTATCAAACACCGGTGTCACTTTGCTTATAATGTTGGAGTATGTATATCTGACATGTATATCAACAATGGTTATCAATGTGAATATTTCATTTCCAAGTCGCTGAAGTTGGGTTTTGGCGATCTATACAATTTCAATTTGTACTTATATTAAATATTGGGACTTAAAATAATACATGTGGAGTTCACATCGATTAATGCGCGGCATTACCCTATCCTATAGTAACGATAACCCGCTCGGTCCGTGAAAATATTGGTGAGGCAATGTTCGAAAACAAAAATACGTTTATTTTCACTGAGAAAAGAACCTCTGGATCTTTGGTTGGATGTTATCGATCGCCTCAATCGGTTAATGTTTTGTCCTTGAGTTTACTTATGAGAAATGCCAATCTATATAGGCGACTGCGAAGTTCAGCCATGACAATGTTCGTCTATAATTATTACAATTCTTCACCAATTTAACCAATGTGGTTGACTTGTCAGGGCAATTTGCCCTATGATTTCAGACTATCTGTGTATATAATTTATTGTTATTTTTATTATATGGAATTTGGAATTTATTATATATTTATATAACTAGATCACGGTTGTTTGGACATTTACGGTAGTCAAAGCATAAAATATTCTACGGCTTTCCAGGCATTGTATGGTGGTATAGACAACCGGAGATATCAAAATAGTAACGGAAATCACGTATATGAATTCATGAATAGCAAGAACATTATGCCGTAAACATCCAGTAAATAGGAATCTGAAATTTCTGAATTCTATCCAGCGACGAAACACTTATTTATATTCGTTTATACTGCCCGATAACGTCGAATAGATATTTCTGATAATATAGAGATTCCTAACCAGAAAGCATGTTATCTAATTCAGTTGACAACGCTGTGATTTAGGAGAGATTTGTGAAACAATGTTTCGCATTAAGTTTCAATACTCTGGGATTTTTCAGTACGCGATGTAGAACATAACTTATGAATTTGTTATTAATCATTATTTTCTTGTTGTACAAATCTTCATGCTCTTCATAATGCAAATACAGACGGCACTCCAGCTCTACGCCACTGGAAGCTCGCAAGATTCAATGCTGTTATCGTTAAATAACGCCATGGAGTGATTCGGATCAGCAATGATAATATACATTCATGCGGGAAATTGTAGATTGGAAAATTTTGGCCTGTGCCTTAGAAACTTCTGTACTGTCTCATTATAATTCGCAGTGTCTCACCTGAAGTAAACGATATGAAAATCATGGTAAAAAATCTTACTTTCATCCATTCATGGGACAGGCTTCCTTTTATACTGTCTTCCATTTCAAGTATAATTAACTTCATTATGAACACGTGACAACGTAGTGATACTCAGTCGTACTGTTGCCCGACTAATAACACATTGAAATATTACTTACTGACTATAACGTATGGTTCGGTCTATCACAAAAATAACGATATGAATTGTTAAAATCTAATTTATCTGAGATTTTCACGGATAGTAAATTAACATGTAGGTACAATATTCTGATTTGATAGTAAGCTTATCCGATTATGACGGTACTGATTTAGTCTATCAATTGGCACAATAGCAACTTAAAAATTCAAGTGAATTCCCATAGTTTAAATTAAACACTTAAGTGCATTTTTGCTGCATGAATGTAAACATTAAACGTCTCTCGTTGAGGGCCTGCAGTAACTTTTTAGTAATTAATGTCATTTTACTTTAATTGTCAGTGTTATATATTATTCTTGGATGCTTGATGCAAGATAAGCAGATTGAAGACAACGAATGACATTTAAGACTCTGGTGGCTACTGTTTGGCTACCCGTTACCTACGTTACCTACGACGCGAGAAGAAACTGGTGTTTTACTACATCTGAGAACTCTAGCACTGAAGATCTACAAGTTGTTTTCATGCATACGCATATCGTTATGCAGCGTAGTCCATGATTTATGACCGACTTTCAAAAATCATACGTAAAGAAGGTAGTGCTACGCTCGCATTGACATGCCGTGTAAAACGCACAGGATATGACTAAATGCATCGCATCAGGGATGCGTGGCTATAATAATATTGTATACCATCGGACATGTATGGCTTTATGAATAAAATTTTGCTTCAAGTGCGCTTTGGCTTGAATCTAAGAAGATCCGCTTGTAATTTTATACAAATATATCCTATTAGTTATGCAGTGCGTGAAAAATATGACGAATATATTTGATGTCTAATGGAATTGGACGGACGATTACCTCTCATTGGTCAAAAATAACTACGCAGCGCACCATACTAACAGGGAGTACTTGTTGATTAACTGCTTTTCACATTGGATAACAATGCCAAAACCTTTGGATACTGCTTTTTAAATTAAGTTTCACTGTCGCTTAGCAATTTTCACAGTACGTACGAAGTTTTTCCGGAGTTCATATTTTGTAAAAATACAACGTTTGTATCGCAGAGAAATAAGTCCGCAACGTAGTTCTTACGTGTTCATGCATTTGCAACAGTAAACCACATCCTTTCAAATTGTATCAAATTTAGAGTCTAAATCTGTAGCAAAAAAACGGCAAAACGACGCACATTTATGTTCAGTTCGTTAACTGCTTTGATTCAATGAATGCGAGACCCGGAAGGAAACTGGCGTGACGTTACTAAGTATACAAATCGGTGAGCAAGAGGCTATGCAGTATAAATGACGGCAGTTGGACTATATGTACACAAAACGTGATAACGTTACTTTGAGCGAAATACCTCTAATGTGGTTTTATAATAACATCTCTACTTTGAGGATTTTAATTCAATACATGATTCTTCTATTGACCAAGCTTATCATATCGGTTAATTGCAAGATAACAGTAGACGAACTTACGCGCAGATGAACAAACATACTGGTTTATGTAACTTTGTTCAAAAATATATGTAAGAAATGTTTGCATGCATTTTATGGAACCTTACAGTCCTTCACTTTAAGCACCGTTAGTTAGTCACGCTTTATGATTTACATTGCCCAGCTTTACTGTGACGTAATAAGTCACTTCTTTCCCCGCGCTTTACGGCCTTCTAGAACTTTCCTTGCCACGAGGTAGACGCTTGTTGCGCTTTGCTTATTAGGGAGGATTCTGCGCGACTGCAGAAATTATAGCTTATAGGTTTTACTATTTTTTGGTTATATTACTAAATGATTATCAGGTAGGAATTCTAGAATTGAAATGATTATGTTTATCCATATATTGTCCGATAGGTTGTGAGGATTGCTGTATTTTTTGTTGTATCGAATACGTCTGTCACTTATTGTTTTTTATTTGTATTATAGCATACTTATGGCTGTTCTTTGAGTCCTTGTCAAAAACAGTCAATTTATCACTAACACTAACGCCGACACTAACCCTAACACTGTTATCACTGACGTCAACATTAGATGTGTTTAAACAAGATAATAAAGTTTCTTTCAACACAAGTCTACGGAATTGTTGGTGTACAGGTGTGCAGTGTGTGTTGGTCAGTTGGTGCATAGATTGAAGACATTATTTGGGGACCCAAGGGACAGGACGCGTCTCCAGTTACCCTGTATCTTTGAGTCGCATTGGAACACATTAGGTACCGTACCCTACGCGTACTTATCCCACATCGAAATAAATTGACTGATGGCTTTAAATGATGAAATTCTTCAATCTGCTGTGTCTCACACCAGCACAGCATCGGAAATCCAGACACTGGAAACAATTCGACTCGTTCATGATCGAAACATCACTACATTACTTACCAGTCTTGATAGACTGATGAATATTCCAAATAATCGAAAAAATGTAGTTGCTGCAAAAGATAGACTGGATAATGCAGTGGCTACTTGGGAGGAATATTTGAACAATTACATTACTTCGCATTCAGCAACAACAGAATCTGATGCCATGAATATTCAAAACGCTTCACAGTATTTAACTCAGCTAAATGATATGAAAAATTCATGTAATATGAAATATCGACATTATCAACAAGAATGCCTTGCTAGTGATCAATCCCAAGCAAGTTCCAGAAAATCGAAAGGTTCACATTCAAAGACTAGTAGCACAACTTCTTCCACAAGAGCGAAGTTATTAGAGCTGGAAGCAGCTGAAGAATTAGATGAGGCACAAATTGAATCTCAACTTGCCCAACTTCAAGCTGAGAAAAAGGTGAGAAAGGCACTTTATAAACAACAAAAGGCAAAGATCATAGCAGCTAGTAGCACAAAATCTTCTAGAAGTTCGTTGATTGAAGTACAAGCTCTTGATGAAACACTGTTTGAACCACCCCCAGCATTGAAGTTGCGAAATTATGTGCCGGAATATCCTTGTAACGTCATGCAACCTTCTGTTCGAGTTTCAACAGGAGGTGGAATAACTGGCATTCTCAGCTCAGCAATTGGCACTTCTACAGGTATGGCCATTACAATGCCTTCTGCTAGTATTACTGAGCTTACGTTGTGTAATTCGACGCCTGTTATCAGTAGGAGCCAACAGCTGCATAGAATTATAAATACCACTGGCACCTTACCAATTGTACCTTCAGCTATACATGATAATATTGCACCATTACAAAATTTGCCTGTTGTGACGACCCCAGGTATCTCTATGGGGCCGGCGTTATCTCACCAAACTGCAAGAAGGAATTTGTCATATCCCACCGTCTCATCAAGTTACCATGATAATACGTTACCTGCATATCCCCCAATGGGGCCGGCATCTATAAGCACATCATTTTCGTATCCTGCTATTTGTGAACCAACTTTTACCTACCCACAAATTTTTTGCCCTGTGACTTATCCTGAGCCCCTTCGTACCTTGCCTACCCGACCCATTATGTCATCAATGGCCAGAGATGACTGTTGGATGCCACCGCCTTCAAGATCCTATCTTCCTCCTAATCCTGCACTACCACCAGTAATTTCAAGACCTGATCCTCACACTTCAGTACTCCCGGAATATCCATCTCAACAATTGGATCATAATTATCCCAGCAGAGATGATTTGTATGTTTTGGCAAACACCATGAAACAAGGCTTCACACTGCCTAAACTTGACCCCATAACATTTGATGGTGACCCCAAAAGCTATCATGCATTCATGCGTGGATTTGACAACATTATTGGTCATCACGCCTATGAACCTGCGGTGAAATTAGCTCAACTTATACAGATGTGCACTGGTGAGGCCAAGGATGCTATTAAGCATCTTGTAATTGTCGATTCTCCAAGCGAAGGATATCAAGCAGCACGAGACACCTTACTGTATCGATTTGGAAATCGTACACTAGTCATTGACGCTCACATCCGCCAACTGACAGAAGGACCTAGAATAAGAGCCAATGATACTAAAGCACTGTGTCGGCTTGCGTCACAGATGAGAAACTGTTTTATTATTCTGACACAGTGGAAAGCTGAACAGATGCTGGATGCACAAGCTTATCTAAAAGATATATTTCGTCGTCTGCCACCAACATTACAAGCAGATTATGTACATGACACTTCTTGGAAGAATCATCCGATTCCTTCATTCACTCATTTATTGAAATTTGTTGAACTGAGAGCCCATCTCAGTAATAATTTTTATGGACGTTTAATGGCAGAAAATGACAACAAGCCCAGGGCAGTACAAAATTTTAAACCTCGCTTTGGGAAAATGTCTGCCTATTCTACAATCAGTTCTTCAACATCACAGAAGAGGAATTCATCACCTGCTTACAGACCAACACATCACAATGGAAGACAACAAGCTCATGGTGCTAGCCAAAAGCACCCACAAACTTTATGTTTATGTTGCAAGAACGATCACTCTTTATATCGTTGCGCAACATTCAAACAATATGACCTGCAACATCGTCGTGATTTCATTCGAGAGAACAATTTATGCTTCAACTGCATGAGATCCGGACACATCGTCAAGGAATGTCCGTCTCAGAAACGTTGCCAAGCTGATGGGTGTACACGGAAGCACCACACACTACTTCATCAGAATGAAATGCCAACCAGGCCACGATCACCTGTGACCGGAAATATACCCACGGACACTAATAGTAAGGTCAATTCAACAAATGTAAGTTCTTATTTTGCCAATGTTGTCAACTTTTGTGATACTGATTGTTTTGTAAGGCTCATGGTTGTCCCTGTTGAGGTAGAAGTTTGTGGTTCGAACCATAAGTCATTGACATATGCCTTCCTAGATTATGGGGCAACTAGATCCTTGTGTTCCACTAAATTAGCTAGGGATTTGGCTCTCAATGGAGAGCCAGAGAGATGTACAATACGGACTGCCACTGGTCCAAAACTTCATGATGGCATGAAAGTTTCATTTACTATTAGGGGTGTCCATGAACCCCAGACCGTTGATGTTCACCATGCCTTGACATTTGACTCGATACCTGATGTGCGAGATTCAATACCAAACACTGAGGCCACACAGCGTTATCCTCACCTACGGGACCTAGAATTTCCCCTATTGAATAAACCAATTGATTTGCTTATTGGGGCTGATGTCCTGGGTCGTTACCCAATCACTGAAACCCGGGTGGGTGCAGCTGGATCCCCCACTGCATTACACACCATCCTAGGTTGGGCCCTTACTGGCCCAGACGTAAGCATTGCAGATACCAATACAGAAGTCAATTATTTGAATACTGTACAACCATTTGATTGTAATTTTACTGATTTTTCTAATTTTAATGAACCTATTTGTCATATGTGTGCTCATGATTTTGCTGATGTCAATGCTAACCCATGTATTACTCAGCCATCCCAGGATGATAGAAGGGCACTTGATTTTATGAACCAAACTGTGACCAAGGTTGATGGTCGGTTTCAAATTGGACTTCCATGGAAGTCAGACACTGTTAGCCTTCCCTATAACCGTAATATCGCTGAGAAGCGACTAGTGTATTTGAAACGTAAATTTATGGGGGACCCTGAATTATTTCAGAAATATAGAGATAAAATTGAGGGTTATATTCAGAATGGTTACGCCGAAGTAATCCCATCACATGCACTCACACCCACAAATAAAACATGGTACATTCCACATCATGCCACACACCAATCTAAATTTAGAGTTGTTTTTGACAGTTCTGCTGAGTGTAAAGGAACTTCATTGAATAAAAATTTGCTTTCTGGTCCTGACAACAACAACATGCTAACAGGAGTGCTCATTCGATTCAGGCAAGAATTGACTGCATTTGTTTGTGACATAAAAGAAATGTTCCACAGGATTAAAGTCTCACCCAACGACACAGATGCTCAGCGGTTTCTATGGTGGAAAGACCATAATTTGGATAGTGTTCCCATTGACTTTAAAATGTTGTCCCACAACTTTGGGAACACTTCATCACCTTCTGTTGCCACATTTGCGCTACACAAAGTAGCCACAGACAATCTGTCGAATGCAGATGAGATGACAGTACGCACCGTTATGCGTAATTTTTATGTCGATGATGGACTGAAATCTGTCGATGATCCATCAGATGCTGTAAGACTAATCAAACAGCTCACTGAATTGTTGGCAACCGGAGGATTTCACCTCACCAAATTCATGAGCAATGATATCAATGTTCTGCAATCAGTTCCAGAAAGTGACCGTGCTCCTGCAATTAAAGACCTCAATCTTGAACGTAATTCACTCAGTCGAACCCTAGGTGTTCAGTGGAACATGCACACTGATGAATTTGTAGTATATGTCAACATTGAACCAAAGGCGCTCACTCGAAGAGGCATTCTTTCAATGGTGAGTCAAATCTTCGATCCTTTGGGTTTCGTTCAACCATTCATCTTACCTGCCAAGCGGATTCTACAGGATCTTTGTATCGAAGGATACTCATGGGATGACCCCATTACTGGTTTACTAAAGGACCGTTGGGAAAAATGGATCGATAAATTACATGCATTGAATGGCCTGGCGATCCCTCGATGTTACAAACCACAAGAGTTCAAAAGCAACAATATCCAATTACATTGTTTTTGTGATGCCAGCACATCTGGCTATGGAGCATCAGCTTACTTACGATTTACTGGCGACAAAGGTGAAGTTTATTGTTCCTTTGTCAGGGGAGTCGCTAGAGTAACTCCTAAGCATCCACTGACTATTCCACGACTGGAACTAACCGCTGCAGTTGTGGCTGCTGAACTTGCCAATTCAATTTTACAAGAACTGGACTATACAGTTGACAGCGTTATATATTGGTCAGATTCCATGTCAGTTATCCAGATGATCAATAATCGTTCTGAACGCTTCAAGACATTTGTGGCCAACAGAATAAACACAATTCATCTCTTGTCAAAACCACATCAATGGCACCATGTCGAATCTAAGCTGAATCCAGCTGACATTGCTTCTCGTGGTCTAATGCCAGATAAACTAAACAAGGCTGGTATTTGGTTCAAAGGCCCACAATTTATATGGGGAAGTGAAGATGCATGGACCATGGTTAATGATGGGATTCATAAAGTCCCATGCGACCCACAACTTGTTTCGGAGATGAAAGTTCATTATACTGAACCTATGGAAGATCTCGCAGATTCTTCTCCATTACATGAACTGTTATTGCGTTACTCATTATTCGAAAAGCTACGTAGAGCTGTTGCATGGCTACTACGTTTTTCGTACATATGCAACTTGGAAATTCTCACATTCTGACAATTCACCAACTTTGGGATTTTTATCTGTAGAGGAATTAGATTGCGCCACCAAAGAAATTATGAAACTAGTACAACAATCATCCCTCTCAGAGGAGCTCAAATATTTTGAAGATAATACAGATGCTGAGGAAGTACCGTTGAATCTACAGAACAAAAAGAAACTCAAAACACAATTTTCGAAAACACTTCTCAAATGCAACCCTTTTGTACAAGATGGAATCCTGCGTGTAGGTGGACGACTTCGAAACTCTGGCTTACCAGTTGATCAGAAGCATCCGATTATTCTTCCACCATACCATCATGTGACAAAACTGATTATTACCAAACATCATGAAATGACTGGACATTCTGGTACATTACACACACTTTCCTCTGTTCGTGGCAAATATTGGATTTTGAAGGGACAATCTGCTGTTGCTAAGGTTGTTCGTGACTGTGTTGCTTGCAACAGACGTTCTGCAAAAGTAGGAGAGCAGTGGATGGCAGATCTACCATTTTCTCGTGTTACTGCAGGTAACCCACCATTTTTCTACACTGCAGTTGATCTGTTTGGCCCTGTGAAAGTCAAATTGGGACGAAGCGAACATAAACGATATGGCTGTATATTTTCATGCATGGCTACAAGAGCAATACATATTGAAGTTGTAGAATCCTTGGATACTTCAGCATTCCTGCAAGCTTTCTTCAGGTTTACATCTAGACGTGGGAAACCTGCTCATGTATATTCAGACAATGGATCCAACTTGGTGGCTGGAAGCAAAGCTATTGCAGATGGTATTAACAAATGGAATTCCAAACTGATTGACACATCTCTATCTCAAAAGGGTATACAATGGCATTTTTCGCCTCCTCTTTCTAGTCACCAAAATGGAGTGGTAGAAAGAATGGTACGAGAGGTGAAAAGAATTCTCCGAGCTCTTTTGGATGGCCAGTCTCTCAATGACTACTCATTATGGTCTCTTCTTACAGGAGTGGAGGGAATTCTCAACGATAGACCACTCACACCACTGAGTGATGATCCGAAGGACTTGAATGCCCTCTCTCCCAACTCAATTTTGATAAACAGATTAGAACCATCTTTACCACCTGATGTGTTCTTTCGAACGGATGAATATAGAAGAGGATACAGACATGTTCAACGATTACTCGATTTATTTTGGCAGCGTTGGACAAAAGAATATCTTCCCCAATTACAGTGCCGACAGAAGTGGCTCAATGTTCAACGCAACTTTCAAGTTGGAGATCTTGTGCTGATGTACGATGACAATTCACCAAGAGGATGTTGGCCCAAGGCAATTGTAGAAGAAACATATCCTGATGATCAAGGAGTTGTCAGACGAGTGAAGGTGCGCACATCCAATTCAACATATGTGCGTGACATAAGGAAGCTTTGTCTACTAGAAGCTGTTTGATACATTTACACACAATACACATTACATATAAAGCATCCACATATACACAGTTACACGTACGTAACATACATTCTCACTATGGGAATATTAGGTGTCTATTTCGAATTATTTTTGAGGGAGATAATTTTTTGGTTTTACCCCCCCTTTTTATTTTTTTGGGGTCTTGCATTGACAATTTCGTTATCTTTATTGATTTGTTACTGTGTTTATCCTTTCAATTGATTTTGGAAGTCAAGCAAACCTTTCTTGTTTTTTGAAAATCATTTTCCTTGTTATCGATATAACATTTCATATAATTTTCGGGGCCGGTATGTAAGAAATGTTTGCATGCATTTTATGGAACCTTACAGTCCTTCACTTTAAGCACCGTTAGTTAGTCACGCTTTATGATTTACATTGCCCAGCTTTACTGTGACGTAATAAGTCACTTCTTTCCCCGCGCTTTACGGCCTTCTAGAACTTTCCTTGCCACGAGGTAGACGCTTGTTGCGCTTTGCTTATTAGGGAGGATTCTGCGCGACTGCAGAAATTATAGCTTATAGGTTTTACTATTTTTTGGTTATATTACTAAATGATTATCAGGTAGGAATTCTAGAATTGAAATGATTATGTTTATCCATATATTGTCCGATAGGTTGTGAGGATTGCTGTATTTTTTGTTGTATCGAATACGTCTGTCACTTATTGTTTTTTATTTGTATTATAGCATACTTATGGCTGTTCTTTGAGTCCTTGTCAAAAACAGTCAATTTATCACTAACACTAACGCCGACACTAACCCTAACACTGTTATCACTGACGTCAACATTAGATGTGTTTAAACAAGATAATAAAGTTTCTTTCAACACAAGTCTACGGAATTGTTGGTGTACAGGTGTGCAGTGTGTGTTGGTCAGTTGGTGCATAGATTGAAGACATTATTTGGGGACCCAAGGGACAGGACGCGTCTCCAGTTACCCTGTATCTTTGAGTCGCATTGGAACACATTAGGTACCGTACCCTACGCGTACTTATCCCACAATATATTCGCTTTATTGTATGCTACAATAAATCGAGTATAATGATGGACCAACATTGTCGCTACAAAATGACGAACTTCGTTTAGCACATTAAATATGAATCGGTTGACGGAGTATATCAATCACATTAATTGGTTTGAATGGACTCAAACAACGAGGTAAAGGACTGAGAATTGAGTAAGGCAATGAACGAAACAAATTCAGGCCAATGAAAAATAAGGGCTGCAAATCTCCTGCAACGTCCCTGCTTCGAACATATTAATCTAAAACGGATAACTTTTAAACAGCTATACAGTCATCGTATTTTTTGGAATTATCAATAAAATGTTTCTCTTCATCATCGAGGATTTATAGATAGATCGATACTCGCCTAAACGTTTAGTTATTTATAAATTGGCAATATTGCAGAACCTAAACATTGACCAACAAGATAAACATTCGCAAATGATTGCTAGAATGTAATTTTTAGTCAAAATCGGGATTCAAATTAAGCAGCAGTATCGAATTGAAAAGCAAGGTCATAATGACCTGACGTTGACATTTTCACCCATGCGCAGAACGAACGCTTTGAATTCGTATTTGAATTGAATTTTGACCTTAAGTGTTCAATACGGATACCACTGCAGTGTAAATAATGGCGTTCCAGAAGCGTGTGTACCAATATGAAGGTAACTAATTTTGTTTGCCTACTTCACATCAAGTTGTGTAAAGGGACTAAAACCTATGGGCAGGGGGTATATTCACTTGGCTAACACAAACAGTCCCCAAACTAATGGAACTAAAATAAGGAAAATCGGAATTAAATTATGGCCTGACTCTAACACGGTACATGCGCTGCGGGAGTACCCAAATATTTATTGGTAACTCATGCTTACGTTCTAATTGCAAACTCATCTGGAATCCTGGGGGAAAATAATAGCCATAAGTGTTAATACACGTACTACGAGTAGACAAACTACATCGATCTTTTTACAGTCTAATTCAAGCGCAATCGAAATCCAAAGGCAAGTCAAATAAATAGTAACTGAGGCTTACCACGTGTGGTGTGGATCCGTTCGTAACAAGAGTAATCGTCGTATTCTTATACTCGTTTGTGTTATTTATGACATCAAAAAATTTCTCTTTAGAGATTCGAGATGCTTCATACGTTGATGAAACCTTTCTTTTCACAGTGTCCGCGTTCCTACCGTCTTTGACATCTTCCGAAACATCTGCATGCCTGAAATCGCTGATTTGGGGCTTCATTGCAGACCTATGAGTTTGTTTTACGATTATATTTTTGTCATTATTTTTTAAATTATTTTTTGTCAATTCATTTGTATTATAATCAGGGATCAAGTTTTTTCTTATAGAAGAAGAACCATTTTTCTGTATCATTACGCCTGTAACGTAATTTCGTCGTGGCTCAGTCCGTGTGTTTGGCTTTTGTTGGTTGGGTACTGCTGCTATAGATATTTTCTTAATTCGGAATTTTGATGCACCTCCATTGCTTAATTTGGTGGAATCTGGCGATAAAGCTGGCGGAGAAAATTGTTCAACGGAAGTGTCTCTGCACGATTTTATCTGGGAATTCGATTGAGTCACAAAATCCATGTGCGAAGGAGAATTTTTCGACTCTGCCATGAAGTTGCAATGATTCATGGGCATTGTTATAATGGAAGAATTGGACGTTGAGTTAGTTGTTACTGACATTGGTACATATATTGTGCTTTTGCATCTGGATTGGGCCGTTTTGTCTCTATTTGTTTTTTGAGTCGAATCGAAGTGTTTTGTTCCAGTCCGAGGTGACGTTTTTTGCTGTACATTTATCGGAACAATTCTACTGTTTCCACTTTTGGTCGTTGGTGCGTAATTGTTTTTAATCATGAAATTAGGAGTGTTATGACTTTGAGCAGAGAAATCCATGAATCCCATAGAATTAGACAAAGCGTTTGATATAGCACTTCGAGCGGAGTTTTTGGTGTGAACAAGAGGTTTCTCTTCGTAAATATGTGTTGGGGCATGCATCTCTGAAGGTGAAGACGAAAATACAAATATCGGAGGTTTTTGCTTGCCAGTATTTATTGCAAATGGTTTTGTGAGGTAGTTAGCATTGCGGTCAGACGCCATTGTTTTTGGGGTGTACACGGGGGCTGCGAAACCTTCTCTTTTTTGCAAAATAAGAAAGCCATCAGGATCTGGTCTGCCTCTATTCATCAGAGACTGTTTGATAAATCTTAATCTGTCCAAAGCGCTAGATAAATCTTCTGGTCTGTAATTTGGTGAGCGACAAGCAACATTATATTGTAGTTCGTCGCCATATCCTCTCATTGAATCAACTAATATCCTTTTCCGTAAAACTCCATCGAGCAACCGACGACTTTTTTGTTTCAGCAACTTATTCCCAATCTTGTGTGTGGGGGAATCTTCATTGGGATTATGCCACATTTGTAATTTCAATAGATTTTTTAATTAATATTAATATTTATAAATTAATTCACTAGAACATAGAACAAGGAAAACTGTAATATGTATATAATAAGGGTGTTGGTTATTAATAAAGCAGTCATAAAGCATACTATTTACACTAGATTTGCTTTTAAAATTGTTAAAAATTTATGTTCCTATATTATTATATTCAGTTCATCGTGCATATGCTGCAGAAATGGTGTATTCGATATCTATATACGACTTTTTAATTGTTTTGAATGCACAATACGCGACATAACATTGATTCGTTGTGAAAGTTTTTATTACAAACCATGGAACGCGTAACTACCTCAGCTTTCATCATCTCCAAAAAACACAGATTACGGAATCTTCGATAAGCGGCTTTAATAATCCATCAGAAAACAATTTAGTCGTTTAAGCCGATTACCCGAATTCCAAACAATTCCGTTTGTGTAGGTAATGTATAAATTAACCACAACTTTCCATCAGTAACACGCCTAAGGCACAAGTCCTGTTTCATCAGTAAATATATCCCTAGAACCCAAAATGTGTTTTAAATTGCGCTACGTCATACGTCAATAGATGCTATGTTTATGCGTTGGTACAATTAATATAGAACAGAGAAATCCTGTTTAGAAAGAAGCCGTCGCATCTATTTTTAGCACAATTTCATGAGTGTCAAAATTTGAGTTCTGAGTTCGCAATTTCAGATTACGTTGACAATATTCCTTTACGTTTTTGAATGTTTAGAACATGCCGAATGATCTTATAGGGCTATTCCTCTTATACTTCGTAGTAGAAAATTCAGCAAGAAAACTTAATTAAATGAGATGAGATTTAAAAGTAGTTACTGTTCTGTAAATTGCTTTTAAGATACACTAGACAAGATACCGAAATACGTCATTCCCGAAGAAAAAAATTACAATGTCAGTCGTTACTGAATGAAAATATAAAAGTTCTCTACTCTGTTCTGTTTATTTTGAATCATTTGAATTATCTAAAATTTTATCGCAAGGTCGATCGGCGCCGGTGACACTCTCTCTCAGGATTCGATCAACTCGCTAATGACATAACCGCCATCATCCATCGCTATTATTGTATTATAAATGCGACATTTATCAAATCACAGATTGATCGCGGTTTTAAAACTCGATATATTTGACGATGGTCAAACATTCAAGTAATATTATACGGTTGCCACTTTCTTGTGGGCGATAATCTTCACGTCACATCGATCTGAAATTTTGTTTTGGAAACGACGAAGCGTTTCCATAAGTTTATAAGGTCCACTCAAGAATGGAATCAGATTTCCTATTGGTAAAAATAGATGATACAATATTTTTGTACGGCGTTTGCTGTTGATGGATCGAAATGTGATTTTTTGATAAAAAATTAATGAGCATCCAATCACTTATAACCTAACCTTGAGATTGCTTATACTTCACATCAACGAGAAAAGTAGAATGTAGATCTGAAGACATCAAAGCTATACAAATAGTTTGCTTTCAGTTTTTTTACAATACATGAGCAACATTATTTACATTCAACGAAATTACAATTACATTCCCAGTATGAAAACTACATTCACCGAAGTTACAAAGCTTTGAAATCTGTCTTCAACTATCTCAACTTAAATGATCAGACCGATAATGAAGCAATGAAATTATACAGGAAACAAACGATATAAGCGTTATATATACTGAACTGTCATACATTTGAACAGTTGAACGAAGCTTCTGTAAAATATCAACAACCGCCCTGCGCAAGACCTAAGGCTAAATAAACTTGGCAACACAGTAATTAGATTTAAATTTTGAGATTTTTCACAAAAACACGAAGCAAACAATATTAAAGAATTTCAGTTCCAAATTATATCTTACGATGGCGCCGTCAATACGCTAAGTGCTAATTAGGCTTCTTTTTTCTTGCAGTAATGAGATAGTTTGATTATTTATTTTAAAAGTCGCAGACCCGAGTGACGAAGTCAAACAGATGTCGGCGTCCGCAGATACTTAAACGACGTGACAAAAATAAATCTTCGGGGAAGGAATGTCCAAAGCGTGTCGATCATGTATGCGACTGCAATGAATTCCAATCAAAAAGTGATGGTTATCACCACCCCGTGGTTGATCGGTAAGAACAACTCAAGCAAAACATCAATGCCAGATCACGAACTCGAATCCTTTTGATTATTTAGCAACAAGTCTCTCATACGTATTTGAAATATTCCACATAACCTTCAAGTATACCTGTCGACAGTTTAAAATAAATATACTTCGAACAGAACCACGCCGATACGTATCGTATAGAATCGCCTAGGCTAGCTATAGTCCAATAATGCTTCTGCGACAAGTATTTGGCATTGCCTTATTTAGAAAATGTGGACTCTTTTGTTGCTTACGAAGGCCTACAGAATTATTTCAATAATATAAATATATACCATTTTTGCACAAAAATAATGTTGTTCATTCAAAAAAGCACTTGTGAATTCGAAGGACTACTCTACACTGCGGGGGTAATAACCTAAAAGGAGTTGAATAACAATCGTTTACTGAAATTTAAAAACCTCAAGCATTCTATACTCGATTAGTTCTTTATTATTATTGTAATATAATGTGGTACAAATCTGAATGTCATCTTTTTTTAAAAAAGAAGCTATGTGTTTCGAGAACGTTGTTTTATTGGGTTAGTAATCTGATTACTATCACCATATCTCGGAGTGAGAGTGTAATGATTTAGAAATATATATATAATCATAGGAGAACAAGCGTGAATTTGAACAAAAAGTCGCTTTTCCATAACGTTTTAACTATCGTGGCACAATATTCGGATGCTTTAATATTTCTAGATAAGGAGGTAATTTTCACAGATAAAGCTTTATTTTTTAATCCTAAAATGCTTGTGACATATTTTCACTGCAGTCTATAAGTGAAATAAACCATTGACATATTCCTAAAGGCTTAAGGTAATGACTTGTAATATTATATATTATAAGTGTAATAATAAAGCTAAATTCTCGCGTATCTTTACCCTAACTAACCTTGAATGTCTGAAGTGTTTTTAGAATCCCCTCATCAAAATATCTTCGAGCACAGAGAACTTGAACGTGCAATAATAACAGAAATCATCATAAAACAGCAAATGGCTGCAACCAAGTATGCTTATAGTCATTGCTGTACGATACGCCTCAAATATCACTGTGTTCTTATATACCCCACCAAAGCGGCAATGTTCAGTCCCACATAATGTGTGCCGCGATGCCAAAAAAATTATCGATGAAGACGCAATGGGTATTATGCATGTCAACGGCCGCGTTGCCACAACAGAAGCCACGCATGAATGGTTACCCACGCTTGATTGAGTGTGATCGCACCACAAAGTGTGCCCACAACGTTTTAATGTTGGGCTATAATTTTACTAATTCTGATTTAGCATATAATTTTATTTTCATATTCGATCACTTCTGAGTTCAAGTCACATATGTCCATGTTTTGCTTGTATTCAAATATTCCAAAGGCCACAAAGGGCATCCGTAAGCTAGGTTAATATCACTGTACATTTAATTATAATTGTGCACACACTACGTTAATTTTTGGAAAAATAAGCATACTGAAAAGTATGCTGTCATATCTGAGAAAAACGACAGTAAGTTACAGTTTTAACCTAGTCAAATTTGTTCATGCACCTCATGTCAAGGTTCTGCGTGGAAATGAACAAATATGAATGGTTCAACATATCCATCATAATTCTCCAAAATCGGGCACTCAAACGGATAAAACTATGATTAGAATTCCTGGCGTTAATTACGTTCACAAACCTTCCGGATAAACAATTTTAATAACAATCCACGATTTAATTAAGACATAGCTTCAGCTCAAACTTTCAGCAACTATAACGCACGGTCTTTGACGTCATCGAACTTTTCCCACGGGATCTCGCAAATCTGTAAACTCGGTCTGAAGTCTGCAATACTCGCTTATGCTACTTGCAGAGTGCATTTAATTATTTTGTAAAATTCTTTCTCATCTGCTTGCTTCTGGTAGTGTATGTGCCAGATGTGCAAAAATATCACCCAACGTAACACTGCATTCTAAAATTACAGTGAGCGTAAACGTTGTTCATACAAAATCAACGCACTGAAGTTCCGATTTCTAGTAGTGCAATTTGGGGTAAGCAAATAAGTAGTTGAAAAACAAGTTCGAGCGTTTAGCATTGAGTGGTGACTTGACGCCTGATCGTTTGCAAACAGACGCTCAAACTATGTAAATTTGTCAACTTTGTCAGTCTAGGCTTGAGACACCATAAAATTGCTCCGTGTCGTATAAAAGATATGAATATAAACGCAAGCCATTACCTTATTTCTGAACGCAATGGGAGTTCTCTGTGCTAATCTAGGAACAACCTGTTACTGATCGAGAATCGTGAACGACTTTTTGTTAATATTTAATGGCACACGGCGTTCTCGGTCGATGACAGGATTAGCCGAAATATGAAATATACCTTTCTGCTAATCAATGGTCATTTAATCTACATTAACTTGCGTACAGGGCAAAACCTTACAAGTGTACAGTAATGTAAGTGGAAGTAATGTAAGAATCAAACTTATGTTATGTTTCCTCAATACGACGGCCCTTCAATATCCGGAAAAATATAAGCATGAAAACAAGCAGTAAAATGTACTAGCATATTTGAACTATCCGACCCCAAACTTCGATATTGTCCATATATGTACATCATTACTAACTCTAAGGATATCATTTATGTGGCAGTTTTTAGATGGGCACGAGTCACGTTGTCCCATTTTTCCTAGATTTGCTGCGTTCGTTTTTTTTTTACATTGTCACCATTATTAACAGTTTTATGTATTTATAGCCTTTTTTTCGTTAAAAATTTTCCGACGTATTTTCATTCAATACGTTTTCCATAATTCTGTATGCGATGCATCCCACATTAGTTTATCAGATGACCACAAGCAAACGAATAACTTACAATTCACTACCCAATGGCGGTAAAAAACATTCGCGTCGTAGGATGAAATAAATCAGGCTGGCAAATTATCGTTATTATTATTTTTCTCTATTTGGTGTGAAATTTCTCCGTATACTGTATGGACCGTTCTAATTTTACTGGCGGTATTAAAGGAATATCCTCGCTTTTAATTAATTCGCAATAAAACAATATGCATGTCACCGCTTCTAAGCAACACGAATTAAACCTTCACACTGAGGTTGACTTCGCGCAGGGCTATTGAAGCAACACGACGTGATTTTAATAACTAATAATTAATATTTTAAATAACGATATAATTTACGATGTGTACCGCTTAAATCGTACGGTCCAAAAGTTTCCAAAATCTTTCAACAAAATGCGTTTAACGTACTAGTATATTTATAGCTAAATTGCCAGCAAACCATTTTTGATCAACCCGTTTTTCGTTATTCCGCTATAAATAATTCGTAATTCGAAACCGAATGTTTAAATTCCTCCTGAATAAATACCTTTTCAATAAAATACAACTTCTTGGTTTGCAGTAATTCGATATTTATTCATTTTGTAGATCCATATTAATTTAAAATGACGAGTTCATTAAAAGAGATATATAACAATTTTAGCACGTCTATAAATTCTAAACTATTCAAATAAAAATCGGCCAAGCAATGACTGAAGCTTAATTTCATTTTAAATGTAGATTGATCTTCAGCCAATGCTTGACCCAGCACAAGAAAAAACAACGCTAGACAAAACAATCATGGGGTCAAATTATTCGTAAAATAATAAAAGGGAAGATAGGAAATAGATCATTCTCGTAACGGTTCTTCATCCACATTAATTTGCAGGTGTGCAAGTATCTTTGATGGGATTCATAACGGTGCAAGTACAAGTGACGCGCTTGTTCGCGTTTGAAAATTTGATTTCAGTAGCAACTTGATCAGCCGTTCTTTTGCAAATGTCTGAAACAATAACGAAATCATTATTTTGAAAATATTCACAATAATATGCCGGTACATATAATGTATAAGCAGGTATGAAACCACTATGTATAAAAAATATAAACGTATTTGCGCGTAGTTTCTTGGACGTGGTGGCGTAGTCGAATATGATTAGATAGTTCGGGGCCTTATTTTAAGTGGGCATGTGGTTAAAGAGTTGTTTGACAGGTGAGAACTTACTTGTCGGGTTGTTTGTAAGAAGTGGCCGCACACCCATTCTTGCTCCTGTCTTAGCTCCCATCTTCTTGCAAATGGTTGGTATGAGAAGATATGACTCGATCAAATCGTTTTTCATGTCTTTGACACATTCAGTTTGCATCAATGGGGATAGATCCTAAAAGAATAAGAATAATTCAGTTTGGCTGTAACAACATGATTAGCGTTTCGGTGGAAACGGAAATGTTGTGCTGAATATATCACAAGTTTTATATGCAATGGCTTACTATAGCTTGTAGAACGGTTTAGTGATACTGTATTTATTCAGTACTCAATCCAATGCTACTGTCCACTGCAGCGACAGATAGCGTGGGGTGTTATTCAGATCGCAGTGTGACTGAAACTATTGCTGAACCCCCAGTACATGACTTTGAATGAGCGGAATACAACATTACAAAGCTTACCATGTCTTCAGGAGCAGCAACTAAAAAGATCTTTCCATATCCTTCTGCAGTCAGTTTGTTTCGATTGTATGCGAAACACATAGCTTTTTCAACTATTTCTTTTGATGGATTAGGTCCGTCCATTGGTGACACTGGAATATTGTTCCATGGCATTGTTCGTGGCATCCATACCATTCCTCCGGTGGCGTTAAAGTGTGGCGCTGATCTGTCGCTCATTCCGCCAAAAGTTACAAAACTAATTTCGTAATCAAGTCCTTCCTGTAATAATATAGAATAATTCAGTTCTAGATTTCTGTGTTCGTTTAAATCAAACAAAGAATAGAAAACGCCTGGAAAAGCAGGAAATGTCATACTGAACATAAGATAAGATTTTTTGAAGGGGTCAGAGACTATACACCAAAGCTAAACTAAACCAGAATTTAAAAAAAAAATGGTGAATTGGAGATGGATAAAACTGTAAATTTACATTTCGATTTGTTTTAGCTATTAATTTTTTGAGATGACTTACTCGGTTTGCCATAGAACGAACTGCTTCCAAAATTTCTGGCGTCGTTTCGATTGAAGTCTTTCTGTTTAATGCCATTAAAACCGTAACGCGAACTTTGTCTAGATTCTCGCCAACAGTTTTCTTTCCTTTGCAAGCCTCTAAAATGAAAAATATATGCAATTAGATTGAAAAAATGAAGGTGGGTAAACCTTTGACATTGCATATTTACGATGCTATACCATTTGTATATACTGTATGTTTTGTATATCATACCATAGCTAACTCATTCATAAACAGTGTATATTTATGATTGATACAGATTTTGACAGTGATTCTTGCAAATATAAAACATATAACAGCTAATATAAAAAAAAAAACACAAAAACAAACCGCATTTTGGGGCCATTTTCACAGGCTTTCCTTCCATTTTGCAAACCCAATTATATTCGGTTACGTATCGACAAGCTTCCATGGTTGATGATGCACCGGTTTGGCATGCCTTCATAAAGGATCTACGTCTATCTGGGCAGGCTTGCATCCATTCGTCGTTGTTAAACAACCGATCACAATGTTCGTGAGATACTTCCGGTTCGGGAGGAACGGTCTACAAAATAATTAAAAAATATTTTTCTAGTAAATGCAAGGTTCTTTAGATATATACGAGATGGAACATGATCTTAAATATCTCGACACAAGTTCAAATAAGTCGACAATCACAATGTCTGCTTTGCCACATTGCAACGTATCCAGATTGAAAAAGGATATTTATGTATTAGATCTGTATAAAAATGTGCTATTCAAGGCACCAGTAGGCTATATATATACTTTTGATTTCAACAGAAAGCAAATGACAAGTTTTCTATGGCAAAACACAATAAAGGCAGATAGATATGTTGTTTATCTTGTAATGCTGCAAGAATTGAATTCACCTCAAATTTGCAACTGAAATATATAGGTGAATTTTTGGTCATGAATATCACGAAGGTGTAAACGAAATGGGCTCAAAGTAAAAATGTATCCTTACTCCGACGTGACAAGATTTATCAGTGCTGTAGTATTCGATGAATGCTTCCATTGTAGGTGCAACCTGGCCATTTGTCATTTCTCTTTCTCTGACGGCTGTGGTGTTTCCTCCTTTGCCAAACATACCAAAAGTCTTTGGGCAATATTCTTCTGCCACCTGAAATAGCGATTGTGATTATTCAAAATTGGTCAAATAGAATAATTAGAGTTCAGAAAATAACATGTTTGAAACTTACATCAACGAAGAAAGATGTTCTGACATTGTTCTGGCAGTGAACTTTAAGATTAAAGTATGGTGTCCAACACATCATCATATCTTCAGTTCTAGCGCACGAGACTTTTGGCGAAACAAACATAGGCAATGAAACTTCTCTTCTTTCTTGTTCACCAACCCTCTTAAGATATACTTTCATGTCGGGAGCAATGGTAATATGCATGTCCGGAAGATCTGAAAACATTTTATGAATTTCGAAATCCATCTATTGTAAACTATTGAACTATTACACAATCGTTCTACATTTTATTTATCATATACCAATGGAAAAATTACCATGATTAAAATGACTGTGTATGATTACCTTAGGACTATGACCTAACAATATGAAGCAGACACAAACGCCCAAGTATTTTAATATTACTTACGCATGACAACCTCGTTCTTTTCAAGAGTGACTGTGAATTTCCTTTCTTCGCCAGCAAGTAAGTAGGAACATTTCCTGACTCTCTTCGGCATGTTGTACATGTAGTTGTTGAAAGAGATTACTTGTTCAATTTTATTTCCAGACACCATTCCGGATACACCTGAACAACATTGGATTCTCAGATAAAGAAAGCATTAAAACTATTATTACAAAAAAAATGATACATTATAGCAAATTCAGCAACGTCGATATTATCATTCCAAGGTACTCACAGTTAGGAGTACGCAGTGCATTCCTGGCCCATTGTTTCATGTAATAGTAGTAGGCATACTGATTGTATTGTGGATTAATAGCACCAGTGTAGTCTCCCACTGATGTTATGTATTCTGGAAGTTCATATGCGAGCTGGTTGGAAACAAATCCCGACTGATAGAAGATCTGCCGAATTCGAAAGAAACTGTCAAAGATCAGCCAGACAAACATTCCTGATTTACTTTATTATTATAAAGTAATTTTAACATGATATGAGTAGAAAAAGCTTATTTCTACATACCAAAGTTGTAAAATAAGAATTACAGTGGCAAACAATAACAACAATCAATGTATTGTTGAATAATTGCTTCTATTATAAACGCAGTTTTTTATATTGCGAAACAGTCTTCATATGACATAAAAGAATATTTGAGACATACCGTTGTCAAATCGTAAACTCCCCAAGTGATATCTTTGCACCAACCAATCAGTTCTTCAATTCCTTCTTGTACTCTGTTCGTTAAATTTCTAATGTCGATTCTTTTGCCGGCTGCTATCATGTCTTTCACCCAATCCATTATTTCAATTGCACCTTTCCATATGTACGCTGAAAAATAAATGTATCAGTTTGATGAAAATGTAACAAAGATTTTTTTATCAGCCTAGCAATATTATCAAAATTTATGAGCACGCTCGATCATAACATTATTTTTGTGATGTATTCCAGTAAAATGGTATATATAATTCAGATTTATTCAATAGTATTGGCTAATTTTGTAAACATTATGCAGTTTAGTGTTTGTATATTAATCCAAAAATGCAGACGAATGTGTTATAGTTGGCCTACTTTAGAAATAATGTTTTGATATACTCACAGTATGAAGTACTCCAGATATCTCCAATTGCTTTAAACATGGATGAAATTTGTTTCCTGCAATAATCGCTAATAAAACTGATGTCACGGGCGAGGTTTGAAGAAACTGCTTCCTTGAATGCCGGATCGTTTACAACGCAGGTCTACGAAACAACAAATGCGATACTAATCAACCCACAATTAGCAAACAATTCGTCCCGATAAACCATTGGCGGTCAATGGCCCCCAGTGGCCCCCAGTATTACTGCCGTTGTGATTCGCTAGAGATCTTAGAATGAATTATTGGAAAGTTTCAGGTCCAACGTAACATTCCAGATTATATAAGGCCTAATGAATTGATAGACTATAATTAAAACCGTATAATATCCAGTCTTTTCAAACCTATAAATGACAGGAGTGAAAATCCTCCATAGATTTTTGTCAGATTTACAATCTAATTGTTATTATAAAATACTTACATCTTCAATTACTCGTCCAATGCGACTGGCACTTGGCGTGTTTCCAACAATTGCATCGCTAACAAGATTGATACATTTGGCACCAACGATCAATGGTTTTACATTACAGATGGCAGCTGGGGTTCCTCTTGAGCCAGACTAAAATCGACATTGCAAAATTAACGTTAAAGTCTAATTATTAAAACACAAAAAATAAAAAGTATCTATTAGTTTACGTAAGACAGTAACATTTTATTATTTGTGTATTGCGTCGCAAACCACAATAGCAAAGCAATAAACATAGTTTAAGATATTGGTGGTTGGTGATATACTGCAGAAACCTTACCTTATATGGGTGACATTTGACGTCGGTTGAAAGCCACGTGTTGAATCTAGCGTCACAGGTATATCTTTGATTTGCAGTGAATCGTACAGACATAAACGGTGGGTTGGGTACAGACTTTTCAGAAATAGACATTTCTGGCCAGAAGACAACTTCTACACCGTTGCGAGTGGTAGCGAGCCCGAATCGTCCCTTTATTGGTAAAACACGGATTCCTCTGACTTCACATTCCATCCAGCCCCATGCAAAGTCGTTGCTAAGACTTGAGTTGACTACACCCTCAGATGTCATAGTAACGACAACTTTGTTATTCAAAATTGGGAATCTGTAAATAAATATATTCGAACTCTATTATTCACAAAATCTTAATTTTAGAAGAAAAAAACCTGGTCAATTTGAACACGTATATTTATTTAAAGTATATAGCTACAAATGCGCAAGATTAAAGCTTTTTTTATATTTTGGGAGTTGGAAACTCTTTGAAAATTAAAAAAAACAGCAAGTAAACTCGAAATCAATTGTTTAACTTACCTAGGAGACCTCATTGACATCAGAATTTTGCTTTTACCGAGAGTTGTTGGGCATCTCGTACATCTTGAAACATTGAAAACGCCAGTTGGTTCAACATATTCCAAAACAGCAGCAGAGTAGTGAATCATCGGAGCACAGTATGGATACATCATGGTAACAATCTCAACCATTCGACTGAAATCCCAAACTAAAATTCCGCGTGGTCCTCTGGAAGCTTCTACTTCACCATTGACGTATGACATCATTGATTCTGTGAAAACGTAATAACAAAAAATGACGTCATAACAGGATCAGTTGTTAAATGTTTATTGAATCAGAACAATTCTTTCGCGTTAAAGATCATGAACGATTATATTAAATATATTAAATAAGTAAAGATAAGCTTTTTTAATTTTACCGTAAGAGAGGGTCTTGTATTGTCTGGCCGCTCTGACGTATTTTGATTCATTTTCACGGCCTGTCTCAGGCTCTGGCGCTGGATCAGACTTGAATTCATTGACCCATCTTCTGCATAATTCGTTGAAAGTGTTGGCAAGTCGTTGACGAATCTTGGGGTCGTGTATGTTGAAATTCTAACAAAATAATATACTTTTACATCGCAAATTCATTGCTATGAGATACCATAATTTAATAAAATATTTTGAATTAGTTAACTAAAGTAGTTATGTTCTAGTTATGGAAAAGAAATACCGGTATTTATGCACATTGCTATACATTTTATACATTGCTAGGCTTTACATTATTTTTAATTTTTTATTTGTCTCTGATGGAAATGCTAGTTCAAAATGGGGAAGCAATTTTTTAATTTTTTTTTGAACTTAATGAAATGCTACATAGAACTAATATATCATAGATCTATTTCAATATAACTCATATGGCCGAAGTTTTAATTCTAACTGTGATCTCTGGGTATGTGTATATACCTCCAATAGTGTCTTATCAATGGATGACGTATCTTTGTGGCATGCGTTTATTGTTCTGAATAAAACAATCATTGTTCTGATTGTTCCTGTGATTGCTCCAGTAGATGCGTGCGGAAGATCTTCGATGTTAAGGTCCCAGTGTGCAAACATGGTAGCTGATGACGGATTACGTGGAATTTCTTCGCCCTGGTATATAAAAATATCATGGTTTTATGAACGTGAATTTCTGACCGTAAATATTATATTTATTCATAAGATGCTTTTATGGTGAATTCATTCACGAAAGTAACGTACCTCGATAGTATAGCAATGGAAATGCAGTATTGGTGTATGAATGGATGGCCTTCCGCCTCTGCAACCGTAATGTTGACCGCTATTATCAGCAACAATAATATCTATTTCATACAACCCTGGTACGGCAAGGTTGGGAGCCATCCTCACTTCTATGAATGAGGCGGATTCTTCCGGTAGACCAAATCGCACTCTGTCGATATAGATCTTTGCTCCCGCCAATCGCGCGTCGCTTGACATTTTCACAAACGTATTGGAAGTTGTAACATTCACAACCATTTCCATCCAAGAAAGTTTTCTTGCGCGTACAGTGGTTGTGAAATTGCACATTGGGAATCTGGATTGAATAAACGTAGAAAATCATAAAAATTGTCAATCTTTATCTATATATTTGCGACCAATAGTATACTGTTAAGCAACATGTCAATCATCTTATATCTATCATATATACTTTGGAACATAGTCGGTCTCGCGACATAATTTTTTTGCAAAAAACAACATAAATATGGATGTTTTCGATAAAGTACAATATTAAACACAGCAATAAAAAACAATATAGTTTATTAAAGAATGCTTGTATTACACAAATTTTACTTAATGCAAAGAAAGGTGTTAATGTGCTTTTTATGCAATTTTTTGTCATCATTGCTTGAGTTAAACATTTTGTTATAGATTTCATTTATTTTGCATTAAATATTTTTACCTTGATGAGTAGATATGAGTGTGAATGATTATTTCGCCGTTCTCTACTTCACATGTTGCAGCAACATGTCCTTCCAACATGTAGCCGACAGCATCAAAAACTGGTGCTAGGATATTCTGCACGACGACTCCCAATTCCCCGGTGATGTCTATATTTGAAACATACGCGACTAAATCGTTGTAAGTTTCTCTGACGTTTGGATCCAGTTCGGAAGATTTTCTCAAGAATTTTGAGATAATGGTTGAGACTTCGTCAGTGTAAGAATATTTTGTTGCTTCGTGAAGGATGGAAGCTATAAAAAAAGCAAAATCAGAGATTATGAAGATATTTTATATCAGTTAATTATCATTTAATGCTAAATACACATGGCACAACAGTCACGCTATGAAACAGCAGGTAATAGCAACTGCACTTTAAATCTTTGCATATCTTTGAATGATTACTTGTCCTTAATTTAACACAGGTGTTGTAAAATATAGTATAATTCGTTGTGTGCAAAATTTTATATGTCGGATTATTCACCTAGAATGTAATGAGTCATCCTTGTCGGCATTCCGTAAGTTCTTGGGAAAATCGTTTTGTAGGCGCCCTCAGTTGTATATCTCCCGAAGGTCATAAGTGCTTGCTTAATCTCGTTGCGGTGGTTTCTAGAGCCAATGCGAAGTACCTGGCAATATCATAAAATACTGCTAGTATTCCCGGACAGGTCATCTTAATTGTGATTTTGAGCAAATTGAACTTTTAGGCAATATGAAGCAATATGTAATTTATATAAAACAATTTATTACTCAAGCCTCTGCGTAACAAGCCTGGTGACGGTATTATCAATTTGAAAATATATTGCCACATTTGAATTTTTTTTTATACTTCTCTGAGAACTCGATCCATGTCGGTGTAATCGTAAGTGCTTAGTTTAGGTACGGATGGAAGATCGATCTGTCCAATAGGTTCTGCTCTAGCAATTCCCTGTGAACAAAACAGTAACATCAGAAATAGTTCTGTAAGGTATGCACTGAGCTGAAAAATTTGATGGTATTCTCTTTCGGAAACGATGTTAGCTATCTTCTTTAGTCGAAGGTGTTTTGAATTCAACGTGAATAAGATTTGGCATGTATAAGAAATACGAGTTTACACCTAATCTATGTTGAATAGTCATACAATATAGTTAGTTGCTGCAACATCGCGGACAGTTAATTAGTTTTTCCACATTTTCGACCGTTTGGCTTCGTTTACATCATCAAAATACTTTCATCTACAAGTGATTTAAAACGAAAAGGCCTAGAATAGAATTACAATGCGGTAAAAAAGGCTGGGGGAGATGAAACATTTCTAAATGCTGTACATATAGGATGCATTTGTACATTTCAATATTTTATCATCCAAGTTTCGTACCTTGTATAACTTGATGTTTGTTTCAGTCCAATCGTCAGGGCGTGTGAGAATATCACAAGCGTACTCCGCCACGCCTGCATGCATGAACAGACAGGTAATATTGTTACGTCCATCTGATGTCCTTGCTTGATTCATCACGAGTACGACTGATTTTTGACAATTCTCCGCACACGCCTCAGCAGTTAGAATTCGGACGCTTTGTGCGCTAACTCTGGCGATGACACGAGCTTTGTAGGGATTTATTTCGACAGTGACGTTTGCAATTCTTTCACCTTCAACTTCTTCGGTTCCAATAGTGAGTCCTCCATTAAGCCATTGGAAACTAAACAATTAACATAGAATTTTAAATGTGATCAAATTGTGGTCGCAATTTCTCACAGGCGACAAGTATACTTTCAAATATTCGAACAAATAAAAGAACAATCCAACTCACTTTTGGGAGCCAATTTCTGCAAGAATGACGAAATTGTCTGCCTTCTCCAATTTGATTCCAGTTTTTATTTCTACGTAAGGCTGGAAATTCCAATGTACAAGACTAATTTCGCCTCCCGCTAACAATTTCTTTACATAGCTGGAGGGAGAGAAGCTTTGCTCAGTCGGGAAGAACATTACGTAACCGGGAATGTAGCTGAGAGATTTGTGGATAACATATTCTGAAATAACAAATGGATTAAAAATAAATAGTTAACGTCAGCTATATATCAAACAGCACTTCCCTCTGAAGCGACCTGAGTGCCGATATCTTAGGCTGTTTTGGTAACTGTAACTGTATTTACTACGGTAACTGTAGTTTTGCCGTATGTGCTAAATGTCTTGGTCGCTGGAGAAGTTTAGTCTGGGTGGAAGTTATTATTTACCTGAAACCGTACCAAATATCAACGTAGGACTGAAGGTGCTTTGCGACGCCACCTTGACTAATTTGAGTCAGAAGGGAATAACAAGGCGGTGGCCAGCGGGGCCTGGAGTTCCTTACAAAAATAACAAGTTATACGTGTTGTACAAATACTTAATCAGCATATTATTTCAACCCTTCAACAACGAATGGCCAAAGTAATAACTGTATACATTGTTACCTCCAATCTCTGGCTTGATGATGTAGTACATTTTAGGACCAGAAATCCTCTTCATTTCATTTAGGCATGATTGGTGTACTCCTTTTATTTTTTCGGCAATTTCGCGACAAATATTTTTGTTTGTGCATTGGATGGTCTGAACATGGGATAAAAAATATGCTGAAATAGTTTATGAACGAGTGTGTCTAATTATTTCTGTAATATTATATTTTACCTTCTGCAAATCTTCAGCCAAATCTATTTCGCTGTATGTGACTACTTTGTATAAGTATTCAACACATCTGGCCAAGAAGACAACTTTGTCTCGAACAAGATAGTCACCCATGAAAGGGAAATCCTGCATTGTTACAGGCATACTAGCGAACTTGGTTCTTTCGGATCCCTGCGGAGTAAAAAATCATTTTTTGGTTGGCTTCGTGTTCGGTTTTAACAGGCTTCTTATTAAAGAAATAAACTCGTTGAAAATCTAATAAACTCATTAAATTGCACATTGTTCAGATTGCATGCAATCCATTTTACCCGAACTTGTAATTTCGTGTCATTGCTTTTCTCATCAATATTACGCTGAAAATCAATAAGATACCTCAAAAGATACATGAAAATACTATTTGAAATTACCTGTAGCTTATGGCAGTCTAGTGTTGCTCTGCTGTTTTCATTTGCCATTGGTGTTGATTGGCATGATATACGAGACCCATCCTGTGACTTAAATGTCATTCTACACAGTTGTCCGCCGCTTTCCTTAACGTATTCTATTTTTCCACCTGCTTGACTATTCTTCATTCTACATTCAACTTCTTTAGGATCCACCTTATATCCTTGACTGATGAGTTTTGCAGTGCATGTTGAGTATTGGCATTCATGTCTCACGTCCCAGTTGGTTTCCAAACCGACACGAGAGGACTCGAAATAGATCGTTTGGTTGAGTGCAGGTAAACTGAAATTTGATGGTAGAATAACACATACATGACCATGATTTCGACTTTATTATAGATAATAGATATTGGTTCTTGGCAATTGGGATTAAAACTACAAAAAATATTTATTACCAGACTGAATTTACCTGCCACATCCAAACTTGCACTTGTATTGTTTGCCGGTTTTTCCTAATTCGAACTCGACAGTACCGAACTTGCACACGCAACTTGGGGGGGTTTCTCCTCCATAATGAATGTCTATCTCCTTCATCCATCCGACTGTTTTCATTGTCAAATCCATCTTTGTTGGTAGGAATATTCCAGTTCCTTTTGCAGTGTAGTCCAAATTCATCCTGAACGACACGAAGATGGGAAACAAATTAAATCAAATTGATATTTTGATTCATTCATTATAAAGCCATAAATTGAAAACTTCAAAAAATATTAAAATCAAAAACATTTTGGAACATTTTTTGGTGTAATCGTAAAATGCTAAACTGAACTGATTTAAAAACGTACCATTTGCAATTGATGGTGTCGTGGCATTGCCATTCCATGGTTGCTGGATCCCAAGACATTTCGTGAGTTCCCTTCCCAACACTTCCGCCAATTGCAAGGTCGAGTTGACAAGATATTTTACGTGGAGTAGTGTAATCAACATGCAAATTTCTGATTATTCCATTCGGCATTTTTAGTGTCATTTCGCAGGAGGAAATCGAAATTAAATTGGACGCTTTTATTGTTGTGCCCACTGTCATCCTGCAATGCAATATTTGATGATAAATTTGAATACTACCTCAATATTGACCATGTTTTCTTGTTCTAACCGGCGTTATCATCAATTTTATTTTTACAATCATAAATTGACAATGAGAAATTGCAGTCACGTCTTGCAAATTTTTAAAAAATAAAAAATAATTAAATATATGTATATATTGTATATCGAAAGCCAAATTTAATATCGATATAGGGTATTTTACTACAAAAAATCTTAACTCACCATGGGCATTCAAGCGAGTGTTTATAATCCCAGGCCCAAGTTTCTGGATTGCAAGAAGTTTCTAGGTTGTGTTTCAAATGCCAGTCGCCGTTTGATAGGTCAACGTCGCATTTCAATTTGTTCGGAGACAATGTAGCAGTAAAACTCATAGCCGTTTCAAGGTTTGTACCTGGTTTCCTGAAGTTGTAGGAAATTTGATGAACGTTGGAATCACCTGACTCTTCTCTACTGAATAAGATGTCGCTGTTCCTAAGCTCAAGGTCGGAAATTTCACGAGGGCGATAAAACCAGCTGAAGGGAAGGTAGTCCAAGGTTATTTCATTGGCGAGTTTTGAGGACGTTAATTTAATATCTTTGAGATGAACTTTCTTCGGTATGCACCACGCAAAACTTTCTGGACAATCCGATATCTCAACATTGGTGTTAAAAATCATCTGAGCTTTTTGGTCGCCCGATTTTTGAGGAGCTTTAAATTTGGAATCCATACTCATGCTCCATTCGTCTTTAGTGCTCTTGGAGATGACGTATCGATCTTGTCCTTCAAGGAATGGTAAGGTGTAAGTGATATCGGAATCAAAATGAGATGGAACACAAACACTGATTCCGGGAAGAATTGTCATTCGCTTGTAGCATTCAGTCATTGTTGTCGTTGATTCAGATGTATAATAATTGGTACCAATCTTTTCCGTTAGTGCGATCTTAGAAGTGGTTCCAGACACGGTTGATACCATGGTAATACTGATTTCCCTCGGTATTGGAAGCCACATTGAGTGATTCAGTTTGTAAGCAAAGTTCATTGGCGGGAAATTTGCAGTTTCAGGAGTTTCTCCTAACTCATTTGAGCAAGAAATTGTAAAAACTGGAGACAATGATTTTGTTTCCCAGCCAATTCTGCTCAGTTCGCACATGCTTGTTGTTATCCATTTGTTGTTTTCTTTCTTGTTGTCCCACATCATTTCGATTCTTGAGTTCATGATCGAAATCACATATTCAAAGTGATGTTGCATGGGTTTAGATGGATCAAACAGAACATCTAAAACAAAATTTCTCCCTGGATCGGATAATTTTACAATGATCTTGTCGAAGCTGATGTCACAGCTTCCTTTGACTTCAATTGGACGGGAACCTCGACAAGAGCTCGATACAGTAAACGAAATATCTCTTGCAGACAAGCCTTGGAGCCTTCCGTCTTGATATTCCCAACCAACGGTAGTGTGGGCCATTTCAATTTCTCGTCCGTAAAAGAAAGGTATTCTCAAGTTTTCAATGCTCATCTTGTTTGGCCGAATACGGGCGTCGCACAAGTATCTCCATTCAGTAGGTCTTTCCGAATCTCGTCCGGTTTCAATAGCAAATTCCAGGTCGGTCATTTTGATGTCACACAAAAATGCTCTTGGTTTGGAACCGATCTTGATTCTTGCGTCCAATGGTTTGTCAAAATTGAGAATAGCGTAGTTAACGCTCATATTGTTGGAAAATAAGCTTCCGCCGACGTTTACGGTGTTCCAGTAAAACGCGTACTTAGCAGAAGCAGAATTCGCAGCAACGTTTATTTTATTCTGTAGCCAAAATGTCTTAAAACTGCTGATGATTTCAAGTCCAGTGTTAACGCTTAATCGAACTGATGCATTACAAATTCGACTTGCGATACCCATTCCAACTGAAGATGCATCTTTTTTGATCGTGAGGTTCAAGTGTTTGACACCCCATGCAATTTCATTGACCATTTTTGTTTCCAATTCGTAAGAATTTCGTCCTTCGGAGTATTTGATAGAGGCATAGTCATATTCCTTTTCGTTCGCCAATCTTCTGTATTGTATCCAACTGTCTCCCTCATTTAAAGTTACTTCACCACAAATTTTGTTAGATTCAGAGGGACACAAAACTTTCAATATCAGATTGTTTCGTCCTCCTGCAATTTTATTCGAACTGCCGATGTACCTATACACTTGAGTATCATTGCGCGGTCGGTATGTTTTTTTGTAGGAACCAGAAATGTCATATTCCGAATTTAGGTCAGATTTGAGCATTGAATAATCCAATATAGACTGATGTTCTAAAGCTGGGTAAGAACCGAACGTTGCGTTAAGATAACCTTTGATGTCTTCCGATTTAGTATAATACAAACTGCCTTTCAAAACACAACCATTTCCTCCGAGAATCGTTTCTGAGCGAAGAGACATTAATGGTTTTTCTTCTCTTTCGACGCTGACATTGAAGCTCATATTTGATTTTAGTGCTATCATTGGAGCGTCAATGGTACAGACTGTCTGAACTAATTCCGGTCGTTGAAGGTGATACAGAGCAGAGCAGTTTGCAGCGTTTTGAAGCAAAGCACCAGAGACATGTAGATTTTGTGGGCCTCCAGTTTCACTTGAAGCATAGAGTTTGTATCCCACTTGAACATAGTCGTTTTTCAAATTATTTATCAGATAGTATGATACGTACGGTCGGAAAGTAATGTAGTCAAGAAGTGAATAATGAAGTTTAAGCCATTTTTCTTCCTGAAAATACTTTGCATTGTATCTGGAAACACTATTGAGTTTAACTTTTGGGTGGTCGACGATAAAACTGTGGCAATAGCCGCATTCTTTATAATTAGTATATTTACCGGTACCTCTTTCGGACTTGTACTTTTGTTCTTCTTGGTTCCATAATTTATGGCCAAAGTTAATTTCAAAGTCTCGGTCCCCGCTAGGTTGTCTCTTTGTAAAGAAGGTGTAATTGAGGAATCCCCCAGCATTGCTGCGCCCACTGTATCGTTGAGGGGAATATGCAAATTCTAGCTCTTCCGAGTTTACTCTATAAACAATTGGAGTTTCTGGAAAGTTTACCTTACAGTGAGAAACTATGTCATCTTGTGCGTCTACTTCAGCCTCAAGTTCCAGATCGAGCCAGTTTGATATCAACCATGTGGAAGTGCTGAAAGCGGCCGAACCTGGTTGCTTCAGTGTACCTTTAATTCTGTGGGAAATGAAATGCGGATTGGCGTCTCCACCAAAATGCCCAACAGTTCGCATAACTTTCTCATATCTTTGTTCGTTATCGTATGTCATCATTTCGCATTCAATTTTATTGTAATACGGAACTGACGGACCAGAAAGAACAGTCCTCGTCTCATATCCAGACATCCCATCAACTGCAGATGGTACCTTCTTCGCTATGAAGTCATAAGATAGATGAGGCGCGTTACCATTAAGCATATTGATAAAATCTACATTTATTTTCCTTGATGTATTTGATCCTTCGAGAACTTCGTCCAATGCTCCTGTAAGTCTATATCCGACAGTCACCTCATCTCTAGCATCTAGACTCTTGCTTCCACCAAATATTACGTATCTTTTTGCCTGTTTTAAAAATAGAATTTGAATTAGATATATTTTCATATATTCTTATATTTAGCATTACAAATATTCTATACTGGATGTTTTATTAATTTTTCGTTTATACTATAATCAATATTGAAGATTTAGGAAGAAGAACCTAGAGCGTTTGATATAAATAAATTTGACAGCAAATATTTACAAACACCTGATCAAATCATTTTTAGTGAAAATCTTAACTGTACGGATTTGATTCAGTCTAATATTTCCCACTATGAATTATATCTTACGGATTTTGGAACGATTCCAAATGTTGAGATATGTCGAATATTGAGACTGTTCCAACTAGAACGGTTAAAACTTGAAAAACATCCTTCTACGAGTGAAGTTTCTGGGTTGCGGTAAAACAAAAAGTCTGTTTTTCCTTGAGATTTCATCCATTCACAATCAATCTTCCAGTGCATTTCACCTCGATCAGCAATAGTTCCTATGACGCTGGACCACATTACTTTCTTAGCAGATGGAGCAGCTCTGTTTACAGCAGTGCACTATAAAATTAATGTATCATTGATTTGTATCAAAGTATATCTTCTTTTACAGTTCTATTTTAAAATTCATATTTATCAATACGATATTATAAAGTTTTGTAACCTAATAACATCAAAGCTTTGGCACTGATATAAATGATATATCAGAGCATTGAGATACTTCTGCATGCGTTTTTATATTCGTAATAGTGCGCAATATTTCTTATCTACCGACCTCAACTTTCATGTCTTTCACCCTCAATTTTGTTTCAGGTTCAATGCTTGTTTCCCATTTGAATTCTGCTTGATATTCGGTATCCCATTCATTTTCAATATTCAATTCATATGCAAATCCTTCCTCATTAAATGGCTGAACATGAGATTCGAAGTTAAATAGGAAGGTTTTAGAAATGTGGAAAAGAATCAAATGTCGTTAAACATTATAAGATATCAGACTATTGCTTGAATTTTTCTAGTTTGAAATATCGTGGATTTGTTAGTAGTGTTAACAACTTTACATTATGAAAAGGACTCAGCACCATCGTGAAGCCTAATTAGCTTCGATATATTTGTCTGATTGTAATATAATAATGTATTGTTTGCAATAAATAGGCAAGTTGCTTACTTGGTGGCAAACTTGTAAATTACACAAGTTTCTCATTCTATAATCTATGCAAACAGACGCAGGTGGGTCAGCAGCACTTGGACCGGTCAGTGATCTTCTTCCCCTGGAAAAACAGAGAATAGGAATATAAATATTTCAGTTCAGCAGCCAGATTATGGATAATTATCAAGCTATATATTACATTAAAATGCTCTGTAAATAATAGGTCTTTAGTAAAAACAGTGTCGGATTTAGACGATGATGGGCTCCAGGCTATGCCCTCTTTTAGGTCCCTCTACAACAATGACGTCACAAAAAATCCAATATTTTCACGGTTATGAAGAAATGTATTTTAAAATCATAAATGAAATTTTTAATTACAAGAATTCCGAAATTTCAGTCCAAGGCAGATTAGTTAGTAAGTTGGATTTGAAATGCTATAAAAAAAACCTCAAGGTTGCAATGAAACGCAATAGCGCCAGAATACCAGTCATAATACCCGTCATCAAAGTCATAATACCCGTTTCTAGTGGTGTGGGGGCGTGGCCCAATTACTGATGAATAAAATCATTATTCCATTATTTGAAATAAACAGGTCTACGATAAAACGAAGATTCAAAATAGTAAATAATATAATAGGTATTAGATTCGTTGCTGCTAGCATAAATTGATATAGCTATTCATATATCGATATTTTTTTTTTCAAAAAATAAAGGCATTATTACGTAAAAATTGTTCATTAATTCGAATAAACATATATATTTATATTTCGTTTTTAAGATTTGAGGTTTTTTCGAATTTGGACAAATTCAACTATTCGATAGTATTTAATGGTTTTTAGACTTCAACCTATCTTGTCTAAGGATAAATCCGGCCATGAGTAAGAAGTTCTTCTTGCAACAGGCTAACATTTTTTTTCTTTACATGATTGAGTGAACTTAACATACATATTAAATTACACATGTTTCTCGTGTTTCAAGGTTTGTATCCAACCAATTTTTCCAAAGAAAATTGGAGAGTTCTAATTAATCATTTTTTTAACCATTATCTACCAATTATGGTTTACCTGTCTGAAATATTTACAATTTCGATCTTATCAGAAATTGTCAATTGATTTTGTATTTTGTCGCAACGTTGTACACTTAAATTACTCCGAGTTTCAACTATTGCATCGGACAATAAAAAGAGATAATTGTAAAATTTTATACTCTCACTTGTAGTAAAGAATCTGACTTTTTCCTGGTTTTGGTTTGCAGACAAAACTGACGCCAGTTGGGTTGGTAACTGCTGTGCAATCTACTGCGCTTCCATGTCCGATTTTGAATTGAAGTTCCGTTCCACAAGATTCGCTGAACTGCGCTAAGATTGTTCGACTGATTGATCCAGTGACGTGAAGTCTTTGAGAATGAACAAGAATGGAATTTTAGATGAAATAGTAGTAATTATATAGGAAATTTTTGATTCATTTTTACTTCCCGCGTAAACTTCAATTGTTAGGTCTTTTCTCGCTGATTCTACGGTGTGCTTGGGATAAAAATATATCCTCACCATGAGAACAATGGGGTATATACAATCACACTAAATTAAAGATATATACATGTAAACCTGCATCTAATTTTTTTATGAAATAAGTGAGAAAATAATGAAATAATATTGATTTACATACTCTGGTGCAATATGGAGAACGGCTCCTTCATTCGGAGAGGAAATCATTCTTCTGATACTTGCTCTCAAATTGAGCTTACTTTTAAAAACATAGGAAAGATCAATTGTAGAAATGATTGGGGCTCCAATGCACGTTGGAGAAGCATGTTGCATCAAGAATGGTTGCCCGGCAACAAATTTTTCATGTTCAAAGCCATCTTCAATGATTTCATGGATCTTAAAAAAGAATTATTTTGTTACAAGACAACGTTTTAAGATAATATGTTATCGATAAATAATTCTTGATCGTGTTAAAATACCACCTACCTTCCAAAGGCTTCCGAGTGTCAACTTACGTATTTGTCCAAAACTTGTTAAAGTATCAAGACTGATGGGATAACCCAAAACTTTCAGATACACGGGAGATCTCGGTTCAAACAAGCTGGCAAGGTATGCAAATTTGGCCTGAAAAAATAAACACTCAATTTATAATCTTATTCAAGAAAAATTCTTGTTTGCTCATCGACCTACTGACTGTATAATATTAAAAAACCGTTGGTCAAATATATACTAATCATATATATATATATAAATATTTAAAATTCGGCAATTCATGGTGGCATATTGGATCAAATGATTCCGATTTTTCAAAACACTAAATAAATAGAAACCCGTACTTCGTCACGAAGTTCGTTCCAGGCTGGATATTGCTTAGCATACGTTTGAAGTTCGTTCATTGGCGTTTTTAGTAGTTTTCCGAATAATTCAGCATACATTTGGTTGTGACCAAATATTCTATCCAACACCGGCGTCATACCAGCAATGTCCATAGCGGCCTCAAGGATTGTCATGTTTCGGCCGTTTATCTTCAAAAGTGATTACATAGGAAAGTTAATATTTGATAAGTATAAACAAAACTATTAGTATGGTATGAACAAACTGAATTGGATCATTTATTTATTTTTATGGGCGGGACATAAATATTTCAAAATCTGATGAATTAATAAAAAGATTCTTAAAAAAGTAGCAATTTCTAATTTTATGAAGAAATTTTTTCACTTTCATATTTTATGTAAAAACTTATTCTGATTGATAGTTTTTATGAAATTCAAGTTTCAAAAATATGGATCTTCTTACCATTGCCTCAACAGTCAGTTTAGACATGATTGGCATTATGGATCCTTTGTTCTCGTAAGCTGATGTTAATCTAACAGTGCAGTTTGATGTCACGTTGATATACGGAATCAAAATATTCCTTGAGATTTCATAACTTTTCTCAACTGGTTTCTGTTGTAAGATTTTGTCTGAAATTCCGATGTCCCATTTCTTCCTGAGAATTACTCTGGCGCATTGTTCAGCGACTCTGAGAAAGAAAAGATATTTAATAAAAAATCATTCTTGTGGATATAAACATATTTTATGTAATGACAAAACTTCATTATTGAAAATATTTCATTTCGAAACCGAATACTTACTGTGGATGCAGGTTGCAGAATACAGTTCCTCGTAAAACTAATTGGCTTCTCAGATCATCTCTGCAATGCCTTACTAGTGATGGGTGCTCGTTCTCATCCATAACTATACAATATAAAACAAGGTTTTATATGTTTAAACGGAACTAAAATTATTTAAAAATAAAGTTTTCAACCTATAACTAAGATGATGAGTATTCATCGTTCAGATGTGGATGTTTTCATATGGTTCACAGGCTGCTAGGACCCAAATGTAAATTATGAGGTATATAACTTTTCTGGAATGCGTCACATTTACAAGAAACTAACTTCTTCGCATGTTTGACGGCATGAATCATGAACTAAACCAACTATAAAAGTAATGTTGTAGCTTCGAATATTTGTAATTTAAAAAAAAAATTACCAGTTGTCAATATTTTTTCTACTGTTGCAGTTGGAAGATCTTTCTTCATCAAAACATGGAAGCAAGTAACACGAGTTTCAAAGTTTGCGTTCTTTTTTGTGAAAACGTCAACCAACTTTTGCATTGCCTAGAATTGTCAAAACAAAACAACTATAGATTAACAGAACAAAAAACGAAGTAAATGTAATGTACATTCAGCAAATCGCCTATATTACCAATAATAGTAGTCATTTATGTGAATAGAAACTTGCCATCATTGTTAATAGTTTTGCTGTCAAATACAATGTTATTCTATTCTATTATTATCTAGAGGGATGCAGTGTATATTATTAACTATTACTGAAGGCTTACTGATGCTTCCAATCTCTCGGAAGTTGTATTTCCATACGCCACTATCGCTTTTACTGCAACTCGGGGTGGCGCTTCAGGATTTACAGCACATGCCAGAAGAGTTTTCGAAGATAACACCGTTTCTCCCTTTCGTCCCAATCTTCCTAGGCATTCGGCTGCAGCAACCATAACTTCTTCTGCAAAATTGAAATATAATGTAAAGAGACGAAATAATTCTTTATTTATAGTACAATATGGACATAGACTAATATATATATATATATATATATATATAATTGTAAAAGAGTTATAATATATAGAAGTTTTCAAAAATCACAGATATTCAATTGCAAAAATAATATCATACCGGTTTCGGGGTTGTTAGTTTGACAGTTTTTCTTCAATTGCCTAACGAGGAACGATTTGGCAGTTTCAACCGGTTTTTGGTTCAAGCAATCACTTCCGCAAGTTTCCAAGAAATTCTTTGTTACAGCTCCCAAGGTATTTACGCATTCGGGTGTAGTTGGTTCTTCCGATCTGCATATTTTCTATTAAAAGAGTTAACTCTTAAGCTCTATGGTTTCTGAATTTTTAGACTATATTGTTTTCATGACAAAAGTTATTTTATTTGGTATTATTTATATAACGCCTTTCTAATAATTATTAATTTAATAATATAATAATTAATAAGTTGTTAGCAATGAAAACCTTTTGCAGAACGACAATATTAACATTACATTTTTTTAAATATGATATAAAGTTCATATAATTTCAATGATCAATATTTCGACTATCTTTGGTCTGACCATGTTGTTATATAGATTTTGAAGCCTTGCTATTTCAGTTCAGAGCATTACGGAAATAAACTTACCAAAGCTGCCTCGACTATCTTTGGTGATGGTGCAAAGATAGATTCGAGAGAATTGAAGCAAGCTCTTTTTACTTCTGGACTTTTGTCAGAAGGTAAACTGATGAAACTTTCTAGAGCATTTTCACAAGTTGTTGAGTTCTCACTTGAGCAATATGGAATCTGGCACCAGTCATTTGTGATGCAGCTGTTCAAGAGTTCAACCCACAAAATCCTATAAAATATGAAATAACAAATGGTAGCACGGCTATTACAGAGAAGAATGAAAAATAATAAACCAGTCAAAATTTAGGAAACGCAATTATTAAATTGTGTTACTTATTATAGTTTCTATAAGTGACAATTTAATGATTGTTTTGAGTTTTATGCTCAATTCTATTTGTTATACGTCATAAATAAAGAAGTTCATTTCCCCACATTTAGTTGAATAAATTGAACATACCTTCCATCTTTCTTTTGCTCAGCTGTGCATTCAGACTCACATCTTTTCCACACTGCTTCAATTTCTTCTTGACTTGAAATGGCCAACCAGCGTGAGAGTTTAGAAACAAGAGCTGGAGATTTATCATTGACAGGAAGCCTCACCAGCTGCAAGAAAGTTGCGGCAGCATCGAAGCCCTGGTTGTAGACAATGTTTGTTTCTTCCCACTCTTCCTCAAACATGATATTGTCTTCGTCAAATCGAGAGACATCCCCTAAATAGGCAAATAACAAAGTCTTGAATTTCTAGAACGTAGGCTGGCATGCCGCCATGTTCATACAGTCCGCTCATGTCGTCATTTTTTTATTCCAGTCTTTCCCCACCTAAACGCAAACCTATCCTAGATACAGTTTCTTTTTCAAAATGATTGCATCTATTGGAAAAATCAATGCATAATGATCAAATGGCTTATGGAACACTTACATTGGCTTCGATCTTGTGAGGTCATTCTTCGCGATGTTTTCATTGTGACTTCCTGCCTGATTCTGGTTTCAAGTGGTTCACCGGCCAATACAGTGCTCTGTATAAAGAAAATTATAAAAATTGGTATTGAAAATATTGGATTATTTAACAAGTAGCGAAAAGTTTTTATTATTCATTTTATAATGGAAGGGATAATATAGGAATAAGAAATTTTGACGCGTTCACAAAAGTTGCAAATTCATTGGTTTAAAATACATTAACCCCCAAGTATCTTCAAAAAATAGTTTATTTACAAATGCAAATTTGCAGCCAAGAATATGTTCTTGTAAATAAAATAAAAACTTCTTAAAATTTTGAAATCGCTATTGAGGTATGGCATAATGTTTCACGTGCCTAAAACGAAGAACACTAAGGCTTGCGCAATAGTAACATCGTAAAAATAACTTACGGCAATTTCAGGTTTAATTGGGTTGAGTGGATATCGTTCTTCGCAAATTGCTGATTTTACTTGTCTCCCTCGTTGCAGTTGGTATCTACAAATTTGTTTTGCTCTCGCCCATCTTTCTTCATTGGTTATTGTGATCTGATTTAAATCAATAGCATGCTAATTATATCCTGATAAATGTAGTAGTTTATTCATGTGAGTAAAGCTAATGTAGAAATAAAATAAAAACGGAATAAAACTGCAAAAAAAAATTGAAAAAAAATGAAAAAAATGAAAAATAAAAAAAGTTGACAACGATGGACCGTCTGCCGGCCAATCGTTGTCAACCGTTTTTATTTTAAAAAAAATTTGCTTCTGCGTTGGTTCCAAGCAGAGACAACGTTGGTCCCAAGCAGAGGCAACAGTTTGAAAAAAAAAATGCTTGACAGCGATGGGCCAACGATGGCCTATCGTTGTCAACCTTATTTATTCTGGTTTTAGGAGCTTTTTTATTTATTTTGTTTCCATTTTTTTGCATTTCCATATTTTTTATTTCATTTTATTTTTTTTATTTTTGCAAATTTTATTTCTTCAATTTTTATTTTGTTTTTTAGTCATATTTGGTGAGAGAGAAAAATGAAGCCCTACTTACGTAATTTTTAATTGCAGAAAAAATTGGATTGAGCCTGTTGTTACGCATTCGAATAAAGTTCCATTGTCTTCGTTCCCATGGCAACTCAATTTGTGACGTATCACGAGTGACTTCAACCGCGGTTGGAAATCCCGATGTTTTTTCGAGAATTTTGTGTTGAACAATTCCTTGACCGTAAATGCTGACTTGCGGTACCTTAGTAAAATACAAGCAACAATAAAAAAGGCTTGAAATTTGCAGCAAATGAGCAAAATGAGCGCAATATCCCCTTGTAACAAATATAGGGTTGAAAACGTAAATTATGAAAATTATGAATATTTTTACAAATCAATACTTTTTGGAATTTTACATGATGTAGAATCAGAAAATGAAATAACCTAAAATGTACACAAAATTGATAAAAGATGTTTTGTTCATCCTAACCGCTAGAAATGTTTTCTGGGAATAGTTTCAAAACATATTAACCAGACAACATTCAAATAAGTGATTAAGTTTTAGGCACTTACCTGATAGATGTCCCCGACGCTGAATTCTTTAGGAAGTTCAGGATTGTAAGCAAGGAGACTTGATAATATACCACGCTTGATGTTGGTGATGTTCGTTCTCTCTTGTTTGTCAATGAAGATTCTAGTGACCTGAACGTTTTTGTTGAGTTTTGTTATTTCCAGAAAATATTCGTTCACGTGGAATATTTATTAGAATTGTACTCTCGTGGACAAAGTTCCGGTTTTCAACACTCGTTGATTATACAAAATTTTCAAAAATAAGAAGAGCGAGATCAAAGTTCAAACGGTTACCATATTTTAGACAATATCAATAAAATTGTTATACATAAAAACTCGACTCCGTCAAAATAGCTCGATGGCCTTTGAGAATTTAGATTAAAAAGCATTATCATACATAATTGGAAAAATCTTAGAGTCATTTCACATTACTAAAAATGAAAAAATTTACTTGTCCGTCATTGAAGTGGAAAGCCATTTCACTGACTGCCATATCACGATCGAATGACGAAGATAATGGCGACGGGCTGTACTCGATGTTTCCCGCGGATGACATCGTCCCTGATTCCACTTGGCATTTTTTAATTCTCAGCTTGCCCGAGCAACGACGTGGAACGGTAATCTCGGCAATACAGCTGCATAATGTTTAAGTGTCGTCATAAATATTAGTTTGAAAATGCCGAATCTCGCCGTTAGTAAAAATACAGAAACGCATCGTATATTGGCATACACGAGAAAATTGAAGTATATTAACTAGTTTTTTTTAATTATACGAGTAGCAATTTCTATGAGAGCATAGGTATGAATAACTAGTATAGATGAATGATTCAATACAGAGAAGGTAAATGCAGTTACAGGTATAGTATATTTATGAATCATTAATTAACGTGAACAATTTTTTTAGGTGCGGATAGCAGGAAGTTTCATTTCTCCAAAGAAACTATATCTGATTGAAAAATAATATAAACAACTAAAGCTTCCATCACCAATCTGATTTTTTAAACCACAACCACGACTACTTAGGTATGATTAAAAATTATTTCAATGGCAAAAAGCAATAACGTACTTTATTTTTATGTCATTCCCACGACGGTTAAGTTCATCTCTGTGTTCCGTTATTGCTATGTATTGGTACGTGTAAAGAAAATCTTGATCGAATGGCTGTATCACTACAAAAGGAGTCAAAAGTAATACAACCATAAAAACAGAAGCGATTATTTAATGTGAGGTCATCTGTTGAAAACAAATCGAAAAGAAACTTACTTCCACAAGGTCCTTCGGGCTGCGGAACAGACTCCCGACCTAAATTTAAAAGTTATGATTCAATTTGAAGAAAATAGGAAACACGACTTCTTGAATAAAATAAAAATATTCTAACATATTCATAAATATCTAACTGCCAATATATACTATAAGTATCATTTTACCTCGAATTCTTTTCCTGGCTGATGCATTACACACCAGCACGAGAAGGACAAAGACGAAAAGTTTCATCTTTGTTTCCAGTTTTTACGACAAATTCTTGAGTGATTTTTCGTTTTCAACTCCGTAAATTGTTTTCTTCTATCAGCATGAGACTACGGGGTGTGTGAGTCGATTCGAATATGCCTCCGATTTTATACTAATCGGGCGATGTCGACTTTGACCGTCTTTTTACGACGAAAACAGCGGTTCAGAACATTGGCGTCAACGAAAAACGCAGAGACAAAATGTCTGCCCGCAATTTGCACAATAGCGCCACCTGCGTTGGACTTTGCACTCCCGAAAGTCTGTCCTAGGGTGGCAAGCAATAGCTTGGGTTCATGTATTTGTACCATCTGTTGAAAAAAAATTGGGTTACGAACATGCAAGAACCAAATAGGGGGGTATATAATTTCAAACTTATCAATAAAATTATCAATAAAAAAAATTATCAAATAGAAACCATATCCGTCTCTTCAATCTGTATCAGGTTAATTTTCAGACAAACGTTAGGTAAAGCATTCTACTATTCGTTCAATTTTATACGACATTCATAATGAAGGTAGTCTACAGTAATTATATTTAATATTTTAACTTATTCCACTTTTCACCATACACTAAATATAGCTGACAAAATCTGACAAAAAAGGGGGAAATGACAATTAATACTACACTTCGCATAATTCATTTAATATTGCAACAATTAATCCCGAAAAGCGAGCATATACATACAGTTCAATTTAAAGAATTGAATGATGTGATGTCTCTGATAGTGCTTTGAAAAGGTATTATTTTAAAAACCAACAAATCATTCATAGATAGAAATACTGTCTAAAGATTATTTATTAAAGCATATGGCAGCATAAACTGTTATCTAAATGTTAGGTTTTAACGTTCGAATGAAAAATATTGCACTTAGTTGAACAAGCTCATTTAAATACATGTCATATATTAGGATTTACATATTTATCCCAGGAAAGGTAAAGCCGACAAGACCTCTTAATCATATGTTAAACCACGGCCCCCGTCCGGTTGGCAGTCCATGTCGGGTATGGGATTAGTTAGCCAGTTATTTTGTTTTCAGATAAATGAACTTGATGGTGGAGAAAGCATTAACCGACCAGCGGTTACGGGGACTCCAGCAATTCTCTCACACATAATTCTTTCCCACGGGATCAGAACCTGTAAACCAGTGCAGGGTAATCAGAGCTGTTGTGGCAAGCGTATTCCTAACGGTCAGCACGATGTGCCGCTGTTCATGTCAAAATAGATTTGATGTATTTTTTATTTTTCCGATTACAACCGAAAATTGGAACAGTTGCAAACTACAATAAAATCCCCGTCATGAATGAGCATTATAAACGCACTCAATAAAGCCAATTGCTTGTCCATTTCAGCCACTAGAACTGAACTTTGATCCGGACTGCACGCTGGACAATCATTTATTTATACAATAAATTTTCTAACATATATATATGCCTTTAAGAGCCATTAAAAATCACAGAAAGACAAAAATCATTTTTTGGTATGTGAAGACGCAAGTGCCACTAAAAGATGGTCAAATTCACAAGTGCAATTATCGTTTATATTATTTGAATGTTTGTATTCCCTCCTGTTGATTAGAGTCAAAGTAAATTTGCCGCGTTCTGTAATTTTGCCAAAATTACCAATGAAAAAGAAAAACATACAAAATTCCCTTCATATATATGGGCCAATGATTACGCATGTGCAATTAATAGTTTCAATAATGCCAATTGCTTGTACATTTTTGTCACTAGAGTTGAACTTTGAGACGAGCTATACGTTGGACATTTATTTCATGATTTATTTAATCATAACAAGTTTTCTAATACGCAAAAACCTTCCTACGAATCATATTATGTGAAGACATATGAAGGGTTAAATATGCTAAATATTTCAAATGCTTTTTTTAATTTTTTAATACTGACTTTGGATAATTTCGAGCAAAATTATACATATAATGTTCATTATTGAAGGATAATTTTATTATTATTTTGTTATGTTGGTGCACGGCGATGACCAACGAGTTGTTGATAGCGATCACAATATTACAATCGGAAATATTTCTTCCACAAAGTATACCGAGTATGGACTATTGAAGTTATGTGTCTACAATGTGGTAAATCATCAATGATGCGTTCGTGACAAAATAAGTTGGATCGTTCTATTGGAGTCTATCATATTTTAGTATTTATCATATTGCGAGAACATTGAAGCACCACCAAGCACACTCTAGCATTGAAAGCAAATTACTCAATCGGAGTTAAAGTAGATGAATCAATGAAGTTCTGCAATTTCGTTCAATGATTACGCCATACCCAAACGCATGCATGTAAAACAATAAACTTGACTAATATATTTACATGTGGGCGACAGGCAGATCGAGTCGTCGGCGGGATTGTGTCATGAAGCAATTTAAACAAACACTCCCTCGTCGTTTACTAATTTTGATGCTGTAAAAATCAATATATTCTCACACCACAGGCGACAAAATGTCGTTTGTAGTTTTAGTCTTTGTTGTGGATGCAATACGTTAGTCTACCTTGCGTGGAATACGAATTAATTAAGTTCAACACGCAAATGACTTATGTTTCGTATACATCAGCTATTTGACCTGTTTCTATATTCATTAACTGACGCGAATTTGCAAATTCTTGTTGATTTTTTGGCGACATTGTTCCATCTGTCTGTTTGTGAGTCAGGTGACATCAGGAAACAAACAAAAATTATATAACTTTGAGACAGCAGTCTCTTGATTATCAAACAGTCAAGTTTACTGAAAAACGAATTTTTGCCCTACTAATTATCTTATTGCAGTAAAATTTTCTTACTGTTTTTTTCTAAATCGCTGAAACCTAAGTAAAGTATCACAGCGGTATATGGCGCAGGTCATAAATCTTTAAAACCTCAAACGTCCAAATCTTTTCAACTGACTTCTTGCCACATTTAATGCTAATTATGGTGCCAGAAATGTAACTGTTCTCTTAGCATATTCTGTCCCTAATATAAAATTTAATATTGTTTAATCAAATTCATTCTGCAATTGCAACTTTGGAAAGTAATTTTCACACTTCTTTTTTACCAAAACAGATAATTGTGATTCCCCCAATAAAATAACCACGGTGATAAATCTAAATAAGCAATCACCTGTACCTAAAATCTGTGTTTATTATATTAATAAATATGAGTAATTAACGTACACCTGAGAAACCACTGAAAAATTTCATATCACAAACATCAATACCAACATTTACACAGGATAACGACTGTCATTGATCTAAGGATAAATAGTAGTGACGAATGAAAATGCTTATGAAAAAAAAAAACTTATTGGAATTAGTTAGTTTATATGCGTGCATTATAAGTACTACATACTTATATAGAAATATGAAAAGCAATAATGATAAACTAGTTATTTATTGTGGGTTATAATTGGTGGATTTAGGCAAAAACGAGTTGTGACTCGATTATTTAGTAGGGCTAGAATGAAACCACGAGCAAACTTATACAGAAGAGTTTTCTCTTGGGATGTGGAACTTTATATTACGTGGTTTATACTTAGAATAAAATTTATCGTTGTGAATATTACATGTTACTTTCTGAAGACGACGTTGAACTTGGTGTTTGTCGATTCAGATTCACCCAATTGAAGTCTTCTCGGAATTCAAATTTGTAAGACGTAAACAACAGCCGGTACAAGTATTTCCGAATGCCCACAGTCAAGCATGATACGCACCTTGTCTTGTGTATGTATCATGATTTCAAATTGACACGCTTGGCAACATGTTGAAATAAATGAGAATTCCGTGCACTGAAATTCTAAGAAAACTGAACCAGCATTTCAGGAAGCATTTGGTTGCAAGTTCTGCACACGATAAGATTTTCTAGGAACGTTTGTAATTGCAAATGTATGCTGGATGATGAAAGTCAATGCAGCACACCGCACGAACTGAATAGTAATTGACTTCGGCATTATTCGGCAACGAAAAAATGTGTTGTAAAACTTCATCCCAAGCAGAAATATTCAACTAAGTTTATATTTAAACGCACATGCAATGCTTATTAGACAAAGATAATGTTCGAATACTTAATAGTGGGAACTGTTTCGCTGTAATTTCAAATTGGCTTTCTAAATAAAAATTATGAACCATGCAAACCACTCCTACATAATTTCTAAAAAGCCTTAATTTGTGTTCACTTTATTCAGTCGATTAAATTGTCATTCAATCATCATACAAGGTTGGTAGCATCAAGAACTTTAGTTTGAGTGAAAACACTGAGATTATGATCATTAGATTCAAATCTCGGATTTCATAGTCTTGCATTCTGGAATGTAATCAATGTCTGATTAGGCGATGAATAAAATAGTGTTGTTCAATTCATATATTTAACATCCTCATTTCCATAATCGTATGTGACAATGTATAGCAGATTGATATTTGTAAATTGTTCACATGGTGTCGCTAGCGGTTCGTTCTACAAATATTTGCCTATTTTGACATTTGGATATTTTGCACTTTTGTTCAACTGCATTTTCGTTTTTACCTGTAATGGGTGGTAACGGAAATAATTCGTCATGTATTTTCTCTAGTATCGAAATTACGCAAATCAACTGTAGTCAACGCCGGATCAAAGGCGGCGAGGGTTGCATCCCCAGGGCCCAAAACAGGCCCAACGATTCCAGCCTAGTAGTAGAGAGAGAGACTACGGTAATCGATTTTTTTCCTACAAAACTGGTAGTAAAATATTCTCAATTCCGCCCATACCTGATTCAGTTACAGATTTATTTCACTACTTATTTTAGCCGTATATGGGCCATGCTGACACAAACAGCACTTGCCTTAATTGGATCGTATGTCATCTGTTGTAGCCTACTGTTCATAATGCAAGTACGTTTCTACGACGCAGGGGGTTGTCAAAATCTTATTTGCATGAACTCCTAATTTAGGCCGAAATCATATATATACTTGAACTGAGCTTAATAAAGTTTGTTTGAAATTTGTTCATCTGTAACTTTTTCATTGTTACTCAAATCTCAAAAATATACACACACCAGATGAATATGTGCTGATTGGATATTCGCTCGAGCCCGCTCGTAGGAGCGACTTATGGGCAGCAATCTTTGAAGTTGATAACGATAATGCTTTTAATGATGATGAAGCTTTGTTGCATCAATCAGTGGTAAAAAAGTTATTTTGATGATAAATGTTAAAAATCAATGATTGGTGATTTCTAAGTTTCAATCCATAGGGTGGCGCCTCATAACTACTGTTGAAAACTGGGGAAATACTAATATATCGCGGAGATGCCTAAATATAAATAGCTAATGATAGGAATATTGGCAAAATACAGAGTTATACCATATCGTGATAATATTTATATATTTATATGCACAGAAAAAACGCCCAGTTCGATTAATATTTTTAAAATGCGATGCACACATATTGCTATTTCAAATATTTAGAGTTCAGCATATATATATATTTTTTCAAATAGAAACACGACAGTGATAATAAATCGATAACAATTAACAAACCCAAGTTGACGTCTCCATCCAAATGACGCCGGAAACCACGGTTTTGATTTTCTTCTTTTATGTCATTCTGAAATAGAGTGAATTTCAAAATTGACAAACTGATATCTCCAGTAGTATATTTTCCGTGCAATCTGAACTCAAATTGTCTACATGCACATACATCAACAACAGCAGTTATCGGATGTATCAATAGTTTCACAAGAAAGAGTACGTCATGAAAATACGTGACACAAACCCCAAAGGAGTGTTGAATCATGTATTTTTGCATTCGCGAAAATTCAATATAAGGTTCTTTCCCTGATAATTAGTTGGTACAAAATTAGCATCAGTGCCGTCGAGTAAACACATTTGGAAGACAATATTATTGGCAAAACATTTTCACAAGACAGACATTTTTCTCTCAGTTGGTGCTCATAATTTGTATAGACCTATATCAGGGATGGCGAACCACTGACCCGCGGGTCACAAAGTGACCCACCGCGATTCATTCGTGACCCGCCAAGGCACGAATAAAATAAAATAAATGCTAACATATCAGTGATAAAAATTGATAAAACCGGCCTTAAGTTAATCTAACAATCAATTTTATAATGTACCGTCAGTTGCGCAGTCAGGACCGCGATCGCTCAAATTCAAATTGGTGATTATTCGGGTCGGTATGATAATTTTCAAAACCATTAATCTTGGACGCATGTCTGCACCGCTGTGTACCGTTATTCAGCTATTGACTCTGACATCGTTTATGACATAACAATGCAGCCGACATGTTCATTCGTCGCTACGTCTTGTCTCTTTAGGTCACAGTGTTTCCCAACCCGAGTCCGCGGTCTCAAATGAGTCCGCGGAGCGTTTGAATGAGTCCGCAACGAGTCAGAATTTCACTAAGGGCCGCAACATTTTTGTGAAATTTAACCATCAGTCAAGTTACGTTAGAATTTACATAAGACATAAAAATCAAGTTTATTCACATAACATTAATCGAGTCAGTAATTACTGGTTACTGAGTAGGGCTGGGCATATATTCGAATATTCAACTATTAGAATAGCAATTTACTATTCGAAAATTTGGTAACAGGTGACGCAACAGGTCACTTGCGCGTCGCTTAATCAACGATTGGATTTCACAACTCACTTGCGGATATCCGACGAAAACACGAGTCGGCACACTCGTGGATAGATACCTAAGTGGTGTTTCTCGCGAGCTCGAACAACGAGAAATAATTTTTTTCTTCGTAGTTGTCAATGGTGGCGACCTAAATTCAAAAGCGCAATACAAAATACTAAAAATAGAAGAACGGAGTACATCTTAGGTTCTGTTTTATGATGACCCGCGGCCGATTAAAAACGCGTTTTGAGACATAGCAAATTCGGGTGCTACCTTGCCGTGGCATTTTGAAGAAGAAATGCTTTCATTTTGTCATAGGTCGACGCAACCGCGAGTGACTACGAACACAATTAAATTAAAATAGAAAGACGTTTTAAATTCTCGTTGTTGCCATGGATTGAATATTGTGCGACAGAAAAGGCTATTTATACGCTAAAAAGTCGACTCTTTTAACAAACGCGTAATTGCAGCGAATTTCCGATTTTGAAATTCGTTAAAATTTTGTTATGTTTGGTTTTATTACTTCTTCACACAGAGCACGTCTGCAATAAACGCACGTTGAGTCCGCAAAGGTTTTCGCCGGTGAGAAAATAGTCCGCGACCAAAAAAGGTTGGGAAACGCTGCTTTAGGAAGTGCATCTACAGACTGTTTTAGGGGTTATGCGAGAACTAGATGCTACTTTGTATCTTATCAGTTTCTTGCATACGATGCCGTTAAGAGAACAAAATCTTTCAGACTTGAAATAAAAACCTAGAAATCTGAAACAACAATGGGGCAGTGTAAGAGTGACTTAATGTGGTTGAAATCTGATCGAAAAATATAACACTATCAGAGTGGAATTCCCTCCAAATTTTTTGGAACCGTAAAATAATTTGCCGCATTATCCTAAACATTTTTGGTAATTCATATGCGTGTTTTCGTACTTTAAGTTCATAAAATCGAGGGCCATGAAAAGTCCCTGATAGAAGTGCTGCATAAGTAAAGCCCAAAACTACGCCAACACCAACAGAAGCAGAAGCTCATAAGATTTGTTTCAGAAGTTTCTTATAGATACAAACATTGATCAAATATCTGTGACCCACTCTCTTCTGTTCCGCGATAAAAATATAATTTTTGACCCATTAATTGAAAAAGGTTCGCCATCCCTGACCTATATGATTATTATATATTGATTTTGTGGCTCTAACATTTTTTGTTTTAGAATTTGAGTAAGAAATATCACAAAATAAGTTGTGCTTTGTTAGTATATATCCCATTATAGTTTCATTTCGGAATGAAATAAATTTGAATATCATTGATATATTTACTTTTATTTTTGGACAACTACAAAGATATTTCTTTTTTTAAATATAACGAAACAATTTGCTCTATATCACAAACTGGCCTGAATTTTTGCATCATATTATCTTTCGGATTTTCAAAGTTGCTATTTTTCTTTATCAGTTTTTCGCCTTTTCAGCCGCATAACTTATACAACAGAAAACATCTGCTTCCTGCCGCTACACTATCGTGACAAATCAATGACTGTTTCCACACGGGGTACTGGTAACTATGGTTACACCACAATGTTAATTTCCTGTAACTTTGCACGAAATTAGCTTCATCTTCAGAAAGTTAGGATTGGGCATTAAATTTCAACCGTTTAATATGATAGGGATAGACATGAGATTACAGAATATCGCAGATTCGCTCGGAAAGATTAAGAACCACTGATCTTGCGACGCGCTTCAGAATTTCCTAGTAGTATTTACAAAACGGCAAATAACAGGAATTATTATACAGTCTTACAGAACGGGGTGTGCTTTCGACCGCGATCTACTAAATTCCTAAAAACATCTCGCGTTAGACTGATCAGTAATAAAGTCACACACAAAAACGAAGGAGTACTAAATATGCAGATAACTGCACACAGGCATACACAAAAATCCACCGGTTCCAAAAAGCTCGGCTCTGTGTGCGCAATTTTAACGAAATCGCCACAAAATTTCATACTTTTCATGTTCCAATTTGTTGATTTGATTATGTGATTGTACCCGGCTAAATTTTCATCATTTATTTAAGATTTATTCGAATCATACAATTCAGATCTAATCCCTGCCTAATTTTTAGTCGTGAGGGTTGAAAATTTCTCAAAAAAACCTTGCCAAGTATCCATATTATCCGAACAGCGAAAAATAAATATTCTCAAATGTTACATGACTGCTCAAACTTCAGTATCATCTAATTTACAATTTCTTCCAAGTCGGATTTTTCACCGCTTGGAATTACAAAAAATTGGGCATTCTGATGTCACTTCTACCGTTGCGAATACAATTTATCACACTACTCTTGGAGTGAGACAATAACTTTGCATATTGCAGAAGTTAATGTAAGATCGTTTCTCAGTCAAAGCACAAGGTATTCGGCAATTTCATTTCTAAACCTTGGCAGCGGCGGAACTTTCATTGTTACGCAGTAATATGCTCTATCGGGATACTCAGCCTGTATGTGTAATGTGTATATCGTATTTTGCGCGTGTACAGTACTGTATCTGTTGTTTTAAAACACACAGGCGCTGTATAAAACTGGTTTGAGATAATTTTTTGGGGTATGTTATTAAATTCACTCAACTTCATACGCGATCGACGTGTTGGCCACCCCTGATATATAACATCACAATAAACTGGATACATTGTTTTAGCACAGATGCAGCATGTAACATTTGCGGTATTGTAATATTGGTTTAGTAAGGTTATGTCAAAATATAAAGTGTATGTATTTTCTTTCACATTAATTATGTGGGCCAAATTCAAAAGTCATTGGTTGGGCACAATATGCATTAGAAGTACTGGGCTAACGGTATTTGGGTGCTCTGCAAGATATAAAAAGATCAATATTTAGTCTACGAATGTTTTTCTGTTCGTATTGATAATTAAGATCAGTTTTGGCCATTAGATGGCCTAGATTACTAGGCCCTCTTCGTCTAAGGCCCAAGCATGTTCATAATATATTATATAACTTGGATCGCATCAATAATTTAATGCTCCTGCTGCATGTGCCCTCACGTCCTCTTTCGCTCGACCCAACACGATTTGAAACAGTGATCGATTTTTCACGGCGTATCGCTCTTCCCCCTTTTTTGATTTGTATTCTGCGATATCCGTCTGTCGAAAGTAGATAGGAATTTTAAAACAATAGTTAGAGGTTACAAAATAGGAAGAACTTATTGGAATGGAAGGACTTTTTGAGACGCGTACCACTGGATTAGTAATTGAGCAATTAGACTGAAGTACTTGTTATGAACTGAGTGGGTCTTCAAAGATCCAACACGGGTGGCTGGGTAGTAGAACAAGTGGCACTTTTAAGTTAACGAGGCGTCGTGACGAAATTTTCAATTTGTGACTTGAGACATTCGGCGATACCAAGACTTTTATTCAGACGAGTTCCTTTGTAGTTTGGTTTTTTGGCCATGTTCATTTACAAGAAAATGTAATTAGTTTAGCCAATCTATATACCTGATAATAATGAAAAAGCAGCGGCAGCAAGCTCCAATATTTTGTTTAGAAATGTGTAGTCTTGAAACATTAGCAACTATCTTGGGATAGGCAAAACCCGACGAATTGAACTTTTCACATCATGTGTATGGTTCGAATTAAGTTTCTTATTAACAGGATTAAATTATCAGTTAAGATTGGATTTGTTCCCATGCTTTATCTTCTTGTATTTACCTAATACTGTGTTGTTCTAAACTTGTCAGGCGTAATGGAGACGGTTCAATTCAATTTACTTTGTGAAAAATTAAGATGTTAACTTAAATCGATTAGAACGGGGTTTAAGCTAGAGAGGATTGGGATTTGTGAATTTAATTTTTAGGAAAAGAATAGTCAAACGTAATACTTTTAGCTATGTTGATAAGGATAATAATGATAAGGAAACAATAATGACGACGCTCCTTTTCCTCCTGTAGCAAATTCTCCAAACTTTTGGATTGAAAAAAATTGTGCTAATCTCTTTCTCAAGTGAAACCCCGTTTAAATATCCAACTGATCTGCGCTTAGAAGATAATCGCTTGTTGTAAATTTTTCGTCGGAACACGTAAAATGATATTCATTAAAATTGTCTAAATTTTGAATGAAAACCTTTGTGACCAATTAGATTTGATGAGTCATAAAAATCAATTCCGCCGTCAGTATTGCAATTGTCCAAAGTCTTTGACCGTAACTGATAATTTTGTCAATTTCTCGCTGGCGGTAATCACATGTGTCAAATTTCCCAGTGGATTCATTATCACATTATCTTCAGTTCACATAAGGAATATTGCGAAATTGTGCTTTGAATAATGATAAGTCATGATATAAGCTCAAATATGGATAAGAGTAAGATGAATTTGAATATTGGAGCCGCCAGGACTATACCGACTATTTTTAACAGCATCATTTTTAAGAGCAATATTTCGGTTTTTGAAACATTTTATTCTTTTGAATTCATTCGCGACTCACTTTAATGATGGGCTTCAATTACCTATTTATGGGAATACAATATTCAACAATTTTCAACATAAAAAATGTCAAAAATTGTGATTCTTTATTTGTTTTAAAGAACTGATATGTGTTATTCGAAGTTATTGACGATGACCAGAAAGAGATGGTACGACATTGCGTGACACTTTTCATCTATTTACTAATTAGATTTGATTCAGGCATAAATTAAGTTATCAGTATAATGGTCAAAACTAATTCACTCATCCTCGCGTTGCTGAAATAAAGAAGTTCGGCGCTCCAGAAGTGTGTGTACCAATATGGAAGTAACTAATTTTGTTCGCCTATTTTATATCAAGTTGTGTGAAGAGACCGAAACCAATGGACACGGAGTATATTCACCTGACTAACACAGACAGTCGCCGAACTCGTAATAGAACTAAAATATAGACAAATCGGAATTATGGCCTAACCCTAACCTGGTACACACACTACGGGAGTACAAGAATTTCAATGTAATTAGAATTAAAACGTGTTTCCTCAAGACCACTTTTGCTATAGGTAGTTACATATATTACCTCACTTCACATACCTGAGAATTGTTTTACATTCATTTGCCACTCGAATAAGTGCGCTGAATTGAATGTTTGTAACACGACTCCATTTAAATAAAATTTTGTTTACGATATCTTTTGTATTCATTATTCTCTCTTTTCGAAGCTGTGATCTTACTAACTCTCCGATCCGTGCTTGGGTGCCTATTAATTGTCATGTGTTCGAAGCATTTCTGCGATGATCTTCATAAATTTTATATCTATGAAATTTCAAATCCATGTAAAATTATTAGTAGAATTTTCAAGCTTTTAAAGTCAATGAGTAACAGGTTTGGAAAATGTTTGTATTAGAAATGGACCAATCAAGCAAGTAATGTTAGGTTGAGGCGCCACACAGTTCTTTATTTGGTGAAGGCATCTTCTTAACCGGATGCCTTTGCCTTTCAGTTACCCACATCCTATGTACCTCAAGTACATACGTACAATATGCAGCCATTAGCAAGTACCATCATCTCATGTACCGGAAGAGGGTGTATAACAGATCAATAATGTATTATTTTATTACAGTCGTATTACTATGGAAATATAGCGTTTATTTGTAAATCGTGAAGTTCATCCTAATAATCATGATGCAATATAAAAATAAATGTAATGCGGCATACTATTTATTTATCATACAAATACCACTTCTGACAACTATTCAAGTACAGAGTTTGAAAATACCATCGACAGGTAAGACCTCTTTTTATTGCATATAATAATCTTCTGCATGCAGTGTGTCATTGTTACTCTATTTTAGTGAAAATCGCTTACTTCACATGCGCGCATGAATGAGACCAACTTTTTCTCGTTTTACAATGTTATCACACGATGGTTTCATTTGGACTTACCAAGGAAAATATAAAGTGTGAGTGACAAAGGCAAAAAACTTTTTAAATACTTTATTTCCAACCTTTTTTTTCAAAGAAAGCTTTTTCTTCTGCAATTCTAAAAGTAATGAATAAAAATAAAACATTAAATTACGATCAACATAGTTTTCAATTTGGGACATTATTCTTGATTAAAAATGGTTATGACTTTTATACGGATTAATTAATAATTACCGCATTATTTCGGTTTATGCGTGTATATGGTAGATATCATTCAATAATCGGATACAAATCATAAATCCGACTGATTTAATGATCTGAATGAAATGATATTTTTTATTTTCCATATCAGGATGGACCAAACCCATGCCCGCGGGCCTCATGTGGCCCTCATCTTCATTATCTGTGGCCCGCATTCGGAGAGTAAACAAATAATCGCATTTGGTGTTGTTTCGTCATAAAATTAATCGGAAAAATGTTTTGACATATTGTTACATCACTAATGTCACTGAATTTACTAGTGTTATGGTTAGCTGAGACAACTAGCAGAGTTGAACGATGTGCTTGGCAGTTTATATTGTTGCCTGGCTTTCTATCTTTTTAGTCGGGAATATTTAACTAGTTTAGCATCATAGGAAACTAAAAATTTAATGCGGATTCTATTAGCCTAGGTTGGCTATGCCTGATAGCTGAATATTAATGTTATGGCCTAACAATATATGTCAGTAAAGTTAGTAGGCCTTATTACTTATCGATCTTAAGATCGGTAAGTATGTTGATAGGTATTTGTCTGTCTGTTTGTCTATTAGATGAACGCGATATCTCACGAAGGCGAGATTGAATCTGCTCCAAATTTTGCATGCGCATTTATCTGTCTCTGACCAGAAGCCTATTGATTCTGGGTGTTATGTCGTATAATTATCGAGGTATTAATTAATCAGTGATGGGACACGCGGTGTCACTATAGAGTCATGAATCGAAACCGCAGTTTCGATCGATAAGTCTTCGGTCTCCGACCGATATTCTCGTTTGTAAGTTATTTTGTAAACATGAGTTTAAAAAGAAAGCTGACAAATTCAAACAGATTTTGTATCGCACCGTTTACCTATTATTGTCACTATTGTTCCACGCGAACGAAGCAAAAATAATTTTATGTCCCCCGTAGCCGACAACCTTGGACCACCCTGGTCTATATAGTGTTGTTTAGTACAGAATGCGCTGCTTCTATGGTTTTTGCCCATATGTTTCTACGTTCTAGGTTTTTCTTATGTACAACACTTATGGTCGTGAGAAATAGTCTCATTTTCCCGTCACGGAATGATGAAATACTATATAGAGAAAGTAGCGTTAGACAACAAATACGCCCTCATTATATCTTTGTGTAAATTGTGAATAAATAAATGTACATCCTAATTAAAACTCAATTCAATCGGGTTATATTCTGGGTTGCTCGTGGTTTCGATTTCACGTGAAGCCTGGCGTGCTTTCTTCATTCCTAATCGTTTAATCTCAATCGATTTCTTTGTCAGCATGCTTCAAGCGCCCATCCGTATTTGTTATAGGGGGTTATTTGAGGTTATAACCGCCACTGCGTAATCCATAAATCGGCAAACGACCACGGCTTTGTACAGTATAGTATGTAAATAAGTGGCATCGCAATATCCCGCTGAAGTTTAGAAACGGTAATTACCTTATTCGACTGCCGAGAAGAACTATCATAAATCATAACTTATTGAACGGGTGTACATTCGCGGTACAATCAATAAATTCTTATTGTTTCAGTACGACGTCCACCAACAATAACGAAACAATCACCGGAGATTTATTATGCATTGCCGAGAGCACAAATCAGATTAGTATGTGCTGCAGATGGATATCCTGACGTTAAACAATCTGGAAGGTAAAAGCTTATCTTTGTTGCTAAACTTTAAAATGCGATTCTGTGTGTTTTGAAGCATAAAAAGTAAACATGAGAAAAATTATCTGTCTGTCGGCACAAAGATTCTCTAACCGAGCCCAACATTTACAACCCCGATAATTGTATTAAAATGTGCAGTTAAACTTAACCCTCAAAGAAATAGCGCATAAATCTGACCTTATGGAAAGCAAGGTAGCTACCACCGAATTCAACTGAATTAAAACCTAACATCAAAACCAGTCAAGTTTTAGCATAATTAGAAATCGTAATTATCTCGCGTGGACTTTTAACTTAATCCAATATTGAAACTTGTTCCCGCAATCGCTTGAGATCAATATCAAAAACAATTTTCGGTATTTATAATAATATACAGTGATTTTTGTAATATATTGACAATTGGCTACATGTCGCAGAAACGGATTCGATATCTTAACTCTTTGTGCCCTGAGCCGCACTATAATGCGGATGGCGAGAAACACCACCAACCTGAACCGCAGTATATTGCGGGTAAAATATGACGTCATATCTCCGCTTCAACGGGCACGAGGCATACGATCTTGGTATCGATCGTTAGTGTGTTTCGTGCCCGTTATTATGAGCTATCGCTCGAACCATTCGAGCGTATTGGGCGATTTAAAGGGGAATTCCAGTGTTCCCCTTTTTTGATATTTTTCTGCTTTTTTCTCTGCAGTTGTATGTTTGTTCATTGAAAATTGAAGCTCGTAAACCACCAAAAATAGCTAGGGAACATTCGTTCTTTGTTTTGAGACTTCAGAGTAGACTTTGGACTATTCATTTGTCGTCGACACAGGGAATAGTGTTTATGACTGCGGACGAGAGTCGTCTTTTTATTATTGTTATGCAGTTATTATTATGTTTTTTTGTTATTATGCAGTTGATTTCGGTTATTGTTATATAAGACGTATTTGTAAGTTTATTAGGATTCTGGTAGCTATAAATCAGACAAGGTATCGTAATGGAGAGTGAGAGCGATTTTGATGCAAGGTAAGTGCAATACCTGCATGCATTCTTCTGCTATTTTTTAAAAAAAATTTTCTTTATATTCTGAGAAAATGATAGTTTGTAAGCTGACTGTGGCAATTGTTTGAGCAAGCCTCATAGCTTGGACTTGTTATTAGTAATAATCCAGTCGTTAATCAACACAATTTTTCTTTTAGTTCTGGTGACGAGTGGGAAGAGACGAGTGAGTCATCTAGCTCCGATGAAGAGGTTGTCCCAGTCCCGGCTAGGCGCTATGCTGCAAGCACTGAAGATGTACCAGCTGAAGCAGCAGCGTCAACGGGCGGAATGTTCGGAGCTTCGAGCCCTCGGCGATCACGTGGCAGGCGTCGGAGAAGGGTCTGGTCAAGAGGACGTCCTCGAAGTCGGGATTCTTCTCATAGTGAAAGTCGGGAATCGAGTCCCCCACATTCTCCGGGAACCCAGCCATCCACTTCCTCCTCGACTACTGTTTTGCAACCTCCTCCCCTAATCTGGTCTGAAGACCCAAACGAAGTCCCTGACCCTCCCACATTTACAGGAATTCCAAGGATCAACGTTTCTTGTATCAACAATATCACTCCCATGAATGTTTTGAGTGAATTCTTCACAGAAGAATTTTTTGAAAACATGAAAACCCAAACTAATCTGTATGCTTCACAAAAGTTAGCATCATCACAACAATCGGACACTGCCACAAGAAATATCTTGAAAATCTGGAAGCCAGTCACTGTGCCAGAGTTGAAAATTTTTTTGGGTATCATGCTCCACACAGGAATTGTCAAGAAACCACAACTGAGGCAGTATTGGTCCAATAATATTTCATATCGTGAGTCGTTTTGTCCATCATTTATGTCCAGGGACAGGTTTACTTCCATTTTATGGATGTTGCACTTTAATGACAACTCATCATACATCCCGTTTCACGTTCAAGGACACGATCCACTGCACAGACTTCGGCCAGTTATAAACGTCTTTGAGCAACGATTTAGAGAGGTTCTTTATCCTGAGCAAAAAATATCATTGGACGAGGGAACCTGCCCATTCAAAGGACGTGTGCGATTTCGGGTTTACAATCCGATGAAACCTCACAAATGGGGTATCAAATTGTATGAAATGTGTGAGGCGAAGTCGGGATATTGTTTCCGCTTCAAAATTGCCACTGGGATGAGTGAGGAAAACCCTTCTCAAAATAAAACTTTCAACCTCGTCATGGAACTTTCACAAGATGTACTAGACAAAGGTCACATAATATACATGGACCGTTACTACACCTCTCCCATCTTGTATGATGCATTGGCAGAAAAAAATACACGTGCAGTTGGTACATGCATGCCGAATCGGCAACAGTTACCGAAATCATATCTAAATCAAAAATTGAAAAGAGGCGAGTTGCTCTCCTGCCGAAAAAACAAGTTGATGGCATTGAAATGGAGAGACAAAAAAGATGTTTTGATGCTATCTTCAATCCATAACAATGACATGGTGGAAGTCACTGTCAGGGGACGTGGTGGATCAAAACAGAAACTCAAGCCTGTGGTAGTCCACGATTACAATAGGAATATGGCTGGAGTTGACAAAAGCGACCAGATGTTGGGCTATTACGGAGTTACAAGAAAAACCATCAAGTGGTACATCAAACTATTTTTTCACCTTGTGAATTTGGCCATTGTGAATGCACACAAAATTTTTAATATGCTCCAATCCGATGCAAAAAAAAAACTGACATTATTATCATTCGTACAAGTGATTTCAGAGGATTTTGCTACATCTGGTGCTTTAGGTCAGGCTCAAATCACTACACTAAGTGATCTCAGTGATAGCTCACGTCTGATGGGGAGGCATTTTCCTTCTTTCATGCCTGCGACAACCACTATTAATCATCCCACACGAGTTTGCAGGGTGTGTTCTGAACGGGACAAAAAAGAAAGAGAAAGAGAAGGCAGTAGCAGAAAATTGAAACAAACAAGGTCTTCATATTGGTGTGAGAAATGCCAGGTAACACTTTGTGTTACCCCGTGTTTCGAGAAGTTTCACACCCTCCCAAACTATTGGGAATAGGAATCAAAACTTATGTGCAATATTGTGATGTTGACTTTATCAGAGACTGTGATTTTTGTTGACTTTGCCAGAGACTGTGATTTTTGTTGACTTTGTCAGAGACTGATTTTTCTTTTTACGTGCACCAAGGTGTTTTATGTACATACTGTGTAATTCTTCATTTTCGCTATTATTATTTCGTATGCACACTTTCTTTTCACATTGTTTTTCACCACTGTTATTCACATTCTTTCAAAACTGACTGAATTTAATTTTTTTGTGTCATTTTTTACTCATATGTAAATATAAATATCTGATTTTTCGAAAACAAAATTTTCAATTTTTTCGAAAATTTCTGCCATTTACCTGAAATTCATCAGCCTACCATGACAATTTCATGTCAGTTAGAGAAAAACTGCAAATTTTCCCAATAAGGTTACACCTCTACCCTTCTTGTGAGTAAGTTTGATATGTGTAGTGTTTATAGTTTGTGTGTGAGTATTTTGTCTTTGAAAGTGGTCATTTTAGTCATATTTCGGAGGAAATTTGAGAGCCGTAAAAAGTGTGTCAAAGCTGAGCCATGCCACTGGCTTGCTGTTAGAACAGGTGTGAAAAACTTAGTTTCCTGGTGCTGTGCTTGGAGTTGCCTTCCAAAAAAACCAAGAACTGTAGGGATTGGGCCTATGGTTAGCTTTTGACAATTTTTTAAAGTTTGTGAATTTTGTTCGAAAACGCCAGGAATATAGTGTTTTTTCGATATCGCGGTCCAGGGCAGAAAGAGTTAAAAATAGGGACTGTCATATAAAACGTCACAACATTGTTCGCGTAGGCTGCATATCGTGAAATATAGAGTGCAAAGACTGGAAGTACTGAGCTTACGATCATAAGATAAAACGGAAAAAATAATCGAATAAATCTTAATTCAATGAATTTTGGTACTTGAATTAGGTTAAGTCCACCAGGTCGATGATTAGCACGACCAGCTAACCAGTGTTCTCGCGCTCAGCATTTGTAAGTTTAGACGCGATGTACTCTGCAAATTACACGTCAAAATTAGTCAATATGTATTTACAATTACTTACCATTCATTTTATTTCAGTTACATTTGGAAAAAAGATGGAAAGTATTTCAATATCACTGAAGAGGAAGAAAGAAACAAATCGATGCTTCAAATATCGATGTCAGATGTGGACGGTTCACTGTACTTCAAGTAGGTTCTTGACGAGAACACATTATAGCATATCGCATTGATTGGAACTGTTGTAGTCCGCTAGTCATTTCATGCCTTTCTTTGCTGCCTTGGTGATGTTATAACAGTCTTGGTTCCACCTTTCTGCGTTCATATATATAAAAGAATATTTATACTAATACTTAATAGTAACTAATTATTCTAGCTTTCGCGCGCTATCTTAATCACGGTGATTAACTAATTTGTGGAAGTTCATTCATGCAAACATTGTTTAAACTAATATCCATTGCCACAAAACGAGGCTGAATTATCTCATAAACAAAACTTAACGATGGATTCCACTATTCCTCCTATACCAAAGTTCGTATGTTCTAATAGTTTTATAGAGCGCCATTGATTTGAATACATCCACCTTCAACCAGTGCCTTCTGATACCTAGAATTATTGTAAACAACAGCCAATGCGAGTCATTTGCAAAGCGTGTAACATGACTAATCGTTTGCGCAGTTAGGCTTAATTGTGACAAGTAACTTTCTGCGGGTTATCAATCATCGACCAAATCATGGTTAGTTCTGTCCACACCTTCTCAAAAAACGGAGATTTACGCACCTGACAGAGATTAGCATGATATGAATAGGTTCCCGTACATTTGAACTCACGACAATTGCACCTGCAAACTATTGCACCTATGGAAATTTTTCTTGTTTTGCGGATATCAGAACCCATACTAACCCTAACCCATGGGTTTTAGCACTCGGATATAGATTAAACTCGCGGATATACACATGGGTTCAAGTGTACGTGTGTTCAAATGTAAGGTCACTAGATGAATATACTTTGACTGAGACGTGCAGCTTCATCGCAGTATGATTCAAACAAACAAGCCTTCAAACATCTTCATTCATGTCTTTGCCATACACATACACGTATATGATCTGGAAAATTTTCGCCTTTAAAAAATTGGGATTTAGATATGCAGTATTAGCTAGCTGCATTGGTGGGACATTGGCACACTCAAACTCACTGAAGATTCGGTGGAAAACATATACTATCAGTATAATGCGTCAGTGTACGTTTACTGTCTTCGAAAGCATGTTTTGAGGTACCCGGAAAGATGTATATATATGTATGTAACAAGGTATAACACAATCTGTATTGCATTGGTTCGACAGAAAATATATTGGAGTAAATGCGTTCAAATTTATTGTAACATTACTTTGCAAAATTGTCAACTTAAACATGTGTATGTAACTTTTACTATGTTTCAATCTTCAGACTATTTTGTTGGATGCAATATACCATCTTTTAGCCACAACACTCAAGTTTTTTATTCATCATTTTAGTTAGGATTAAAAAGGGATCCAATATGTAAAACATTCGTGAATTTCATAGAAAAGTATTGATCCTGATTTTCAAAGATTTAATATCAGAGTGTATTATGTGAACTACAGCGAATTTAATCTTTTTTACTCTGCCTATATATATATATATAATTTATAAGCCACAGCTTGCAAAATACGCTCCCAAACGAGATTTCTTATTAAAAATAGGAATGTTTTTGTCTTTAATTCACGACAATTGATCAAGTTTTGATAGTGAGTGTGAGAATTCCAGAGAAATGTTTTGAATATTAGTAATCTAATTTCAGTGGAAGTGAAAAGCTTAGTTCTGATCAGCTATATCCTCATGAAGGGAAATACCAGTGCTTTGCGAGTAATCAATGGGGAACTACTGTATCGAAAGTTATCGAACTGAAAATTGGAACAAGTAAGTTTTCAGTGATAAAGAAAAGCATACAAATAATACATTTTAGGTTTACTACGTATGTAATCGAATAACCACTTCTTTATATTTTTATTTAAAATTACTTTATTTTTTGGTTGTTAACTTCAATAGAATTAATTTTAGTGTTTGTAAATTGCGGTATATATAGCGTTTGGAACAAACTTGCGAAATTAAAGACAATGGGGTTAGCAAAATTTTGGTATCTCAGATGTGACCCCTACCCCAACTTATTATGGGACGAATGGTTGAAGCAAATGTGCGGTGGACTTTATTCTATATTCTAGGTGTGGATAGATATATTACTCTGGCAGAAGGTTGAAGTAATTTTATGAAGTGAGATTCGTGCAATTGGGGCAAGTGGGACACAACATTTTTGCGACACCTGCATATTTCCATGTTGTTGCCTTTAATATAAGAAGAAAAATATATTATACGCATAGTATCTTATTACTGTACATTTTTGTTTGAATCATACGTTGTTCCATTTTCCCAGTGGCGCCTTACATTGGCATTGCTGATGAAGTGTTAGAAGTAAAGGAGGGAGAATCGAAACAAGTTTCATGTCGGAGAAGTGAATCAAAAGACATTGCAACAGAATGGAAATTTATACCGAACAAAGTTCAACTGTCGAATCGAATAGCCCAAGTACACTATATATATATATCATTGTTTTATAATATTGAACTCTACCATCTAACCATTTTTTATTCAATGGCAATATTGACTATTCGCAACATTGACAGCAAGCTGAAAATAAACATCATATTATTGAGGTATACTTGTATATAATTCCATTAATTGCTCTTCTGAATATTACAGTATATTTTTTCATACTTTTTATGAGTAGATGTTACGCGAGACAAACTCCCAATCCTTCCTCAATGCCTTTGCGCTAGTGAATCCGTGTGCATGACGCGAGAATGCTGTAGCAGGAATAAACATGGCCATGAATGCAATTGGAATCCTGCTGTACACTAACACAAATGTATTTCTGTAAAGTTGTGTGTGTAAACAACATTATATACTGGCCAGAATTAATAAGCAAATAATTTTATCCAGCAATGCCTTGCAGAAGGATTCACAGAGTGGTCGAGTATATATATATCCAATCCGGTAGATTCCGTTGAAGCATGATTTGTTCGTATTCACCGCTATGTCTATTCTGAATCGGCAGTCCAAACGACCCGTAAAGTGAATTGGGTGTTACTCGACATGTCAATAGCAATGTCTCCTATTTTTCAAATCATTTGTACTGATTTAAATATTCAACTCAAGGCTTATGATGGAACAATTGTCTTCTCAAACATTGTCGCTGTCGAGGACGAAGGCCTTCAATTGTTTTGTACGTTAAAATATCTACCAACACGGAGTTCGATTGATGGTGTACATTACACTCTTTCAGTGAAAACAGGTGATATTTAAAGTCTATTGCATAAATTGATATTTTGTTGTAAAATAAGATTGAATACACGGGTTCAGTGTACTCTCTGCAAAAAAACTATATAGACACGGATAAGTATGTTTTCTCCATGGTGCAGATCCATATCGGAATAGAATTAGAAGTACTGTACATTTTATCTTCAAACCTTCAATATTTGACATTTTTAATATTGTATACAAGTGATCTTCATTCAATTGAAAAACAAAAAACGGAGTCGATTGATGAATATCTTCTTTGACGGTGTTAATTTTCAGATGAAGCAGTTCGAGATTCACTGCCAAAGATTGTTCAACCAAGACAAGATCGCGAGAGAAAAGTAGTTTTGAAAGGAGAGGAATTAAAATTGACCTGCATTGCAACTGGGAAGTGAGTATTGGCGGTAGTTCGCTTTTTAAATTGAATCATCGATTTTCAGTTAAATTTTTTAGAACCATTTTGCTGAATTTGTCAAGCCCTTATTTTAAAATAAACCCCAATCAATGACGGCACGCTGAATAACTCATTACCAGTGAATATGGTATTTTTGTTTAAAAAGCTATAAAATCAATGTCGATCGTATAACTCTCTCTATTTAGAATTGCTTCGATTTTTTGGTTCGCAAATGAGGAATGTATAACAACAGCGGACGTAATATCAAATAAAATTGTTCAATGTTTTTATGCATAATTTATGAACTTTCACAGACCGACGCCTTCGGTGTATTGGAATAAGAAAGCGAAATTGGCGGCGATCGCAGAAACTTATGAGGATTATTATGCCGATGACGATTACTTACCAGGAGAGGGCGAAGAAGGAAATCGATTTCTCCTACGAAATTTTAACAGAACTTTATATATCCGAGAAGTGAATTACACAGACGAAGGCGATTACACGTCAGTGAATGAATTCTTTTATACAATTTTAGTTAATGTCAAAATGCGACGGTACTGCTGGTATGGTTGCCAGTGGTTAGTTGTTTGGTTACACTTATATTCTATTTTTCGATGTAACAACCTTTAACGTCTCTTCCAAAAAACTGTCACCGTATAGAAGTTCGCCAATGTTGCCCAGTTGTTTTGTATTTCGCCGTTTGAAATCGGTTATCACTGCCAGTAACGTAACCATGTGTTATCTCTCACGCTCCATATGTCGCGGCAGAGGTTCCTAAAGAAAATCTTGTGACCTTTGTCCTGTAGTTTGATGCAAAAAAAATGACAGATGCATCAACCAAACAAAATTTAGACCAAATTTAAAATCTTCAATGATTACAGTAGAGGTCATGTTATAGGAGAAGAAATTTCAACATTTATTTGTCCAACTGTCAAGGTTAACAATAGAATACTTTCTAACCACCATAAAGATAAGATTTGCGGTTTCGAATTATCTTGAATATCGCATCTCCAGAGACTACTAGTATTCACAATTGCCCTTCGACAACCCTTTCTGAGTTAAAATCGATTATTTTTTGAATAAACCTTGTTTAAATTCTACTTTCGATCTGCCTTCTTATTTCTTGCCCATGAGATTTTACCAATTCAATTCAATATTTCACAAATAAGATTTATCTTTGGTTCTATTGTTTGAACTCTCTTTAATAAATTTTGTCGCTGAATGCCATTCCTTTCTGATTTTTTTTAAATTTGGAAATAAAATTACCGCACATGTTTCTCGTTCCTAAAAATTGTAAAGTCCCACTACTACCAACTGATAATTTCATTCAATAACAGTTGCACTGTGAAAAATAAGATTGGAATACGAAGACGAGACATTGAAGTCATTGTCGAAGCTAAACCTTCCTTTGCTAGCGACTACACGCAACCATTTGACATGATAAAGGTGCCAGGAGAAACAGCTGAAATTCGTTGTGAGCCAGAAGGAAAACCTGAACCCGAAGTAGTTTGGATGAAAAATGGAAAACCCATTGATGGTGAATATGGAGTAGTTTTGAGTCATTTGATCTTAGAATATTTGAACCAGTATATTAATTGATACGCTATTTTTACATGCTCATATCAAATGTGTTGTTTCACGTTTACAGACCTTCCTTCAGACATGATGTTCAATAAACGTATTGTGTTGAAAGATTTGAAACAATCAGACACTGCAGTTTATCAGTGTATGGGAAAGAACAAACATGGAACTGTACTTGGTCAAGGATTTCTGAACGTTTTGAGTAAGAGTCAAATTTAGAATCTCTTTTCTTTTTAATCAATAGATTTTGTGTGGTGGATCAACAAAACATTGAAACGGAATAAAATTACCAACTTTTCCTGCATTGATGATATACATATTGGCGGGAGTTTGCTTTCTTTGTGTGAGAATATAAATAAATATGTTGCGCATTAATTAGCCACATACAGATACTCGTCTTGATATTAGTAAAAACCTACAGAGTAAACGTTATAAAAGATTTCTTTATTATACAAATATTTTCTTTTATTTTTCATGTACAGTTTCCGAACCTGTTGCACTCCCAGAAAATAAAATATATTATCGTAGAATGGAAGGAAATGCAGTTGATTTACAGTGCGATATGTTCTCATCTCCTAACCACACGACGACATGGGTGAAGTTTGAACAACCCCAAAAGAACTTACTCTGGGACGAACGGTAACTTTACTGTGTACTATGGAACATTGTAAATTAATATATGATATCGCTATTCAATACATCTCTATTATTCAATTTTATAATACGTTCAGATTGTGCTTTCTAAACACAGTCAGTGCGAAGCTTTTGTATAGATACAAATATAAAACCTCAACTTTTGGGAGTAGAAGTTGTTTGTACGACATTAAATCACACAAGAATTATTATTTTTTATTTCAGAATTGAGATGAAAAGCAACCGAGCTCTTAAAATAAGAAATATAAACATAGACGATTCTGGTATATACGAGTGCAGAGGTAGCAATAATCACGGAACAACAGCCATAAATATCACTTTGCTGGTACTAGAAAAAACTATCGTTCGGCCTACCGGCGAAAAGGATCGATATGTAGTACCAAAGGGTCAAGACGTAGCAATGTCTGTTGAGGTAAAGACAGTTGGTATATTATCGAATAAAAAAACGTTCAGCAATTGAAAATCTCAAGTGATGTATCCCACCTATAGGTATAGTGTCCTTTCGATTAACGGCATGTGTTCTTTCCAATGATTGTCTTGCTCTGTAATACTGCTTGGCCGATCACAATCTCAAGATGATGAAAACTTATGACTTTTCATGTGTCTTCTTAAGGGTGATAATAGAGTGTTAGCAAGCAACATTAGATCTTCTGCACTTCTTATGTAAGTGTGAGATTTGGGAGCAACACCCGTCAATCAGTAATTATCCAGGCAGGGTTAGAGTTTGTATTTTTAGCGCAATCTGCATTCCTAGCCCTCACCCCAACCGGACAATTATTTTTTTAGCGGGGGCGGGGGTTTTGTACAAAAGATCTGCGACGTTCAAGTGGTCTTACAACAATAAACTTTTCATTAAGTATCTTGGCAATCAGCTATAGTATATGCTTCACATTTCGAGGTGCAATCTTCATCTGTTCAATTTGTTTAACATTTACTTAAAATTTACAGACCTTTACCGATGGCAATCTTAAATGGAGTACAGTTACTTGGTACAAGGACGGGTATAACATGAGTGTTGGTATACAGTTAAAGTTGCTCTCGGTTTCTGTTGGAGACAGTGGCGAATACAACGTTGTCGTTCAAACTGAATTTGACACCGCAAGCACTACGATTAGACTTATAGTTCAAGGTAAAACTTGAGTAATTTAAAAAAGAGACAATGCATTTTCAACCACAACATTAACGTAATGAAATTAATGTGATTTCGTTTTCTAGATGTCCCTGATGAACCAACAGGTCTGACATTCACAGCTGACGAAAATGATCCGTATTCTGGAACCCTCAATTGGGAATCGCCAACAATTGATAACAATTCACCTGTCCAAAGTATGTATCACTCAAGACTTACAATTTCCAAATACGATTGTGTATCGGAACATCAATTCGTTGAACACCCAACTAATTTTACAGGTTACGATATCGAATATGAAGCATCAGAACTGTATCCTGGAAGGTGGGTGTATGTTACAACTTCAGTCGAACCCAGAATAAACGTTGAAGCATTGGAACCTTGGGTAGAATACAGTTTCAGAGTGTGGGCTGAAAACGGTATCGGCCTCAGTGAATATCCGAGTGAAGCGACTGAGCCTTATAAAACTCCTGCATCCGGTACGTACACATTGTTTGAAAATAATCAAAACATAAATCAATTTAATTTAATATAACTTCATATTTTCATGTACACTCTTCAAAATGTTTCAAGGTTATTATTACTCCGTAAAATGACTATGGAAAACTAGGTAAAAGTCATCATATATAGGCAGGCAATTTTCCTTTCTATTGGAAATATAGCAACGATTACACATGCTAAATCAAGTGACATGTCTTTCATTTTGGCCTAACAGTATGGGTGTTTTTTCAAGCATTGACTACCTTGTTTATTTTTTTGGCATTGGTTGTTAACTAAAGCTGGTAGCTTTTCATTCATTGGTGGATTTCCTGATAGCGCCTTTGTTGGAATAAATGAAACCTTCCATACTGATATGACTTTTATTTATGTCTAACAAGAACTCTACCCGCCGATAAGATATTCCTTTTTCTTTTTAGCTCCTCGAATAAATCCAGCTGGTGTCAGTGGCGCAGGAACATCTCCTGATAACATGGTGATAAAATGGGATAAAATAGATGTGATGAAATATGCTGGACCAGGATTCGGATACGAAGTTAGGTGAGTACATCGCTCATCAGCGGTGCCGTATTTAGACGATCAGAGACCCTAGGTCCAGGGCCCAGTGGTTCTCAAAGGGGGGCGATATCGTCCCAGGGGAGCAAAAGAGATGAAACAGGGGCGAACAATTTGAATAGGGCGACAGGGGGGCGATTGCGCATTCTCGAAAGGTCAAATATGGTTAAAATCGCCGACTGTTTTCTTCAGCATGACGTGGTTATTAAGACCGAACGAACATCAGTATTATTAGGCGGTGTCATAATATATGTATATAGAAAATATATAAAACGGAAAAACTATAAATTTTGTTTTAGGAGAGCCGAGAACCACTGGCCAAGCTATGCCATTCGTGAGGCCCTTCGTTAACAAGGCACCATGTTAAACATTATGACGTCATAATAACCGTTGCATCATCATCATCATCATGTTGATTGTATTGTGACGTCATAACTTAAAAATTGCGGGAAATACGAAATTCAAAGTTACAGACAATACACGTATACCGCCAATCACTCAAATAGATCGGGTAGTGACTAGTGAGTTGAAGGGGGTGCGCGGGTCTACGATATTTCAATTAATTTTAAGGTCGAAGCAGTAGAATTTTAAAGTTTAGACAAAATTTTTGCATTCAACCGCTTTTAGTTTTTGACCTTCTAAATAATAAATATTTGGGACAAGAATTATCAAACTGATCATAAATTAAACAAATATCATTTTTATAAAATTTTAAATCGGCTTTGTTCTGGAACAAGCCTTTAAAAACCAAGTACCTGGAATGACCGCATATCAGGAAAAATATGGTTGCAAAACGAAGTACATTTTTGTTTCAGCTGGTGTATGGAATCCAACTGTACGTGGCAAGTGGCTCCTTTCATTGATGATCCTGATATAACGTCATATATTGTAACGGGAACTCCGCCATACACAAGATATCTAATCAATGTTACAAGTGCAAACGATGAAGAAGGAAAGGCTCCTGCCCCAATTGTTGTTGTCGGATACTCCGGAGAAGATGGTAATATGTTCAAAAGTGTAACTACTTTAAGTTGCTCGTTTCTATTCTCATATTTTGGGTAGTAATGCTCATAGACTATACAGTTTATTATGAAAACAATTCATTACACCATTCACTTAGTTATTTTGAATTACAGTTCCTATGGAGTCTCCTTCTGAAGTGACACATACAATATCGGACTATAATGACGTCACGGTCTCATGGAAACCAGTCCCAGATGAAAAAATGAGAGGCCTTTCAACAGGATACATTGTAGAAGCAAAAGAAAAGAATTCAAACAAATGTATACATTTTTTTTTCTTAAATACTGCAAATTAAAGATGAAGTCTCCGATGAAAAAGATAGAGCGGGAATGGCGACAAGGCATTACCTTCGCATGGGTGTATACAAAAAATCAGGAATGATACAAGAATGATGTCAACTTACGTTGAAAAAAGAAAAATCAAGTTATAATGTCATTTTCGAAAATGCCAATCGCTCAATACCATGTATATAAATTGAGTCATATAAAGATTATAGTAAAGTATGGACAAAGTCGGCCTGTACATTCCAACGGACTACTGTATTTGGCAATTGATGTAAACAAAACGTTCCCGAGTAATGTCGTCTTGACGTATAAACTCTTACTTTCATTTGTCTTATGCACGGTGATCTACCTTGATATTGAACAAGGGTACCTCTGGTGACATTTCGATAACGAGAGCACTCTGATATTTTAACAATTTATTTTTTCACAGCCATCCTAAAAGAGGTTGATCCCAATGAATTGACAACTAATTTAAAACTGGATCCATTCACTGATTATGAAATCACGGTCAGTGCAACAAACAAAGCTGGACCTAGCAAACCTTCAAAAAATATTGAATTAAAAACTCCGGAAGGAAGTAAGTTTATGAATTTGTTTAATAGAGATGTTTGTTAGTCGCCCAAACTACGGCATAACGCGTAACATAACCTGAAAATTGTGTCACTACGAAGTGTGCGCGAATAAGTAAACAATGTAGTTGTTAAGTAACACAGTTCATGCTTCAGAAAAAAATAAATATCTCGTTTTAGGCACAATATTTTGAAAATATATTGCTATTGATGATATAACCAATGTGAAGGACAGATTCTTAAGTTTTGGCTCTTTGATGAGAAATGTTACTTGATATTAAATGGATGCCAGTAATAAATAATTCATTTAGAAATGACTATAAAATTTCAAGCCACTGCAATGAAAAATAGGTCATTGTTTCTTTTTTATAATATTGCTGTTCAGAGCCAGATGCACCGGAAAATTTTGCGGTGACAAAAACGACGTTGAATGATTTGCAAATGCAATGGAAAGAACCGACAAAAGTCAAAGGCGTTATCATATCCTATCGGTTACAGCTTCAATGGATGAATGGAAATGAAACGTATGTCAATGCATTCAATAATAAATAAAATAATTTCTGTATAAACCGCTCTGTGATTGAATTGTTACTAACGATAATATCTGCAAGTTGAATAAAAAATAAAGGCGGAGAATGTATGCGACGCATTGGAATTGCAATATGGTTACTGATCTTTTGCGTAACTTCGATTTTTCCAATGATCTGTTCATCCTGATATTTGTGTAGACCTATCCGATTATCACTTCAATACCATATTAAAATATGGTATTTAGAATGAAACAAATTCATCCATTCCACAGAAAATCAGACACTCGTGAAACGAAAAAGATGAAGGTTAAGTTGACTGGTTTACAATCAGGCGCTATGTATAACATGACATTGTGTGCGGAGACATCACGTGGAATAGGAGATGATTGCGCAACCATCGGAGCAAAAACATTGGAACCAAGAAGTGGGAACTATAAATATTCGATGCTTAGTAGTTTCATTGCAGTTTTCTCAAAGCTAACGCAATTTCATGTATAGGTGTAACATTGCGCAATGGTCATTGTCATGGATTAACAGACCTGATCCACAGAATATGACGTAACAAAACAAAAAATAGGACCAAAAAAAAAGACAGCATATTATGTTATATACAATATGGCTCGAGGAAACATGTGTCCATATTTTTGTGGTTTTACATCCCCGTAATATAGCTATTAAACAACCAATACACGTTGAAATGTCACGATGGTATGGGAACTCATCAAAATATAATTTCAAACTAATCCCTTATTATCTTTTTAGGTCCAGGCAAGGCTCGATACAACGTTATAACTGATGATAATCTAGCAAATGTGTCGTGGGAAACACCAGAACAAGATCTTGAGGATGGAATTCCTGTCCGATCATTTCGTGTTGAGTATAGACTTTCTGAAACAGGTTTGTGCTCGATAAGAAAAATAGTTTATTCTTAATTTTAATCCGTGAGAAAAACACGTCCATTCCTGGTATACTTGATCGAAATTGTTCTTAATTTAGAATCTTTTCAAAAATTTTTTACTTTTATACCTGATCGAAATTAAAACGCAGAACTTTACCCATGAATTACACTGTAATCGACCACCATAAGACAATTGTCCTAATTTATTTTTTGTTTGAAACGCTGTTCTGTTGTTATGTATATATATATATTTTGCATTGTATCTGTTTTCGTTAAAAATCATTCTTTTCTATATTTGTTTTTCTAAATCTATCTAAAATAGCTATTCATAATGAATATAACAATTTCAGATACAAGCAAAGAAAATGAAGAAAAATGGGAGTCAAGCAAAATTAAAAATGCAACTGAATCATGGCACTATGCAACAACTATCAATGATTTAATACCGGGTACATTCTACGAATTTAGAATTGTTGCAGCCAATGAGTTCGGAGAAACGGTCACTAACTCTACAAAATACAAAACGACTGGGAGATTATGTAAGTACAACAATAATTTGTAGCAATTTTGATATGAAAGATACATAATATTTTGTAATTGTGATAATATTTCTTGGGAAAGGTCGGAAAAATCGTGGTGAATATGGTTGCTGTGCGCAAAAACAGTACACGTGCAATAATTAGCTCTCTGAATTGAAATTTCGCCCAGTTCATGACAAATCAAAAACCGAGTAAAATTTCGTGAAAATTAATTGTATTTATGTTACATTACTAAATTATTTGTTCAATTGTTTGTAATAAAATAACATTAAAACTAGTCTAAAAGACATAAGCTCGGGAATAAAAATATTGGTCGGCTAGCAAAGTTAAAAACGATGAAAACTACGAAAATAATTTAAAATATTGAGCAATAATCTTTAACTAAATGGTGATATATGCTGGTAACAAAGAGACTGGAACACTGTTGATGCTGATACTGATGTAAAGAAAAAATAAATGAAAATGAAAGACATAAAATGATATTATAACCTCAAATACTTATACTTGAATTACTTTCTATATGTATATAATTAAAGGATCGATTAATTAGCAATTAACTACAAAAATTGATTATCAAACATACTTCATCTGTACAATAGCGAAAATCATGAAAACAGACACATTTGAAAGATACTTTACTAATTTTATAAACTTTCCAAATTTTATGCAAACTATGTAAATGTATGAGTCGTTCTACCATTGACTAGTACTTGTTGTTTAAATTCATTTGTACACTATAAACAAAACAATGAAACGTGAATGACAAATTTAACTGAAATAGCAATATCGAAAGAATCTATTACTCACATCGATTAAGTATTTGGTATGAATTATTGCCAAATGTCGTTTTCGTTGTACTATTCAAAATTACCCAATCTTGGTTTTTATAAAAACATGGAATTATGCAAGTTACTTTTGCCTTTGGATCATATAACACAAATTTAACCAAACTGTCTTAGCCGTTCTCTTGAATTAAAAAAGTAGTTAGCTTCGAATCTATCGTTTTTTCCATTGCGCTAATGACAAGCTGTCTAGCCTCAGATCGTCTCTGGATCCATGATATTGTTAAACTTTTTTCTAGATGTTTTAGTTTATTCTCGTTCGACAAGCGACCCCATTGTGTATTGATTAGACAATGCAGTTCTGTTACTCTCATTAGCGCATTACGAAGAAAATTCTTTACAGTTTTAACTGTGATGACTACAAATACGTCCTTGTGTGTAGATTTCATTTGGCTCCACGCAATGGTCGAGGCCAAAGCAGCCACAAGAGGCTCTGATCGCCATGTTGATTCTATTGCGTCTGTGAATTGCGTCAATGTAATGTTGTTAATGATAAAATCACGCACGACAGAAGGGTCAACATTACAAAGCGATTTTTGTGGCCAGAAGTTTCGTTTCTTCCGACGCATTTTATATGAGTTTATCGTCCTTCGAAATAAAACATGTAGACTACGTGTCCATAGTTTTTTTGCCGCTTCTATTGTGGCCCTTCGCAATACACTGTTCTGTGTACGAAGTCTAACCTGCCACGCAGAACCGACAACGTCTGCGTAAAATACTTGTTTGATCCTAGATGTGGAAGTTTTTCTTTCAAATCGTATCTTATAACGTTTCAACCCCAGCTTTGTTGTAGATGCCTCTCCCGATCGAATTTTGGAGAGAGCATCAAGATAAAAGTAAGGAGATTCTGTGCATGTGTGCATTTTTTCTCCGTCGATGCAATGTGTGTGCATTCGGAGTGGTGCAACACGTCCAGTATCACTGAGCTGACATGCTCTTAATTCTCCAAATGAGTCCACTGTCAGATATGAATCTGAACACACGTGTCGGACTGCCACCATTCGGATTCCAGGAGGACAACATAATGAAGACATTTCTGTGGCATCAAATATCTCGAGCGAACCTGAAAAAAATCAAAGTTTTTAGAAAAATGAAATTTATTTGCAAAATTTCAGTAGTGAAAACGATCAGTAACTTTTAAATTTTCACTGTTATTGCCTCTTGACGTAAAAGATTTTGATAAATATGTGTCCAACGACAATAACGTAATCCGTAAATTCCTCAATGTGCTGTTATTTCTGTTTAGATAATATACTTTAGGGTAAATGTTACTGGATCAATTCTGACAACAGGGTTTCGCTTCTTTGGCGAACAAGTAAGCCAATCATTTTGGCAGCTAACTTTTTCGCACTGCTTCAAGGAAACAGTAAATTTATAATCTTCTGTGAACTGTACAAACCTAAATTGATTGACACAGTACCAGGAAGGAGATAGGCACAATAACAACGCAATCAGCGTGCGATTTCCCCCTCACCTTTCATCATCAAATTAAAGGATTATATTAATGGAGTAAAAACGAAACTCTCGCCAATATCTTATACAATTTTCCACCTGTGTCATGCGGTTATCTGTGAAAGTGTTCTAGGTTTGATTTTTCGACCTCATACTAGCGATGACGGTTCAGTTTTCAGTACTTTCTGTAAATTCTTCGACAGAGTAATCGTATGGGTTTTGAAGCCTTTCTAAATTTTTTTACCGTTTTATGGCGTCCATTTAGGTTCAATTTGCGGCTAATAATGGTCATTCTGTTAGTCAGGACTGATTAGTTGATTACAGGTTTAACCCCAACACCCAACCCGATACTTTCAAACATAGTAGTTTTCCGTGTACCAAGGATGCTTGTTTACATTCAAATAAATATGACTGTATACTATAGATGTGAATCAGCACGCGAGACTTGGTATGTCACGAAACCATAATGTGAGCAAATGGTTATCGCGTACATCGGCCGTGAATCAGAATGTCTCATTTAACATATTATATTCAATAATCTAATTTACAATAATACTTTAATACTGGATGAGGAACGTGACTCAAAAGAGGACGATGAGGTTTATAGGAATACTGAAATATAATCTGTTTAAAATGAAACAACCGATTTGTTACCGGTGCTTGGAAAATCGAATCAACTAATCATTTTGGAACAATTAGTGCTACGATATCCATTTTATGAAATACTCATCTGTAACTCAACCAAATAGAAACGATATAGAAACGGTATTCAATCTAAATTGAACAACAATAAACTGTAGGAGCAAAGAGATCAAAAGGTTTTTTCATTTACATAACTTGTAATCAATATTCAGCAACTATATCTAAGTTGTATCATAGATCTTGTTTCCCGCGAAAAACAAATATTAAAAAGTGATGAACGACATAGTCTGCGGTGGAAAAACAACTCCTCAAAGTGAATTTAAAGAATTATTCTCGTATTATTATTTATTTTATTTGGCATATTTATTTAGTGGGTTTGTACTCGATATGAGACATTGATGTAGGAGTCCATTTATTTAAATACATATGTAACTCGAATTTTTCTTGTTAATGCGGTGCAAAGCAAATATGTGAACTATCAGATTCAGATAATTTATATGAATATTTCTTCCATGATCAAGCTATAAGGCTATATCAATCACAGTTAAAACGAGATATTGAATACTGGACTGCATAAGTAAAATATCTTCACACTTTCCTCATTGGAATGCATTCTAATAGCGGCAATTACATCATTTAATCATTCCGATTAGATTATGCTGCACTCAAAATTGAATGCTAATTTAAAAATGGATGTAGTAAGTTACAGTTGCTCAATCTATCGTGTTTTGGTGACATTTTTCCGCAAACGTTTCTATGCGATTTGTACTATTCCTTTTCGTTAGGAATAGATGTTATGCAATGTCAGAGTTTTAATACACACATATACGGTAACATTATGTAGATAAATTATTCTAAAAGTCTGTGTTTTCGTAAATGTAATAAAACATAATTTTAATGAAAAAAATGTAGAATTTTCGGCGCTATTCCAGCGAAATTTTTTTTGACGTATAACGAACGGATCATAAATCTACACATGATAACGCATTATATTATGATAGCACGCCGTGAAGTAAATTTTTAAAAATATAGTTTCGAACTCAAAGTTAGTTCCTGAGTAAAAATAATTAATATTTTTCATGACCAGCAAATGTGAACGCATTATTGCTTGACTGTCACAAGATTATTCATTAGGTTATTCTCAAAGGGGTTTAAATTGTTTTAACACCTGTTGTATCGTTTCGTAATCATGGTTGTTACTTTTGCTAAACTCAAAACAAACAGCATTTCATGCTTTTACAGCATTACAAGTACCATCAATTTGATCTGAAAATTTATCGGGAAGACACATTTTAGGATAAATTTGTTTCTTACATCTCAAGTTTAAAAAAACGGTAAAAAACATAATTGTTACTTGGACAAATGAAATTGGTTGGATATTTAGACCAGTATAATAATGATAATAGAGCCCCGTATCCCAAACGACGAATTTCTATGAGAATTAGAAAATGAATGATTGTTTATTTTATTCCTATAATAAATTCCTACTTCATCCAATACTTGACGAATTCTAGTAAAATGAAGTCGTTTTCTTGTTTTCTTGTCTAGAAGATTTTTATTATGATACTGGCGTCACGCGAACTCATGTTTGATGTTGCAATCCATTTAAATCTAGTATTTGTTCAGTGATAATGTGTTGTCGATGTAAACCTCATAACAATTCTTTTTCTGGCAGCTGCGATCATATGACTAAATGGTGTTGACTTTGGAATGGAAATTACTGACATAAAAGAAGTAAAATTACTGACATAAAAGAAGCCATGTCCATAAGTAGCCAATGATACAGTTTATAAAAAGATCTATACTTATCTTTAAGCAAACATTAAATGGACAAACACTAATAAATTCACTGGTAACCTAAATTTGATCCGATTAGCATCAGCCAAACCTACATCTGCTCAGATTATGAACTTGAGTCAGATTTCACGTAAGTGAAAATATAAACAGAAACAAATAAATAAAGTTTTTTAATAGTTAATATTGAAAATAACTGTCACAAGCATTATCATAAAATGTTATTTTTTCGATCTCCTCAAAGATCAAAGCTTGCAGTCGGGTCTGTAAGATTACGACCGTCTACAATTTTAGAAATCGTAGATGCTCATAAAACAATATTCTGAGCGATTGAAATTTAAAAATATACAAATTTTACGTACTTCCAGGCACATGTCTGGTGTATGTGTTTTCTTAAAATCCATATAATTGATGCACTACCAAAACATCTAAAAAACTCTATAGATGCATACTAGAGAAGACCCGATCACACTCCGATTCTGACTATGGGCAATCATCCAACTTGCCATCGCTCTCAAAATTTACAAAGGTTTACGAATGATGTTGATGGGGTTAATTTGGTTTAGTTTCGCAAACCGCGACCGCGATATATATATATATATGGAGTAAACTTTTGATCCCGCATTTTTGACACGTCATTTATTCCTAAAATTGGCAGGGATATTTTCCATAATCGCATAAAATGCGAACTAAGTCGTTTTGATGTTAATTTAACAAAAAGACCGATTATCACTAAATGTGAGTGGATTATGGTTCTTGGCTGGTTGCATTGTCCAAATTATGATGTTGTAAAACGTTCTATAATTTCAAACGACTTTGATAAATGACAATTATGAATCGAATAAGCTCATTTTGCTAATTTTGTTACCTCGGATAGAGGGGCGGCAAATTGAAATCATATACTTAGAATACATTTTCGTATATTTTGTTTACGTTTGCTCTCATGGATACGCATTTGACTCCACTGTGTTAATATCTTATTGAGCTGTATCCTGATCAATCATGTATTATGGTACGTGACAAAAATAATAAACGGCATTCGATAACAGGTGACTTTTTGCCTTTATATGTTGTTGTTTTTACGGCACGGGGTCACCGACCTTAAAGACAGATTTGCATTATTTCCGCTCCTTCATAATAAAGGAGACAATGCAAAACTGGAGTTGGCCGATAAGGAAGTAACCCAAATATAACCTATTTCAACACCTGAAACATATAATTCATGAATTGACTATACTATATCGCACGCATGCAATTCAGTTCGTGGAATCAAACGAATGAGTGATTTGTAGGAATTTTGTTTAACGAACACACAAAGCTGAACTAAAATGCCTGTGGTTCATGCACGTCTCGAATGAATGAAGCTCGAATTAATGCTTATTGAAATTCAGATGATGAAAATTACTATTTTTAGAATGATTTCGATGTTCAATGAACCGGTTTCAAATATTCGACAGCGAAATGAATCGCAAATCTAAAATTCAGAATACCTAAATTCTGATCATGAGCAGAAAATCCTAAACCAACTTGTGTTCATGGTGCACTTTAATTTGTATAAAACAAATTCGACAACACGCAATCGATTTTACCACAAACATGAACATTATTTTGTTGTTAACTGTTAACCTGACGTAAATAAATAAGCAATGACGTCAGTTCATTTTGTCAATACTTTGCCTGTAGCAAACAATTTTGTTCTCGTATGTTCACCAGTGCGAAATCATAAATGGTGTTGTCATAATTGAAATTTAGCACCTGTAATCTATGAGCTTTACTCCATCAAAATTATTACCCTATTTTCCGTCTGCAGCCCGTGATACATTAACTTCGAGATTAAGATAAAAGCAACCTCCGATGATTCACGCGGTTACTGCAACCCAGTTTACTTAAAGGCAGATAAAATTCCATGTGAAATATTTCGATTCCAACGCGGTATTTGAAAATGCTAGTCGGTCGATTAATTTGTACAGAAGTCCTAAATCATAAATGAAAATGTTTTTTTCAAACGGTTGTAAAGTTTAAATCAACCGGGTTTACTGTTTTTGAATAAGTAAATCTTTATTTTTACATGACCTTGACGTACACTTTTCCTGATATTACCTGATAAGTCTCCGGTCATTTGTTGGTTCACCGGACATGCACACAAAACGTTACAAAATTAATAATCATTAAAGATAAATCAAGCTCTGCGGCACACATATCCTGCAATATCTATTTATTGGAAATGTCTGATTAAGTGCAAAGTATCCACAAAGAGTTTATTATAAGCAACGACATTAGAATTTCTGGAGTTCTGAATAACACGACTGATTATGATGAAAATATTTTACCTGTTGGTCTGGCATGTGGCATCGGAAATCCGAATTCTACGTGGCCGTGTCTTGACGCTCGGAACACAGTAAAGAACCGTTGTTGATTTCGATCTTCTGCTGTTATAATAACCCTTGTGATCATAGCACGAATCTCACGTAACGGATCATTCGACGGAGGTTTTTTAGTTGAAGCAAACATCAATCGGTCAGGGTAAAGTAAATCCCCGTATCCAAGTTCCATTTGACCGTTACCTTGCGTTGGAAAAGACATCAAAAGCAATACAATCCAAACAAAACAGCACTTCTGTGAAACGCCGTAAGATGGCCAGAAGAAATATTTACTAATATTGTTACTGACTGTAATCTCAAGCTGACTGTCGCGTGTCATTTGAAACACCATTATTGCTGAACGATTTACCCTGCATGGTGAGTGACGATCCTCGGGTCTACGAATCAGTTTCATCAGTTGCAATAGGGAACAGCATATTGTCGCATATCGATAGTTTTTCAAAGTTTGCTTTTCGTTCACAGATGTGAGATATCCAACCCCGGGCTATTTATAACAACTCTTCAACATAGTTTCTTATCAGCCGACAAATATTTCTGCCGTGTCGTAAGAGCCTAAATTATCACTAAATCCCTGAAATGCGGGGGAAGACAAATAAACATTTAAATATTGGAATGTCTGATCGTAGGTATGAAACTTAAACAAAATATGCTGTTTCAATATTTCCTACAATAGGCTTTCCTGGAAATGAGGTAAAATTGCCAACTCGAAAGCCAAGAAATGCACCCAGCCCATAACATCAAGTACAAAAAGTACGATAAAATGAAGTGCTTTGACTTTATGCAACTGTTGCAATTACCAACCCTCTGTTACCTCTCATCGTCGCAGATTCTATTGGTTTGAGTCGATGTAAAATAACAAAATACAGTGTTCAATTTTTTTCTGAAAACCGCTCGTGGCGCTTCTGGCACCACCCCCGGACATAAGGCAGATGAATTTTCGAGCCGAGAGAACAATATCAACGCTCTTCTTCCAACTTTATGCGATGTGTTCTCAAACAAAAAATAATTCAGTAAATAGTTAAATATGCCAATAACCAGCATCTAATGACCTTTTATGTTTGGAATTTTCATTATTCAGTTTTAACCCTACACTGTATTTTTAATCAAATTTTACCCATCTTCAATATTTTAGGCCTATTTTTTCTTATTTTGCAACATTTAAAAAAAATTTAAAGTAAAATGAGCAATTTTATGTTTTGTTCACACCAACAGAGAATTAATCCCTCTTACCGCCCTCCCGGGCCCCCTTCAAAACATTTTTATCATCCGGTGATATTGGATTGAATACTGGCAAAGAACTAGGATTATGTCAGCTAGTAAATACTTTAAGCATAATTGTAACATGATTATTCGTCGTGTTGGTACCTGCTAATATCTACCACCTGCCACGAGTCTTCTTCGCCATGTTACTGACTCGTTAAATTTGTGGCTAGCTTAACAGGAAATCGACTTTATAATTCGGTGTAAATTCCACTCCTAATAGGGCAATAAAATTCATAGGTAATAGATCCGAAATATTAAAGAGAATCGGTCATCTAACACGACTGTGAATAAATAATAAAATATATTTTATCGGTGGTGTGGGTCTTTCAGTTTATTTATTTTTATTTCTTATAAGTAACTCAGAACAAAAAAATTCTCACATAAATACTAAAAATAGCCCAATTTCAATGACATATGTCAATCGGAAAGCATCAATTCTGTGCAACCTTCCCTAGAATTTCGATCAGAAATAGCTCAATAATGATGTAATGTTTGAAATGACTGTTTTTAATATTTCCGTTTTTAGTATTTTTATTACAAAGCCAAAATTACGCTTTGTGATATTATCAGTAGTACAACCTTATAGTACTTTAATCTATGCCGAGTCTATTCCACCTAATCAGTTATCTACAACGTATAGTTAGCATTATAAAATTGAACAAAACACACATTTGTTGAAATTGAAGTATTTGATCTTCGCTATGACAACACGCTATTTAGCTGCTACAATGTACGCTTCGATTGCACAGAATTTGTGGCTTGTAGCAATTTTTGTCGACTTTACAGCGGTCTATAACAAGCTAACTACATTCCCCATGCTTTGAATGTGATTCTCCATATTATGTTTAAGCATATTTATTATATGATAAATATTACACTTGATATTAAATTCTCATACCTTTCGTCTGTGAAAGTTGCAACCTCACCTATCACCTGTAATAAGGATGAATAAGCAGCAATGAAAATTCTGGTTTGTGTACCTTGCAAATATACTCTTTGTCAAGAGCTAGCGCAATCTCACTGTGATATATATCTGTGAGATAACAAAAACGCTCAAATTTTATTTCATTTTAAGGTAATTCTAATCGAATGAAATACATCAATACATCATTTTTTTTCGAACAACTACCATATATATGCCTTTCGTAAAATCTTGAATTTGGCATCAATGATTGATAAAAACCAAGTTTGTTCTTGACTTGCAGCCATAAAACAAAATGACCTTACAGTAAATTCGCCAAGTTGTTTGATTTTCCGCTAGACTGGGACAATAAGTCAATATACATTGGATGTAGTTGGTTAATTTAACAACATGTAGGTGTAAAGGTCGCGGCGGCTCGTCTGAATCCGCAAATTAATTTTCATTTAATTGCACTCTACAAATTTAACATTAACGGTATTGTAATAATATTGAAAGCATTGACAATGATATGTGCTTAGACATACATATGAACTTCCTAATTCTTGTAAATGTTCGCATAATTTTGTTTTATTTACTTTTTATTTACAAAGGATGTTTAACCGTGTCTCAAGTGAAATTCATCTTTCTCCTGAATAAACACACGCCCGCGCATTGCAGAACGTGATATTTTGTATTGTTCGATGACATCGTTTCAACTATATTGAATTATTTATAGCTTTGAATCAAGTACTTGTCGGTTTATACAATAATATTCTGGTCACAAGAAAATGTAAAGACGTGAAAAATCGATCGTTGGTGAAACGAGTAAAGTCCTAAATCGGAAACGTCTGTCTTTTGCTGTATTTGCGTAAAATTCCCCCTCTAATTCTCTTTATGATAAACTAACACGGCGACCGCAGATGCTATTAATAAGCCACTAGCCCAGCTTGAATCTGCTTTCATAGTTTGTTTTGTCAGCAAGATGGGGTTATCAAATAAAAATCGGCCTTCATTGAACTCCTGTAACGATGTTGTGCAATAACTAATGAAATAACGTGGGTTAAAGTAAACTCTGCTGTTTTGACGGTATTACATGATCAGCTTACTCGTGCCCAGAATAGCAAACTACGGCCTCTCATACGGTTACCAGTCCGGTCGCTGGTACAGATAACCATTGCAATGTTCCTGATAGGTAGACTTGTAAATGAGGAGTATAGTGATCAAGTAAAATTTATATTTGTGTGCCTGAATTTTTCGCTCTTCTCATACTAAAACTCGTTCTCAAATATATTGCTTACAGTATAACCTGACTTTATATTTGGTGATGTATTTCTAAATATTTCTCAGACATGAATATAACAAAACACGATACGGATTTTTGTAGCGTTATTGGAGAAATTTATTGGGGAAAAAACCTGCTCTATTATAAAGCTAAAAAGTTGATTATCACCATAAACTGAATTTGCAATACAGGATTATTTCTTACTCGTATATTACCTATTGAGTTCAGTGAAACTATTCCTTCATGTGCATATTGATGTGTACTTCTTCAGCTCATGTGGTCGTAATTTTATTATTCAGTTTCTAACGATATACACATACACATATATAGTTTTTGAAAATACATTGTTCACCATTCATTCACTCAATTTTATGAATGACAATATTTTTTTTGCATTTCAGACAGAGAAGCTGGTGGTGGGATTGTGCAACAACCCTGGTTCTTGGTTCTTTTATGTGTTCTCGCTTTACTCATCGTTTTTCTGGCTATTCTGTGTTTTATGCGTCGACGAAAAGGTGGTAAATATGCAGGTACCTCATGAAGCGTAATCATTTACTTTATTCATTTTTTTTACCCGAGCAGATTCAATTCGGAAAACTTTCATTTGTCCGCACTTTTCCTACTGCGTATAGTTGAATGTAGATCAAAATCGAATTAAAAACGGCTACAAATAAATATTATATATATACCTGCATTACATTTTTACTAAATGATGATAATTTGATGATACAAAATTTAGAGAAGTTTGGGTGTTAGCTGTTTTCACTCCAAATAAGGCTCCAAACAATGTTCATTTGTAGGTCATCACCAGCCATTAGGTCGCACGAAAACCGAAAAAAAAACATTCATACTTATTTGCAACGGTAATATTCGATTTTATTGCAGAAAAGTCACCTATTTCGTAATCATAAACGTTTAACCTATATTAATGTGAATCAAATTCAGTCATTGCTTTGTCTGACCGTCTTTACGATCGGTTTGAAAATCTAATAAAGTTCTGCAGAATTACTTTATTGTCATTTATGACTTTTAACTAACGAAACCTTCAAATATTCCTATGATATAAAAATGAAACGTTACACTAACCGCTGTTTGAACGTAATTGTAGAAAATTATATTATATTCATTGATACTATCTAAAAAGAGCTTTTGTGAAAAACTGTGACTGTAGAATAATTACTGTTTCATATACCGACAATCTTCCATGTTTGCCCAATCGAAACACCATGATTATTTTTTTGCTTGATTTGCTTCATTTCTTTAAAATAATATGATCTCGCAATTTTATTTATTCGAAAACGAAACAATTTTTACGAAAGAAAATCACGTAAGGTATTTATGGTATAAATATCACAAAATTTTTACTGCTGAACATTAACAATTTTTAAATGCTTTTAAAATCACCGATTATCATTTGATATATTTTTGGTAAATAAGTGATAACGTCGCGATCTTATTAATATAGTTCAAAGTCAAAAGAGACTGCAATTGCAGTGTTTATTCCTGTAGTTCATCAAAAATTTTCAGTCTATTTTTGAAAATATATGAGTATTAAAAATTTACTTAATTTATTCTATCAGATTTTCTTTCACTTTCCAACTGGTTAATGACGCGCCATCTAATCTTTAACGAGTTAAGATAAACATTATTTTCTTTTGTAACAAAAGCATCAAACGATAATATTTTTTCGACCAAGTACCAAAACACATAAAACTCAAAATCTTTGAAAAAGGGATTTTTAACGGCGTTCCACAACCTATAAAAAGTGATCATATTATCTCGTTTATTGCATAATAAAATTATAATTATTCTGAATAAGGCAAAGCAAACAATATTTCTTTCATCATCGTCCAAAGGTTTAAGATAATGGTCGAATTAGTCGTATTTCCGAAGTAGAAGTTTGATCTCTAATCCCTCTGTGTATTTAGTCTGTCAGTCACTGATTGTTTGCCGGAGTACTGACCGATTTATCGTTAATCCATTCTGAGTTTAAAAATAATTGTAATTTATCTCCGATTTTACATGTAATGACAATCGATCATGCCCGACAAAATGTGCCAAACTGGTAATCTTTTTCTCTAAACTCGATTTGTGGAATGATTTCGTGTCTTAGACAACAAGAAATGAAATATACACATCATTTAGCAACCTGTATGCTATCATTTGCATTTGTGTACAACGAACCGAATCATTTTCACGTATTTTTTTACAATTCAGTAATCGAGTGGTTTATGCATCATGTTACTATTATGTTGAAGCATCATAAAATGCGCTTCTGGCTCGATATTTTATCTTGGACTAAAAATGGCGCATAGGGATATGTTTTCATCCGTATTCTCAATATCGAGCGAGCTTCATTTGCAAAGAAGAATTGATTCCATAATTTTCAAATCACGTGTTAAATCGTCAGACTTAATTGAAGACAATACATCGAGTGCTACTTGATCCAGTATTTTGTATTTTCATATATTTTAGTTTCTGAAAAAGAGGAACAACTGGTAAAATTGGAATCTCAACCAATGAACAACGACGAAGCTGGAAAATACAACAGGTAAATTTGACTTCAAACTAAACAACAAAAAATACTGTTCACAATGCTTCTTGCCAAACGTTGCCAAATACACGACAGAAAATTGTTATTTTTTTGGGGCATTGTCGCCCAGATAAATATAAACTCGTATCACGTTGACTGATTGCCGTTCCAATACCCGTACTAAAGCATATTAAACCTTGGAAAATCTTGTTGAACATCATATGAACCCTTCTACAAAAATGTATTTTCCATTTTACATAATTTAAGAATAATAATAAGTCTGCAAGTATACAAATTCAAAACTGATTCGGGAACAAATTACCCAATACTGGTTTTTGCTTGTCAATTTTGCTATTTTATCGCATATTATGCTGTCGGTATACGAGACATATTCAACTTTGCCTACGTGACTGTGGTTCCGAAATATAAAATGGGATCAATACAAAGTGTATTTTGCTATGTTAGTTTCAACTCTAGTTACATAATGATCTTTTAAATAGACTATTGGATATGATCTTAAGATCTGACTATATATACCCATTGGATTGCCCTTTATCTCGTATGTCATCAGTGGTATCATATATGAGCAATAAGAAGTAATGATAGTTTAGGATAGGGTTGCCATGCCACTGTATGAAGTATTTTTTGAAACTTTTTTAAATGGGAATTTTACACCGATTTTGCGATAGTTCAATGTGGACTATACTACATACCCTAGTTAGATCCATATAGTCGTCTAAGAACAATATAACTAAATTTATATATTTATTAGGTTTCTTCGACGATAACAACGCATTTCCTTTATACTTTCAGACATACTTCAAAAAATCATTTTTAGTGAAACACGTAAAAAAATCGCCGATGCTTTGGACATCATTTAACTAGCGGAAAACTACTTTAATGTAACGAATAAAATTTTGTTGTTGAAACAATCAACCTCTCATTAAAAATGGGATAATTAGTTGGTGGGATTAAGGCCCTTTAAAGATGCGTGCTCTGAATCTTAGGTTACTAAAACTTCGAACCCATCTACCTTTCGCTTATTTGTCGAATATTAACTTTTCAAAAGGTTTCGATCGGTATAAAACTTTAGCTATTTTCAGTCCTATATTGAAAATTTTCGGAATCGACTAATTGTCGTTCTGCCGGAAATTATCTTAATTACCATCGTCTCCGGAAAATTGCATGGAATATTATAAGAGATCCCCCAAAGGATTCAACTGATATTTATCTCTTTCATATTTATCCTATATATATGATCAATACTTGGATTGTAACGAATGTTTTACATTTTCAATATTAGCATGAACCTAAACACTGACATGAAAGAGGAAAACGGAATGGCAGCATCCTTGGACGATCCATTGAAATCGTCGCGTCGTCCACGCGGGGATAGCGTAGGGGGAAATTCAATCGAAGCGTTCGGAAGTGGTGACACGAAAGACTTTGAAGAAGATGGCTCCTTCATTGATCAATATGGAATCGATCGTCGGTCTCAGGGAAAGTCTGAGGAAGTATCCTCGCCCGCTAGCGACGAGTCGAAAGATGTTGATAACGCTCAGACCAGACTGCTTCGTGATTCGGATCCCGTCTGAATCAATAGTATTGCGATTTATGCTTAAGATTTTTACATAATATTAATTTATTAATCGTTTCATTGTTTCCAATTACCATAAGATTCAATTCATATCATATTTGGAAATGCAGTTCACATTGTTTCTGTTGTTACACTCATAACAGCAATATAGAACGATCCATATTCTAATAAAAATAACCCATAATATTTACCTCTTTACGTCACGACTATTCATTCACAAAGTTCTGTGTAATGTCGGAGACGGTCATATACATAAAAATATTTCTCCTTTCTTACCAAAGCTAAAGTAGAGTCGCTTTTTATACAAAATTGCTGCTTGTCCGAGCTCTATCATGAAAAAATACCAAGAAGAATTCAAGACAAAGATGAAATAAAAAATTGTACAGAAATTAACATCACAATAATACTTTGTATTTGTACTGGTCAACTTTTTTCTAACTTTCTTGTAGATACGATCTTAAGTTTTTGCTGCATTATCGCTTATTAATGTAAATTTCCTGCTATAGAATCTGTGTTTCCGTGTTTACTATTTCAGTGTTGTCGTTTTACATCTCATTTTTCCCTACCACCACAGTATGCGAATTCTTCTTTTTGCCCATTTTCGTTGCTTTTATGTGGATTCGTCATTATTTTTCATTGCTTTGTAGTTTTGTTGATTCGTGAACAACGATCGATAACAATCAAATTTTGCCGACTGGCTAGAGTGTGTTACCAAGCAGGAGTTTGATCGTAAGGGACTGAATTGTTATGAATGTGAAAGAAAATAAATCAGTTGCGACCGAATTTGCGATACTGTAAGAAAGGGTCGTCGTAGTTTCCCAATTTTGGAATCTCAAAGTGATTTTGAGCTTTCTTTGACGGTACGCATGAATATATGAAGCAAAAGGACATTGTCAAATCCAGACATAATCCACATTTAATAAAATACTTCATTGATCGAATATTTATTTATGTTTCGACTACGAGCGCCGATGATATTTATAGTTTTTTGATTATGTTTAATTCGAATAAGTATAGTAGGCCATGATATTGCAACCTTCTTTCCGTGAGTAAGTGTAGGTTCGGTAAACCATCCAAGTTGTCAATTGACTCTGATTTTCTAGTTGGAATAAGATGTCTTAGACTTAGAAGGAGTCGAATATATGACTTGAGAGTTAGGCACCGTTTAATCATAACATATTCGCGGGCTTTTCTAGGTTTTGGCGGGTCATGGGCCCAAATGAAACGTAACATACAATGACTCTTGTTGACTCATCTCACATTTTAGAATGACGTATGGGGGGAATTCTGGATAAATTTACCGAACCACGGAAGTTGTGAATCGTGTTAGGCTAACTACGTATTAGCCCAGATACTGGTATAATGTTAGGTTGACAGTTGTGAAGTCAAGTCAATTTTTTATGGTAAATTTAAAGTTTACAACTACTGTTACCAAAGGGCAGGTTTACTTACAATGTTCCTTGAGCATTAGGAATATATATATAAGTGATCAAGACGTATACGTGGACTGCTGTTAAGTTGATTTCACGTACAAATGTGGTGACTGATCTGTTTCACGAGCGTATGTATTTCCCATACAGTTAAATTAGGAATTGCTAAATACTTGGTTTTAAGTTTTTGAAATAAAAATTTGATGAAAACTACTACACTACATGAAAACTATCAAGATAATGAATGTTGTTACTGATATCTCAGTTTTCGCAAATTGACCAACAGAATGCCAACATATGTTAATTTATTGAATACCTAATGGAAATAGCATCCTAATACCTGGGATCGAATGAGAACTATCCAGCTTTGACTTTCGCTGCCACTCGACGATGAACGAAAATTCTGGAGTTTGCATTGATAACATTACATAGTCGAACATCTCCGTAGGCCTACATAGCAGAACGTTTCAGCCGCCAGTCGTTTGAATAAACTCTTTTTTAAAAGCGGTCAGCTTAAGACCACGAGTGTGGTCTGTAAATATCATGAAAAGTTAGCAAAATCATTACAGACTGAAATTTCTATCAAATTGAATAATAATTGTTGCGTGATTCGAGAGAATCATCGTAAAACGGCTCTCATTTAGACCATACTCTATTGAATCATCTTCTTTGGCAGTTTTATTTCCGTGGAGAAAATATACAGGTTGCACTTTGTTGACATATATATATTTATGCTTACCATACGTCCCGCTTTAGGTGGGACAGCCCCGCTTTTTAGCGCCGTGTCTAGGGCTGGGCATTTCGAATCGAATATTTGAATCGAATCGAATAGTAAATTATTCGAATCGGTTCAAAGCTAAATTTCGAATCGCCGCCATCTTGTTTTTATCCTTCCGCTAATGGTCGAGGTGAATTCCCCAATTTTTTTTTCATTGAAGTCGTAATTTTTCAACGAAATTCTGACATATGACTATTTTCTGTAGTGAGTTATTGATAAAACGTGTTTGTTATTCTGTGTGAGCGCTCAGTAATCTATCTGGGTGATTTATTCTATGTCTTCGGTAATTCATTTGTTGAGAGGATTAATTACTATAATAAAATCGCTTACAATTATATATTTTCAAGTATTCGAGATTCGAATTCTAATATATTATTCGATTCGATTCTGAAATCACAAGGTATTCGAAAATGCCCAGCCCTAGCCGTGTCCTGCCGTCCCGACAAGTCAGCCAAAAGTCCCGGTTTGGCGTTCAGCAATCCAGCATAATACACGAACATGTTCCCGTTACTGTTGTTGCTGTGTAGCGCAACGCTAGCCTACTTACTGAAGGCGAATGCGTTATTTTGGTTTGTTTCGTTGTTTTCCGCTAACATTGTTAGCGATCGTATCACATGTAAAATCAATTCTAATTGGTCCTGTTCGGACGTTCACGAGAATGTAACATTGAACAACGTCTTTTTGAAAGTGTTATCTACAGAAAAGCATGCTTGGGCGAATAAGTAAATCTTAATGCTTGAGAACGGCAGACTATTTAATTATTCTTTATTATTTTTGCTGTTACTGCTGTACATAAAATAATCTAAATTCTGGTCATGTGTATCGTTAGCGTCTATTCCTTTCTATTTTTCAAACTGAACCCGACATTTGATATTGCGTAATTTTGTGCTTTACACATATATAGGCTACTGCAATTATAACAGGAGTTCACATGATAGAGAATGCCGAAAAACTTTTATAATGCTACGGCACAATTTTTCAAAATAGTTTAGAAAGAATTCCACTCTAAAATATTTTCGAACGGCTTTCAACCGCTTTGTATTTATAATCATCCAGTTCAAGTTTTCTGCAATTGTTCAGATCCTTCAGTAAAGTTGCAAAAAATGATCATTCTTCTTTTTTGTTTTTGGATGAATTTCTATGTGCGCAATAGCAAGAAGGACTCCTAAATATCCGTAATGATATCAATTCGGAGGATACCTTCGAAAAACATGGGACGGAATCTTTTTGGATTTCTCTTCACAAAGAGGGTACAGCAATTGCAAAAGAAGCCTATGCGCCAATTTCCCAATACCTATTTGTGTAAATCAGCATTTTCTGCTTTAACAACTATTAAAAACGAGAATATCGGTCAGAGACCAAAGACTTATCGATCGAAAGTTAGGGGATCCCCCAAAACAGCAATCTCACTCCATAGTGACACCTTGTGTCCCATCACCAATTAATTAATAACTCGCTGATTATACGACATAAATTGCCCAGAAACAATAGGCTTCTGGTCCGAGATATGATGAATGCACATGCAAAATCTGTAGCAGATTCAATCTAGCTTTCGTGAGATATCGCGTGCATCTAACAGACATACAGAGAGACAGACAAATACCTATCAACATACTTACCGATTAAAATCGATAAGTAACAAGGAAGAAGTTGTTTAAATAGTGTAGACATGAGTATGAGAATTGCTTTGAGCGCCGTGGAGCCACGATTCAAGAAGATTGCAAAGGAAATGCAAGACCAACCCAGTCATTGAATTTCACGCTTGTTACCTTCTTTTTGTTTCGTTGTTAAAGTAGAAATATTTGAATTACAAATATTTCGTGTTACGAGTATTTCGTGTTTTATTTTTGGTATTTGGGGTTCCCTAAAAAACGAAAAATTATATCAGAGGTTTCACAATAACAAAAAGGTTGAAGAGCACTGACCTACATACTATGAATTATGTGTATATATATTTTAAAATTATAAAAGTCATTTCTGATGATAAAGTGATAAACAAAAAGCACTCGTGTTATCATATCATAACTGAACTTCACCTTTTTGCAACAATTTGTTTAAGTCATTAAGAACCTCAAGTCTGCCAATTGTTTGAAAAAGAACCCTTCTAGATTTCTCTTACCAGCAACAAACATTTTTATCGTGCGACCTTGCTGATAAAACTATTTGTCAGGTGAAAGAAAAATCCCACAGTACGCAAGAATATTCGCAGAGAGTAAAGATAAATAGACATCTCATGATCCATGTCTAAAAACATCCAATCACTTGTCTATTAGGATTACGTAAGTCTTCATCGTGTGGTTTTACTTGATTGTCGGTCATAGGCTATACTACGTCCCCGCCCTTATCAGTGCAATTTATATTTCCTATATGCGATTTCTATCCCCGAAATGTAATAATAACGTAACGGTCTTGGTGCTATGTATGTCTCGATTATAAAATGATATTTAATCATAATAAGAAGTGCAATTTAACAAAGAAAATGTCTTAATAATCTTAATAATCTTTTGCTAAAACAGCTTAAAAATTTCCCTAACAGTCATCAGGTAAATAGTAATGAAATAATCAAGTTTGCTTGTTTAGGTGATACCGACCACAGCACATTTTTTGTTGGCGTTGTGATAACTGAGAACGCTCTTCCTACAGTCTGGAAGAATTGTTCTTAAGCTCATTATTGTGTCAAAGTCTCTGACATACAACATTGATTAAAATATACAAATTTTGGCTCACGCCACAAGTTCATTGATGAACGTTTCTTTTGTAGGCCCTATATATATATACACACTTAAACATTTGGTGCTATATATTAAATCCGGCATACTTTTTCACTCGCAGACATTAAATACAGACGATCTTTGAAAAAAATCGTGAAAAATATATTTTGACCGGAAACTGATTCTGATTTTATCATTGTCAAGCTTTCCTAATCAGCAATACCAGTACTTCAATAATATTTACATTTTTTGGCGGTTACCAATGCAGTTAGTGATATTCCCACCACGGAAACACCACGGAAGGTAAATTGACAATAAACTGATCTTTTTTGAGAAAATTGTACAGTAATGTATAAAGTTGATTTGTACCTCAAATGTTAGTTAACGGTCAAAATAAACTGTAACCGTTAATCATCTGTATTCCGTTTACCCGTTACCATTTCCAGACATACTATTGTAACTTATAGACAATATCATATACGGATTACCGCCTTGTTGCCATATTTTGACCTTACAGTTGTCAAATATTATAAATTTTGGTATCGCTTTTTTGGACAGTTACAAAATTAGCAAGCCAGTATTTTAATACATAAACGAATAGCTCGTGGAGAGAACCCGTGGCCTAGAGCCATACAGGATGACACAAAAAGACTCGAAGTTGCGTAAATTTATATTAGAAATAATTTTAAATGCTTTTTTAGTATATACAAAATATGGACCTCCTGAAGTATGCGCACCAAGATGGCACACAACCTGAACTAAGTTTGTGTACCATGTTAGGGTTCAGGTTATGCGACATCTTGGTGCGCATACTTCAGGAGTATCCGAATTTCTCCTGTACTAGCGTAAAAATAGATAGTAAAATTGGAAAATGTGAAGTCAAAAAATCACAGCTAACGGGTCTTTGTCTTTGAAAGCGTCCTGCTTTGAAGTCATCAAAATATGGTAGTCAGTTTGGATGTTGAGTGCGAAATAAATGCAAATTGTCCGAGAGCCAATGGAATATTCTTCTATGCCCATGATTCTCCATAAAACAGCTTTGCAAGTCGCAACATGCTGCTAAATTTTTATTTAGTAAGGTAGGATATTCAGAACCTCATCTCCATGCAAGGTGCACAGAAATTGATACAGAAAATAGAAATACTGTTAGGAGTCTCGAGAGAGCTTTTGAGAGCTTGTCTTTAAGCAGCGACACCTATAACGCTATTACTGGTTTGTTGTGTAAAGTAAATGCATATGATAGTTACAAATATTGACTGTACAATATTCGTGATATTAGACATATTTTGAGAATACGGTGATTTTTTCACAAGAAGGTAATCAAGAGTAAGTTAAAATAGAAATACTGTTAGGAGTCTCGAGAGAGCTTTTGAGAGCTTGTCTTTAAGCAGCGACACCTATAACGCTATTACTGGTTTGTTGTGTAAAGTAAATGCATATGATAGTTACAAATATTGACTGTACAATATTCGTGATATTAGACATATTTTGAGAATACGGTGATTTTTTCACAAGAAGGTAATCCAGTTCGTGTCGAATAAATATCCACCTAGCGACGGGTTAGGCGCATTTCCATGGTAACGGACGTGTTATTGATATCCGACGTTTCAGACGTGGGGACGCAGGGAGTTTCTAAAGTTTCAGTTTTTGCTCCTGGTACCGGTCGTCAGGTAGTGTAAAAATATATGAGAAATATGGAAGTCGGAAAAACAGTACCAGTATATTCGTCTATGGGAACTGGTACTAGTGCGGATATACGTGAACAAGCGACGGATCAAGAGTAAGTTAACTTTACCCAATGCCTTTACCAAGGGCCGGCAACCAACTTGCCTAATGTAAAACAGGTTTATGGACGCCATCTTGTGCCATATTGGGAAAACGCGAAACAATGGAATCTTATGGAAAATTTTCGTCGTGTTGTTGTACCGAATCCAATAAGTCAGCTGTTATAAGGGCTAGAATAAAGCCGAAGGGTGGATTTTGAACTTTAAGCTATATGCTACTTAAATATATATCGCAATTAAAAATAAAAAACTATCTAATGCGTTAAATTTGGCCACAAACACAACGAAGAACCACTTTTGGTCATCTTTTTGGAAACTTTTAGAGTGATACGCCGATTTGACGGAGTATAATGCCACCGCAACAATCCTACAATGTCATTTGGTCTTCTAGCGCAGCTCGGAGCTGAGGAGGCGGGAATTATGGAGCTTGACGGGCGAGAAAATGTTGACCCGAAAATGGAAACGGCCATTGAAGCGAATTTGAGTCCCGAGGTAATTTCGACGAATAAATACAACTGTCCATCTGTGACATCACAAAGAACGCTATTGTCAAATGGTCAATTATGACGATGAGAATGGCCAACTTACTTCGGAAGCAACTCGAAACCGGCATACTTGTATTTAAAGACAATTTAATGTACTATAAATGCAATTTAGCAAACATGAAAGTATATCATCATGTTCGCCTAAGCTTCTACTTCAAAATGCGACCTTCAAAATCTTTCTATCTAAAATATTAATGAAAATATTAGGTATGTTTCAATAATTGTGTGAGAACTTCCCATAAGGCGCCGTGTTATATGGCCGAGAACAATAGGCACAAGATGGCGTCCATTGTCAGAGCGTTGCCTCGCTTGTATTATATATACGCTTTGGCCTTTACGATCCAGTTTGGACCTCCATATCGCAGTATCGGCAAACTTGCACTGCACAATAAACTAAAGTGGAACACAATCAGACATTTGAAAACTTCATCATTGGATTCCTCGGGAAAAAATAGTTTGATTTACCGTAGCATTCGCCATTTTTTAGCAAAAAAAAATGCAACTTTGGTCACATGCTACACATGTGGTAATTGATTCAAATCATTATTGAGACAAGCATGGCTGTAGTTTTCTGCTGTGGTCAATGCCTACATTTTATCTATCCAGCCCAGTGGTTCCCAAACTTTTTGAAAAAATTCTATGACGAACCCCATGCAATTTTTTAATGATTCTCGGCCTTGTGCACTAAAACAAAACATTGAAAGATCACAACAAAAAAAATCAATGCACTGTATAGTGAAAAATAATATAAGGTGCAGCTCTAATGGCATGTGTGACATCCAGTCTGTTTCGACATTTGGTAAACGTGCAAAAGGGCAGCGTCAGCTACAGCTCTGCAGTTCTGCAGTTAGTAAACTTGTGGCGACATGAATTGAACTCTCACTGAGATATCACAGGCACACAGCTCTGTGGCATCACAATGGGGCAGGGTGATAGGAACATAGATTGAAGAATCAGTGTCTCCAGCGGTGATTGCAAAGCAGCAACAGGCGACAAATGTGTATTTGCAAATTTGAGCACTTAGTTTTTGTATTATAAGCTGTTAGCCATTTTACAGATTCGCTTCGCGGACCCTCCGAAAGTGCTTCACGAACCCTAAAAGGTCTGTGGACCCTAGTTTGGGAACCACTGATTTAGCCTATAGTAAATTCTTACATTTTTTTTTTCTTTTACAAGATTGAAGAAGATACTTGCTGTTTCACTCATTGAAAAAGTTTACTTAACATACCGGGATCGACAGATGTTTACATTGTTAAAACATGCCATTTGTGCCGCAGTGAGAAAATTCATTTATTTATTTGATCAATTTGAAACATATACTAACATGTCATATATGTATATATACATTATTACCTGCTCAAAATTGGAACTCATGTTTCATCTGTACACAAGTAACAACAACAAAGTCTATGTCCTGAATGATCTATTTTGCAGCTGCTTTTATTTGTAATTAGCTGGGGATTTATATCATTATCAAATACAATCCAAATTTAAAATTGTTGATTTGAAATTTTGATCACAACGTACATTTTTCATTAGTCTAATTTATAAGTTTAAGTTATGTGTATCTAAATATGTTTTTCTATTTATTCACAGGAGCAATCATGGACACATGACTTTTTACGTAAAATCAGTCCATTGGAGGCTGCTTTACTTAGAGATCCAAGTGTAAAGGCAAGAGTTCGGTTGCGATTTGCTGGAACAGAATTTCCACCAATTATAGTTTTTAAAATATTTTTAGTTGGAGATGGAACGAAATATATATCAGGAAGAAAAATAATTCAGCCTGCATCGTCAGTAAGACTATTTTATTTTTAAATCTATATCTTATTTATAAATCTATACAAAAACAGAGAAAAGGCCTCTAAATCAAATTGAGTAATATCATGATTTATTTACTTTAAATACTGCGGTACATGACCTGACTCATTTGATGAATGAAAGAATTCAGTGTATGTTACATATTTCCAATAGGCAGATAATCAAATACTCACTATTAACCATTGATTTATATATATCCCAAAATTTTACTATCGTTGGATGTGCATGGTGTTTAGGCCTAATCTCATTTTGACTATTCACATTTCAAATAAATTTTGAAATTTGCAACACTTTGAGCAATGTTTATTATAAACATAAATTATTGCTCTTGAAGTTTATCTACTGTCATACAATGGTAGGAAAGGCCGACTTTTTCAATTTAGTATACTAAATCTGATAGATACTGCTTTCATTTGATCTTCAAACGTAAACAACAATTTGAATATGTTGCAGTTCATCCTATTCTAGTGCCAAAAGTAGAAAAACATAAAATTGTTTCTATAATGTACTGTGTTAAAACTGTCACATATCATTGATCCTCAAATGAGTTCTACTTTATTTTTTGAAAGGTTATTTGAATTCTCTATTTGGTTTTAATGGTTGTCTTAGAATATGAAATGATTGTTGAGTTGCTTCATACTGCAGGCCGCCTCTGATGCATGTCATTTGATGGGTCACAGAAAATTTTATGATCAGATGATTGTCGATGCATGTCAGTACGAAAAATATAAAATAATTGATGAAATTGATGTCACTACTATGCAAGATTATATGCAGGTGAACTGGACATTTTTATTTGCAAAATTTCACATGAGTATGTGTATGTATGTATGTATGTATGAGTAATCTATGACTTGTTCTACCATGTTTGGGAACACTTGTTTCGGAATATCTGTTTGCCTTTTCTCAAAATTAATAAATTTGTTGATCTTCAACTTTGTAAGTAATATAATTACTTAACATCCTAATAATTTAAATACAGTATCTCAGTAACATGGATGAGACTCCTTCTTATCTTGGAGGCAAAGAAAACTACTGGCGTCAATTGACACTTGAAGCACTGCCCCGACAAAGTATTATGTATGATATTGTGGAATACCTTCAAACAAAATCTCCCAGCGACAGATTACGAAGTGAATTGCCTACAATGATGTCACGACCTGTAACCCAAGAAGTTCAACTGCAACATATTCGTGCAATATCAAGATTACAGTATGTTTTATGCTTACAATTTTAAATATAACTTCTACAGTATAGTTGATCTATCACTATTTAAAAACTGGCCACCACTCTAACAACACTTGGAAATTGGCAGTATTCTCAATTTGCCTGATAAATTTTAAGCTCTGTTTCAGATTCTGTTATGAAAACAATTTGAATAATAAAGTGAACCCAGATATTCAATCAGCCTCGTGAGAAAGAAATTTGAATTCACTTTATATATATATTCATCAACAGCTAAATGCAGAAGAATACTTTGAATACGATTGATAATTTTACGTTCAACATATGTAAATCAAGATGGTCTCCTTTCAGGCTGTAGGATATACTTAAATTTCATATCCTACCCCATTTTACTCAATAGAGTAGTCAGGGCCAAAAAGTGTCAACCTTGAATGTATCATTTTGGTACTTATGTGAAATTCAAATGAATGTATTATATATTTGATGACAAAATTTGAGTAGAATATCGCCTATATCAATGGTTTTCAACTAGGATTCCACTGCACTTTAGGCAGTTCCTGACCCTATTCCAGAGGTCCCGCAAATTTATATAGAAATTTATCTATAGTAATATAAGTGTATTGTTTAAAGATAATGAAATACATATTGGGTTAGCCACTATTTTCAAACTTGCTACACTTTAAAAATCATTTTGTTTTGCCAGTATTAGTTTGCTTAATAGTTAGTTTTAAATGTTGTTTTTTGCATAGGACAATTGCACAATTCCACTCTACCAATAAGATTGAAAACCACTGACTTATATTCATTGCATCCATTCATCCTGAAGATTCAAGAATTTTATATTTTCTAGGACTCCTTTAGATTTATTATCTGCACAACATCATGTTATCACAGCCCGCAGTGTAACACCATCCTCTCAAACACAGAGACGTTCTGTACAAGCAAGAAGGCGGGTGTCAAGAATGAGAAAGCTTTATGGACTCCAATCAGCTCCAAGTCATACTTTAGATTCAGTTCCCCAAGAGTCTTCTGATCAAAATGATGCTTTTGGTGTTAGGGGAGATTCCTCACAATTCAAACCATCACTGGCCATGGAGTATGCCGATTATGCAGATGCTCGTTTATCAGGGGAAGAAGAGACAGCACTCAGACAAAGTATACTGCCGTCTTCTGGTGCTGTAGACCGTGATGTCGATGACCAAGAGGCAAAAGAACTGTTCCAATGGACGCAAGAACTTAATTTTGAAGACGTAAGCCGGGCTCTCAATAGCAGTCATTCTCATGCGGAATCACAGCCTCGCTCAACTTCTTGGCCAGCGAGACCTATTCGAACTGCATCAGGATTATGACCTAGAGATTCACCCTATAAATTGCATTGAATATTTTTCTTGTTAACTATATTTTTTTTTAGAGCTAACCATGCTTTCTAATCTTTCATCAAACTTTTCCGATACCTTGTTTATTAAATTTTTTTCAATTAAGTTTTTTAAAATCATAACATGGTGCAGTTTCCCACGGTTTCAATCCAAAACGCAGCATGTGTTCAGCAACTAGTCTGGTAAACAACATTAAAGTAATTCCGTTTCCCTCTTCGGCGACGTCACAAATCTTTTTTCTACTGGGTGGTTTTGAAGTAGGTTCTATCTATTGATGGGATTCAAAATTATACGAATTTTGCCCTTGAATTGGCTAACAACGAGTTCCCCTATGAGGTTTCTCATCCTCATCTACGAATCAAAAAGAATTACGATTCACGCAAATACTCTTTGTCGCCAATATTTCTGCGCACCCATGAGTCCTCGAGTTGGGAAACACCTCATAACAATACAAAAACGTAACATAGAATTACGTAATGAGAACAGGTCAAACGTAGTATTTCCTACGTCAGCTACATTAATATTACATGCTTCATATGAATCTAACACATAGCGGCGCATGTTACCCATTTGCTTTAGCCGTCTACTACTCCAGAGGTTTAAAGAAATTAAGAAGAGGTTTGCTCATTGTCACAATATTCTCTGAATTCTATCTCTGGTCCTATCCCACCATCGGCTCTAAGTCATCAACAATTTCGACTTAACTTGTCTCGAAACTATAAGCTTATAAAATCAACTGCAACTCTCAGCTCTGGGATACCAAGACCCAGAAAAAAGCATGTTGCCGAATGAGCAATTCATGAGATGGAAGTAGGAATGACAATAACAGTCATCAATTGTGTTGTGATTGCCACCCTATGTGCACACTGCCCACATTGTGGAATTATCCACAATCACCAGCTGCTGCACAACTGGATAAATTGGGCAACCAGATTCCTAGAAAACCAAGTCACGAATTAATGCAAAAATAACATTTCAGTGATAAAAATTGATAATAAATCTGACTTTAATTCAATCTATCCCTGCACTATAACAATGATTTCCACCCTTTCTAAGTTTATGTTACTTGACAATTGTGATTGATAAAAGGCGCGGTATGCATTATAAACAATGTTATCAAACTCCCTCTGCTGACAAATGACTGAATAATTTTTTAATACAAAGTTATAAAACCTCAAAACGAGCTACAGAGATTTTAGAGTCAAACACTGTGAACAACATGATCATTATAAACCAAATACGATCTAACTTTATTAGAAATACACAGATATTAAAAATAAACTGCAAACAATGAAAATAATTGGTACAGTGCATAACGATGAGAAATAATTTCGTAAAATACAGTGATTAATACAATAAAGTCATAAATGTTTTCAAGATTAAAAAATACTTAATTGTTACAAATACGAGACAAAGTTTCAATTGTATAAAATGCTGCATTTTCCAGATTCTCAAAACTTAAACATCATTTAATAATAGAAATTTCACATGATACTGCAAGCGCGTGATTGATTCGTTTTTCGTTTTGAATTCTTGCCTTTGGTTGCAGTTGTTGATTCTGCCGGCAAAGGGCGATTCTGCATATTAACAACTGCTCCAGATGATGAAGAGTATGATGCTGGTGGGTCATATGTGTGAACAATACTTGTTGGACTAGAAATAACAGGATCTGGAATACTGAAATTCACATGATAATGTTTATTAAGTATGGTGGTAAGGAACTCCACGAGGTATTCGATTGTGCTTATTTTTTTAATAAAAATATTATAGCCACAAGAAGAGTCAAAGAGACGGATGTAGATCATAGACTGATCCTCTAGACAGAATCTTAATTTCACTGCGATAAATAATAAACTGTTAAGTCATTTTTTGGCAGCCGCACCAGCCGAGTTCATGCAGCTGAAGTATAGGCATTACAATCGGCATATATAAATATGACGTCATGTTTTGCCATGAACGATGTGTGAAGTCATATCAACTGATCATGCAAAACTAAAACTATCAGTGGGTGTTTCTATTATTGCATGAATCTATAGCAAATGAAACAAGTTAAAAAGGCACCTGCTGCTGGTTGGTTCGGTATTTGATTCTTCAACTTTCTTTTCTGAATATAATGCAGATAGTGGTCGTATTTCATCACCAGAATTTGAATCTTCATCTTGATTTATTTCAGGAGAAAGTTTATCAGGAGATAGATTTGTTTCCTCTTTTTTCTGTATCGAGTTAGGTTCAGGTGGCGAAGCCATATTGGCCGTTTTTATAGACTCGTATATGTGTGTAGAATATGTCACTGTTAAAAGAAATTATTTTAAATAGGTGGTGCAATAAATATTACATTGGAGGCTGCGCCATCTTGGTGCGCATACTTCAGGAGGTCCCATTGGAGCCCATACTTCAGGACTGCTCATATACAAAATAAACCAGTGTTTCTGCAGAAAGATAAATCATTAAAACTTTGATTATATTGAAAATATATTTTTAAATGTTATTGATTCAAATATAGAAAATATATAGTCCAAATATATTTTTTACTATATTTTCAGGAGTCCAAAATTTGCTGTAAAAAGTAGCACAAAATACAGAAAAGCTGGTTGGCACAACAAAACAAAATTATAACAAAATTATCTCATGCAACTTCAAGCGCAGAAAAACTAATCCTAGTGGGAAATTGAGCACATTTGCGCAAAATAGTCATTTAAGTTCATTTTAAGTTAAATGTGTAAGTGTTTTTTATCAGTGACCGGTTACATAATATTAATAATGGATGAAGTTGAAAATGAAAAAGGCTGAAGCAAATTCACATTATTTAATTATCATACTTTCATCTGTTCCATTCAATTTTGGATTCTTTTTTGTACTTTGAGTATATAGAGGTTGATCATCATTGACATAAGCTGCTGCAAGAGGTGATCTGAAGCATTGCATACACAATTATGAAAACGTCATAAATTTGGGTGATTTGACCGTTTGAATTTCATAATTCTGATTTGGAAAATTAGACAGTAATTGATTAAATAGAACTATATATTTTATGCTAAATGTTACATGGTAAGAACTTTAATATTGCTAATTAGTAGTATTGAGTCGAATATCATCTGATGATTACACTGCATTTTCAATTTATCACAATATGGTGACCATGTAATCGATAGATAGATATATGAAATAAGCAATCCTTTGTGTAATAAAAAAGTCATTGGAACCTGTTACTGGTTGCAATCTTCGCATATGCTCTTACAGGCTTTATAGGTGCAACCTTTTTGGAAGAGGTTGCAAATTCTTTTAGCAATTCCTCATCTGAAAATGGTTATACATATTTAACATTAATCAACCACAGATGCAGAACGATAGCTTTTGAGATTATGAGAGAGCGCAGGGATAGCTATTTAGTGAATATAAAAAAATTAAAAAAAATCTTCAGAATACGGTAAATATCAATGTGTCCCTGTTTAGAATCTGGCATTAGAAACTGCCGATAGACATCTTTTTGCTCAAACCGAAGGTCTGAACAATTGCTTAAAAAGAAAATAAAGATTACTAAAAGACGTCGAAGACTATTACTGGAGTACTACATTATAAATTGTCACAACAGGAATATCATATGAGAACATTTTCCATATCAATACCCTTGGAAAAAAAATTCAGAAGCCAGCCCAGTTCAAAATTTAAGTTCGACCATTACTGTGGATGTGGTATGTGTACCTGGCATTGCACACACAAAGATTTCACACATACACTGTTCAAAAATATTTTAATTAAAAATATTTTGTGAAAAATTTCCAATGTGTCTAAGGGACAATATAAAAATATATTCGTTTTTTATTTATTGCTCGGTGATTTCATATCATCGAACAATAGAAATGATAGGGCTCACTGATAGACAACTTTGTTTCTTTCTATGAACAAAAATCCTGTTTGCATTTCAAGTAAGAATGAAAATGTACCTTCACTACTACTAGATTCGCTACTGTCTGTACTTTGCGAAGTGACGCTTGTGAAATCTTCTTCATCAGCCTTTTCTTCGATTTTATTCAATTGATCTCTGAATAACAAACACAGATTGATAATATAATGGTATTGAGGTAGGCCAACGAACTCGAAGGAGTATTGAATTGTTTTTTTGCAAACATTATTTTTATAATTCATTTATCATAATAAAGGCCATGAATAGGTCTGTTGGCATATTTTGAATAACATGCGTTACGAGAAAACATTATATTTAGCTTTATCAATATTCAATGAAAGTTAAAAATTGCAAATCTAATACATTAAGGGAAGGGACACAATAGCCTAGCGGCTAAGGCAACAGACTTGACTGTGCTTCCTATGAACGCAACCCTAACCAAGGCGTAGTGAATTGAGAAGGCAATTCTGAACCTGAATGATTCCAGCCTTACCAAATAATCATCGGTCTTCCTTACATATTGTTAGATACAAATACAGATAAAACAAAAACTACAATATCGGTTAGAAACCGGAGACTTATGGATCGAAGGTCAGGGGATTCCCCAAAACAGTGGTCTTACTCCATAGTGACACCGTGTGTCCCATCACTAATTAATTAATAACTCGCTAATTATAAGACAAATCCATCCAAAATCACTAGGCTTCTGATCCGAGCTATGATGAATGCACATGCAAAATTTGGAGCAGATTCAACCTTGCTTCCGCTCCCTGTTGTAGCTTCTGCCAAATTTACAAACACAACCAACCTGTATACTTGTGTCAGATTACCATCACTATTCCGTTCAGTTCTTGGTGTTGAATCAGCAGAATCTGAAGATAGCAAGAAGTATTTTTCAAGCAACAGAACCAACAAATAAATGTCAAATAATCGTAGATGCTCTTGAGTAACTTAATTATATTTAAGTCATTCTGTACCCTGAGATATAATGACTTAAAGTGTAACCTGGTTTGTCATGGAAAATATTTTTGTGCAGTTTTTGATGGCATTATTGGCATCCTATAATAAATAATCAGTTGTCAATTTTTTTTTGAATGATTCATCTTACAGCTGAGTTTAATTTAAACTACCTGGCTTCTGTGTATCTTTATCACAATTTGCAGTTAATGCGTTGATCGGCATAGTTGACGCTTCCACCAAATATCGCAACTTTCTTCTGCATAAATATATAAATGTACATTGAAGTCAATGATAATACGAAGAACTGACAGAGGTACCATGTTAATTGATGACTATCCTATGCTCACGTTCAAATGGGTCATATAAAAAAGTTACAACAGAAGTTGAAATATAATACTTTTATCGAAATAGTTGAAATACTGAAATAGTTGATCGAAGTCCCTATCGATGTTGTGTGAATAATTATATTTAATGCCAAATTTACAATGTGTGGATGAATGGCATTTTTTTCAAATTTCAAAATGTAAAGTGTGTTGCTGCCTGATACTGATTACAAGCAATGATTTCGTATTTTTGGTATTATTGTCCAATAATATTATATGACCGGAATCTCTTTATCCTAAACAATGAAAACCAGGCAGTGAGTAACAATAGATTTTATTTATCAGTTTCCAAGATTAAAATGCACAATAAATTAGACCACAATAAAGAAGTCGTGATATTAACATATTATGTTCAAATCATAAATGGGATCACTTAACGAATTACAAAATAGAGTACAAGTGACCTAAATATAGAAAGAAAACTACAAAGAAAAACAAAAAAGGATCTGTATGCTCAATATCCAATTACCTTCGGTTTTTAGGTTTAGTGAGAGCTTTTTCATATTCATCTTCAGAAGAAGATTCAGAAGAAGGAACGAAGATTCCCGATCTGGGCATATCAAATACAGCCCTCAATTCTGATGATGCAGTAGAACCACCGCTGCTATACCCATCATTTTCTATATAAGATCTGGAAAAAAAAATTTAAATTTGAAACATGACTCTGTGAAGTTAATGAAAGGAAATCATTAAATGCACATTTATACTTAATTATAATATTTGGGGTAAAATCGTCATTGGCTTCATATGGGATCAAGATAAATGTGCATGTAATGAATTCAACAAATATACTTAAAACTATTAAAATATTTAATTAAATTAATCAAAAAATAATCATTATATTAAAAGCAAAGATAAACTGCGAAGCATAACAAACCTAACTACTACACTATAGAAAACTCCTAGCAAAACCCGTATGCATACGAAGATGGCGGACACCGGAACGTAGCATACTTCAGGAGTACCATCCCTACTTCTAGAATTTTTGCGATTTTTGCTGAGAACAAAACAAACCATCAAGGTTCGAGGAACCGCGACTATTCACCATTGACATTCAATATAAATGTGTTATTTTCAAAGATTAATAAAATTGACATTGATCAATGGTAAAAGCGGGAAAACACTCTAACTAAAATCAAATTTACCGATTACTAAATGGGTTGCTGTTTTGTGTCAAGTTTGAGATTCCTCTTGCAATATGTTGAACAGGTCTGTCATTTTCATCAGAATATCTTCTTCGACCTCTAACTAAACTTTTTTTCTTTTTCTTACGATGCCGAGTATGAGCACTTTTCTGGGATTTTCTTCCATCCACCGAATCATTGTGTAATATGATAGGTGACAAAGCTAAGATGTTGTCATCGTTCATGCTAAAAACAAAATACTTAAGGATAAGTGTGAAAAAATTTACCAAATACCTTGAAAGACATGATCAAACAAATAGACAAAATGAGAGCAATAAAATGAAACAGTTACAGATGTACGATAGTTATTAAAAACGTAATTCAATAGAATTATTTAAATATTCTATTAGATTCTAGTCGTTATGATATTTAGTTAAGTTTTTGTTATCCAATTTTCATATGAAACAGCAACTATACAGACATCTGGATGGCTTTAAGCATTTTCTATTCAGTAAGTGTAATTTTGCTCAATTGCTGATGTCCATGCCATTGTTGGGCCATAAAAGTGCAACTACTTAAAAAAAACTTTTAAATATTCTGTAGTTGAAGTTGAAATTGTCTATTACGTCTTATTAGTTTTTTCAAAACTTTCAGTTGGTTTTTAACAACTTTTTCTATTTTCAAGAAACTTGCGCCAGCACTCAAATTTTCAGTCTCTTGCCTAGTGTCGTGTCAATGATTACATCATAGATAGTAGAAAACCAGAACTGAACGAAGATTGTAAAGTACTCTGTATAATATTCCTCTTGATTGATACTAACAAGAATTTAAGAATTTATAGGCTATAGCAGTTGGTTTACATACTACAAGAGTAAGAAGCTATTATCAAAATACCAAATATGAGATCTTATAAATAAACGAACAATCACTTGAAAAATCTGTGACCAAATACCTTTCATTTTTCTCCTTGTTTTCTTCTATTGCTAATTGTAATTTTGGTGAAACTATTTTCTTATCTGCTCTCATTTCAATGGCATTTGTTAACTTTCCTACAATCCTTTTTCTCGATTCAAGACTATCTTTCTGCAAGGAGAAAGCCAAATAGAGAATAAAGAATCTGATTCAAGATGATCAGAAATTTATAAACCAGGATTTAATATGTATATTGATAACCAAAATAAATTCAACGACATGACAATTGGAAAATAAACATAAAAGCCACAGTAAAGGTGTATCATGCTGTAAAGTTGATACAACAAAATCGGAACAATTTTATTTGGAATTCTAACTCGAATCTCTCACGAATTCATAAAATTTTCTCAGTTCCAGATCCAATTTTCCACATGTGTAGCAGTTAGAACAGATGCAGTTGATCTCAAACAGACCACTGACATATAAAGTCAATTTCAGTAAATTCAAGTGAGCTTGGTGAATCAGATTAAAATAATTTGCTGATTTGTATTCTCAAGAGTAGATTGACCATACCAAAGAACAGAAATGAAAAGCAAAAACAAATAAGATTGTATTTCTATATTAACTTCGTTTACAAAAACTTCCAACTTGACATTTCGGTTTCAGTTTTTTTCATTCTCTTAATTTTTATCCGGCCTGTAATTAGTTACACGATTGCTAATGTTGTTATTGACAAAAAATCCCATTTTATCTGCTTCTCGAATCTCGAGATACATTGATGTTCAGAAACATATTTTGGTTCCTGTCTTTTAGACATGAGAATGTTTTATTGATTTTATTCAAATTTGCCTCATACTGACCTGCGTCTGAATAGAAACAGCAAATGTAAAATGCTCAACTGCTTTGTCCAGACTTCCACTGTTGAATGCAATAGATCCAAGCCCTTCATGACATTGCCATTGACCTTGTTTATCTTCTACAAAATATGAAAGACACATCAAAATTTGATTATATTTAAAATTGGAATGAGTTTCAAAGAAAACTCCAGATAGTAATTCACTCCTGGGTGCAAACCCCAGCCAAAAATAAGAGACAATATTGTGAATCAGCACAAGTATGTTGGTGCCCATCATTTTCAAATATCATAAAGTACTAAAAACGATATTTTAGAAATGAATATGTTGAGCATATATAAATTGCAGTCTTATTATTAAAATAATGATCTTATCTGGAGTATACCTGTATCTCTGAAAGCTTGTAATGCGTGTAAATAGGATTCTGAAGCTTCTTCATACATTTGAAGTTGACTTTGTGCAAATGCTAAATTGCAAAAACTTTGTCCTTGTGCATTTCTGTTACCAAGTAATCCTGAAATGAAAGGCATATAAATATAAGATCAATATTTCTCCCAGCAAAACAGATGCTTGAAAATTAAAATAGTCATCTGCCAAAAATACTATGATCATTGTCAAATATTCAAAGAAATTAATTTATTCATCCAGTATTAAAGAAACAATTCTGCAAAACAAAAAATATAACTATGTTTGCCCAATTATATTTTTTGAGTTAGAGAAACCAAGCAGACTAAACTTGAAGAGAAAATAGTTTAGACAGTTTGGTCTTCATACTTGCAGATTTTAGGTCAAACGGTGGGGCGCGCCCCAAAAGTAGACAATTTTTTGAGGGGGCTTGCAGCTAATTGGAAATAAAAATAATTGTTAGATTTGATCTTGCCTGCCTTATTTGTGTTTGAAACTCCTCATTTATTTTATTATTTACATTCCATCCACGTATTTTCAACGAGTTTTTTGAATGAAACATACTTTCGCCTTACTATCTGTTATTTGTAGCTTATTGTTAGCTAGTTATTTTTGAGGTGGGGCGCGAGACTTGGCAAGAAGTTTGAGAACCGCTGTTCTAGAATAACATGATGGTTACACCTAGCCAAAGTTGGCCACAAAACGGATCTATGTTACAAATATTTGGACATTACAATGTTTACATCTTACCATGCATTTGTGCAGACTCAGAATGCCTTGGAATTGATTCACCATAAAAACCCATTGAATTAAGTATTGCACCAGAGTTCTGTAGTGCAATCGCTCGCCTTCTTGGATTTGTATTTTTATTGCAGAGTCTGATGGATTTTTCGAAACATAATAAGGCACGATTTAGACAACTAAGTGTTGCATACATCAGTCCAACTTCGCATAGTATTTTCCCTGAAAAGTATATAATATCATACAAAAATCATGTACACATAACAAATTCAGAAATGTGTCGTATTCAGGCTGGTCTAAGATTACAAAAAAGCTTATATGCTTCTGGTATATTTGTATTATAGGTTCATTGATGTCAGTCACAAACATACAGTAATTACTCATTATTGCAGGGATCATACAATATACATAACTTCTAAATTGAACTGGGGCATACATTCCGGAGAGTTTATAAATTTACCTTGTAAATTAGCATGCTTCAGAGCAGCAGACTTCTTGCAACAACTACCAAGCAATCTTATACATTCTTCTCTACTCACTGTACTATCGGATACTGCAGCATTTGCCTGAATCAATAAACACAATATTTAATAAAAAGACATGAAAGTATACTTGATCAAAAATCCCCCAAACACTGATCAATGTTACACCCCTTATGCTGTATTCCCACAAATAAACCATAGCACATCCTGTTCGCCAGAATCATTTCAGTTGTTAATTCAGCTTCCTTTGATACGAGTATTTTATCAATTTAAGAATATTTGAACCAAAAAAACTTGATCCACTAAAACAGTTTGCATCCTATTTTGTTGTTGAATAATAATTTGTTGTCAATTGGAGCAGAGTACAGAGAGAGTCAACTAACAAAGAGCCTATAATTTATCAGCTGCAATATTTTCACAGGTCAGAATACTAAATTAAAAATCTGATACAATGCCGTAACTCATAAGAAATATCTATATCATCACGCACCTGGCATATAAGAGCAAGGACCATGTTTTCAGTATCTTGGAGTTTTTGATATATATCTGATGCATGCAAAAAATGTTTTCTGGCTTCAGACAGTTCATTTTGCTTATTATAAATATTAGCGAGTTTCAAGTTAGTTTCCGCTGCTTTTTGTTGATTTTTTTCATTGTTTCTGCAAAATATAGTTGATGAGAAAACGAAACTTTTTAACATTGCTGTAATATCAGTAAACAATTTGATGGAGATTGAATCACTGAAATAAATAGTTCATTTTTCCTTTTTCAGCTAAATCATGCTTTGCTCGCAATGGTACATGGTTGTAAAACATACTCATGCAATGCATTTAATATGCAATGTTGGAGCAAACTTCGTAAAAAAATAATACTAAATAGTCAAAGATCGGCGCTCCAGAAGTATGTGTACCAATATAGAGGTACCGGTAACTAATTTTGTTCGCCTATTTTACATCAAGTTGTATGAAGGGACTGAAACCTATGGGCAGAGGGATATTCACTTGGCTAACACAGACAGTCCCCGAACTTGTAATAGAACTAAAATAAGGAAAATCGGGATAGAATTATGGCCCGACCCTAACCTGGTGCACATACTACGGGAGTATCCAAAGATCTCTCCAAGAAAATAAGGACAAATGAATATAAGGATAACAACATCAACACAAAGTACAGTAATCCTTTTGTTCTTTACCGAACTACTGTTTACTTGTTTCTCACCCATATGCCAGCAATGCAAGCTGATAAAATTTCGAAGCTTTTTCAATATCACCTATTTTTTCGTATCCAATAGCAAGATTGAAATAAACGTCTCCCTTTTCTGACTGTGAATTTGGCAGAATACCTGTTATTTTTAGGGAAAAAAAATTATAACTCCCAAACATGTACGCATGATATCAACATCCACATTTTTGTAAATCCAGTGTAGAAAGGAGAATTAAAAATGAGTCAGGAAGTTGATAAATATTAAAATAACTATTCATGAACATTCCAAGATAGGGAAGAGCCTATCAAACAATTAACTACAAGGTTGCATGCTAGTACTGCTGACCAGAGGTTCAGTGTGATGTCTGGAATAAATTGAACACACAAAAGACAATCACTCCTCATATCTTAGAGAAGTCAAAATAGGAGTCACCAATGCTTTTAACTATGGGTTCTTACCACTTACTGAAGACAGCGTGAAATACAGCAGAAATACAGTGCAAAACAGAAGGAAAATTAAATAAAAAATATTTATCCTATTGAAGTAACATTTCAACTCACTAGGTGTTTTAACAAAAGTTTCATGTTCAAGCACAGTATGTAAAACGTTGATGCCACGTGCTGTATCGCCACCTGCTATATGTGCGGCTCCAAGATTGAATGCACAAATTTGTTCCATTCCATCTTTTGAGTTGAGCAGAAGGGCAAATTTGTAGGATTTAACAAACTCCTGCAAAATAAAATTTTATTTGAGATTGTACAGTGATTTCTGATTGTACTACAGTAATTAACTTACTCATAATTAGTATAATAACAGCGTAACCAGTATACCTGAATTGCCTTGGCATATGCATCCTTCTGACCTGATTTTACAGCTTGAGCAAGGTATTCATTTCCTCTAGATGTAAAAATTTCAATTTGTTTTTTGATGGTGCTCTGGAACATGTCTTGATCAAGTTTGGTTTATCATACTTTTACCTGCAGTTTAAATATTGCATATTTATTACTACTGTATTAGGACCAATATGGTTTACGAGTAGGAAGTTTCGACATTACTATATCAGAGATTAAACTAAAATTATATTCTGAAACTTAATTTAGTCTATAATAATGGTGATTTAGGAGTAATACAAACTTACTACAAACAAACAAACTAACGTCTACTCGGTACCCTACATCAACAACAAAACCAATTTGTTGTTTCCGTCTGCTATACCTTCATACTACAATCAGACAATTCTGCAATTGAACCTATGTTAAACCCCACCGAACCGAAAATATCGCAATGCCTGCATTTCTCAAAAGTTTACTGCCCGATGAGAGTGTAACTCATATTGTTTTTCACTTAGATTCTATAACACAAAGCAAGATTGTTCAATTCTGAACTAGATATTTTCAAATCTGTATGCCCATGCCAATATCTGCATTTTGTTGATTTCAAAATACCGTAATCCCTATAACGTTACCGGTACCTATCTACAGATCTAATGGACTAATGCTGTATTAGTGAAACCACAACCGCAATATCAGCTCACTGCTGTCTTCAGACCTTACAACGACAGAATGACAAGTTGAAGGCCTTGTGTTTCTGTATTTCTTATTCATACAGTCATAAGGATGAGATTTCAGGATTTAGAAGGGGAGAAGGAAAGTCAATAAAACAGTTTACCACTGCCTCCCATTCCTATTACCATTCCATGTCATGTAGCGGTATGGGATTAGATAGTTATATGTTTTCGGAAGCATGAACTTGATGGCGGAGGAAGCCGTAACCGACCAGCGGTTACCGTACCCTACGTCATTATGTGAACCACCCTAGATTGGATGCACAGACATGACCCACCATCCCACAGTCTATATTCATGATATTTATGTTTATTTTGTTATGATTTAGGCTACAGGTACCGTAGTCTATCTATTTTATGTCAGTATGTGTTTTCTTCCTTCTCGGGCAGTTGTGAAGGCGTTTCCACTTATTCAGGTTTTATCCATTCCCAAATTCTCAATCTGTCCCTTTTTTTGCGAATTATGAATTAATCGAAATGAAATCTATCTAGGCCTATATGTGTATACCGGTATGTAGAGACTTATTACAGTATTAAAAACGATACCACAACGACGGCAACTATGGTACTGAACTACGAGTCACCCCCAGCCAACACTTACCAGTATGTAATCACATAGTAGCCTTACGTTTCTACTATTGTTGCGTGTGTCACGTGCCATAACAAGACTGTACTTTGTTGGTTGCCAAAGCGAATGACGCTGTCCGTCTGGTGTAGCGAGTACATAAAATGATTTACTACGGAGTTCAATACCTTTAACCACTTATTGCCAATAGCCATATTATTGTCATTCAAGTTTTGATAAGGTTCTGGGTGTTTGATCTTGGTAAAACGAAAAAAAAAAACGATATATAACGGGATGATTTAAGATTTTTTAAGATGTCATGTAGTGTTTTGAAACCGGACATGTCCAAACTCCAGAGAAAGAATTACAACAACTGGTTTTCTAAACTGAGGGAACCTGTTGTTGGTGAGTTCGATACGAGAATACCTCAGTCAGTCAGTAGTTTATTTTTCACCAAAATGAAAATGCACTCACAGTGAACATAAACTTAAAAAAAAATTGAAAATGACATTATTCGCTATTTGATTAAGGTTATAGAATAGTATAAATAAATATAAGTTACATAAAATTTCTACATAAGTAAATCTGCTCCAGTTTGACCTGATTCTGTTCTATCGATGTGACTAAAATAATGGATCAAAGAAATGATGTATTCGAAGCTAGTTTCCTATATGAAAGTGAAACAGCACCCAAGTCACCTACAAGTTACAGTAGATTCTCAACATCTGGCAGGGATCCGTCACTTTCTACAACATCAGAGCTTGACTCATCTGTGAACCTACAGCAAGTCCAACTGCCCCTGTATAATATTAATGATCTCCTTCAATCCAGGGAGGAATTACTCATCACAAAAATGCTCAACTCCATTGAAGCTGTTGTAGATAAAAGCTTGGTCAAATAATGCCATCATATTTCAAGTGCAGTTTTAAGTATTCTATGGCGTCTGAAGCTGCCGCAAAACCATGGCGGTATTTCCATACCATGGCCGCTACGGCCAAATCTATGGCGACTGACTTTTTAGCTGCCACAAACCAATGTCGAGCTGCCGTTACCGCGGCAGCAAATTGAAAACCAATGGCAGGTAAAATTTTGCTGCCGTAACCGCGGCAGGTGGGCCGTAAGGACAGGGCTGCCCCTTAGGGTGACAAATATTGGGTAAGTTGGAACGTTTTTCTTATGGATACAGTCTTGATGGATTTGGGGTTAGGGTTAGGGTTTAAGTAGATATAATTCCGCATGATCAATTAGAATTTGGTACATTAGTTTGTGAATATACCGTTAATACTGATTACTGAATACAGAATAGCGCTATAAAACCATGGCAAGAGCTGCCGCGGTTCGTTCGTGGCAGGAGCTGCCATGAATTGGTAAGAACTGCGCCTCTCATATTTGGACAAACAAACTAAGAACATAGAGAAGATGTGCAACAAAAATGAAGAAGTGTTACTCAGTCTAGCTAAGTCTCAAGAACAACTCACTGTTAGACTTGGAGCTATTGAAAAAAATAATTCTGAGATGAACCAATCATTAAGTGATATGAAAACTGCTCATAGTAATTTTCAAAAAATCCAAGCAGAAGATAAAGAAAAGATTACAAAACTTGAAGCTCTGGTATCTCAACAGATGGCTGCAATAACAAAGTTGCAACAAAGTCTGTCAACTATGGAAGAAGAGCTTGAAAACGTGGCTGAGGCCCAAGAATATTCAGAACAGTACGGAAGGCGCTTAAATCTTGAATTTGTTGGGTTACCCTATCAAAAAAATGAAGACACCAATCAAAAAGTAATAGGAGTTGCCAAAATGATTAATGTTAAACTTAATAGTGAAGACATTTCTACCTCTCACCGACTTGTTGCTGGCAAAAGATCTCCTATAATTGTTCGCTTCTGTAGGAGGGACAAAAGAAATGAGCTATTTCGAAAAAAAGCTGGTCTTGTCAAGGAAAATGGAGGTAAATCAATTTTTATTAATGAAAATTTGACGGAGTGGCAAAAGTTCCTTTTTAATGAAGCTCGCTCGTTAAAAGATAAATTTAAATACAAGTTTATATGGGCACATTCTGGAAATGTTTATGTTAGAAAAAATGAGTCGGCTAAGAGTCTAAAAATTTTAAATGAGATCGATTTATAAATTTATCGATTTATAAAATCATACTTCCCATAATGGTTTCTAATTCATATTTTTATAAATCTTTATGAATGTTGGTAGCCACCATACAGTATTCAGTGATTGTCACTGTGTTTATCCATGCTTTCATTCCGTAAATTAATTTACCTAATAACCTTTTTATATTGTTAAGATTCATTTTGTAACAAATGAACTGCATATATAATTGTGGGTCATACATTAATATTCTAGTTCTCTTTCAAGTACGCTTGGTATGAATATTTGTAAATGTTGTTAGCCTCTTTGTAAATTAATTAATTTATTAACCTATTTACATGTTAAACTAATTATATAATAAGTGATGAACTGCATTATCAATAGCATATTTAATTGTGGATCATACATTGATACTCCATTTCTAATTCATATTTTTAAAAATCTTTATGAATGTTGGTAGCCACCATACAGTATTCAGTGATTGTCACTGTGTTTTTCCATGCTTTCATTTCGTAAATTAATTTACCTAATGACCCCTTTATATTGTTAAATTCATTGTGTAACAAGTGAGCTGTATATTTAATTGTGGATAATACATAAATATTCGAATCCTTATTCAAGTATGTATAAATACTTATGAATGCTGGTAGCAATTAAACAATATTCATCGATTGTTATTATTTTTCCCCTGCTTCTTCATGTGAACTAATTAAGGTGCCAAAAGGAGTCAAATGATACTTTTACGTCATGCACTCCATTACTGAATCTGTGATGATATTATTATTTTCTTGTCCCTATCTTTCAATTTTTGATCTCGGTCTGTGTCCAATAAAAAAAAAAGCTTTTTTTAAATCTTTGACTGTTTTAATTCTTTCATTGGACATGATCGGTTACATCGGTACATGACCTCTCAAAATCCTAAATTGCCCTTTGATAACTTTAATAATAATAACTTTAAATTGCCGACTCATTCACTCATTTCTTTATCTTATATATATTTTATTTAATCTCATTTGCATTTACCCATGGTACTATATTATGCCATGATAACCTTATATACAGCATTTACAAAAGGGTCGGGAGCCTAGATGACCTTAATCGGTCCTGCACACTGACCCGCACAAAACAATAATCAATCGCTGTTTATTACTGATGAAATATTTTCTTCATTATAATATTATCTATTATGGTTTATATTAGTGTTGATTTTGTTTTTGTGGCAATAAATCTCACTCTCTCTCTCATGGTGAAAGGTGACGCGAAAAACCAAAGTTGGTTATCGAGCAGCGACACCTGTGATAAGAGTCTAACTTTGATACTAAGATATCTAAGTTTAATAGAAATAAGCCGATTAATATATATATATAAATTAATATATCAAATAATAAAGTCCGAAAACCAAATTTGTTACAAAAAAGAAACTCCGGGCACTGTCAAGTACGGGAGGGGTAACCATGGGCAGCGAACCCTGCCCTTTTCAACTCGTGGAGGTGGCTTCTCACAGGTCACAGATGTTCCCCATCAATTGCGGAATTCCACAGGGTTCTGTATTAGGACCTCTTGAATTCTTGATAGCAATTAACGATTTGTCTAACAGCTCGAATTTTTTGACCAAACTCTTTGCCGATGACGCGGGCCTGCTCGACAGTGCAAAAGTCTTGAGTTCACTCCAAGACAACGTGAACACTGAGATAGACAGAGTTTATGATTGGATGACATGTAACAAATTCACAGTGAATGTTGATAAATCGAAAGTAATGATATTCAGCCCAAGAACTCGCACTGGACTTGCAAACTTCACAGTTGTGGCGAACCACTTAACTAATAATAGCCGTTATGAGTCACAATTGTTTTGTTTATGTTTTTGTCACGCATGATTACTTACGTGCTTTTCTTACGATAACTTGTCATTCTGTTTTCTGTTCGCTTGTCGTTAACATTGCTTTGTTATGAATTAAACATCAACATAATTGAAAGTCTTTTTCTTGTTAAAAAAGAAGTTAGTTCGCTTCAAATGGTGACCCCGACCTCAAAAGCATACTTTTGAGAAAAGAATACGCACATAACGAAGAATATGAGTGAAGACAACAAAGTAGGCCTAACAGCGGTATCATTAAAGCTGCCGATTTTCTGGACTAAAAATCCTGCCGTTTGGTTGCACCAAGTCGAAGCGCAGTTCGCTGTTCGAAATATCACAACAGATGAAACAAAATACCACTACGTGGTTGCCGCTCTGGATGACAATACCGCTGCCAGCATTCTTAATGTTCTCAATAACCCGCCGGAAACGAACAAGTACCAAGATCTCAAAGAGAAGCTCACTACTAAATGTTCGCTAACGGATCCTGAACGAGCTGCGCGCCTTTGTTCAATGCCTGGACTAGGGGATGGAACGGCAACGGAACTTATGGACAACATGCTTGCATTGTATCCAGTAGGTAAGACACCTGATTTCTTATTTCGCCATTTGTTCGTCAGTCATCTGCCACCAGACGTCCGGTCTCAACTTACAGACATTTTAACAACCACGGGCGACGATTTTCGGAAGCTGGCAAGGAAAGCAGATGATACTTTAACTGCAAAAGGCTATGAGGTGACAAACGCTGTACAAAAAACCAGTTCGTTCAAACCATCTCATGTTTTGTCTGAAATGTGTTTTTATCACAGGAAATTCGGCAAGAAAGCCAAAAAATGTCGCCCGCCATGTTCTTTTGTGGTTTCGGAAAACGCCATAGCCGACCGTCAGTAATCTCTTTGGCGGTCGGCGATTCAAACCTTTATTACGTCACAGACAAAAACTCTGGACGCAGTTTTTTAGTTGATACGGGTGCACAAGTCAGCGTGCTGCCTGCCACCGGTCATGACCGTCGTTACGGGCGACCAGGACAAGCACTTTTGGCAGCTAATGGCACCTCAATTACGACATATGGCACACGAAAAGTGCCTTTGACTATATGCGGTAGAAATTTTACCTGGAAATTCACATTAGCCAATGTTTCACGGGCAATTATCGGGGGAGATTTTTTGCGCTCTCACGGACTTTTGGTCGACATCAGGGGCAAACGACTTATCGAGGCAAGCACATACGCTTGTATTCCAACCAGAACGATTACTGGCACGCCGCCTTGCCTTCACTACGTAGCCGAAAACGATTTTGCCAAAATTCTGAACGAATTTCCTGATTTAACGCGCCCCACATTCAGCAACCCGACCACTGCACACGGGGTAAAGCATCATATTGTTACAGAAGGCCCCCCGGTGCACGCAAAGGCTCGAAGATTGCACCCCGATAAGCTAGCCGCGGCAAAGGCAGAGTTTGATAACATGATTGAACTCGGAATCATCCGACCCTCAAATAGCCCCTGGGCGTCTGCGCTTTTTTTTTTTTTTTTTTTTTTTTTTTATATATATTTATTATTATATAAAACACAGTTAATCGATACATCTACAATAGCTACAGCATTATTAATCAATATTCATAGAAAATACATAATCACAATTCATCATATAAAAATAATCAATTATTGTGCGTATATCCTAAAATTTTCCATTTTTGATAATGTTTCTTTATTTTGCCATTTTTATGTGCAATGAACCGCTCAATTTCCCTCACTTCATGAAGATATGAGGTAAAAACATAGAACAGTGGTTTCTTTTTCTGTATCTTACAACGATATAGATAAAACCGGGCAGTAAGAAGTATACAATTACACAATTTGTTATAGAATTGGCAAACATATCCCAACATGCAATCTTTCTTTGAAAAGTTAAAATTAATCCCTGTTTTTGAATATATCCATATGTTCAGAAATTCCCAAAACTGTTGGACAACTATACAATCATAGAAGAGATGGTCAGTAGTTTCAACATTCGAATGACAGAAATCACATAACTCTGATGAAACAAGTTTAAATTTATACAATCTATCGTTTAGTACTATGGCACCATGAAATAGCTTTACATGAAAAGATTGCAATTTAGTTTCAATAGTACAATAAAAGATATCCATATACAGTTTATTCCAATTAAAATCACTCTCTAAATACAAAAGATCTGTCCATTTTTTTCTTGATTTATCAGGGGATATAAATTTGATAAGGTTCAACTTTTTATAGATGCTTTTATTTACTTTTCCTGATTCGAATGTTTCAGAAATAAAATGACATACATTCTCTTCAGTGTCACTTATTACACTAAAATCAACACAGTTTCCAATATTGCATAACCAATAATCGGGTAGAACTCCAGTGATGCGATAATAATTCACATACTCTTCATCACTATATTGCATGCCATATTTTTCAGTCAACTCTCTATAAGTAAACAAATTACCCACATTTGCTAAATGTCTTACAGCTTTTATACCATGATCATACCAAGACTTTATAAAAAATTGTTTTCTGGCATAAGAAATACTTTTGTTGTACCATATAGGTTGATCAAAATTTGACATTTTCCAATCAAAAAGCACATTTTTACAGAAATACCAGTTTTTAAATACATTTCGTATGGATGTTAAAGGTAAATGCTTCAGAACATATGAATTTGAGCTCAATTTTCCTTCAAGCAATGCTTGAAAACAGTATTGGCTAAGCACTTCCATCTCAATCAATTTCCACACTGGATTAACTTCCTCATTCAAGAGTGTTTGAATGAATTTAATTTTTTGGGCAACAATAAAATTTTTTATATCTATCATATCAACACCTCCCTTTTCTTTGGGGCCGGGCGTCTGCGCTTCACATCGTACCTAAACAGGACGGCCAGTGGCGCCCATGTGGAGACTACAGACGTCTCAATGATATGACCGTGCCTGACCGCTACCCAGTCCCAAACATACAAGATTTTACGGCCCGTCTTGCGGGAAGGACAATTTTCTCTAAAGTGGATCTTGTTCGCGGTTATCATCAAATACCTATTCATGAACAAGATATCCCCAAAACTGCCATTATCACACCGTTTGGCCTATTTGAATTTCTCCGCATGCCGTTTGGGCTTAAAAACGCCGCCCAGGTATTCCAGCGTTTAATGGATACCATCTGTCGAGGTTTGCCTTTCGTATTTGTCTATCTTGACGACATCCTTATCGCCAGTACGTCTAAAGATCAACACAAAAAGGACTTGCGAAATCTTTTCCAAAGGCTAAAAAGTCACGGTATGGTTATCAATCCTGCCAAATGTAAATTTGGTTTAAGCGAATTAGAGTTCCTGGGACATACTGTTACAAAAGAGGGTGCTTTTCCTCTCCCCAATAAAGTGAAGGCGATAACTAATTTACCTCGCCCTTCATCTGTAAAAGGCCTTCAAGAGTTTCTTGGCATGGTTAATTTCTATCATCGGTTTTTGCCCAAAGCTGCCCAAATAATGCAACCACTATTCGCAGCACTTTCCGGCCTGCCCAAGAAGTCGAAGGTTTTGCCCGAATGGACTGACAGTATGATATGTGCATTTGAAAAAACTAAGAAAGTACTGGCAAATGCAGTTATGCTTACACATCCACAACCAAACGCACCAACTGCCCTCACAGTCGACGCTTCGGACGTTGCCTTAGGAGGTGTTCTCGAGCAAAAGTTAAATGGATCTTGGAAGCCAATTGCATTTTATAGTAGACAGCTACGCAAACCCGAGACGAAATACAGTGCATTCGACAAGGAACTTTTGGCCGTTTACTTAGGAATACGACATTTTCGTTATTTTCTCGAAGCACGACCCTTCACGGTTTTTACAGATCACAAACCCCTCACTTTTGCTATGGCAAAAGTCTCTGAGCCATGGTCAGCGCGACAACAGCGTCACCTCAATTTCATATCTGAATACACAACAGATATACAACATATTTCCGGTAAGGATAATACTGTCGCCGACGCCCTGTCGCGCGCGGTCATCAACGACGGCATCGATTATGAAATTATGGCCACAGATCAACTAAACGACAAGGATACACAGGCTTACCGCACTGCTATCACCGGCCTTCGTGTCAAAGATGTCCCTTTTTGCAACGGCAAATTTACATTGCTGTGTGACGTATCTACGGGTAGACCACGACCTATAGTGCCTGCCAGCTGGCGCAGAAAATTTTTTGATGCGGTTCACGGGCTCTCGCATCCAGGCATACGTACCACTCGCAAACTGATCTCACAAAAATTTGTGTGGCATGGTCTTTCCAAACAAATTGGACAATGGGCCAAAACATGCCTGGAATGCCAAAAGTCTAAAATAAATCGTCATATACGGGCCCCTTCAGAAGATTTCAAAATGCCAGACAAACGTTTTGACCATATCAACATTGACTTAGTTGGTCCTTTACCACCATCACAAGGATACAATTACCTTCTTACAATAGTAGATCGTTTCACAAGGTGGCCAGAAGCCATTCCCCTCAAAGACATATCAACTATGTCTTGTGCCCGAGCTTTCCTGTCAAATTGGGTTGCCCGTTTTGGTGTTCCACTTCACATTTCTTCTGACCGAGGATCACAGTTCATTTCAGGCCTTTGGTCTGCTGTTGCCGAATTATTGGGAACAAAAATTCATCACACTACAGCCTACCACCCACAGGCAAATGGTTTGGTAGAACGTTTTCATCGAACAATGAAATCTGCCATTAAGGCACGACTCAATGATTCAAACTGGTTGGACGTGCTTCCATGGGTTTTATTGGGAATCCGCACAGCTCCGAAAGAAGATCTTACGGCATCGTCAGCTGAGCTTGTTTATGGCGCTCCCCTCACTGTCCCCGGTGATTTCATATCAGACTCTAAAGACAATAGCTGCCCGACCACAAATCTTCGGCTTCTTAGAGAAAGAGTAGGATCATTGGCTCCAATTCCTACGTCGCACCATGGTCCTTTCAGAGCAAGAATGCCAGCCGCACTCAATCAAGCCAAGTTCGTGTTTATTCGTCGTGACGCACACCGATCTCCTTTACAAAGACCTTATGAAGGACCATTCGAAGTTTTGCAACATGGGAATAAAACTTTCAAAGTACAGATTGGAAACCGAAGCGAAACTATTTCTGTTGACAGGTTAAAGCCAGCTCATCTTGATCTCGACC